>NC_052327.1:37172099-38372099 GCF_016432855.1 Salvelinus namaycush
GCAATGGTCGACTTTGGGCCAGAGGATGGTCGCTTTGTGGCTGAACTGATCTATAATTATGTAGGCAATTATGTAGGCTGTCAGCAATGCTAAGCAGCTTGGTTGGCCCTTAGTTATCCCCTCACTGAGGTTGGAAAGGCCTTTTTCTGGCTGAGGCCCCATGAGGTTATCACTTCTACCTAGTGGACAAAGAACAGCCTCCCAATGATCCCATACAGAAGGTGAGTCCGGCAGGGACTTGCAGGAATCAATACACTGCTGCTCCTCCCTTCTGGGGATGAAGGTGAAAGAGAGCAATGAGGAGAAGAAGGCTGTGCTGATGGGATTCACAGACACTCAGTGTAAACTACAGCTTCACAACATTGTTGGGACAGTAGATCATGGGAAAGCCTTTGGACGTATAGCATTCTCTTGTCCACGTGAGCAGTTGGCAGATCTTGAAGCACTGATGACAAAAGAAAACCGTAAAATCCTTACTATCTTGGTTAGCCTGGACACCCCATGAGATCTGTGTTGTTGTTTGAGCCTTTATTGGGCTGTTGGTTCCCAGACCCAATAAAGGTTCTTTAAAACTCAAACTCTCTTTCTCTCTCTCTGTCTCTCTTTCTCTCTCTCTGTCTCATCCCCGCTTTTACACACGCACTCTGCTACCATCCAAATGTGGCCATACATCCCATAAACAGACCCTGTCTGCCTGCCGTGGAAATGGCTCAGGTGATGGATGGATGTCTCTGTTAGATCCTTCAGAGCACAAACACTGACACGAAATGCTGTGTTTGTGTTTGTGTGTGTGTGTGTGTGTGTGTGTGTGTGTGTGTGTGTGTGTGTGTGTGTGTGTGTGTGTGTGTGTGTGTGTGTGTGTGTGTGTGTGTGTGTGTGTGTGTGTGTGTGTGTGTGTGTGTGAGATGAGATGTAGGAGCTGAACAACTTTGATTTTCTTCCATAAATCCCAGCAGATGAGGGATTGGGTCCTGTCAGGGCCAGCAGAAATTCAGCCTTCTCATCCAGCCTCCCAGTCAGAGTGGGCTGAGGGGAGAGTCTCAGAGAAGGGAGAGCTGGAACTAAAGCGGGCAGTCTGGGATTTGGGAAGCTGTTTAATGGTCATTTCAATGATTGATTCCTGAAGAATATAATGAGTTTAGCACCACTGTCTGTCTTTATTATGACCCAAAATATATGGTTTTATTACTCTGTTGTTTACAAACGACAAGAAGTTTAATCGCAGTCTGTACCTTTTAAAGCAGGCAGTATGGATGTGGGAATTAAATCACATGGAAACACACCATACAACAAGGGATATTACAAAAAGAAACAGGACGAATCACACATTTGATGTATCAATAAGATACTGTGCTTAAAGGTTGCTGTTGACAAGATGTATTGCATGTTCAACCTTTTTCTCATCATGAATCTGGAGGCTGCCCTGCAGAGTTGTCACTAGCTGGCACAGCCACAAAGTCCTAAAATCTGATTTTAAACATAACCCTAATCTTAACCCTAACCTTAATGCTTAACCCTAATCTTAACCCTAACCTTAATGCTTAACCCTAACCCTAACCTTAACCCGAACCCTAATCTTAACCCTAATCTTAACCCTAACCTTAATGCTTAACCCTAATCTTAACCCTAACCTTAACCACACTGCTGACTCTAATTCCTAACTCTAACCTTAAATTAAGACCAAAAAGCATATATTCAATGAAAAGGGTGGCTATTTCAAGAATCTCAAATATAAAATATATTTTGATTTGTTTACTAAATGATTCCATATGTGTTTTGATGTCTTCACTGATGTCTTCATGATTATTAGAAAATAGTAAAATATAAAGAAAAACCCTGGAATGAGAAGGTGTTTTAAAACATTTGACCGGTAGTGTGTGTGTGTGTGTGTGTGTGTGTGTGTGTGTGTGTGTGTGTGTGTGTGTGTGTGTGTGTGTGTGTGTGTGTGTGTGTGTGTGTGTGTGTGTGTGTGTGTGTGTGTGTGTGTGTGTGTGTGTGTGTGTGTGTGTGTGTGTGTATGTATGTATGTATGTATATGTGTATATATATATATTTGGTTTGTTTTTTTGTTTTTTTTGCAGCTGGCCCATCTAGTGGAATTTTTTTTGCCTCAAGGACAAGATTCATGACTATAGGCTAGATTGTAGTTTCAGACCACTCAAAAGAGTAGTTGACAGGAAGCATGGAAATGGCTTATTGTAGTTTCACACCACTCACTTGTATTTTCAGCCATGCAATAGGACAATTATTCAGACTTTTTTTCCACTACACTACATGTTAATGTTGGAAATGTATGTCAATTGTAAAGATTTTGTCTGTAATGTCTTTCTTGTCATGTGTCGGACAGAGTAGTGGACAGGAGGCATAGGAATTACTTATAGGACAATACTAGTTTTGTTTACCAGACCATGCTATTTCATATCAAGGAAATCATGTATTCTTTTCTTGAAAAGCTTCTGTGCTGTACAAACCTGGCCTGCTATATGTTGTATTGTATAGTGGTTCTATGGGTCTATTATTAGCATACATTTCCTCAGGTCTTTTACCAGGTCCAATAGTGAGAACAGTGTTTTGTTGAGCAGTGTAGCTAGCTAGGCTTATATGTAGAAGTATTTTCACCAGCAAACTAAATCCTTGCTGCCTACTCAGCCTCTACTAAAGGTTGAGTGCTTGGGACGGGACATGTTTAATGTCTATTATCTGACTTGGAATCTGGTGATTGTTCGTCAAGCTGTTTTTAGAAGCATTCTAGTTATGTTTCTTTACAGGAGCCTACAACCATTCATCATCAGGGACATGGTTTCTATTGTCCTACTGTAGAACAAGCCTTGTACTACGCTGTATTATATTCTCTCAGTGTAGGCTAGTTTTCGTTCCCACCACGTTTGGTTTCAGCATGACTACACCTTCTATACGAGCACAATGGTTTATTCCTGTCTTCTCTCCTCTTTTTGCAACTTTTTTTATTCATATTTTTCCCCCATTATGATCGTTTTTGTTTGAGTATGCAGTTGTGCTGATGATATATCCCAGTCAGAGATGATATACCAAAGAGTCAGAGAGTCAGAGTCAGAGCTGACGATGTACCCCAGAGTCAGAGCTGACGATGTACCCCAGAGTCAGAGCTGACGATGTACCCCAGAGTCAGAGCTGACGATGTACCCCAGAGTCAGAGCTGACGATGTACCCCAGAGTCAGAGCTGACGATGTACCCCAGAGTCAGAGCTGACGATGTACCCCAGAGTCAGAGAGGACGGTGTACCCCAGAGTCAGAGAGGACGGTGTACCCCAGAGTCAGAGCGGACGGTGTACCCCAGAGTCAGAGCTGACGGTGAACCCCAAAGTCAGCGCTGACGCTGTACCCCAGAGTCAGAGCGTATGCTATACCCCAGAGTCAGAGCGTATGCTATACCCCAGAGTCAGAGCGTATAATATACCCCAGAGTCAGAGCTGATGATATACCCCAGAGTCAGAGAGGATTATACATCCCAAGGTCAGAGATGTTCTGATGATATACCCCAGAGTCAGAGCTGTATACCCCAGAGTCAGAGCTGATGCTATACCCCAGAGTCAGAGCTGATGCTATACCCTAGCGTCAGAGCTGATGCTATACCCCATATTCAGAGCGTATGATATACCCCAGAGTCAGAGCTGATGCAATACCCCAGAGTCAGAGCTGATGCAATACCCCAGAGTCAGAGCGTATGATATACCCCAGAGTCAGAGCGTATGATATACCCCAGAGTCAGAGCGTATGATATACCCCAGAGTCAGAGCGTATGATATACCCCAGAGTCAGAGCGTATGATATACCCCAGAGTCAGAGCGTATGATATACCCCAGAGTCAGAGCGTATGATATACCCCAGAGTCAGAGCGTATGATATACCCCAGAGTCAGAGCGTATGATATACCCCAGAGTCAGAGCGTATGATATACCCCAAGTCCCCAGAGTCAGAGCGTATGATATACCCCAGAGTCAGAGCGTATGATATACCCCAGAGTCAGAGCGTATGATATACCCCAGAGTCAGGGCGTATGATATACCCCAGAGTCAGGGCGTATGATATACCCCAGAGTCAGGGCGTATGATATACCCCAGAGTCAGGGCGTATGATATACCCCAGAGTCAGGGCGTATGATATACCCCAGAGTCAGGGCGTATGATATACCCCAGAGTCAGGGCGTATGATATACCCCAGAGTCAGGGCGTATGATATACCCCAGAGTCAGGGCGTATGATATACCCCAGAGTCAGGGCGTATGATATACCCCAGAGTCAGGGCGTATGATATACCCCAGAGTCAGGGCGTATGATATACCCCAGAGTCAGGGCGTATGATATACCCCAGAGTCAGGGCGTATGATATACCCCAGAGTCAGGGCGTATGATATACCCCAGAGTCAGGGCGTATGATATACCCCAGAGTCAGGGCGTATGATATACCCCAGAGTCAGGGCGTATGATATACCCCAGAGTCAGGGCGTATGATATACCCCAGAGTCAGGGCGTATGATATACCCCAGAGTCAGGGCGTATGATATACCCCAGAGTCAGGGCGTATGATATACCCCAGAGTCAGGGCGTATGATATACCCCAGAGTCAGGGCGTATGATATACCCCAGAGTCAGGGCGTATGATATACCCCAGAGTCAGGGCGTATGATATACCCCAGAGTCAGGGCGTATGATATACCCCAGAGTCAGGGCGTATGATATACCCCAGAGTCAGGGCGTATGATATACCCCAGAGTCAGGGCGTATGATATACCCCAGAGTCAGGGCGTATGATATACCCCAGAGTCAGGGCGTATGATATACCCCAGAGTCAGGGCGTATGATATACCCCAGAGTCAGGGCGTATGATATACCCCAGAGTCAGGGCGTATGATATACCCCAGAGTCAGGGCGTATGATATACCCCAGAGTCAGGGCGTATGATATACCCCAGAGTCAGGGCGTATGATATACCCCAGAGTCAGGGCGTATGATATACCCCAGAGTCAGGGCGTATGATATACCCCAGAGTCAGGGCGTATGATATACCCCAGAGTCAGGGCGTATGATATACCCCAGAGTCAGGGCGTATGATATACCCCAGAGTCAGGGCGTATGATATACCCCAGAGTCAGGGCGTATGATATACCCCAGAGTCAGGGCGTATGATATACCCCAGAGTCAGGGCGTATGATATACCCCAGAGTCAGGGCGTATGATATACCCCAGAGTCAGGGCGTATGATATACCCCAGAGTCAGGGCGTATGATATACCCCAGAGTCAGGGCGTATGATATACCCCAGAGTCAGGGCGTATGATATACCCCAGAGTCAGGGCGTATGATATACCCCAGAGTCAGGGCGTATGATATACCCCAGAGTCAGGGCGTATGATATACCCCAGAGTCAGGGCGTATGATATACCCCAGAGTCAGGGCGTATGATATACCCCAGAGTCAGGGCGTATGATATACCCCAGAGTCAGGGCGTATGATATACCCCAGAGTCAGGGCGTATGATATACCCCAGAGTCAGGGCGTATGATATACCCCAGAGTCAGGGCGTATGATATACCCCAGAGTCAGGGCGTATGATATACCCCAGAGTCAGGGCGTATGATATACCCCAGAGTCAGGGCGTATGATATACCCCAGAGTCAGGGCGTATGATATACCCCAGAGTCAGGGCGTATGATATACCCCAGAGTCAGGGCGTATGATATACCCCAGAGTCAGGGCGTATGATATACCCCAGAGTCAGGGCGTATGATATACCCCAGAGTCAGGGCGTATGATATACCCCAGAGTCAGGGCGTATGATATACCCCAGAGTCAGGGCGTATGATATACCCCAGAGTCAGGGCGTATGATATACCCCAGAGTCAGGGCGTATGATATACCCCAGAGTCAGGGCGTATGATATACCCCAGAGTCAGGGCGTATGATATACCCCAGAGTCAGGGCGTATGATATACCCCAGAGTCAGGGCGTATGATATACCCCAGAGTCAGGGCGTATGATATACCCCAGAGTCAGGGCGTATGATATACCCCAGAGTCAGGGCGTATGATATACCCCAGAGTCAGGGCGTATGATATACCCCAGAGTCAGGGCGTATGATATACCCCAGAGTCAGGGCGTATGATATACCCCAGAGTCAGGGCGTATGATATACCCCAGAGTCAGGGCGTATGATATACCCCAGAGTCAGGGCGTATGATATACCCCAGAGTCAGGGCGTATGATATACCCCAGAGTCAGGGCGTATGATATACCCCAGAGTCAGGGCGTATGATATACCCCAGAGTCAGGGCGTATGATATACCCCAGAGTCAGGGCGTATGATATACCCCAGAGTCAGGGCGTATGATATACCCCAGAGTCAGGGCGTATGATATACCCCAGAGTCAGGGCGTATGATATACCCCAGAGTCAGGGCGTATGATATACCCCAGAGTCAGGGCGTATGATATACCCCAGAGTCAGGGCGTATGATATACCCCAGAGTCAGGGCGTATGATATACCCCAGAGTCAGGGCGTATGATATACCCCAGAGTCAGGGCGTATGATATACCCCAGAGTCAGGGCGTATGATATACCCCAGAGTCAGGGCGTATGATTTACCCCAGAGTCAGGGCGTATGATTTACCCCAGAGTCAGGGCGTATGATTTACCCCAGAGTCAGGGCGTATGATATACCCCAGAGTCAGAGAGGATTATACATCCCAAGGTCAGAGATGAGCTGATGCTATACCCCAGAGTCAGAGCGTATGATATACCCCAGAGTCAGAGCGTATGATATACCCCAGAGTCAGAGAGGATTATACATCCCAAGGTCAGAGATGATCTGATGATATACCCCAGAGTCAGAGCTGATGCTATACCCCAGAGTCAGAGCTGATGCTATACCCCAGAGTCAGAGCTGATGCTATACCCCAGAGTCAGAGCTGATGCTATACCCCAGAGTCAGAGCTGATGCTATACCCCAGAGTCAGAGCGTATGCTATACCCCAGAGTCAGAGCGTATGCTATACCCCAGAGTCAGAGCGTATGATATACCCCAGAGTCAGAGCGTATGATATACCCTAGCGTCAGAGCTGATGCTATACTCCATATTCAGAGCGTATGATATACCCCAGAGTCAGAGCGGATTATATATCCCAAGGTCAGAGATGTTCTGATGATATACCCCAGAGTCAGAGAGGATTATACATCCCAAGGTCAGAGATGTTCTGATGATATACCCCAGAGTCAGAGCTGATGCAATACCCCAGAGTCAGAGCTGATGCTATACCCCAGAGTCAGAGCTGATGCAATACCCCAGAGTCAGAGCGTATGATATACCCCAGAGTCAGAGCGTATGATATACCCCAGAGTCAGAGCGTATGATATACCCCAGAGTCAGAGCGTATGATATACCCCAGAGTCAGAGCGTATGATATACCCCAGAGTCAGAGCGTATGATATACCCCAGAGTCAGAGCGTATGATATACCCCAGAGTCAGAGCGTATGATATACCCCAGAGTCAGAGCGTATGATATACCCCAGAGTCAGAGCGTATGATATACCCCAGAGTCAGAGCGTATGATATACCCCAGAGTCAGAGCGTATGATATACCCCAGAGTCAGAGCGTATGATATACCCCAGAGTCAGAGCGTATGATATCCCCCAGAGTCAGAGCGTATGATATCCCCCAGAGTCAGAGCGTATGATATCCCCCAGAGTCAGAGCGTATGATATCCCCCAGAGTCAGAGCGTATGATATCCCCCAGAGTCAGAGCGTATGATATCCCCCAGAGTCAGAGCGTATGATATACCCCAGATTCAGAGCGTATGATATACCCTAGCGTCAGAGCTGATGCTATACCCCATATTCAGAGCGTATGATATACCCCAGAGTCAGAGCTGATGCTATACCCCAGAGTCAGAGCTGATGCTATACCCCAGAGTCAGAGAGGATGATATACCCCAGAGTCAGAGAGGATGATATACCCCAGAGTCAGAGCTGATATATCCCAGAGTCAGAGAGGATGTTCTGATGATATATCCCAGAGTCAGAGCTGCTGCCGCATCTGGCAACGATAGATGATGATATATTCCATCAGGTCAGAGAGAGTGAAGACACTGTTGGATGTAATAATGGAAGTAAACTATGCCTATATATGGTAATTTACTCTGTTCATGCGAGTATGTGTCTCAAATATCACCCTATTCTCTATTCCAATTACATTCAGCCGCAGGCGATTTTTTTTCTTGAGCGGATGATCGGGGGACCAGAACAAAGTTATAAATAATTTTTCTGAATTTTACTTTGGGGACCGATGATATGGGATCTTTTTCTGGGTGAAAATAGTTAGACTAATTACTTTTAACACAGTTTACTATGTAGCTTAGTTTCTCATTCAGGCTTTTGTTTTTTCACCAGTCATTAGGATACATGTTGTTTCCACACACACCACAACGGTACAATCAACCAGGCTGCTAAGATGCATAAAAATTTGCAAAAGAAACATCTAAAATGAGAAAAGTAACTATTACGCTCTTAGTATCAGTGACTGAGAACTACTTACACTCATTGGAAGAGAAGAACCCCCCCCCCCCTCCTGGTCCCTAGAAAGAGGAATATCTTAATTTAACCTTTTTGGCAGACCCTTGAAATGTCATAGTTCTGTATCAAAAGACAAAGTGACATTTTATTCATGACTGTGGAATTGGATTGATCTTTAGCACTCTTGTTGGAAAGTACAAAGAGCTATTTTCCCAGAAGAGGGTGAGAGGAAATGGAGAGAAAGTCAGTGCTAGACGAAAGTATTATTATTTTGCGTTTTCTTCACAGGATGACAAACGGAAGGTTTCTTTGAGGTTTGCGCTGAAGAGAAAAAAGAATTCAGACTTTCGGGCTTGAATAAGAGGGAAATAACACTGGTAGTATCATTTTAAGTCTAACATCTTCTGAAAAATGGATGGAAATTCAGCGATGGAATGAGTGATGTTTTGTTGTTGTTTTTTGACACAAGTGGTAGTTGCCTGGTAACGGGGCGATGAAGTGTTGGTCGACGTGATATTTGAAGAAATAAGGTGCTGCATGAAATCAACAACCCACAAGACCAATACTGATTCAGATGTCTGACACACACACACACACACACACACACACACACACACACACACACACACACACACACACACACACACACACACACACACACACACACATATATTCGTGAGCTAATTTACCATTGAGCACAGACACTCGATTTTGTGACAGACTGATCTATTGTTTAACTGCCTGCCTCGTTTCCCCACTGCTATAGCCTGCTAATTGTTCAACAGAACTCTGTCTTAGACACTTACTTCTACCCAACAATAGCAACTAACAGTGCAATGACACATTCCTAGAAGGAACATATCATAGCAGACAGTCTGACAGGTGGGAGATGGGAGGGAAAGGGTGGTCAGGTCATATATAGCCAGAAGCTGTGTAGATCATAGTGATATTATTCTAGGGAAGGTTGTGTTGTTGGGAGTTAGGTTGAGTTATGCAGCCTTGAGGAGAGGAATGTGTGGGAGGATAATCAGCTTTAGTCAATGGGTCGTATGCAGAGTCATGAGGGAAAATACAAAGCTGAGACATGATTGGTTTGCCTGATGTTTGTACATGTCTCCATCACCCTGCTCTGGTTATCCTTAGGACTGACTGGCCTTTACTGGCCCTGCTGTCTGTAGGGACCATGTTCATGCGTTAGCAGTGTAGGCACGGACACCGCCTGTCAGCGAAGCTAGTTGAAGAGCCTCTGCCTGTAGATATTGCAGTTGACTTATGGACTGTGTATGTGTTGGGGGGGTATGTGTTTGTTCGTCCGTGTGTGTTTGCGTGACTAACTGTACGTGTACTTGTATGAAGGCTATGTGACTTGTGTATAATGTCTTAGTGCTGGGTAGCTGGGAGAGGTCTGTATTTCACTATCTTACGTAAGGAGCGTACGACCTCAAACCTATTGCTCAGCCTATGACGAGAGTTTGTTTTTATAATACTGAGTGTGCAGGTAGCAAGTCAAATTTGACTGAAGTATAAATAAAGAATGCAACCCGATATAAACACCGCCAGTAGCAGAAATACAGGATCTGGCCTTGCTGCGAACATCTGAGTCGAGATGATTCAGTGTCCTATTTGAGACCACTGTAGGAAGGTTAAAGCTAAGCAAAACGGAGCTCGGTTTTAATGTTTTAGACTGCTTCTCATATGGCACCCTATTCCCTTTGAAGTGCACTACTTTTGACCAGGGCCCATAGGATACAGACTTAATGTGTTAATTGAGTGACAAAGACATAATAACTAGTCGTCAGGTCTAGATACTTGCGACTATCTTTTAATTGCATTCCAGATATGTGTGCTGTGCTGTGGAGGAGGTTGGAGTTTACTGAGACTTGAGTCGTCATCACCTCAGTTAACAGCACTGCTGAGCTCAGCATCGCCTTGCCTTGTCTTCCTGGAGACAACACTAGTTAAGAAGCACTGAGACAGAAGCTTAGGCTGAGTGAGAGACGGATAAAGACAGAGACGGGCGGGTGGCTGCTGGGCTGTTAGGGTGAAGTATTTTCTTCCGCTAATGTGGGGTGACGTGGAGGAGGCTGCATGGTGTCAAACACAGTCGGTAAACAGATATTTTCTTTTCAGGTAGTTGAGGAACAGTGTGAAATCAGTCTACAATGTGTGACCAAATGTATAATTTGGGGTGTAAAATGCCCAGACCCTGTGAATCAAACTCTGTCTGAGATGTAAATAACAGGTTTATTTATTGTCAATTTTTGCCACCATTGCCTTTAGATGAGGTCAATAGTTAAATAAAAGTAATCCTTAAATAATACATGGTTTTTTTCTACAACAGTTGTTATCTTACAAAGCATTCAATCTGGAAAACTGTTGGCTATCTAAATTATTGTGTTTGGTGTATACTTACCAACTATTTCCAGGGTGTGAACAATAACGGGCGATTCCACACCAAGAAGGCCCAAATATATTTTTGGTATCTCAGATTATTCTGTCAATTCTCTCATAGAAACTTATCAGACATGTTTTTTTTGATGAAAGTGCTCATTTTAGGCCCTTTTTAGACCTACATGTATATATGCCTTTTGTAAGACCCTATGATCCGTGAACAACACATGATACAGACAGCATTTTGGTGCCATTGTACTCCTTATAGTGTGCTCTAAAATATGGAGTGTCCATTAATAGATTCAACATTAAAACTATTAATATGAATACCTAAAAACTACCCTTTTCAATGTTGCTTATTTTTCGACATATTGTTTGGAAGAATATATTCAGTGGGTTTTCTGCTAATTTTGAAGACATTACCCATTTTATACATAGAAAATGACATTACAGGTCATTAGCTAGTCACATCACTCCTTTAGGATTCCACATTCAGCAAATCACCAACAGAGGGAGTTCCCTTTGAATCCATTTTCCCATTCACTTTGTTGGTGGTGCTCATAAAATGGATCAGAACTTAAAAAGTAGAAGAGCACCCACTCTGGAAATGTGATGTAGGCCAACTTGTAGAGTATATTGTTTAAAACAATATGTTTTAAAATGAACAAAATCCAAAGTTCATATTAGTAATTTTAATGTTGAATGAATGTAATTTTTGTTTTCAGAATCTAGACATTCTCCATGTTTGAGAGAACAATGACACCAAGATGTTGTCTGTGTCATGTACCTTCACGGATCATAGGTGACTCACCACCTGGATTCGGTCTTATGTAGCAGCAACATTTTAATTTCTGTTTTTTACATTGGATAGAAGTAGAGACTCAAAGCTACAAAATGGTAAATCATACACTACATTTGAGGAACAATGGGAAAGTAATTCTGCTATGAAAGTTGATCAACTTGTAAACTAAGTTTTGAGAAAATGCCATTTTAGTGTTTCGGTGAGAGAGCTCTTCTTTGTCTACACCCATTCAGCATCATTTTACCCCCTCTTAAGCTTTAGCCCCACCCATCTCCTTGCGTTCAGAGCGCACACTTGACACTCTGGCCAATGATTTGTTTACCTCTGGATAACATGAAAACAGCCTAACCAGCTCTGCTGGCAACAATTTCATAATTTTTTGCCGAAGTTTACTGACACCAGCCATATTCAACGGGTGTTGTACACTTTAGCTTAAGACATGTAGCTAGCTACCTAGGTAAAGAATTAACCTAGCTGGGTAAAAAACATGTAAGATCACACACATCACATTAGCTAACAAGCCAGCCACCTAACGTTAGCTAGGGATAGCTAACAGTACACTTTAGCTTGAAATGAAACCACTTTCTGTAAAAACGTGTAATATCTGAAAATGTAGCTAGCTAACGCTAGACTATCTTACCCTTATACATCATCATGCATGATGGATGCGTCTCCCTGTCATGGATGCATGCCACAAATAATAATGAATAATGAAATGATAATAAAAATGGCGCCGGAAGAAATGGCAGCAGTTTTACGGGCTCCCAACCAATTCTGCTATTATGTGGGGGGGTTTTCGCGTTATTTGTAACTTATTTTGTACATAATGTTTCTGCAACCCATCTTACGGCAAAAAAAAGAGCTTCTGGATATCAGGACAGCGATCACTCACCTCGGATAAGACAAAAAAAATTATTCAACAAGCAGGACGCACAGGACACTCTCCTAACACCCGCCAAGGCCAACATCCCCGTTATTTGCAAGAGGAGGAAGGATCAGTAGAAGGCGATTGGGAAATCTGCTGTTACCGTCAATATTACTCACCAACGTGCAATCATTGGACAATAAATTAGACGAGGTACGATCACAAATATCCTACCAACGGGACATCAAAAACTGTAATATCCTGTTTCACGGAATCGTGGCTGAATGATGACATGGATATTCAGCAAGAGGGATATACGCTGCACCGGCAAGATAGAACAGAACACTCCGGTAAGACGAGGGGGGCGGTCTGTGCATATTTGTAAACAAAAGCTGGTGCACGAAATCTAAGGAAGTCTCTCGATTTTGCTCGCCTGAAGTAGAGTATATTGTGATAAATTGCAGGCCACACTACTTGCTAGAGAGTTTTCAGCTATACTCTTCGTGGCTGTTTATTTACCACCACAGACAGATGCTGGCACTAAGTCAGCTGTATAAGGAAATAAGCAAACAGGAAACCACTCACCCAGAGGCGGCGCTCCTAGTGGCCAGAGACTTTAATACAGGGAAACTTAAATCAGTTCTACCAAATTTCTATCAACATGTTAAATGTGCCATGGAGGGGGAAAAAAATTCTAGATCAACTGTACTCCACACACAGAGACGCGTACAAAGCTCTCCCTCGCCCTCCATTTGGTAAATCCGACCACAACTCTATCCCCCTGATTCCTGCTTACAAGCAAAAATTAAAGCAGGAAGCACCAGTGACTCGGTCTATAAAAAAGTGGTCAGATGAAGCAGATGCTAAACTACAGGACTGTTTTGCTATCACAGACTGGAACATGTTTCGGGATTCTCCGATGGCATTAAGGAGTACACCACATCAGTCACTGGCTTTATCAATAAGTGCATTGAGGACGTCGTCCCCACAGTGACTGTACGTACATACCCCAACCAGAAGCCATGGATTACAGGCAACATTCGCACTGAGCTAAAGGGTGGAGCTGCCACTTTCGAGGTGCGGGACTCTAACCCGGAAGCTTATAAGAAATCCTGCTATGCCCTGCGACGAACCATCAAACAGGCAAAGCGTCAATACAGGGCTAAGATTGAATCATACTACACCGGCTCCGACGCTCATCTTATGTGGCAGGGCTTGCAAACTATTACAGACTACAAAGGGAAGCACAGCCGAGAGCTGCCCAGTGACACAATCCTACCAGACGAGCTAAATCACTTCTATGCTCGCTTCAAGGCAAGCAACACCGAGGCATGCATGAGAGCATCAGCTGTTCCAGACGACTGTGTGATCACGCTCTCCGTAGCCGACGTGAGTAGATCTTTAAACAGGTCAACATTCACAAGGCTGCGGGGCCAGACGGATTACCAGGACGTGTGCTCTGCGCATGTGCTGACCAACTGGCAGGTGTCTTCACTGACATTTTCAACATGTCCCTGATTGAGTCTGTAATGCCAACATGTTTCAAGCAGACCACCATAGTCCCTGTGCCCAAGAACACAAAGGCAACCTGCCTAAGTGACTACAGACACGTAGCGCTCACCTCCGTAGCCATGAAGTGCTTTGAAAGGCTGGTAATGGCTCACATCAACACCATTATCCCAGAAACCCTAGACCCACTCCAATTTGCATACCGCCCAAACAGATCCACAGATGATGCAATCTCAATTGCACTCCACACTGCCCTTTCTCACCTGGACAAAAGGAACACCTATGTGAGAATGCTATTCATTGACTACAGCTCAGCGTTCAACACCATAGTACCCTCAAAGCTCATCACTAAGCTAAGGATCCTGGGACTAAACATCTCCCTCTGCAACTGGATCCTGGACTTCCTGATGGGCCGTCCCCAGGTGGTGAGGGAAGATAGCAACACATCTGCCACGCTGATCTTCAACATTGGGGCCCCCCGGGGGTGCGTGCTCATTCCCCTCCTCTACTCCCTGTTCACCCACGACTGCATGGCCAGGCACGACTCCAACACCATCATTAAATTTGCAGACGACACAACAGTGGTAGGCCGGATCACCGACAACGACGAGACAGCCTATAGGGAGGAGGTCAGAGACCTGGCCGGGTGGTGCCAGAATAACAACCTATCCCTCAACGTAACCAAGACTAAGGAGATGATTGTGGACTACAGAAAAAGGAGGACCGAGCACAAGCACGCCCCCATTCTCATCGACGGGGCTGTAGTGGAATAGGTTGAGAGCTTCAAGTTCCTTGGTGTCCACATCACCAACAAACTAGAATGGTCCAAACACACCAAGTCGTGAAGAGGGCACGACAAAGCCTATTCCCACTCAGGAAACTATAAAGACTTGGCATGGGTCCTGAGATCCTCAAAAGGTTCTACAGCAACAACATCGAGAGCATCCTGACTGGTTGCATCACTGCCTGGTACGGCAATTGCTTGGCCTCCGACGCAAGGCGCTGCAGAGCGTAGTGCGTACGGCCCAGTACATCACTGGGGCTAAGCAGCCTGCCATCCAGGACCTCTACACCAGGCTGTGTCAGAGAAAGGCCCTAAAAATTGTCAAAGACCCCAGCCACCCCAGTCAAGCGGTACCGGAGTGCCAAGTCTAGGACAAAAAGTATTCTCAACAGTTTTTACCCCCAAGCCATAAGACTCCTGAACAGGTAATCATGGCTACCCGGACTATCTGCATTGTGTGCCCCCCCCCAACCCCTCTTTTACGCTGCTGCTACTCTCTGTTTATCATATATGCCCAGTCACTTTAACTATACATTCATGTACATACTACCTCAATTGGCCCGACCAACCAGTGCTCCCACACATTGGCTAACCGGGCTATCTACATTGTGTCCCGCCACCCACCACCCGCCAACCCCTCTTTTACGCTACTGCTACTCTCTGTTCATCATATATGCATAGTCAGTTTAACCATATCTACATGTACATACTACCTCAATCAGCCCGACTAACCGGTGTCTGTATGTAGCCTCGCTACTGTATATAGCCTCGCCACTATTATTTTTCACTGTCTTTTTACTGTTGTTTTTATTTCTTTACTTACCTATTGTTCACCTAATACCTTTTTTGCACTGTTGGTTAGAGCCTGTAAGTAAGCATTTCACTGTAAGGTCTACACCTGTTGTATTCGGCGCACGTGACAAATAAACTTTGATTTGATTTTTGATTTGAAATACCCTTAGTTTGAAGATGTGATAAGGGAACAGGTGTTTTCCCATCTCTTTAGGTATCATACTCTAATTCCACTGATTTCAAAACTTGATTCCCCAGAAAGTGGAGAGCAATAATTATGCAGCTCCACTACACGATACATTTAAAAAAGCCGCGTTCGACAGGATTACCAACACAGACTGACCAGCTCAAATGGACAAAAGCCTTTTATATGGCAGACCAATCCGAACTCATCTCTCGGCATGTCCAGCCCACTCATTATCTCAGACAATCATGGCTAGTGGGAAGGTTGCTGTCTCTTCATGTGGCTTAACAAACAAGGCTCGCAATTTAATAATTTAATTCATATTTATAGATGGTATACAAGTTTGTTATTAAGGCACATGCAAGTTCACATGTTCAAGAAGGCATTTGTTCCAAAAAAACACATTTTGATAAAAAATAAATCTTTACGTTCAAACTGCTCTCCTGTAATGTCGTGAATTGTGACATATGCCTAGTTTCCTGAATCGGGTCAGGGGTCTTACAGGAGGCATGTATAGGTCTACAAATGGCCTAAAATGGCCAACTTCATCATGATTTTGTCAAAAATTGTTTGTGATACAAATGTAAAAAGCATATCAAACGCCCTTCCTCTCAATTAGCTTTCTATGTGAGAATTGCCAGAGCAATCTGACATACCAAAAATAATTTCAGGCTACGCTATATCAGATGGCATGTTGTTTATCTTTGTTTCCTGTTTTCTCCCTCCACTAAGACACTGAGGTGGTGGTGGTAGTCTTGACTGCTCTCCTTGTTTACATAGACTTGTGGTTTGTCTTTACCCTGAGGCCTTCCTGCCTGTCTCCATTCGATCTGAGGGAGGGGTTCAGCTCTTTGCACCTTGTCCCAAATACTCTGAGGTATCGATTGAGAGAACAGTATGGTATTGATATCATTCTCTAGTTCCCAACCTGTGTGTAATGCAGAATAGTTTGATCACTAAACTGTGTTGGAGAAATAGGAAAAATCTAATCTAACAAAAGACTGTGTGGTGTGTGTGTATGCATGTGTGCTCGTGTGTGTGTGTGGAGGACTCTGGCTGATCTGGTGATTTTATTATGGACCAGTCAAGTGTGAAGTCATACTTGCCTAAACACAAGGATATTAAAGGTTTAGAGAGGCTAGCCGTATTTCGCACAAAGCTCTCAAATAAATAAACACAGAAAAGTCCTGATTAAATTTAGAATCCTTAGTTGAAACAATAACAAAGCGGACACCCCGCCCCTGTTTAGGTAAAAAGCTGAGGGATGAGCCTTGCGAAATTCAACCACTTTCAAATTCATAAACTATGGATGTGAGGACTGACCATCCACGATATCCAAATAATAGTTGTAATCATGTTTTGAGGCAATTCCGTGATTGTTTACATTGACATTGTTTACAAACAAGTAAAACAAGCTTATATTTGGGGTTCTGATGGGGTACGACTGTTGAACTAAGCTCATGAGGCATTTATAAGTTATATTCATCAACAATCGATGGGTATATATCATTAATCCAAAAAAATGTATGTAGCAACTAAGGATTCTAGCTATATTTAACTTGTTAAGCTACAATGCAGGCCTAGGATGAATACCATCTGCTGTCGGTATATAGCCAAAAACATAGTTGGCAAGACGACACTAAAGATCTGCTAGAGATATGGTACAGTAGGTAGATCTTGTCTGTTATAGCAGCGTGGAGCTCTTGGTTGTGTAATCAGTATCCCCATTCAGATGTTATGAGGTAGTTACTATGCAGGAGGAGAAGGAATGGTCTGAGTGAGGATCTGTATATTGTACAGGAGAGGTATCCTGGGTTTCTGATTCACCAGGGTCCACTGTAAAACACACAGACGCATGCAGACACACACAGAGTAGAGGAGAGAGCCATGATGCCATGGCAGCAGCAGCAGCTCCCAGCTCCCTGTAGGCTCATTGGTTCACATTAAAGCTAGTCTCTAATTGTGTGCGTGCGTGCGTGCGTGCGTGCGTGCGTGCGTGCGTGCGTGCGTGCGTGCGTGCGTCTCTAATAGACCGTCTGGGACTCAGTGAGTCGCCACACTGCAGTATCTGGATTCTCTTCCTCCTTGGGTTGCATCCCAAATGATACCCTATTTTCTATATAGTGGACTACTTTTGAGCAGAGCCTATGAGGCCTATGGTCAATAGTAGTACACTGTAAAGGGAATAGGGTTTAATTTGGGACGTAACCTCATCCCCTCAGACTCAGGAGAGGCTGAATTAGCCTGCAGGCTGCTAAAGCCTCCTCCCTTGGTAGAATTGAACTAGCCTGCCATACAGGTATGATACCCTCAACAGGTTGATTGGCTGGTCCCTAATTTCAGGAAATTCCCTATGTAGTGCACTACTTTTGAGTAGAGCCCTGGTCAAAAGCAGTGCACTACATAGGGAATAGGGTGCGATTTTGGACACAGACATTATCTTTGTTTTATGGGATTATTATTTATGGCAAGCATTACGGCAGGCATACCTTACCTCTACAATTTACTGGCCTCCTGAGAGAGGTTCTTCACTAAGAAGAGACAAGGGTTTCATCCCAAATGGCACCTTATTCCCTATATAGTGCACTACCTTAGACAAAAGTAGTACATTAAATAGGGAATAGAGAATCATTTGGGACGCAGACAAGGATGGTTTTAAAGGTTGTTCCAGAACACAGACGGTGAGGGAATATTTGGCTCCATCAGCATCTGGGTTTATTATCGGCCCCTAACATTAGGTTGTATGGACATGATATTTATGGTGTTTCACATGCTCACTCCAGAGGATGCAAAGAAAGGCTGCTGTTTAGAGACTAAATGAATGTCAAAACGTAGTTTTCTTTCCCCTATGTCATTTATAAATTACATATAATTAATCATTTGATTTGTTTTCTACATTATTATAGCCTTAATAGACTTGTATTTGACAGTGTTGATGAAATAAGAAGGTTCATTTGCTGTGACCGTAAAGGCCTGAATAGTGGAGTGCTGCAGAGATGGTTTTCCTTCTGGAAGGTTCTCCATCTCCACAGAGGAACTCTAGAGCTCTGTCAGAGTGACCGTCGGGTTCTGACCGTCGGGTTCTTGGTCACCTCCCTGACCAAGGCCCTTCTCCCCCGTTTGCTCTAGGAAGAGTCTTGGTGGTTCCAAACTTCTTCCATTTAAGAATGATGGAGGCCACTGTGTTCTTGGGGACCTTCAATGCTGCAGACATTTTTTGGTACCCTTCCCCAGATCTGTGCCTCGACACAATCCTGTCTCTGAGCTCTACGGACAATTCCTTCGACCTTGTGACTTTGTTTTTGCTCTGACATGCACTGTCAACTGTGGGACCTTTATATAGACAGGGTGTGCCTTTTCAAATCTTGTCCAATCAATTAAATTTACCACAGGTGGACTCCAATCAAGTTGTAGAAACATATAAAGGATGATCAATGGAAACAGGATTCACCTGAGCTCAATTTCGAGTCTCATAGCAAAGGGTCTGAATATTTATGTAAATAAGGTATTTCTGTTTTTTATTTTTTAATACATTTGCAAAAAATTCTAAAAACCTGTTTTCGCGTTGTCATTATTGGGTATTATGTGTTTTTATCCATTTTAGAATAAGGCTGTAACGTAACAAAATGTGGGAAAAGTCAAGGGGTCTGAATACTGCCTTCTTAAAACCTTTAGGTCCCAAACCACTGATGCGTGTTCCTACAGACCTACAGACCAACTCCCAAAACAAGCTAATGTTTTGGGAGTTTGTTCTCAACAATGTTTTGGGAGTTTGTTCTCAACAATGTTTTGGGAGTTTGTCGTACATACGAAGACGTTTCAGAATGTGTCATCTGTGTTGTCTGAAGCCCTGTTTAGAGCCATAGTCATATTAGATATTAATAGACATGAGTGTTGTTGACTCACAGTGGGTTAATGTTTTGTGTTTGATGGCAACATGATGTACGTCTCCAGAGAATTCATACAGAATTCCTTGTACTCTTAACGATGTAGCACGTTATGGTGTTGCTTAGGAGGTGTAAGGTTGTGACATTCTACTATTTGTATTTGTATTTATTATGGATCCCCATTAGTTCCTGCCAAGGCAGCAGCAACTCTTCTTGGGGTTTATTATGGATCCATATTAGTTCCTGTCAAGGCAGCAGATACACTTCCTGGGGTCCAGCAACATTAAGGCAGTTATATACAATTTAACTTATTACATTTCATAACACTTTTCACAACACTTTGTTTTCCCTCAGGCCACTACTCTACTACCACGTATTTGCAATGCAAAATCCATGTGTACATGTGTGTGTGTGTGTGTGTGTGTGTGTGTGTGCGTGTGTGTGTGTGTGTGTGTGTGTGTGTGTGTGCGTGTGTGTGTGTGTGTGTGTGTGTGTGTGTGTGTGTGTGTGTGTGTCTGTGTGTGTGTCTGTGCCTGAGTGTGTGTCTCTTCACGGTTCCCGCTGTTCCATAAGGTGTATTTTGATCAGTTATACACTATAGCTCACAGCTCAGGGATGAGATGGTACTGAGTGTTAGTGACAGTTGCTGTTGGTGTCTTGGCCTCCAGTATTGTTCATGAGAAGCCTCTGTTTGAGGGTTCACAGCAAAAAAGAGATCTAGGGCACACTTCCCAAATGGCACCCTATTTCTTATATAGTGTGCTACTTTTAACCAGGGCCCTTTGCGGTGCAGACCTACCCTCTGCTGTGGCTATGAATACAGGTCTACTACAGATCTACCACCATTCAGAGCCGCAGGTTGACGTGGTAAAGATGGTGACAGCGTGTAGGAGGTGCTGTATGGATGTGATTCTTTCAGCCACAGATAAAGATGTCTAAAATAGCATAATGGTAACAGCCCTGCCAACACACTTGTATTTGTATATTTGTATTATTATTTTTACCTTGACAGGGAGTCATACTGAGACCAAGGTCTCTTTTATAGAAGAGCCCTGTATCAAACATACACATCAATATACACTATATGGGTGGCATGTGGCCTAGTGGTTAAGAGCTTTGGGCCAGAAACCGAAAGCTCACTGGTTTGAATCCCCAAGCCGGCAAGTTGGAACAATCTGCCGTTCTGCCCTTAAGCAAGGCAGTTAACCCCGGAACAACAACTGCTCCCCGGGCGCCGATGCCGTGGACGTGGATATCGGCAGCCCCCTGCACCTCTCTGATAAAGAGGTTAAATGCGGAAGACACATTTCAGTTGAATGTGTTCAGTTGTGCAACCGACGAGGTATCTCCCTTCCCTACACACATCAATTTACAACTCAATATACACAGACACATCAATACACGAAAAGCAACACAATCATATAAAACAAACACATTCTTTAGTAAAAAGGTCCTCAATCAGCCATCTGAATTGCCCTAGAGGCACCAACTCTTCCAATTTTAGAGAGCATTGGAGATTATTCCACAAGTAAGGTGCAAAGAAACTAAAAACAGATTTAACTAACTCAGTGGAGATCGAAGGAATCTCCAGATTTAGCCATCCCTGAAACCGAGTCTGGTAGCTCATACATCTGCAGGTTAACAATGAAGTAAGGTATGGTGGAAGTGTACTGTATGGCTGAGGGCTTTATAAAGAAAAAGAGTGCAATGCATCGATCTAGGAGACTTCAAGGAGGGATGATGTGTAAAGAACCTATCACCCGTAATAAAGCGTTGTGTGCTATGATAAACTGCGTCCAGTGCCTTCAATACAGTGGCACCGGTATTCATATAAACAATATCACCATAGTCAATAACCGTAGTGAATGTTTACTGAATGATTTGATTCTTAACTAACTCATCAATATGTTTTCTGAAAGATAGCTTCTCGTCAATCCAGAAACCCATATATTTAAAGAGACAGAATTTGTTGTCATGCCTACAAATTAATACGCAGTTGGTTTTATATATATATAATTTTTAAATGTAACCTTTATTTAAATAGGCAAGTCAGTTAAGAACAAATTCTTGGCCTACCCCGGCCAAACCCTAACCTGGACGACGCTGGGCCAATTGTGCACCGCCCTATGGGACTCCCAATCCCGGCCGGTTGTGATACAACCTGGAATCGAACCAGGGTCTGTAGTGGCGCCTCTAGCACTGAGATGCAGTGCCTTAGACCGCTGCTCCACTCAGGAGCTGTCACGACTTCCGCCAAAGTCGGTTCCTCTCCTTGTTCGGGCGGCACTCGGCGGGCGGCACTCGGCGGGCGGCACTCGGCGGTCTTCTAGCCATCATCGATCCACTTTTCATTTTCCATTTGTTTTGTCTTGTCTTCTCACACACCTGGTCTCAATTTCCCTCATTACATGTTGTGTATTTAACCCTCTGTTCCCCCCATGTCTTTGTGCGGAATTGTTTATTGTAAGTGCATGTGCACGTTTTCTCTGGTGCGCGACGGGTTTTGTACCCATTTGTTTATTGTTCTGGTTCCGGTGGTTTTATGAATAAAACTGCTCCGTTGATGACCCAGTTTTGCTCTCCTGCGCCTGACTTCCCTGCCGCCAGTTACGCACCCCTTACAGGAGCCCATTATATCTGTACCTCATGTGGATAGGAAGCTATTGAACATTTGGCCTATATGCTATTGTAGTAGGCATATTCCAGGTGGCTATTGAATAGAAGGCCTATTGAATATTATTTTTTAAGGAGGGAGGAGGAGGAGCAGGAGGGAGCAGGAGCAGGATCTTAAGTTTTTTTTTATAAAGACAAAAAGGGATGACATGAACAGCTCACTCTGGCTGAGTGTCTCTCTCCCACTCACCCCTCGCTAGTTACCACAGTACATTAGTTAATGCATGTTTTGTCAAGCCAAAATGGGGTGGGGGGGGGAATGGAGCTGGAAGACATACAGAACTGTCACCTCCAATGTTCTGCTTGGATTGAGAGGGGGAAATAAACAGAACTGTGTCAAATCATGCAAAGATGTGACAGGGACTACTTTATCTGCTAGGGTGGAGTGGTATATGATTTCTGGGCTATGGGGAGATTGGGTGATGTGGCCGTAAAGGCCTTTTTACTGCACAGTGCAGTCAATGGACTAGATTCACCCAAAAATGACGATGCATTAATCAGGGAATGATAATGACTTCACTAGACATTTATTAGTGTGGTACACTTTGGAGAGTACCATTACAAGTTCAAGGACCTCTCTCTCGCTCTCTCTCGCTCTCTCTCGCTCTGTCTCTCTCTCTCTGTTCCTCTCTCACAAAGTTTCTTTTAAAAGCTTTTTCTGTCCATATTTTAAAGCCTTGGCCTATGACTCAGACAACCACTTTAGTGTCATTCACTTTGAAAGTCTTTCAGCTGTAAGCAGTGAAAACAACCATGGACATGCGTTGTGGTTCACTACAGCCACACACCATACATAGACCATAAACACCATAACCCATTTTATAGGTGCCTTTATTTTCCCCAAGCTATAGAGCGAAGTTTCCACTACTAAGCTTTTTATATAAACAGGCTTGTATTCCACTGTGAAGGAAAACTGTCCCTATTATCAGTGACCAGGTGGTAAACCCTAGCAATTATATTGGGACTGAAATAGGAGATGTTAACAGAATGAGAGATAATAATGTGAACTCTTGAGTCATCAGCCAGGTCATGTAGATCTGAGGCTTTAGAGCAGACAAGAACGTTCTCCTCCATCCCTAGGTACATTTCACATTTGAGTCATTTAGCAGAAGCTCTTATGCAGAGCGACTTACAGGAGCAATTAGGGTTGCGTGCCTTGCTCAAGGGCACATCGACAGATTTTTCACTTAGCCGGCTTGGGGATTTGAACCAGCAACCTTTCGGTTACTGGCCCAATGCTCTAACCGCTAGGCTACATGTAGATATAAATATCAGATATGTGACATTAATCTTCGTATTGAGATGTTGTACTTTAGGGAGGACCACTGACTACAATAACTCCAATACATCAATCTTACATTTCCCAGCGTCCCTTTGCATCCCAAATGGCACCCTATTCCCTACATAGTGCACTACTTTTGACCAGAGCCTCATTAGGCCCAGGTCAAAAGTTGTCCACTATGTAGGGAATAAAAAGCTATTTGGGATTGATGGATTGGCGTTATTGTAGTCAGTGGTCCTGTTTGTTCCTCTGAGGGAATGTTAATCTACTTTGTTTTCCTCTGTTTAACGTCTACCGCTATAAACACCATTGAGAAAACTCATGGAAAGCTTTCATCTGGAACTTTCTTTCAGGCACCTAAACACAAATGATGAATCTATAAATTATGTTTTTTTTACGTTCTCTTTGTCTTTCTCTCTCTCTCAATCTCTTTCTCTCTCCCTCTCCCTTTCCCTTTCCCTGCCTCTTTCTCTCTCCCTCTTCCTTTCCCTGCCTCTCTCTTTCTCTCTCCCACCCCTCCCCCCTACAGACAGAGAGAAGGACCACCCTAAGACCGAGGCGGGGGTAATCTGGAGGGTGACCGGCGGTCTCTTCAACATGACCAGAGGGGCGGTCGGAGCGACATGGGGAGGCGTGGCCTGGGTGGGCTGTAAGAGCTATGACATCACCAAGACGGTGGTGACCAGTGTGCCGGCCGCCGGCGTGGGATTGGTCAAGGGAAGCGTTTCCATGGTGACGGGAGGAGTGGGGGCGGTAGGGTCTGCTGTAGCCAGTAAAGTTACACCAAAGAAAAAGGACAAGTCTGATTAGACCTAGACCCAACTACCACCCCATTGCTACAGTATAGTTTATAAATGTCTCCCTGTCTCTCTGCTGTGTTTAGGTTCCATCTGGTTACTATGGGGAACCATTCAGAGTTGAAAAAGGCACAAGTAACTTGGATTTCTGTGTAAATCATTCATTGACGTCAATGGGCGATTTGCACGGAAATCTGAGTTAAGGTTGCGGATCTCAAGTCAGAATACTGCCCTAAGGAAGCATTACAGAGGGGGATTATGGGAACGTTGATTTGTTAGGATATAGGAATTGACCAGAATGTTGAACTTACTGCCGAGGTACTCTTGAGAGGGATCTCATGTCTTTTTGATTGATCTGGGTCTGGGTGGGGAAGGGCATGATAATATGAAGACAATCCACAACAATTTGGTAGCGATTCAGCAAGGGCACATCTACTCATTTCTCAAAGGCTTGAGGTTATTTAAATTCTTCCAGTTTTACTATGAAAAGGTATCTTTACATTGACAAGTATTAAAACAAAGTGAAAGGTACTTTACACAACTTAATTTCATCAGTTTGACATCAGTGATTGGGGAATACACACCAAACAATGTGTGTATGTGAATATGCTACAATAGTCATTTACAACATTAACCATGTCTACACTGTATTTCTGAACAATTTTATGTTATTTTAATGGACAAAAAAAATGCTTTCAAAAACAAGGACATTTCTAAGTGACCCCAAACTTTTGAACGGTAGTGTATGTGTTATAAAATATATATGTGAAAAATAGGCATATGATTCCTATTGATGCAGACAAAGAAGGTTAGAGGAACCTAGCAGTCTTGCAGTAAATATTTTCATTGTACTGCAGGGTTTTTTTTCAATGCTTGATGAGTTGGAGATGTGGTCAACAAAGTGTGTAATTGCATAGAAACGGACAGAACAAGTCATGGAAATTAAATTTTTACGTACATGTTACATATACCAGCAGATGTCCTGAGCTGTTTAAATAAATAAAGCACCATTTCACCAACAAAGAAACACACATTTAAAAATATATATATATTTATATAGATATATATATATATTTAACCTGGCAATTCAGTTAAGAACAAATTCTTATTTACAATGACGGCCTGCCCCCGGCCAAACCCGGACGACGCTGGGCCAATTGTGCGCCGCCCTATGGTACTCCCATTCACGGCCGGTTGTGATACTGGCTGGAATCAAACAAGGGTCTGTAGCGACTAGCCACTCGGGAAGCCTTAAAGTTAAGAGATGGCTGAGTTATTGATAAATCAGGAAATCCGTGTCCATTTAAATATTTTGTAAATCCGCTTCACAATGGCCTATCAAAGACATTACCAGGATGAACCTTGTTAAGTTTCAAGCATCATAGTTCATGCCTACGTCTCAAATGGCACCCTATTCCCTTTATAGTGCACTACTTTTGACCAGCACCCATAAGGCTGTAATCCAAAGTAGTGCACTGTACAGTATAGGGAGTGAGGTGCTATTTGGGACATAACCCATTTCATTCACGTGTATGTACTTTACTCAAATGTATGTTTATGTCCCTACATTTTGCATTCGATCAGGGACCGCGGCCCCCCTTTTGTAGGCCCGGGGATTCATTTCCAAAAACGGAAAAAGTAATAAATAGTAACACATTTCAAAAATTTGAACTCAGTCGGGGTCTCAACTTACTGTTGAGAGTA
Source organism: Salvelinus namaycush (assembly GCF_016432855.1). Lineage (NCBI taxonomy): Eukaryota > Metazoa > Chordata > Actinopteri > Salmoniformes > Salmonidae > Salvelinus > Salvelinus namaycush. The sequence continues at coordinate 37,198,317 of NC_052327.1, forward strand.
AGAATAGTAGAATACACAAGGTGCAATTTTGAAATGTGGTTGTGCATCAGCAGTTTTTGTCTTATGTCAGTCACTGACAGTCAATGAATTAGCCCATGTCAATTTACATTTTTTAGATTGGTAAATTAGTCTATCCAGCTATCTAAACTTGTAGTAATCATGGTGAAATTACAGACTGAGGGTGCCCATGGATATTAACAATATGTGTAGAATTGCAGGAAATTATCTTAAAAACTGCAAATCTTTCTCTCCGCACCACAGCAAAATGAGTAGAATTGCATGGAATTAGTTATAAAATTGCAAAATGTTCTCTACTCCACATGGCAAGAAGTGTAGAATTGCATCAAACTTGCTTTAAAAGTGCAACATTTTCTCTATGCCTCATGGCAAAATGTGTATAATTGCAGGAATTTAACACTAAAAAAAGATCTATATAGATTATCTCCACTGTCAAGAAGGGGGCCACGAACAACAAAATGTAGCTCTGACTACATGTGTGGGTATGGATGTGGGTACGCAGATCCGTTAGCCACTGCAGTCTCTCATGATGATTTCAGATTTGTTGTGGCCCCCACCCCCATCAAAGGTGCCCATCCCTGCATTACATTTATAAATACTGATAGATAGTTGACACCGACATTCCCAGAGTAGGAGGGACAGTTGAAAACAAACATGCTTTTTCTTTATATGCATTCCAATCACTTCTAGCCTTGGTCCCAGTCTGTTTGAGTTCACAAGATGATATAAACGGATCGGGGACTAGCTAATTCACTTCCACATTGTTACGTGTAATCCTGAATTACTGTCCATTCTGATCAGAGAATAAAAGTAGATGACCAATTTCTTCCCACTGGACAAATACTGGTTGAATCAACGTTGTTTCCACATCATTTCAACCCAATAATTCAATGTGATGACGTTATCAACACAGAAAACTGATTGGATTTAAAAACAAGTCAACACGTAAGGCAATTTCGTATTTTTTTTCCCACCCAACTTTTAACCTAAATCAAATGACATGGTGAAATGTTTTGTTAATTTCACGTTTAATTCACATTATTTGACAACTTGACCACATGTAAATCGAAACTAGATGTCTGTTCCCAGTGTGCTGTTTGTTCTCCTTTTCGGTTTGGTTTCTTACATTTTTATTTGAACATTCACTTTGAGGACATTTTTATTTGAAAATAAATAAAGAGAAAACACTTGGCATGGTATTTCCACACCCTCACATTATGCATCGCATGTTTCAATAGGTCGTTTTTCCTTCTTCCTGAACACAATATGCTGTTTATTATTATGACAAGTCTCGCCTATTTAATTTTCACGCTGTTTCATCTTGTCCTGTCTTTACTGTTTTCATCGGGACACTTCTGCTAGTTAATATATGTCTTGGAGACTCTGTTACTATAAACTGGGATGGGGCCCTGGTCAAATATAGTGCACTATACACTAAATGTACAAAACATTAAGAGCACCTGCCTAATTTTGAGTTGCGCCCCCTTTTGCCCTCAGAACAGCCTCAATTCGTCGGGGCATGGACACTCCAAGGTATCAAAAGCGTTCCACAGGGATGCTGGCCCATGTTGACTCCAATTCTTCCCACAGTTTTTAATCCTCTCAAACCGGTGCGCCTCGCACCTACACCCATACCGCGCTCAAAGGCACTTCAATCTTTTGTCTTGTCCATTCACCCTCTGAATGGCACAGATAAATAATCCATGTCTCAGTTGTCTCAAGGCTTAAAACTCCTTCTTTAACCTGACTCCTCCCTTTCATATACACTGATTGACGTGGATTTAACAAGTGACATCAATAAGGGATCATAGCTTTCACCTGGATTCACCTGGTCAGTCTATGTCATGGAAAGAGCTGGTGTTCCTAATGTTTTGTACACTCAGTGTATAGTGAATAGTGTGTCATTGGGGTTGCAGTTTTTTTGTCTATGATAGAACTATTTTTGCAAAAACTGATGCTGTATTCTATAAATAAAGCTACTCTGTATTTTAATTGCAATTTGTTGCATTTTATTCGGTCGCTCAAAAAGTGAATACTGCTTTATGTTTCAGTCATTTAGCAGATGCTCTTATCCAGAGTGGTTACATTTCTGTACTTTTTCCCCATACTGGTCCCTCGTGGGAATCTAACCCACAACCCATGCTCTGCTAACCCATGCTCTGCCAACTGAGCCACACGAGACCCCTCTGCCCTCACTCTACCCTCAGAGGAAGTTATGGGTCCAGCTGATGGGAAGGTCATTCATGGTATCATGTATTGGAATAACAGGACACATTTGTGAGAATATTCCAATATTAGTCTGCTTTTGCATTATGTGATAATAGTAATGCTGGTGATGCTGCCTCCTTGACTTCTCCCTCTACTCACCTACCTTCTCCTGTGGAGTCAGTCTGTGGTGTCTGTCTGCTGTGGTGTATGTCTGCTGTGGTGTATGTCTGCTGTGGTGTATGTCTGCTGTGGTGTATGTCTGCTGTGGTGTCGGTCTGCTGTGGTGTCGGTCTGCTGTGGTGTCGGTCTCCTGTGGTGTCGGTCTCCTGTGGTGTCGTCTGCTGTGGTGACCGTCTGCTGTGGTGTCTGACCGTCTGCTGTGGTGTCTGTCCATCTGCTGTGGTGTCCGTCTACTAAGGTGTCCGTCTGCTGTGGTGTCTGTCTGTGATGTGGTGTATGTCTGTGCTGTGGTGTCCATCTGTCTGCTGTGGTGTCCGTCTCATGTGATGTATGCCTGTCTGCTGTGGTATCTGTCTGTCTGCTGTGGTGTCTGTCTGTCTGCTGTGGTGTCTGTCTGTCTGCTGTGGTGTCTGTCTGTCTGCTGTGGTGTCTGTCTGCTGTGGTGTCTGTCTGTCTCCTGTGGTGTATGTCTCCTGTGGTGTATGTCTCCTGTGGTGGCTGTCTGCTGTGGTGTCTGACCGTCTGCTGTGGTGTCTGTCTCCTGTGGTGTCCGTCTGCTGTGGTGTCTGTCTGCTGTGGTGTCTGTCTCCTGTGGTGTCCGTCTCTTGTGGTGTCTGTCCGTCTGCTGTGGTGTCTGTCCGTCTGCTGTGGTGTCTGTCTGTCTGTCTGCTGTGGTGTCTGTCTTGCTCATGTGATGTATGTCTGTCTGCTGTGCTGTCTGTCTGCTGTGCTGTCTGTCTGCTGTGCTGTCTGTCTGCTGTGGTGTCTGTCTCCTGTTGTGGCTTTCTCCAGTGGTGGCAGTCTGCTGTGGTGTCGGTCTGCTGTGGTGTCGGTCTCCTGTGGTGTCGTCTGCTGTGGTGACCGTCTGCTGTGGTGTCTGACCGTCTGCTGTGGTGTCTGTCCATCTGCTGTGGTGTCCGTCTACTAAGGTGTCCGTCTGCTGTGGTGTCTGTCTGTGATGTGGTGTATGTCTGTGCTGTGGTGTCCGTCTCATGTGATGTATGCCTGTCTGCTGTGGTATCTGTCTGTCTGCTGTTGTGTCTTTCTCTCTGCTGTGGTGTCTGTCTGTCTGCTGTGGTGTCTGTCTGCTGTGGTGTCTGTCTGTCTGCTGTGGTGTCTGTCTGTCTGCTGTGGTATCTGTCTGTCTGCTGTGGTGTCTGTCTGTCTGCTGTGGTGTCTGTCTGTCTGTCTCCTGTGGTGTATGTCTCCTGTGGTGTATGTCTCCTGTGGTGGCTGTCTGCTGTGGTGTCTGTCTGCTGTGGTGTCTGACCGTCTGCTGTGGTGTCTGTCTGCTGTGGTGTCTGTCTCCTGTGGTGTCCGTCTCCTGTGGTGTCCGTCTCCTGTGGTGTCTGTCTGCTGTGGTGTCTGTCTGCTGTGGTGTCTGTCCGTCTCCTGTGGTGTCTGTCCGTCTGCTGTGGTGTCTGTCCGTCTGCTGTGGTGTCTGTCTGTCTGCTGTGGTGTCTGTCTTGCTCATGTGATGTATGTCTGTCTGCTGTGCTGTCTGTCTGCTGTGCTGTCTGTCTGCTGTGCTGTCTGTCTGCTGTGGTGTCTGTCTCCTGTTGTGGCTTTCTCCAGTGGTGGCAGTCTGCTCTGGTGGCAGTATGTTGTGGTTGCTGTCTGTCTTCTGTGGTTGCTGTCTGTCTTCTGTGGTTGCTGTCTGTCTGCTGTGGTTGGTGTCCGTCTCCTGTGGTGTCCGTCTGCTGTGGTGTCTGTCTGCTGTGGTGTCTGTCTCCTGTGGTGTCTGTCTCCTGTGGTGTCCGTCTGCTGTGGTGTCTGTCCGTCTGCTGTGGTGTCTGTCTGTCTGCTGTGGTGTCTGTCTTGCTCATGTGATGTATGTCTGTCTGCTGTGCTGTCTGTCTGCTGTGGTGTCTGTCTCCTGTGGTGGTGGCTGTCTCCTGTTGTGGCTTTCTCCAGTGGTGGCAGTCTGCTCTGGTGGCAGTATGTTGTGGTTGCTGTCTGTCTTCTGTGGTTGCTGTCTGTCTTCTGTGGTTGCTGTCTGTCTTCTGTGGTTGCTGTCTGTCTGCTGTGGTTGCTGTCTGTCTGCTGTGGTTGCTGTCTGTCTAATGTGGTTGCTGTCTGTCTGCTGTGGTTGCTGTCTGTCTGCTCTGGCGTCCGTCTCCCGTGGCGTCCGTCTCCCGTGGAGTCCGTTTCCCGTGGCGTCTGTCTGCTGTGGTGGCTGTCTGTCTGCTGTGATGGCTGTCTCCTGTGGTGGCTGTCTCCTGTGGTGTATGCCTCCTGTGGAGTCTGTCTGCTGTGGTGGGGTGTCTGTCTGCTGTGGTGGGGTGTCTGTCTGCTGTGGTGGGGTGGCTGTCTGCTGTGGTGGGGTGGCTGTCTGCTGTGGTGGCTGTCTCCATCTCCTGTGGTGGCTGTCTCCTGTGGTGGCTGTCTCCTGTGGTGGCTGTCTCCTGTGGTGGCTGTCTCCTGTGGTGTTTGTCTCCTGTGGAGTCTGTCTGCTGTGGTGGGGTGTCTATCTGCTGTGGTGGCTGTCTCCTGTGGTGGCTGTCTGCTGTGGTGTTTGTCTCCTGTGGAGTCTGTCTGCTGTGGTGGGGTGTCTATCTGCTGTGGTGGCTGTCTCCTGTGGTGGCTGTCTGCTGTGGTGGCTGTCTGCTGTGGTGGCTGTCTCCTGTGGTGGCTGTCTGCTGTGGTGGCTGTCTCCTGTGGTGGCTGTCTCCTGTGCTGTCTGTCTGCTGTGGTGGCTGTCTGCTGTGGTGGCTGTCTCCTGTGGTGACTGTCTCCTGTGGTGTTTGTCTCCTGTGGAGTCTGTCTGCTGTGGTGGGGTGTCTATCTGCTGTGGTGGCTGTCTCCTGTGGTGGCTGTCTGCTGTGGTGTTTGTCTCCTGTGGTGTTTGTCTCCTGTGGAGTCTGTCTTCTGTGGTGGGGTGTCTATCTGCTGTGGTGGCTGTCTCCTGTGGTGGCTGTCTGCTGTGGTGTTTGTCTCCTGTGGTGGCTGTCTCCTGTGGTGGCTGTCTCCTGTGGTGGCTGTCTGCTGTGGTGGCTGTCTGCTGTGGTGGCTGTCTCCTGTGGTGGCTGTCTGCTGTGGTGGCTGTCTGCTGTGGTGGCTGTCTGCTGTGGTGGCTGTCTGCTGTGGTGGCTGTCTGCTGTGGTGGCTGTCTGCTGTGGTGGCTGTCTGCTGTGGTGTCTGTCTCCTGTGGTGTCTGTCTCCTGTGGTGTCTGTCTCCTGTGGTGTCTGTCTGCTGTGGTGTCTGTCCGTCTGCTGTGGTGTCTGTCCGTCTGCTGTGGTGTCTGTCTGTCTGCTGTGGTGTCTGTCTTGCTCATGTGATGTATGTCTGTCTGCTGTGCTGTCTGTCTGCTGTGCTGTCTGTCTGCTGTGGTGTCTGTCTCCTGTGGTGGTGGCTGTCTCCTGTTGTGGCTTTCTCCAGTGGTGGCAGTCTGCTCTGGTGGCAGTATGTTGTGGTTGCTGTCTGTCTTCTGTGGTTGCTGTCTGTCTTCTGTGGTTGCTGTCTGTCTTCTGTGGTTGCTGTCTGTCTTCTGTGGTTGCTGTCTGTCTGCTGTGGTTGCTGTCTGTCTGCTGTGGTTGCTGTCTGTCTAATGTGGTTGCTGTCTGTCTGCTGTGGTTGCTGTCTGTCTGCTCTGGCGTCCGTCTCCCGTGGCGTCCGTCTCCCGTGGAGTCCGTTTCCCGTGGCGTCTGTCTGCTGTGGTGGCTGTCTGTCTGCTGTGATGGCTGTCTCCTGTGGTGGCTGTCTCCTGTGGTGTATGCCTCCTGTGGAGTCTGTCTGCTGTGGTGGGGTGTCTGTCTGCTGTGGTGGGGTGGCTGTCTGCTGTGATGGCTGTCTCCATCTCCTGTGGTGGCTGTCTCCTGTGGTGGCTGTCTCCTGTGGTGGCTGTCTCCTGTGGTGGCTGTCTCCTGTGGTGTTTGTCTCCTGTGGTGTTTGTCTCCTGTGGAGTCTGTCTGCTGTGGTGGGGTGTCTATCTGCTGTGGTGGCTGTCTCCTGTGGTGGCTGTCTGCTGTGGTGTTTGTCTCCTGTGGAGTCTGTCTGCTGTGGTGGGGTGTCTATCTGCTGTGGTGGCTGTCTCCTGTGGTGGCTGTCTCCTGTGGTGGCTGTCTGCTGTGGTGGCTGTCTCCTGTGGTGGCTGTCTGCTGTGGTGGCTGTCTCCTGTGGTGGCTGTCTCCTGTGGTGTCTGTCTGCTGTGGTGTCTGTCCGTCTGCTGTGGTGTCTGTCCGTCTGCTGTGGTGTCTGTCTGTCTGCTGTGGTGTCTGTCTTGCTCATGTGATGTATGTCTGTCTGCTGTGCTGTCTGTCTGCTGTGCTGTCTGTCTGTTGTGGTGTCTGTCTCCTGTGGTGGTGGCTGTCTCCTGTTGTGGCTTTCTCCAGTGGTGGCAGTCTGCTCTGGTGGCAGTATGTTGTGGTTGCTGTCTGTCTTCTGTGGTTGCTGTCTGTCTTCTGTGGTTGCTGTCTGTCTTCTGTGGTTGCTGTCTGTCTGCTGTGGTTGCTGTCTGTCTGCTGTGGTTGCTGTCTGTCTAATGTGGTTGCTGTCTGTCTGCTGTGGTTGCTGTCTGTCTGCTCTGGCGTCCGTCTCCCGTGGCGTCCGTCTCCCGTGGAGTCCGTTTCCCGTGGCGTCTGTCTGCTGTGGTGGCTGTCTGTCTGCTGTGATGGCTGTCTCCTGTGGTGGCTGTCTCCTGTGGTGTATGCCTCCTGTGGAGTCTGTCTGCTGTGGTGGGGTGTCTGTCTGCTGTGGTGGGGTGGCTGTCTGCTGTGATGGCTGTCTCCATCTCCTGTGGTGGCTGTCTCCTGTGGTGGCTGTCTCCTGTGGTGGCTGTCTCCTGTGGTGGCTGTCTCCTGTGGTGTTTGTCTCCTGTGGTGTTTGTCTCCTGTGGAGTCTGTCTGCTGTGGTGGGGTGTCTATCTGCTGTGGTGGCTGTCTCCTGTGGTGGCTGTCTGCTGTGGTGTTTGTCTCCTGTGGAGTCTGTCTGCTGTGGTGGGGTGTCTATCTGCTGTGGTGGCTGTCTGCTGTGGTGGCTGTCTCCTGTGGTGGCTGTCTCCTGTGGTGGCTGTCTGCTGTGGTGGCTGTCTCCTGTGGTGGCTGTCTGCTGTGGTGGCTGTCTCCTGTGGTGGCTGTCTCCTGCGCTGTCTGTCTGCTGTGGTGGCTGTCTGCTGTGGTGGCTGTCTCCTGTGGTGGCTGTCTCCTGTGGTGTATGCCTCCTGTGGAGTCTGTCTGCTGTGGTGGGGTGTCTGTCTGCTGTGGTGGGGTGTCTGTCTGCTGTGATGGGGTGGCTGTCTGCTGTGGTGGCTGTCTCCATCTCCTGTGGTGGCTGTCCTGTGGTGGCTGTCTCCTGTGGTGGCTGTCTCCTGTGGTGTTTGTCTCCTGTGGTGTTTGTCTCCTGTGGAGTCTGTCTGCTGTGGTGGGGTGTCTATCTGTTGTGGTGGCTGTCTCCTGTGGTGGCTGTCTGCTGTGGTGTTTGTCTCCTGTGGAGTCTGTCTGCTGTGGTGGGGTGTCTATCTGCTGTGGTGGCTGTCTCCTGTGGTGGCTGTCTGCTGTGGTGGCTGTCTGCTGTGGTGGCTGTCTCCTGTGGTGGCTGTCTCCTGTGGTGGCTGTCTGCTGTGGTGGCTGTCTCCTGTGGTGGCTGTCTCCTGTGCTGTCTGTCTGCTGTGGTGGCTGTCTCCTGTGGTGACTGTCTCCTGTGGTGTTTGTCTCCTGTGGAGTCTGTCTGCTGTGGTGGGGTGTCTATCTGCTGTGGTGGCTGTCTCCTGTGGTGGCTGTCTGCTGTGGTGTTTGTCTCCTGTGGTGTTTGTCTCCTGTGGAGTCTGTCTTCTGTGGTGGGGTGTCTATCTGCTGTGGTGGCTGTCTCCTGTGGTGTTTGTCTCCTGTGGAGTCTGTCTGCTGTGGTGGCTGTCTCCTGTGGTGGCTGTCTGCTGTGGTGGCTGTCTCCTGTGGTGTTTGTCTCCTGTGGTGGCTGTCTCCTGTGGTGGCTGTCTCCTGTGGTGGCTGTCTGCTGTGGTGGCTGTCTGCTGTGGTGGCTGTCTCCTGTGGTGGCTGTCTGCTGTGGTGGCTGTCTGCTGTGGTGGCTGTCTGCTGTGGTGGCTGTCTGCTGTGGTGGCTGTCTCCTGTGGTGGCTGTCTGCTGTGGTGGCTGTCTCCTGTGGTGGCTGTCTGCTGTGGTGGCTGTCTGCTGTGGTGGCTGTCTGCTGTGGTGGCTGTCTCCTGTGGTGGCTGTCTGCTGTGGTGGCTGTCTGCTGTGGTGGCTGTCTGCTGTGGTGGCTGTCTGCTGTGGTGGCTGTCTGCTGTGTACTAAGAAGAGTGATAGTAGAGGAGATGAGATGAGAATAGAGGTTCAGGGTGGGTTGTTTTCAACTACTCCAATGGTGTGAAATAATGTACTTTCCAGTTTCTATTCCATCCGGCTGTGGATGTGTGGTTGACTTTAGCTTCGGTCATGCCTCTATAATCTGTTCAGTGACACATTGCAACACAGTCAGCACCACACCTTCTATCACTGAGGATGAAACCCAGGTGGCGCCCTATTACCTATACAAAGGCCCTATTACCCATGGTGCCGTATTACCTACACAGAGGCCTTATTTCCTATGGCACCTTATTACCTATGGCACCCTATTACCTATACAGAGGCCCTATTACCTATGGCACCCTATTACCTATGGTGCCCTATTACCTATACAGAGGGCCTATTGCCTATGGCACCCTATTACCTATGGTGCCCTATTACCTATACAGAGGGCCTATTACCTATGGCACCCTATTACCTATGGCATCCTATTACCTATACAGAGGCCCTATTACCTATAGCGCACTATTACCTATGCAGAGACCATATTGCCTATGGTACCCTGTTTACCTATGGCACCCTATTACCTATGGCGCCCTATTACCTATTTAGTGACCTTATTACCTATGGCACCATATTACCTATGGCACCATATTACCTATGGCACCTATTACCTATGTCACCCTATTACCTATGGAATCATATTACCTATAAAGAGGCCCTTTACCTATGGCACCCTATTACCTGTGGCACCCTATTTCCTATGGTGCCCCTATTACCTATGGCACCCTATTACCTATGGCACCCTATTACCTATGGCACCCTATTACCTATGGAACCATATTACCTATGGCTCCCTATTACCTATGGAACCATATTACCTATGGAACACTATTGCCTATGGCACCCTATTTCCTATGGTGCCCCTATTACCTATGGCACCCTATTACCTCTGGCACCCTGTTACATATGGCATCCTATTACCTATGCAGAGGCCATATTACCTGTGGCACCCTATTACCTATGGCACCCTATTACCTATGGCACCCTATTACCTATGGCACCCTATTACCTATGGCACCCTATTACCTATGGCTCCCTATTACCTATGGAACCATATTACCTATGGAACACTATTACCTATGGTGCCCCTATTACATGTGGTGCCGTATTAGCTATGGCACCCTAACACCTATACAGAGGCCCTATGGGCTCTGGTCAAAAATAGGGCGCTCTAAAGGGAATAGGGTGTCATTTGGGACTCTACCTGAATGTGAATTCCTCCAGCATCTCTCTCCTCTCTCCTGTGTTGTGCTGTGCACTGTACCAAATCACCACGTCAGCCAGACGACAGGTGGAGTTGGATCTCCTGGTGTTACTGCCAGCCCTCGTCTAGCAGCTGTGTCTCTTACTGACATGGTCTCCGTTCCTGTCCGTGGTGACGTACTCGTTACGAGATATCCCTTGTAATGGACAACATGAAATGGGCATAATCGGATCTTGCAGATATGCATACAGAACCACAGTATTCAATGCTTGCTGTCGCCCCCTCACAGCCAATCACGTTGACTTGATAGGTCTTATCAGTGCAGAAGCATTGCATAAGGTGACACTGTATCCCTATAGGTGTCAATTATGCCAATTTATAAAATGGGTGGGTCTAATCCTGTTTGCTGATTGGTTATTTAAAAAAAGGGAAGTGTAAGTAAACCTTGGTTTGAGATCAGTGTTCAGTTTATAAAAGACCAGTGCTACTCTATACACTAGCTTTTGTTGAAGTATCAGACGTTCTTGACAATGACTTCTGTACCAGCTAGGTATGATAGGCTCCTTTTGGGCATCTCGTTTTCCTCAGGAGTAACAGTGACAGAAAACTAAGAACAGAACTGTACTCCTGTACCTAACAACTGTACCTCTGCCAACCTACAAAGAACTGCAATAAAATCATTGTGAGAACAGATTGTTCTCCTCCATTCATATTGTAGTACAGTTCTCTCGCTCTCTCCCTCTCTCTCACTCGCTCTCCCTCCCTCGCTCTGCTGCTCTCTCTCCCTCTCTTTCTCCCTCTCTCCCCCTCTCTCTCGCTCTCACCCTCTCTGTCGCTCTCTCCCTCCCTCTCCCCCTCGCTGTCTCTCCCTTTCCCCCTCCCTTGCTCTGCTGCTCACTCTCCCTCTCTTTCTCCCTCCCCCTCTCTCTCTCCCTCTCTCTGTCGCTCTCTCCCTCCCTCTCCCCCTCGCTGTCTCTCTCCCTCTCCTCCTCTCTCTCTCTGCCTCTCTCGCTCTCCCCCGCTCTCTCTGCCTCTCTCTCTCTCTGCCTCTCTGCCTCTCTCTCTCGCCCTCTCTCTCTCTCTCTACCTGTCTCTTTCTCTCCCCCTCTCGCTCTCTCTCTCCGCCTCTCTCTCTCTCCCTGCCTCTCTCTCTCTATACCTGTCTCTTTCTCTGTCTCCCCCCTCTCTCTCTCCCTCTCTCTCTCTGCTGTCTCTTTCTCTGCCTCTCTCTCTCTCTCTGCCTCTTAGTCATCTTGAGGAGTGGGTTTTGGTGTTTTGGCAGGAATATACACAGATAATTAGAGACATGTCTGCTTTCAGAATGTGGGGGGACATGTACCCATCCCCAGTGGAAGTTGTTCCCCTGCTCAGTATTCATATCCCCAAATAAATAAATGATCTCACAACAATACATTTTCATAGAAAGTTATCAAAAATAGATAAGATCTTTGAAAATATCTGTCTATTTGTGAAAAAATCTCCCTGATAAACTCTTTATTCATGTCACAGTTGACCTATTTGCTCATGGCCTTGCCTACACCTAGCGACTAGTTTTTTTAATTGTACGAGCAAAAAATATAACATTTTATTTGGAAAGGCAAGTCAGACAAAATTAAACTGGCTTAGTTATATAATTAATATGAATTCGGAGGGCAGAAATGATTAACTATTAAAACATTGGACCTCTCACTAAAGGCTTCAGTCATACAAATGTTATACTTAAATCCGAACTGGTTCTCTAGCAGATTATTAATAATGTCTGTCCCCATGTTCAAGAATGGCCTTTTTCCCTTTATTCAGATGACAACCGCTCACTTTCATTTTTTTAATGAAATCAACTCCAAAATATTGCTATTTTTAAAACAAGCCATAGAAAGTTGGTTGCAATTTCACTTTAATCCACCAGAAAAGACAGAACAAATATTACCACAAATATTATGGGTAAACCCAAATATACTAATTGATAATAAAATAAAAATGGTATAATCTTTGTAAATTATGTCATAAATAGGACTGGTGGAATTATGTCACACATGCAGTTAACAAAACCAAATGGGATTGTCTGCTCTATCCAAAATTACAACCAACTAATTGTAGCATTACCGCAAAAATGGAAGGGGGAGAACGTAAAGAACTTGTCTGTCGGCCCTGCAATTAAAGACCAAAATTGGTTATAGAAAATTGTGATGAATAAAAAACGCATACCACATTAATTTAAAGAAGAAGAAAAAAGACAGCTGTGCCGTGTAGATTGCAAAATAGTTGGGAAGAGATTTTCTATGTACCAAATCCATGGCACATGGTTTATGAACTGATACACAAAACGAGGCTGGATTCAAAACTTTTTTCATTTAAATGATTATACAAAATTATTGCAACCAACAGAATGTTATCTATATGGGGGATACAACCATCCCAGCTCTGCAGATTTTGCTGTGAAGAGACAGAATCATTAGATAATTTGTTTTGGTACTGTCCATATGTAGCTTTGGTTGCAGGTTCAGGAAAGGCTGAAGAATTGCAACATTTACCTGGAGCTAAATCTGCAAAGAGCACTGCTGGGTGATTTTAAAAAGTCATAGTCAATCGATCAATAATATAATAATACTCTTGGCCAAAAAATGTAGCTTTAATTTACAATCTGTAGAAACTATGAGAATAGAAAAGTTCAGAACTTTTGTGAAACATCACAGCACAGTGGGAAAATATATGGCAGCTAGAAATGAAAACTGGATGGTGTTAAGAGATAGATGGGAGGGGTTGAGTGGAGCTGAAGGGTGGGACTAATAACAACAAGATAACTAATGTAAAATATACTGTGTCCGTAAAATGTACGCTACCGTTCAAAAGTATGGGGTCACTTAGAAATGCCCTTGTTTTTGAAAGAAAAGCACATTTTTTGTCCATAAAAATAACATCAAATTGATCAGACATACAGTGTAGACATTGTTAATGTTGTAAATGACTATTGTAGCTGGAAATGGCTGATTTTGAATGGAATATCTACATAGGCGTACAGAGGCCCATTATCAACAACCATCACTCCAACCATCACTCCTTGTTTTTGAATAGAAAGAGGAGTGGGAGGCCCCGGTGCACAACTGAGCAAGAGGACAAGTACATTAGAGTGTCTAGTTTGAGAAACAGACACCTCACAAGTCCTCAACTGGCAGCTTCATTAAATAGGACCCACAAAACACCAGTCTCAACGTCAACAGTGAAGAGGCAACTCCAGGATGCTGGGCTTCTAGGCACAAATGCTGATGCTCCTTAAGATGGACCGTTTTATTGCTTCTTTAATCAATCAGCACAACAGTTTTCAGCTGTGCTAACATAATTGCAACAGGGTTTTCTAATGATCAATTAGTCTTTTGAAATGATAAACTTGGATTAGCCAACACAACGTGCCATTGGAACACAGGAGTGATGGTTGCTGATAATGGGCCTCTGTACGCCTATGTAGATATTCCTTTAAAAATCAGCCGTTTCCAGCTACAATAGTCATTTACAACATTAACAATGTCTACACTGTATTTCTGATCAATTTTATGTTATTTTAATGGACAAAAAATGTGCTTTTCTTTCAAAAACAAGGACATTTCTAAGTGACCCCAAACTTTTGAAAGTTGGTGTATATAGGTTCAGAACTTTTGTGAAACAGCACAGTTGAAAAATATATGGCAAATAGAAATCAAAACTGGATGGTCTTCAGAGATAGATGGGAGGGGTTGAGGGTAGCTGAAGGATGGGACAAAAAACAAACAATAGATAACTATTGTAATATACTGTGTCTGTAAGATGTATATAGTATGTATAAGCGAGAAGTAGAAGCCTAAGTGTTGTTGTCCATTCATTTACTCCAATAAGGGGAGGGACGGTAGGGTTAGGGGAAAATAATAAAGGAAAATATGTTTTAAAACAGTGTCTTTGACGAGTAAAGAACTCAACTTTATGAACATCACCCCCTCAATATTTCAGAGGATTCCAAGGGGATTGGGTAAGGTCATTTCCCAGCCTGTCACTGTTTCATGTAAGTTATTTTAGTACATGTTTGTAAAGTAATAACTCAAAATAAATAAATAAATAGATAATAACAAAGGCCTTCCTCACTTATTGTGACAGCATAATGGTCAGTTTCTGTATTCTACTGTATTCTATTCAATTCAATTCTATTCCTTCCAGAGATTGAAAACTCCACTACCCTGATACTGTTGTGAAGACCAGAGCTAGCTTACCTGTATAAGACTAATCAGCTACTGCAGCTGTCTCCGATTGCTTGCCTGCTCCACATCGTCAGTAGTTGGCCGGGAAGTCGAACTAAACATTTCCAACACCTCGCTGACACTTGGATGATCAGGGTAAACTATGTTTGCGTCTGCAATGGCACCCTATTCCCTACACAGTGCACTACTTTTGACCAAATCCCAATGGAACCTGATCAAAAGTAGTGCACTAGATAGGGAATAGGGTGCCATTTGGGATGAAGCCTCTGTAAAATCACTGTTGTCCGGCACTCATTACCCTTTGGTGAGGGTGGATTTGACAACCCTCAGTTAAACTATATCAACACGATTAAAGCGCCACTCCTTAATTCTTACCCTCTGTAACATTTAAACAACACCATTTAAATTGACTGCAACATTCAAATGTATATTGCATGGTTTTGTCATAGGCCTACACCTCAGCATGTATCAGTTATGGGTATGATTAGGTACATTCCCTAACAACATTGTACAGTAGGTCCAGTTTTCTTGATGTACAAATATTAACATTCACTTTTGTCAATGCAACTGTCAGCATTCAGGGATCTTAAGTAGGATGGTGCTTCACTGTAGGTTGTTCATGTCAATTAACCTGACATTAGTGTCCCTTCAGTATCGATAAAACATTGATACTAAAATCTCTAAAACAGCATTCCCAAATGATGTTTCTTGTGCTGTTCTGAATGTCTTAAATCTTACCACAGGAGTCGTCAAGGTTTCTGAGGTTTAGTGCAAATCTGAGAGGAAATGAAGGCAACAATGTAAATATAACAAAAATAGTTGTGCGTTGTGATTGGCCCTTGCTTTTCTACAAAAAAGGTACAAAAGTTTTGTCCTCGATGAGAGTGAGAGACAGATTTTTCAGCTCCTCGGGCGAACTGACAGTCTTATAACCCAGCTCCTGTAGAACTTGCTGACACACAGTCTGTGTGTAATCAACCATGTCATAAGACAATTTGAGCCTCCAGCTTTCTGCGTTGGCCGCTGAGTCCCGAACAGTGCCGTATTTATGCTTGGCTGACAGATCATTGCTTCCCCTAGTGTTGTTCTGGATCCAGTCTCCTACGTTCTTGTCCATGACCAGACCCAAGTAATCATAGATCTTCTTGGTCTTCTGGAGAGGGTTCTTGGCCAGGTCCTCATACCTGACCAGCATATACCTCCCTTTGAGCCAGGGGGGCTTGCTGAGCCCAGTGGTTACAGATCCCAGGAAGTCCTCACAGACCATGGTAAGCTGGGTGAGGTCCAGGTTGTAGGGCCTCCTCCCAGTGGCCCTCCAGATCCTCCAGAGTCTATAGGTGTCCCTGAAGGTCTCGATGCGTGAGGCCAGGATCCCTCGGGGGTCCCTGACCAGCTGGATCACCTTGAGGTTGAGCCTAGGGTCCTCCACCAGAGCCCTGAGGTCACTCACCTCCGGTATCCTCACCGTCTTGATGGCCACATGGCGCCGCTCCCGGCAAGCGTCCGACGCCAGCGTCATGTTGAGACCGCCACACCTCTTGACGCACTCTCCTTCATCGATGTTCAACTCTCCAGGACTGAAGGCGTCGCAGACAGGCAGGGAGCACAGAGCCTTGCTGGCTCCCCTCCGGAACAGCTTGTCTGTACTGTGATTGGCCGGCTGGGGTTTGATGTAGCTCTCCAGGAAGTAAAGGTCACAGTCGTAGAGGCTCCGGAGCAGGTCCCTGCTAGCCCCCAGCATCACCCTGGTGTCGCCTGCCGTCCTGCTGTGGGACAGGCGGGGGAGCAGGGTGGTCTGGACGTGGTAGAGCGGCTCAAACAGATAAAACACATCCTGGTGCTGGTTAAACAGCTGACCCACAAAGGAGCTGCCGCTGCGGGTCGTGGCCAGGATGAGAACATGGGTCTTCCTGGAGACATTGGAGGAGAAGTAAAGAAAGTCGTCACAGATCCGCTTGTCAAAAGACAAGTCCACCACATCCTGCCCCAGCATGCCACAGTTCAGAGGGTTGGAGATTGTCACTGGACACATCTGGAATGGCTTGGCTGTGAACGTCCTGATGGCTGTGTACTGGATCGCTATGGACGCTAAGGCTAGCAGAATCACAGCCTTCCAGGAACATTGCATGGCTGAATTCATTCATTTAGATAGATGATGCAGTCTGTTCAGATCCTGGTGGAGCAAAAAATCCAAATAATTGGGATACACTCATGCTGTATAGAATCCACAAACACCGACAGAAAGAAGCAGCAAAACAGCTTATACAGCTGTCTCACTATGAAACAAAAAAGTTAGTGTTTTGAAACCCATACTTTATCTTCCTAGATAGTTACTTTGTTGATCTTACAATTTGTTTTATTACTGTTGTTTTACTGAACTGTAATAAAGGCCTTACCCTCATATAATACCGTCAAACACAATAAAACAGACCCAGTTTGGATGTTTAGTTGTTATTGTTTTTTTTGTTCCATAGCATTTCTGTACTTTGAGCTGTAGGCAACCCCAAATTACAGAACGCAATTAAATACTACATCAAAGACTATAGGATTCCTAGGACCTAAGATTCCATAATGTAGATTCTAATTTCGATAATGAATATATTTATGTAGATACCATTTATATAAAATAGCTTCACCATGTTCAGATCTCCAGTGGCAGTAATACAATCAATAAAACATAATTGATTAAAATACAATCAATTGTTTATGTCAAGGATACATTTGAGCCTATATTTTACATCTATATACTTATACTGTATGGTATTCTCTATTCGACTAATATTATCTATACTCCACAGATAAGAAAAATGGCTTTCAAGTTAAAAATGTTGTTATCTAAAACACAAATTAACGTAGCTAGCAGTTGTTCGTCAATACTGGTGGCTTTCTTCTGATGAGAATATAAGATACACAACATCTAAAATCCTAAAATGTGTCCAAAATAAACATGTTATGCTACTTTGTAAATGTTTGGTATTTTATTTTCCCCTTGAATAAAAACTAAGGAAATCAGTGATTGAAATCAGACTAATGCAAAAACCTGTCTGAATTTCTTTCAGTCACTCATCGTGACAAAAGGCTGGCGGCACCTGTAGAAAAGCGTCTTGTAATTTCTCTGGCAACGCTACATCTGGCAAGGGATAGATGTGACAACGAACAATTGACGACAGACAGCGCGATGAGATCTGTGATTTACCGCAGTGCAACAGAATACGCTTTCATTCGAAGATGATTAGCCTACACAAATGGTCTAGGCATAGCCTCAATAACACTTTTCATATTTGAAATGACCAAATAACGGTCATATTATTCTTCTTAATACACACAAAACACATTTTAAACATAAATAAAATGCATAAACCCAAAAGATTCCAATAAACTACTTTCTTACCACATACATTCATAGTGGGGAAATAAAAGGTGTCCGTGAAAAACAATAGAAAAGCAATGTGACGGTTCAAAACGTGTCGTCACAAAAATCTGATTTTTTCGGACTAAACATTATCGAACGGCAGCTGTCCCGTCTTCTTCCCTCGTGCGTCGGAATAGCAAAACGACAGGAACTGCTCCCACATGTAGAATAATCAGAATCAGTCCGTGTTTTACAAGGATGAGATCGTGATAAGATAAATAAATCAAAGTTGCAAGGCAGAAGAACATGAAACTCCAAGACACAGGGCAGAACAGATTAGAGAATGATGCTGCAGCCGCAGCCTTCGCTAAACCCGCCGCCACCGCACCGACGTGTAGGCTATTCCAGATTGCCTTGACTAATGCGCATGTTGTGGTTTAGGCTATAGGTTGGTGGTTTGGCTGTGTGTGAGGTGTGCCAATAAGTGCCCGCGCGTTCTGGACCACCCTAAACCTCATCTACATCCCTCTATCAACCCTCCCACCCACAGCCCCTGGCAAGCACATGTTGCAGTCTGAGATAATCCATGTGACTGTAAGTAAGTGAACAGACCTGGGTTCAAATACATGCCTATTTAAGTATTTGTATTTTCTTTAAAAATATTTTGAGTATTTTCTATAAATGCTAAGCTATTTGAAACTTTTCTAATACATTTGTAAAATACTGAGAGTTACAATCTCTATGAAGACAGGTATTTTATGCAAGGCATTGGTAAGGTCTAATGAGAGAGAGAGAAATAAATTAAATTACTATCCTATATAGCAGAGACTAAAGGGCCAGAATAATAATTCATGTTCCATCTAAATCACCAGTCAGTTGGATTTGAATTCATATTCTGTTCTTCTGGCTGCCTTTCTGTACAAAAAAATGAACATCTGATTGATATTTACTCTGCAAAGAATGTTCGTGCTTTAGTGACAACTGAGTGAATACCACAAGGTGTAAATACAATATCTTCTGTAACCTCTTTTCTGTAACCTTTTTTCTATCTGTCACTCTCTCTTTCTCTCTCTCTCCCCCTCTCTCTTTTTTTTCTCTCTCGCACACTGTCTCTCTACTTTCTCTTGCTCGCTCTCTCTCAATAACAAACAACAACGCAAAACTGAAACTTAGTATGCCTAAGTAAGTATTGGATTAGATGAGCATGGTCTGGCTGGCAACATCATTGAGCTAATGCAGCCTGAATGAGAAGAGACATTATCAGCATCACTCCATCAGTCTGGCTGCATTTAAAAAAAACAGAGATGTCAAAATTTGTCCCAACAATTGAGGTTAGATCTGATCTCAGAGCTCAATGCGTCCTAAATGGCACCCCCTTAAATAGTGCACTACATAAGGCATGTGGTTCCATTTAGGATCCAGTCCTAGACTGCAGCTGAATGGCTGCGAGCCAGAACAGACAGACAGTTCAGAACACAAAGCCAGTTGTCATAGAGAACAGAAAAATAATGTAATAGTGCCTACTGTATAGCTAATAAATGTGTATGCTCATAGGTCAAAACTCATAGCTCATGGGTCAAAACTCATAGCTCAAAACTCAAAACGCATTGCTCAAAGCTCATAGGTCAAAACTCATAGCTCATAAAACTCTTAGTTCAAACTCATAGCTCAAAACTCATAGCTCATGGGTCAAAACTCATAGCCCATAAAACTCAAAGCTCAAACTAAAAACTCGTAGCTCAAACTCAAAACTCATAGCAACTAATAGCTGAAGAAAGTGTACCTATTCTAGTATCTTCTTATTATTCTAGTACCTTCACCCATGGTCTCTCATGGCCTCTACCTGTACCTCTCTACTTGTACCTCTCTACCTGTACCTCTCTACCTGTACCTCCCTACCTGTACCTCTCTACCTGTACCTCTCTACCTGTACCTCCCTACTTGTACCTCTCTACCTGTACCTCTCTACTTGTACCTCTCTACCTGTACCTCTCAACCTGTACCTCTCTACCTGTACCTCTCTACCTGTACCTCTCTACCTGTACCTCTCAACCTGTACCTCTCTACTTGTACCTCTCTACCTGTACCTCTCTACCTGTACCTCTCTACCTGTACCTCTCTACCTGTACCTCTCTACCTGTACCTCTCTACCTGTACCTCTCAACCTGTACCTCTCTACTTGTACCTCTCTACCTGTACCTCTCTACCTGTACCTCTCAACCTGTACCTCTCTACCCGTACCTCTCTACCTGTACCTCTCTACTTGTACCTCCCTACCTGTACCTCTCTACCTGTACCTCTCAACCTGTACCTCTCTACCTGTACCTCTCTACCTGTACCTCTCTACCTGTACCTCTCTACCTGTACCTCTCTACTTGTACCTCTCTACCTGTACCTCTCTACTTGTACCTCCCTACTTGTACCTCTCTACCTGTACCTCTCAACCTGTACCTCTCTACCTGTACCTCTCTACCTGTACCTCTCTACCTGTACCTCTCTACCTGTACCTCTCTACTTGTACCTCTCTACCTGTACCTCTCTACCTGTACCTCTCAACCTGTACCTCTCTACCTGTACCTCTCTACCTGTACCTCTCAACCTGTACCTCTCTACTTGTACCTCTCTACCTGTACCTCTCTACTTGTACCTCTCTACCTGTACCTCTCTACCTGTACCTCCCTACCTGTACCTCTCTACCTGTACCTCTCTACCTGTACCTCCCTACTTGTACCTCTCTACCTGTACCTCTCTACTTGTACCTCTCTACCTGTACCTCTCTACCTGTACCTCTCTACCTGTACCTCTCTACCTGTACCTCTCTACCTGTACCTCTCTACCTGTACCTCTCTACCTGTACCTCTCTACCTGTACCTCTCTACCTGTACCTCTCTACCTGTACCTCTCAACCTGTACCTCTCTACTTGTACCTCTCTACCTGTACCTCTCAACCTGTACCTCTCAACCTGTACCTCTCTACCTGTACCTCTCTACCTGTACCTCTCTACTTGTACCTCCCTACTTGTACCTCTCTACCTGTACCTCTCAACCTGTACCTCTCTACCTGTACCTCTCTACCTGTACCTCTCTACCTGTACCTCTCTACTTGTACCTCCCTACTTGTACCTCTCTACCTGTACCTCTCAACCTGTACCTCTCTACCTGTACCTCTCTACCTGTACCTCTCTACCTGTACCTCTCTACCTGTACCTCTCTACTTGTACCTCTCTACCTGTACCTCTCTACTTGTACCTCTCTACCTGTACCTCTCTACCTGTACCTCTCTACCTGTACCTCTCTACCTGTACCTCTCTACTTGTACCTCTCTACCTGTACCTAACTACTTGTACCTCTCTACCTGTACCTCTCTACTTGTACCTCTCTACCTGTACCTAACTACTTGTACCTCTCTACCTGTACCTCTCTACCTGTACCTCTCAACCTGTACCTCTCAACCTGTACCTCTCTACCTGTACCTTTTTCCTATTCTCATCCCCCTCTTTGCTCTCCTCTCCTCCCCCTTTCCTCTCTCCTCTGATCCCCTCTCCTCTCAGTCCCCCGGCCTCAACGCTTCTGTTTTTTCTCTCTTGCTCAATTTGCTTGAACCCAGACATCTGCATTTGAAATAGGATTTTCTCTCACTCGTCCCCTCCAAGCAATTTCATCCTAACTCCTATACTGCCAAAAGTGAGATTATGGTTGGCTTTAGCTAAATCAGTTTCATCTTTGTGTGTTCAACGCAACTTCGGTTTCAATCAGCATGTGTGCTCAAGCATTGGAAAATGTCTGCGGGGTGAGTGTGTGGTTGAGCGGAGATGGGCCTGTGCTCTTCAATCCACCCTGGTGAGCATTAGTAATAAGCTCTCCATATGTGTCGAGGAGACACACATACAGGACTGTCCAGTCTCCTCTATGCTAAATCACTCTTTGTCTTCAGTAATGCAGAGTGACTCCACAACTGACTATTTCTGAAATTGACTAGCTAAGCCTAGGAACCTGAGTAGTGCCTTGGCTCAGGTATATGCAAAGACTACAAATTATTAAGCAGAGATGGACGAAGACATGGTGTTTTTGTCTATGGCACCCTATTCCCTATATAGTGCACTACATTTGACCATGGCCCATAGGGTGCCCTTTGGGAGGCAGCTCAAGGCTAAAGGTCCGTTATCAATCCAGCAAGTTTGAGAGGGAGGCTTACTGATAGCCCAAGGTATGACATTGAGTATAAACATTTCACATCTGCACACGCGTGCCAATTCACATTTTAGTAGACCGTGTTATCTAGAGCGACTTACAGGAGCAATTAGAGTTAAGTGCCTTGCTCAAGGGCACATCAATAGATGTTTCATCTTGTCAACTCAGGGATTTGAACCAGCAACCATTTGGTTAACCACCCAATGCTCTTAACCGCTAGGCTACCTGCTGCCCTGCGAAAGACTGAATCATTAAACGGAAGCCTAGGCAGTAAGCATTGCTGCAGAGCACATACCGTCTAGCTGTTCATAATTGAATGTAAACACAAGTTCTAGCTACAATAACATGCGGGGGAAAACATCAACATCTGTGTCTGCATAGTCAATAAGTCACACCGGCTAGAGAGGATACAGTTGGAATAGGATCAAGACAATCTCCCTGGGGAATTATTGGGAATTGCTGGGAATTGCTGGGAATTGCTGAGAATTGATGGGGATTGCTGTGAATTGCCGGGAATTACTGTGAATTGCTGTGATAATTAACCTTTCAAATGGTTTACACCTCCACACCCCACAGACATTGTGAGAGTGAAATATGAATAAGTGAGACATGAATAGCTCACCTTGTGCGCGTGTGTGGGTGGGTGGGTGGGCAGGCTAGCGAGCGTGTGCGGGCGGGCGGTGTGTTTGCGTGCGTGCGTACGGGTGTGGGTGTGTGTGCGTGCGTGCGGGTGGTTGTATGCCTCCCATAGCTGATCATTTGAATGGAACAGGAGCCAAGAACATGCCACACAGTTGGCCAAGGTTGTTCCCCCAGCTGTCTGCGGATGCTTCCAGGGGCAGACTGGGTCCAGAAATTAGCCGAGGCATTTCTAACACACTGGTCCATTTTTATTTATTTATTTATTTATCATTATTTTTTCTGGTCCATTGTTAGTAGTAGCCAAATAATGGTCATTCTGTACACAACACATATCAATTTAGATGGGTTCACAGGGCTAAAGATGGAGCAGCCCATCTGGCATTTGCCCAAACTTCCGGGTCCCTCCATTCCTCCAGTCGAGACAGATGACTCGATTTGGAATAATTGGAATGAGTTAGTCTAGAGGAGAGAAGAGTGAAGTTCTTGGAAAACAGTCTGCTGTCAGGTTCAACTCTAATTAAGACAAGCACAGGCCACCGCGGTCTGGGGACGCATCCCAAATGGAATCCTATTAAATACATAGTGTACTACCTTTGACCAGGGGGCTCTGGTCAAAAGTAGTGCACTATATAGGAAATAGTGTGTCATTTACGACTCAACCTGTGTTTTCCATTATTCAGAGAAGCTGTTGACAGAGGCCACCTCTATTAGCAGGAAGGGAATGAGCTTTTTTGGCACCAGCTCAGTTTTACTGAAAGTGGTACTCTGTAGTAGGCTGTCTGATCAAAACAGTCTAAATAGTTTTGAGAGGTTAGCCTACATTTTCCTATGCATTGTGGATTAGCCAGCAGTGGGATGCAGGGTGGTATGCTGCTGGCTAATCCACAATGCATAGGAAAATGTAGGCTAACCTCTTGCCTCTGAAGCTAAGCAGGATTGATCCTGGATGGGAGACCAGATAATGCTGGAAGTGGTGCTGGAGGGTCAGTAAGAGGCACTTTTTCGGCCTCCCGGGTGGCGCAGTGGTCATGGGGCGGTGCACAATTGGCCCAGCGTCGTCCGGGTTAGGGAGTGTTTGGCCGGCAGAGATATCCTTGTCTCATCGTGCACTAGCAACTCCTGTGTTGTGACGGGTGCAGTGCATGCCAGGTCGCCAGGTGTACGGTGTTTCCTCCTACACATTGATGCGGCTGGCTTCTGGGTCGGATGTGCATTGTGTCAAGAAGCAGTTGGGTTGTGTTTCGGAGGACGCACGGCTCTCGACCTTCGCCTCTCCCGAGTCCGTACAGGAGTTGCAGCGATGAAACAAGACTGTAACTACTACCAATTGGATACCATGAAATTGGGGAGAAAAAAGGGGGTAAAAAAAAAAAGAGGGACTCTTTCCTCTGGTCTAAAAAAAAAAACATCCCAGGACAGTGATTGGGGACATTGCCTCCTCTCCCCTGTAACTATTCCCCAGGTCATTGCTGTAAATGACCTCCCGGGTGGCGCAGTGGTCTAGGGCACTGCATCGCAGTGCTAGCTGCGCCACCAGAGTCTCTGGGTTCGCGCCCAGGCTGGGCTGGGTTCGCACCCAGGCTCTGTCGCAGCCGGCCGCAACCGGGAGGTCCGTGGGGCGACGCACAATTGGCATAGCGTCGTCCGGGTTAGGGAGGGTTTGGCCGGTAGGGATATCCTTGTCTCAGTATGTAAAATGTATGCACTCTACTGTAAGTCGCTCTGGATAAGAGCGTCTGCTAAATGACTAAAATGTAAATGTAAAAATGTAAATGAGAATGTGTTCTCAGTCAACTTATATTTTGTAAAGAAAGTTCATACTATTATCACAATGCCAATCTTATTTCCAAGCACTTCTGGACACCAGATCGACAGTTACTAACCTCGATTTTGACTTAAAATCCATCGTCAACTCCGACGAAGCTGTTCCCTTGTTCACACCGGACGCTATTCCTTCGTTTCATGGGCTAGCAAAACACAGCAGTCTGAGACGTAAGAGAACATCGAGATCTTCGTTCGAGAGTCTCCTATCAGAGGGACTTGAAAAACTGCATTAGTACAGTGCATTCGGAATCTATTCAGAGGGCTCTGGTTGGGCCAGTCAAGGAGTCAAGGAGACTTGTCCTGAAGCCACTCCTGCGTTGTCTTGGCTGTGTGCTTAGGGTCGTTGTTATGTTGGAAAGTGAACCTTCACCCCAGTCTGAGGTCCTGAGCGCTCTGGGGCAGGTTTTCATCAAGGTTCTCTCTGTACTTTGCTCTGTTCATCTTTCCCTCGATCCTGACTTCCCTGCCACAGAAAAATATCCCCACAGCATGATGCTGCCACAACCATGCTTCACCGTAGGGATGGTGCCAGGTTTCCACCCGACGCGACGCTTGACATTCAGGCCAAAGAATTTAATCTTCGTTTCATCAGACCAGAGAATCTTGTTTCTCATGGTCTGAGAGTCTTTAGGTGCCTTTTGGCAAACTCCAAGTCGGTTGTCTCTTGGCTTTTACTGAGGAATGGCTTCCGTCTGGCAGACTCTACCATAAAGGTCTGATGGGTGGAGTACTGCAGAGATGCTTGTCCTACTGGAAGGTTTCTCCCCTCTCCACAGAAGAACTCTAGAGCTCTAACAGAGTGACCATCGGGTTCTTGGTCACCTCCCTGACCAAGGCCCTTCGATTGCTCAGTTTGGCCGGGCGGCCAGCTCTAGGAAAAGCCTTGGTGGTTCCAAACTTCTTCCATTTAAGAATGATAGAGGCCACTGTGTTCTTGGGGACCTTCAATGCTGCAGAAATGTTTTGATACCGTTCCCCAGATCTGTGCCTCGACACATTCCTGTCTCTGAGCTCTACGGACAATTCCTTCGACCTCATGGCTTGGTTTTTGCTCTTACATGCACTGTCAACTGTGGGACCTTATGTAGACAGGTGTGTGCCTTTCCAAATCATGTCCAATCAATTGAATTTACCACAGGTGGACTCCAATCAAGTTGTATAACCATCTCAAGGATGATCAATGGAAACAGGATGCACTTGAGCTCAATTTCGAGTCTCATAGCAAAGCGTCTTAAAACTTATGGTTTTAAGTTTTTTTATGTTTTTTATGTTTAATACATTTGCAAAAATGTGTAAAGACCTGTCATTATGGGGTATTGTGTGTAGATTGCTGAGGATTTTTATTAATTTAATACATTTTAGAATAAGGCTGTAACGTAATAAAATGTGGAAAAAGTCAAGGGGTCTGAATACTTTCCAAAGGCACTGTATATACAAAAGTATGAGGACACCCCTTCAAATTAGGGGATTCAGCTATTTCTGCCACACCCGTAGCTAACAGGTGTATAAAATCGAGCACACAACCATGCAATCTCCATAGACAAACATTGGCAGTAGAATGGCCTTACTAAAGAGCTCATTGACTTTCAACGTTGCACCGCCATAGGATGCCATCTTTCCAACAAGTCAGTTTGTCAAATTTCTGCCCTGCTAGAGCTGCCCCGGTCAATTGTAAGTGCTGTTATTGTGAAGTGGAAACATCTAGGAGCAACAATGGCTCAGCTGCGAAGTGGTTGGCGACGCAAGCTCACAGAACGGGACCGCTGAGTGCTGAAACGCAGCACGTAAAAATAGTCTCTCCTCGGTTTCAACACTCACTACCAAGTTCCAAGCTGCTTCGTCAGGAGTGTAATAAAATGGGTTCCCATGGCCGAGCAGCCCAATGCCAAGCGTCAGCTGGCGTGGTGTAAAGCTCACCGCCATTGGACACTGGAGCAGTGGAAACACTTTCTCTGGAATGAGGAATCATGCTTCACCATCTGGCAGTCTTACAGACAAATCTGGGTTTGGCGGATGCCAAGAAAACGCTACATGCCCCAATGCATAGTGTCAACTGTAAAGTTTGGTGGAGGAGGAATAATGGTCTGGGGCTGTTTTTCATTGTTCGGGCTAGGCCCCTTAGTTCCAGTAAAGGGAAATCTTAACCCTACAGCATACAATGACATTCTAGATGATTCTATGCCTCCAACTTTGTGGCAACAGTTTGAGAAAGGCCCGTTCCTGTTTCAGCATGACAATGCACCCGTGCACAATGCAAGGTCCATACAGAAATGGTTTGTCGAGATCGGTGTAGAGGAACCTGACTGGCTTGCACAGAGCCCTGACCTCAACCCCATCGAACACCTTTGGAATGAATTGGAACGCCGACTGTGAGCCAGGCATTATCGTCCAACCTCACTGGTGCTCTTGGCTGAATGGAAGCAAGTCCCCTCAGCAATGTTCCAACATCTAGTGGAAATATACAAGAGACTATAGTTGAGCAGTGAGGAAGGCTCATCATAATGGCTAGAACTAGTTAATGGAATGGCATCAAACAAGAAAGAGACAATGAATCTGAGACCGCTTTACAACATCTGAGTTGTTGACCTATACAATTACTGTAAAGTTAACCTGCAATCAGATATCATACCTACAGACCTATCAAGACAACAGAACCGCTGCTATATAGCCTCATTATTGTTATTTTATTGTGTTACTTTTTATGTTATTTTTTACTTTAGTTTATTTAGTAAATAAATATAACTCTATTTCTTGAACTGCATTGTTGGTTAAGGGCTCTTAAATAAGCATTTCACGGTAAGATCTACACCTGTTGTATTCAGCGCGTGTAACAAATAAAATGTGATTTGATTTGATTTTACCCAGAGGTGTAACAATGGGGGTTGGCAAAAGCAACACAGTGAATGCTGAAGTCCTGAGAAGACAATAAAACCTTTTGCATAGGGTGTTGATAAGAGTCAATTCAGGGGCTGCCCTACATATGCACAAACGCACATAACACACAAATGCATACACACACACACACACACACACGCATACACACACACACACACACACATACACACGCATACGCACGCATACACACACACACTTTCACACTCATCATATGCTGCTGCTACTGTTCTTTATTGTCTATCCTGATGCCTAGTCACTTTACCCTGCCTTCATGTACATATATACAGTTCCTCAAATACTGTGTACCAGCGCACATTGATCTGGTACTAGTACTGCCTGTATATAGCTCCACATTGATTTGGTACTGGTACCGCCTGTACATAGCTCCACATTGATCTGGTACTGCCTGTACATAGCTCCACATTGATCTGATACTGGTACTCCCTGTATATAGCTCCACATTGATCTGGTACTGCCTGTATATAGCTCCACATTGATCTGGTACTGCCTGTATATAGCTCCACATTGATCTGGTACTGCCTGTATATAGCTCCACATTGATCTGGTACTGCCTGTATATAGCTCCACATTGATCTGGTACTCCCTGTATATAGCTCCACATTGATCTGGTACTGGTACTGCCTGTATATAGCTCCATATTGATCTGGTACTCCCTGTATATAGCTCCATATTGATCTGGTACTCCCTGTATATAGCTCCACATTGATCTGGTACTGGTACTCCCTGTATATAGCTCCACATTGATCTGGTACTGCCTGTACATAGCTCCATATTGATCTGGTACTCCCTGTATATAGCTCCATATTGATCTGGTACTCTCTGTATATAGCTCCACATTGATCTGGTACTGCTACTCCCTGTATATAGCTCCACATTGATCTGGTACTGCCTGTACATAGCTCCACATTGATCTGGTACTGGTACTCCCTGTATATAGCTCCACATTGATCTGGTACTGGTACTGCCTGTATATAGCTCCATATTGATCTGGTACTCCCTGTATATAGCTCCATATTGATCTGGTACTCCCTGTATATAGCTCCACATTGATCTGCTACTGGTACTCCCTGTATATAGCTCCACATTGATCTGGTACTGCCTGTACATAGCTCCACATTGATCTGGTACTGGTACTCCCTGTATATAGCTCCACATTGATCTGGTATTGGTACTGCTTGTATATAGCTCCACATTGATCTGGTACTCCCTGTATATAGCTCCACATTGATCTGGTACTGGTACTCCCTGTATATAGCTCCACATTGATCTGGTACTGGTACTCCCTGTATATAGCTCCACATTGATCTGGTACTGGTACTCCCTGTATATAGCTCCACATTGATCTGGTACTGGTACTGCCTGTATATAGCTCCACATTGATCTGGTACTGGTACTGCCTGTATATACCTCCACATTGATCTTGTACTGGTACTCCCTGTATATAGCTCCACATTGATCTGGTACTGGTACTCCCTGTATATAGCTCCACATTGATCTGGTACTGGTACTGCCTGTATATAGCTCCACATTGATCTGGTACTGGTACTCCCTGTATATAGCTCCACATTGATCTGGTACTGGTACTGCCTGTATATAGCTCCACATTGATCTGGTACTGGTACTGCCTGTATATACCTCCACATTGATCTGGTACTGGTACTGCCTGTATATAGCTCCACATTGATCTGGTACTGGTACTGCCTGTATATAGCTCCACATTGATCTGGTACTCCCTGTATATAGCTCCATATTGATCTGGTACTGGTACTGGTACTGCCTGTATATAGCTCCACATTGATCTGGTACTGGTACTCTCTGTATATAGCTCCACATTGATCTGGTACTGGTACTCCCTGTATATAGCTCCACATTGATCTGGTAGTGGTACTCCCTGTATATAGCTCCACATTGATCTGGTACTGGTACTCCCTGTATATAGCTCCACATTGATCTGGTATTGGTACTGCCTGTATATAGCTCCACATTGATCTGGTACTGGTACTCCCTGTATATAGCTCCACATTGATCTGGTACTGTTACTCCCTGTATATAGCTCCACATTGATCTGGTACTGGTACTCCCTGTATATAGCTCCACATTGATCTGGTACTGGTACTCCCTGTATATAGCTCCACATTGATCTGGTATTGGTACTGCCTGTATATAGCTGCACATTGATCTGGTACTGGTACTCCCTGTATATAGCTGCACATTGATCTGGTACTGGTACTCCCTGTATATAGCTCCACATTGATCTGGTACTCCCTGTATATAGCTGCACATTGATCTGGTACTGGTACTCCCTGTATATAGCTCCATATTGATCTGGTACTCCCTGTATATAGCTCCATATTGATCTGGTACTCCCTGTATATAGCTCCACATTGATCTGGTACTGGTACTGCCTGTATATACCTCCACATTGATCTGGTACTGGTACTCCCTGTATATAGCTCCACATTGATCTGGTACTGGTACTCCCTGTATATAGCTCCACATTGATCTGGTATTGGTACTGCTTGTATATAGCTCCACATTGATCTGGTACTCCCTGTATATAGCTCTATATTGATCTGGTACTGGTACTCCCTGTATATAGCTCCACATTGATCTGGTACTGGTACTGCCTGTATATAGCTCCACATTGATCTGGTACTGGTACTGCCTGTATATACCTCCACATTGATCTGGTACTGGTACTCCCTGTATATAGCTCCACATTGATCTGGTACTGGTACTCCCTGTATATAGCTCCACATTGATCTGGTACTGGTACTGCCTGTATATAGCTCCACATTGATCTGGTACTGGTACTCCCTGTATATAGCTCCACATTGATCTGGTACTGGTACTGCCTGTATATAGCTCCACATTGATCTGGTACTGGTACTGCCTGTATATACCTCCACATTGATCTGGTACTGGTACTGCCTGTATATAGCTCCACATTGATCTGGTACTGGTACTGCCTGTATATAGCTCCACATTGATCTGGTACTCCCTGTATATAGCTCCATATTGATCTGGTACTGGTACTGGTACTGCCTGTATATAGCTCCACATTGATCTGGTACTGGTACTCTCTGTATATAGCTCCACATTGATCTGGTACTGGTACTCCCTGTATATAGCTCCACATTGATCTGGTACTGGTACTCCCTGTATATAGCTCCACATAGATCTGGTAGTGGTACTCCCTGTATATAGCTCCACATTGATCTGGTACTGGTACTCCCTGTATATAGCTCCACATTGATCTGGTACTGGTACTCCCTGTATATAGCTCCACATTGATCTGGTATTGGTACTGCCTGTATATAGCTCCACATTAAATCTGGTACTGGTACTCCCTGTATATAGCTCCACATTGATCTGGTACTGGTACTCCCTGTATATAGCTCCACATTAATCTGGTACTCCCTGTATATAGCTCCACATTGATCTGGTACTGGTACTCCCTGTATATAGCTTAACATTGATCTGGTACTCCCTGTATATAGCTCCACATTGATCTGGTACTGGTAGTGCCTGTATATACCTCCACATTGATCTGGTACTGGTACTGCCTGTATATAGCTCCACATTGATCTGGTACTGGTACTCCCTGTATATAGCTTAACATTGATCTGGTACTCCCTGTATATAGCTCCACATTGATCTGGTACTGGTACTCCCTGTATATAGCTCCACATTGATCCAATACAATATGCACTAAATGTGTGAGGTAATAATTGGATTCGATATAATTAATTTCTCCTTAATACACAGTAGGTAAGGATTTAATAATTTCTCACGTTTTGTTTGAGGTTTGGATGATGATGATTGCTTGATACACAAACAGCAACACCTTAAGTTGTGTATGAGGGAATAAAAGAAAAAGCATTAGTTGTAAGGAGATTACATTGACATTTGCACTTTGTGGAGAGGTTTAATTAAACATCTCGGTGGAATTAAAACAAAGATCCATTCTTGTTGCTAATTAACCTTGCCGAATCACTGAGCCGCTCTTTCCTCACTGTAAATTGCAGAGGAAAATAATATTTAAACCCAAACATGACCAGGCCTAGTAATGTGAGAGGAAGGGATTTTTTATGGCCACTAACAGTGATGTATGCTGCTAAAATCTCTTTCTAGTGAGAGCTAAATACCTTCATCGTTCACTGCTGTTGTGCTTTCTCTAATTGAAAGGGGGGCATTTTGTAACATTATATCACTGTTATCACCTCAATAAGTGAACATAATAGACCTTCATTTTTACGGCATCCATGATGTTGTGTGGAATTAGAGAGGTTTTTGGTGCATGTATCACCATACTATGTGCACCGCACAAGGCCTACTGTAACATGAGGCCTACTGTAACATGAGGCCTACTGTAACATGAGGCCTACTGTAACATGAGGCCTACTGTAACATGAGGCCTGACTGTAACATGAGGCTTGACTGTAACATGAGGCCTACTGTAACATGAGGCCTGACTGTAACATCAGGCTTGACTGTAACTTGAGGCCAACTATAACATATGGCCTGACTGTTACATGAGGCCTACTGTAACATGAGGTCTACTGTAACATGAGGTCTACTGTAACATGAGGTCTACTGTAACATGAGGTCTACTGTAACATGAGGCTTGACTGTAACATGAGGCCTACTGTAACATGAGGCCTGACTGTAACATGAGGCCTGACTGTAACATGAGGCCTACTGTAACATGAGGCCTGACTGTAACATGAGGCCTACTGTAACATGAGGCCTGACTGTAACATGAGGCCTGGCTGTAACACGAGGCCTGACCTTAACATAAGACCTACTGTAACATGAGGCCTACTGTAACATGAGGCCTACTGTAACACGAGGCCTGACTGTACCAAAAGACCTGCTGTAACATGGGGCCTGACTGTAACATGAGGCCTACTGTAAAATGAGGACTACTGTAACATTAGGCCTGCTGTAACATGAGGCCTAAATGTAACATGAGGCCTACTGTAAAGGGAGGACTACTGTAACATGAGGCCTGCTGTAACATGAGGCCTGAATGTAACATGAGGCCTTCTGTAACATGAGGCCTACTGTAACATGAGGCTTACTGTAACATGAGAACTGACTGTAACATGAGGCCTACAGTAACATACGACCTGCTGTAACATGAGGCCTACTGTAACATGAGACCTACTGTTAACATGAGGCCTGACTGTAACATGAGGCCTGCTGTAACACGAGGCCTACTGTAACATGAGGCCTACAGTAACATGAGGCATGCTGTAACATGAGGCTTACTGTAACATAAGGCCTACTGTAACATAAGACCTACTGTAACATGAGGCCTGACTGTAACATGAGGCCTGGTGTAACATGAGGCCTACTGTAACATGAGGCCTGCTATAACATAAGACCTGCTGTAACATGAGGCCTGACTGTAACATAAGCCCTACTGTAACATGAGGCCTGCTATAACATAAGACCTGCTGTAACATGAGGCCTGACTGTAACATAAGCCCTACTGTAACATGAGGCCTGCTGTAACATGAGGCCTGCTGTAAAATGAGGCCTGACGGTAACATGAGGCCTGACTGTAACATGAAGCCTGACTGTAAGTTGCTCTGGATAACAACGTCTGCTAAATTACCAAAATGTAAACGTAAAAAACAAATTATGAGCAGAAGGTTTGAAAGAAAATTGCAAATACGATTTTCAGTTTCTCTAGGAGGGAAAATATTCCTTTTCAAAGTTTTCTGAAGTAGTAAAGTTCTACTCTTGGTAGCCAGTCTGTT
The DNA here is from genome assembly GCF_016432855.1 of Salvelinus namaycush. Classification (NCBI taxonomy): domain Eukaryota; kingdom Metazoa; phylum Chordata; class Actinopteri; order Salmoniformes; family Salmonidae; genus Salvelinus; species Salvelinus namaycush. Next base: position 37,231,146 of record NC_052327.1, read on the forward strand.
TGTGCTAGTATTCCACTCCTGGTAAAGCCAAACATTATTTGGAGTAGCAAGGAGTGAAATGTTAGCAAAAACGTCCTGGTACCCAGGCTATACTCTTGGCTCTAATCTAACCTCTGTAGACAAGATACTGGGTTCCTGGGACCATCCATACGTAAAAAATGTTGCACGCATGACTGTTAGTGGCTTTCGATAAAAGTGTCTGCTAAACAGCATATTTATTATTATTATTATTATAAATTATTATATATTATCTCTAGTTATCCTCTATCTATCCCTGAGGTGGAATGCAGTTTTAAACATATGTCTGTTTCACACAGTACACTTCACCCTAGTTGTTTCATATACCCTCTTACACCCCCAGCTCCTTTGGTATACCAGCTCCTTCATTAAAAACGTATCTGACATAATGAATAATAAATGACAGAAATTCCCCTGCCTTTGTAAACCCTGATATAGCCTACCTCTGCTATGAGGATCCTCAACGTATCAGAGAAAACCTCTGATATTAATGTGGAATAATGTGACACTTTACTTAAAGCCTCCGTGTGCATTAATACTTGTTATAAGCGTGTAAAGGGCCTTGCAAAAGTATTCATCCCCCTTGGCGTTTTTCCTATTTTGTTGCATTACAACCTGTAATTTCATGTCATGGACATACACAAAATAGTCCAAATTGGTGAAGTGAAATGAAAAAAATTACTTGGTTAAAAAAATAAAATAATAATAATAATAATTGGCGTGTGCATATGTATTCACCCCCTTTGCTATGAAGCCCCTAAATAAGATCTGGTGCAACCAATTACCTTCAAAAGCCACATAATAAGTTAAATAAAGTCCACCTGTGTGCAATCAAAGTGTCACATGGTCTGTCACATGATCTCAGTATATATACACCTGTTCTGAAAGGCCCCAGAGTCTGCAACACCGCTAAGCAAGGGGCACCACCAAGCAAGGGGCAAAATGAAGACCAAGGAGCTCTCCAAACTGGTCAGGTACGAAGTTGTGGATAAGTACAGATCAGGGTTGGGTTATAAAAAAAATATCAGAAACTTTGAACATCCCACGGAGCACCATTCAATCCATTATTAAAAAATTGAAAGAATATGGTACCACAATAAACCTGCCAAGAGAGGGCTGCCCACCAAAACCCACGCACCAGGCAAGGAGGTCATTAATCAGAGAGGCAACAAAGAGACCAAAGATAACCCTGAAGGAGCTTCAAAGCTCCACAGCGGAGATTGGAGTATCTGTCCATAGGACCACTTTAAGCCGTACACTCCACAGAGCTGGAAAAAAGCCATTGCTTAAAGAAAAAAATAAGCAAACACTTTTGGTGTTCGCCAAAAGGTATTTGGGAGACTCCCCAAACATATGGGAGAAGGTACTCTGGTCAGATGAGTCTAAAATTTAGCTTTTTGGCCATCAAGCGAAACGCTATGTCTGGCGCAAACCCAACACCTCTCATCACCCTGAGAACACCATCCCCACAGGGAAGCATGGTGGTGGCAGCATCATGCTGTGGGGATGTTTTTCATTGACAGGGACTGGTCAGAATTGAGGGAATGATGGATGGCGCTAAATACAGGGAAATTATTGAGTCTTACAGAGATTTGAGACTGGGGCGGAGGTTCACCTTCCAGCAGGACAATGGCCCTAAGCATACTGCTAAAGCAACACTCGAGTGGTTTAAGGGGAAACATTTAAATGTCTTGGAATGGCCTAGTCAAAGCCCAGACCTCAATCCAATTGAGAATCTGTGGTATGACTTAACATTGCTGTACATCAGTGGAACCCATCCAAATGAAGGAGCTGTAGCAGTTTTGCCTTGAAGAATGGGCAAAAATCTCTGTGGCTTGATGTGCCAAGCTTATAGAGACATATCCCACGTGACTTGCAGCTGTAATTGCTGCAAAAGGTGGCTCTACAAAGTATTGACTTGGTGGGTGAATAGTTATGCACGTTCAAGTTTTCTGTTTTTTTGTCTTATTTCTTGTTTGTTTCACAATAAAAAAAAACATTTTTTATCTTCAAAGTGGTAGGCATGTTGTGTAAATTAAATTATGCAAAACCCACAAAAATCTATTTTAATTCCAGGTTGTAAGGCAACAAAATAAGAAAAATGCCAAGGGGGTTGAATACTTTCGCAAGCCTCTGTATGAGCCTTTATAATGTCTTATGAATCTCCTCCTTCAGCAGTGTAGGCTAGTCTAGTAGGCTACAGTAGACTATGTCAGTTAGCAAGTACAGGTAAGGCATAGCCAAGGGCGTCACACTGGACCAGAGCTAGGTTTTGACCTTCTGATTCCATGATTCTCATACCCTGGTTGGCTTTAATGCTTCACAGAGAGTTATATGACCTGAGAAGTAAAACAAAGTACGGTAGTGTTGTCCCTGTTCCACACAGCCCTTTCCATCCCCACAGTATTCTTTGATACCAGACATTACACATTGTTGAGCTGCCCTAAACACTCTATTGTGTTTGTTTCTACCACTGTGACCGCTGGGCTACAGTATTGCATGAAGAGGCTCAACTCTGCTGCTTACAGATTCTTTTTTCTTAATCATTAAAGTGGAATGTGAAATGTTCCAATTGTGATCTCTCTTTGTGACAGGATGCAGGCTACTTTAGTCTTGATTCAATTGCCTACAATAATGGATTTTGTGAGAAGTGACTGAATGGTTAAGATGATTTGGTGTTCTTTGACATTGTTATTGTAACATCAAGCCATTAAATGGAGAGTTGGCTTCATATACAGTATTGTGTGGAAGACATCATGTTGGGTGAATGTTTTATTGCCTGTTTCGATGTGGGCTGATTGGATGTTGTTATTTTGGCCTTATGTAGTTTAAGGTCACAAGTCATTTGCCTCAGGAAATATCAAAATATCGACCTTTCACACAAACATTTTTTTAACCCAGAAAGCTGTAAGAGGTTTTGTCTGTTTCTCCCCCCGGCAGAATGCTGCTGATGACACTTATATTGGCAGCTGCCTCCTGAGAGATACGCCTAAAAAAACACATTTTCCAATAAAGCAAAGATTTGTTATTTCCCATTTTGCTTCAATAAGCATCCAGTTTGTCAGAGTTTGTCAAACCCATCACAATTTCAGTCAATACAGTAAATTGAATTTCAAATGCTGTTTATATTTTGATCCTCATTTGACATGAGCAATCATGCTTTTCACTTCTCAGTTAATTTTCCTAAAATGACTGTCGGAATTATTCAGATAAGATTTTGCTTTTCACCCTGTTGTATGTGTTGGAAATGTTTCTCAGTTGATCATCATAGAATAATACAAATGCTCAATCAATCTTTCAAATGCATTTACATTTAAAAAGGGCTTTTAGAGTTTTTTCTCTCTCCAGTTTTCCAGTTAGAAATTAAGCATGTACAGTACTTACTTATTTACAATAATGTAATGAAACAGGAGGGAACAAATCAAAGACATTGGATATGATCTTAATTAGAGCACTGTACTGGCGAATAAAGATAACTTCCTGGAGTTGAGGTAAGATATGCCAAAATAATGATTAAATGGCCCGCTATTCCCTATATCGTGCATTACTTTTGACTGGGGCCTTGGTCAAAAGTAGTGCACTACTGTATACAGGGAATAGGGCACCTTTTGGAATGCAGACTGAGGTTCCATTTCTATCTGGACAGCATCCCAGAGCCTTTCTTATCAGCCTGCTGTCTGTCTGGGCTACAGACAGGCCATTGTCCTGTCCTTTCACAGTCATAATATCTTCTCATAGATTCAATGGCATGTCTGGACAGATAGGTGGCTAGGTGCACAGGGAGGCTTATTTTTGGGGCCTGTGTCCCACAGAGCACCCCAAACACTATATAGTGCACTACTTTTGACCAGGACCATAGGGTGCCATTTTGGACACAGACTTAAGGTATTCCGAAATGCCAAAGGAGACCTTGGACAGTAAAACTAATCACAAAAGGTATCCTATAGTGAGATCCATTCGCTTGGAGTGAGGTGTTTGATAGCAGTGTAAATTGAGCTGTTCTTTTTCTCACAGGTCAGAGGTGTTGTCATGGACGAAGAAAAAGTTACAAAGTTTTTATGGTGCTTTGTAAAGGTAACCGGTTTGCAGTTAAAAACACGGACAGATATTTACAGACAGTGTTCTGAAACCACCTCCATTCCCAATGTGTTCGTATCTTGGAGGTCCTGCCGTATGTGTCTTGGAGCCTCGTCACTGGTGCAACTCAGAAATTGAGTTGGCGTTTTACCCCTAGAGCTAGATCCCATCATCGTCATAGGGGGTCTTCTTTGAGTTCCCCATCCTCTAAAGGCCTAATGAAGGCGACACAGGGCGGCTTAGAGCCAAGTTGTCAGTAGGGGCCATTAAAATCTGTGGGGGTTCAAACATGAAGAACAACCAGAGTTATATGTCAACAACATGAAACATGTTACTTTATGCTCAGGAAAAGACTGCATTGTGTCTGGTTACTGGTCAAATGTGAGGTCTCATGTGTTTTTAGTCATTAAGCATGGATAGTAATAATAATGATGCTGGTACTGTATGCTCTTCAGACCTGGGTTCAAATACTATTTGAAATCATATAAAATAATTTAGCTCTGCTTGAATAAGCTTGCCTGTTGCATTTGAAAAGTACAGGGCAAACCCCGCCCACTTGGCACTCCAGGAAGGCTAGAGGAAACGATCAAAGTATTTGAAAGATTTCAAATAGTATTTGAACCCAGGTCTGATGCTGTTCATAGAGAGACCACTGGTTATGAAATAGCAGCCTGTAAGTGAGAGGTTTGAACGTTCCAAATGACACCCTATTCTGTTTATAGTGCACTTCTTTGCTAGTATATGTACACTACATGACCAAAAGCACGTGGACACCTGCTCGTCGAACATCTCATTCCAAAATCATGGGCATTAATATGGAGCGGTCCCCCCTTTGCTGCTATAACAGCCTCGACTCTCCTGGGAAAGCTTTCCTCTAAATGTTGGAACATCGCTGAGGGGACTTGCTTCCGTTCAGCCACAAGAGCATTAGTGTGGTCGCGCACTGATGTTGTGCGATTAGGCCTGACTCGCAGTCGGTGTTACAATTCATCCCAAACGTGTTCGATGGGGTTGAGGTCAGGGCTCTCTGCAGGCCAGTCAAGTTCTTCCACACTGATCTCAACAAACCATTTCTGCATGGACCTCGCTTTGTACACGGGGCATTGTCATGCTGAAACAGGAAAGGGCCTTCCCCAAACTGTTGTCACAAAGTTGGAAGAACAGAATAGTCTGTATGCTGTAGCGTGAATATTTCCCTTCACTGGAACTAAGGGACCTAGCCCAAACCATGAAAAACAGCCCCAGTCCATTATTCCTCCTCCACCAAACTTTTCAGTTGGCACTGTGCATTGGGGCAGCTAGCGTCCCAAACCCAGATTTTTCCATCGGACTGTAGGACTGCCAGATAGTGAAGCCTGATTCATCACTCCAGAGAACACGTTTCCACTGCTCCAAAGTCCGATGGCGGTGAGCTTTATACCACTCCAATCGACGCTTGGCATTGTGCATGGGGATCTTAGGCTTGTGTGCGGCTGCTTGGCCATGGAAACCCATTTCATGACACTCCCGACGAGGCAGTTTGGAACTTGGTAATGAGTGTTGCATCCGAGGACAAACAAGTTTTATGCTCTATGCACTTCAGCACTCGGCGGTCCCATTCTGTGAACTTGTGTGGCCAACCACTTTGCAGCTGAGCCGTTGTTGCTCCTAGACATTTCCACTTCACAATAACAGTACTTACAGTTGACCGGGGCAGCTCTAGCAGGGCAGTCCTATGACGGTGCCACATTGAAAGTCACTGAGCTCTTCAGGAAGGCCATTCTACTGCCAATGTTTTAACCTAGGGGATTGCATGGCTGTGTGGTCGATTTTATACACCTGTCAGCAACCGGTGTGGCTGAGATAGCCAAATCCACAAATTTGAAGGGGTGTCCACATACTGCTGTATATATAGTGTATATATAGGGAATAGTTAGCCATTTGAGACATAACTGTTCAACAAAAACTCTCAGCAAGTGCAAAAGGAGACACATTGTATAATCTAGTACTTAAAACCCCAGTTTTCTAAGTCCAATAACTGTTCCTTTCATGTCCTGTAGGTCAGCTGGGTAGTTTTATCCAAAACAGTGTCAGACAACAATGTCCCAGACAGTAGTCCCAATACAAAAGGCCTCCTGTGTTTTATGAAATTTGCTTTTGAATCCGGCAGTTTGTGTACGGTTAATAAATTAACATCTTAGTGAACAATATGTTCCCATCCATCTGGATATAAAAAAAAAAATCTAAAACAATGTCAGACAATGTATGTGCTTTATGAGATATGCTAGTATACCTCCCTTTCTTTGTCTATGCTTATTAAATACATATCTAAGTGAACAATATTTTCCTCTATACGATTTATAAGATATGAATTATTCAACACAGAAGAAGAATCTCCCGTTGTCTCAATGGCTGCATCCTAAGTGGCCTCATGGGTGAATTTAGGATAATTCTTGTTCATTTGTTCTCATTGTGGGAATTGGATAGTGTGGTGAGGTGTGCCTCAGGGGGCGAGACCAGAGGGAAGGGAGTAAATCAATGCTCATTGTGCAAGCCCAATCTATTGATGCATGTCTGCATCAGGCCCTGTATGTATCCCAAATAGCACCCTATTCCCCATATAGTGCACTACTTTTGACCAGGGCCCATAGGGAAGAGGGTGCCATTTAGGACTCCGGCAGACCCTGTTTGTTTTCTTTCTGCTTAGAGCTGGGAGAACTGAGATGCAGCAGGGATGAATGTTAACAATGTTAAAACAAAGCAGGAAATGAGTGAGACAAGTAGCAAATAACAGTTTAGGGAAGTGAACACTCTAAAGTTTGGCAGAAGGATTACTCATAACCCAATCATGGAAATCTCTGTAATTCCCAGGTTTAGTTAGTTACTCTACTGATCACAGCAGTGGTTCAATTAGGACTAAACTGATGGGAAATAAATGATGGAGCACATTAATCCAAGACGATCAAATGGTAAAGGGGTATGATGGGAATTGTCAGCATTATAAAAAAAAATCTACATTTACTTCTAAAGTCAGTAACAATGCCTGATTACTTTCTTACATTCATTAATTCATTCATTTGACACAAGCATTCACAGATTTACTCATTGATTCATTCTCTGCTTTCTCTCCCTCTGTGACTGTGCATTCTTTCTCACACATTTCTCACTAGAATGGGATTGGTAACATTTTACCTGAAATATGGCTAATATTTTCTCAAGATATTATATGGTGCCACAGCCTGCCCTTTACTAATGATCAAATCATTGTGTCGCCCCACACTGTATTGGATTTCTATGTATACTGCATGAGGCTGTGGAGCCACGGGCAGCATCCAAAATGGCACCCTATTCCCTATATAGTGCACTACTTTTTACCAGGACACGTAGGCACTATGTAAGGAATGAATGTGCCATTTGGAATGTAGAGAGAAAGACTTTGTTCCATTCCTCCTCCGTTCTCTACCTCCATTCCCCAGGCCTCTTCCTGGTAAGGATCTTCTCTGACGTGTAATTTCTCCTCGGCAGCGACAGTCTCCTAGCAGAGCAGAGAGGAGAAAATGATGCTCCTCCGTGCCTATCAGACCTATTTTCTGCTCTTGTCCACACTGCCACAGACTTGTAGTCTTACCCTAATGGAAAAGAAATCCCCTGTTAGGAGGCTACACCTTTGAACCGTATACTGCAGGCTACAGTGTCTTCCTAACAGAATACAAAAGTTAGACACAAAGGAATAAGATATTGAAGTTTGAAAAGTTGACTACTGTTTAGACCCATTGTTTATGTTTAGAATATCTTATTTTGACATGCCCCGGCAGGCAAAACTATGACAATATCCCGCAGTGTAATATAATTGTAATCAAGTCTAAGGCCTTGATGTGATGTCTGACTAGCAAACAACAGTTAGCCATCTTTCCCCCACTTTGCTCCTCTCCCCTCCCCTCTCCTTTCTCCTCTATTCACCTCTCTCCTATCTCCTTTCTCCTCTCTCCTCCTCTCCCCTTCTCTCTCCTTTATCCTATATTAAGCTCTCCCCTCCTCTCTCTCCTCTCCTCTCCCCTCCTCTCTCTTTCTCCTCTATTCAGCTCTCCCCTCCTCTCCCCTCCTCTCTCTCCTCTTTCCTCCTCTCCCCTTCTCTCTCCTTTATGCTATATTCAGCTCTCCCCTCCTCTCTCTTTCTCCTCTCTCCTCCTCTCCCCTCCTCTCATCTCCTCTCTCTTTTCTCCTATATTCAGCTCTCCCCTCCTCTCCCCTCCTCTCTCTCCTCTCTCCTCCTCTCCCCTTCTCTCTCCTTTATCCTATATTCAGCTCTCCCCTCCTCTCCCCTCCTCTCTCTCCTCTCTCCTCCTCTCCCCTTCTCTCTCCTTTATCCTATATTCAGCTCTCCCCTCCTCTCTCTTTCTCCTCTATTCACCTCTCTCCTCCTATCTCATTTTTCCTCTTTCCTCCTCTCTTTGGTCTCATCTCCTCTCAATTGTTTCTTCTGCCAGGATGATGAATGTGAAGACAGAGGCAGGAATACATGGCCTTGCTCTAATTACACATACATTCTCCTCATCCTCCCATTAATAATGCACTTGAGTAAACTTCAATTTGACTTTAACTGGGCTACATTCCTTCCCTTCTGCCCTTCGTTAATTCTCTTCATCTGTTTGTCCATTTCCCTTGTTCCATCGTTCATCTGTCCTTTCATCCTTCCTTCCAACCATGTGTCCTTCCTCCTCCCTCCACCCATCCGTCCACCAATCCTTCCTTCCTTCCTTCCTTCCTTCCTTCCTTCCTTCCTTCCTTCCTTCCTTCCTTCCTTCCTTCCTTCCTTCCTTCCTTCCTTCCTTCCTTCCTTCCTTCCCTCCCTCCCTCCCTCGTTCCTTCCTTCTTGACTGATCTGGAGTTGCAGGATGAATAAGGATAGTGTTAGATTCTAAACAAACAGAGTAAAAACTCAAACGAATGACTAGGAAAAACTCTAACCAAGTTTATTCCCCCACTGGGTCAAACAGCTGCAAAGACAAAGACATGTTTACACAAGCACATATATTTATACCCTCCGACTAGGCGGAATAAACTCCTTGCACATCTAGACAGCCAATACATCTCTGTTGCTAGTCAGGACCTTAATTGGTTCCTCTCACAGGTGTAGTCATGGCTCCGCCTCCTGCTTGAACCTTTGTGTGCATGTAAGTATACATTGCCTTCGGAAAGTATTCAGACCCCTTGACCTTTTCCACATTATGTTGCGTTACAAAAGAAGCTGTTCAGGGTCCGGTTGGTTCCAGACTTGGTGCATCAGTACCGCTTGCAGTGCGGTAGAAGATAGCACGGTCAGTGACTTGGGTGGCCGGAGTCTTTATGGCAGATGGATGGGGACACATGGGACTGAGTGAGGGGGTGGTCTAGGAATGGGGACATATAGGACTGACTAACTGAGTGACTGAGTAACTGAATAACTGAGTGACTGACTAACTGAGTGACTGACTGACTGACTGACTAACTGAGTGACTGACTGACTAACTGAGTGACTTAGTGGCTGACTGAGTGACTGACTGAGTAACTGACTAACTGATTGAGTGACTGAGTGAGGGGTTGGTCTAGGGATGGGAACATATAGGACTGACTAACTGAGTGACTGAGTGACTTACTAACTGAGTGACTGACTAACTGAGTGAGAGACTAACTGAGTGAGAGACTAACTGAGTGATTGTCTAACTGAGTGACTGAGTGACTGACTAACTGAGTGATTGTCTAACTGAGTGACTGAGTGACTGACTAACTGAGTGACTGAGTAACTGACTAACTGAGCGAGTGGCCCATGAACATGCAGTATAGAGGGTTGGGACTCACTGACCCTGATGATTGTGGGTTGACTGGTTGATCCAGCTTCCCGAAGGCTAGCATTAATGATGATTAATCATGCCAGGCTAAGAGAACTAATGAAGATACTGTCTGAATCGTCAATTCCTAAATCCCTGGCTACGGAGACTGGCTATGGAGACTCCTAGCCTGATGTATTATTATCTGACCCTGCTGGTCATCTATGAACATTTGAACATCTTGGCCATGTTCTGTTATAATCTCCACCCGGCACAGCCAGAAGAGGACTGGCCACCCCTCATAGCCTGGTTCCTCTCTAGGTTTCTTCCTATGTTTTTGCCTTTCTAAGGAGTTTTTCCTAGCCACCGTGCTTCTACACCTGCATTGCTTGCTGTTTGTGGTTTTAGGCTGGGTTTCTGTACTAGTACACTAATAATGCACTGTATACTGAAATTAATATATGAAAAGAAGAAAACACATTTAAATGAATATCTGAAAAGAAGAAAACACATTTAAATGAATATCTGAAAAGAAGAAAACACATTTAAATGAATATCTGAAAAGAAAACAGATTTGGGTGCAGCTGGAGGAAGTAGTTTGACCATATGCAGCACTTTCTAATTACCTCTTACTCAACAGTTTAACGGGATACATTAATCACAGACACACTGCGATAATTCACGCTGTATCCTTTCAATGCCACACTGCCCAACAACACCGCCTGGGCCGCCCAACAACAGCTGCAATAAACACAAGAAAAATGAAGCATAAAGGAAATTGCTGCTGGAATTTACACTGAATAAAAACATAAATGAAACAACTTCAAAGATTTTACTGAGTTGCAGTTCATATCAGTCAATTGGAAATCAGTCAATTTAAATCAATTCATTAGGCCCTAATCTACAGTATGGATTTCACATGACTGGTAATGTCTGGTGGACATTCCTGCAGTCAGCATGCCAATTGCACTCTCCCTCATATCTTGAGACATCTGTGTCACAGTGTTGTGTGACAAAAACTGCATAATTTAGAGTGGCATTTTATTGTCCCCAGCACAAGGAGCACCTGTGTAATGATGCTGTTTAATCAGCTTCTTGATATGCCACACCCATCAGGTGGAGGAATTATGTTGGCAAAGGAGAAATGCTCACTAACAGGGATGTAAACTAATTTGTGCACAACATTTGAGAGAAATAAGCTTTTTGTGCATATGGAACATTTTTGGGATCTTTTATTTCATCTCGTGAAGCATTTGTCCAAAACTTTACATGTTGTGTTTATATTTTTGTTCAGAGTACTTTACCAAATGACCGAGTACATGATTACATATGCAAATCATGACGCATTTAAGTGCCAAAGGAAGGGAATAGGATACACTTGCATCTGCCAGGGATAATTAAATACAGAGGAAGTGGAAGTCGGAGAAAAAGCAACACACACACACACACACACACACACACACACACACACACACACACACACACACACACACACACACACACACACACACACACACACACACACACAGGAGAGTGAGGAAATGTACTTATCAGCAAAGCTAGAGAAACAGTAGTACTGGTGTAGTCATGCCAGTCTATAGAAAAACCATTACTGAGGGAAAGTGCTGTGATTTATGTGCTCATGTAAATCTAGTTAAAACATGTTTGTTAAAACTTTACATTCATTTGTCATTTTTATCTGAGGTCCGCCCCAGGACAAATAACTTCGAGACTGAGAGACTTTGAGCAGAAGATATCCTGAGTCTGTCTGTCTGTCTGCACACCCGCCCGTCCTCCCGTCCGTCCGTCTGTCTGTCTGCACACCCGCCCGTCCTCCCGTCTGTCCGTCTGTCTGTCTGCACACCCGCCCGTCCTCCCGTCCGTCCGTCCGTCCGTCTGTCTGTGTCCTGGACTCTTCGTGTTCTTTCATCCATACAAACTCCAAATTCCATTTGCCATCTGTTGCTCTGTGAATAGTGCCCGGACAAACATTCAGTTGGGAGACATCTTGATTTCACAGAGAACATTGTTAGTCTGACACCTCTCTCACATTCTTCACAAAGTCTCTTCACGTCTCTCTTCTCGCACTCTTTTCTATTCAAACTCTTATCGTACATAGACAGAGCTGTCAACACCTTCCGTTTCTTTTGAAAGTAAACTTTTTGTTGTGTTTTATATTTTAGGGGGGGAACATAATCCACAACATATTCTGTTCTCAAACTAATGAAACTTACTTCTCTTTTATTCGTTGTTGTTTAATGGCGTATTAAAGCATCATTTGGTCAAGGCAGGTGGATATATTTGAGCTGTCTGTCAGGCCTGATATCAACTGACACTGAGAGTAATCGAATTCTGATGCATTCACACTGGGGCTTCAAACACTGGGGCTTAAACACGGGCTTAAACACTGGGGCTTAAACACTGGGGCTTAAACACTGGGGCTTAAACACTGGGGCTTAAACACTGGGGCTTCAAACACTGGGGCTTAAACACTGGGGCTTCAAACACTGGGGCTTAAACACTGGGGCTTCAAACACTGGGGCTTAAACACTGGGGCTTAAACACTTGGGCTACTTTTAATCAAACAGGAGAGTGTGTGTAATTGTGTGGAGGCTTGCAACACGGCTGGTGTGTACGTGTGCGTGTGTGTGTACGTGCGTTGTGGCTTTGTCAGAGTCAGAATGTGCGTGCTGTGGCTCTGACAGAGAGGGCATTCGGTTTCCGCTGCAGTCTTCCACAGTCGGGGAAACTGGCAGGCTGGGTGGGATGCCGTTCAAATACACACCGACATGTTATTTTCTCTTCTGTTTCAGACCAGTATTTGTCAGATTGTCCTCACAGGAAAAAGGACAGTGTCCCACTCTAGCTGTGGGTTAGGCTGATTGGCAGATCTATGAAATCAAATCAAATCAAATGTTATTTGTCACATGCGCTGAATACAACAGGTGTAGTAGACCTTACAGTGAAATGCTTACTTCCATCTCTCAATTTGGTCTGGAGTAGACTAGATTTCTCTGTGACTATTTAGAGATAATTATATGGACCCTAATATTAAGTCAACTATTTGTCTAAAGGGTATTTGATGATATGTTATGGATCAATGGCCCAATTTCATTTTCTGACACTTGCTTTGTCTAATTCAAGCAGATGGACAGGACTACTTTCACCCCATGTGGTTTCCCAAAAAAGCTCTGGTTACATAATACAGGACCTGTATCTCAAATAGCACCTTATCCCCTATTTACTGATCAGAGGCTCCGGTCGAAGGTAGTGCACTATAATGAGAATATGGTGCTGTTTGGGACACGGACAGACTTTAATGCTCAATGCTTGCATGGACTACCAAGTACCTCTCCTCTGCAGTGGACTTCTTCAGCCTGTGAGAATTCATTGTTTTGTAAAAGAGTTGGATGCAGGAGGGAGAAAGGAGCACCATTGATTTTCACTGATTGCTGAGCGTCTCTGATCCGTGAGAAAGTGCTTTGTAATCATGTTCTGGGAGAGCCGTAACTAAGCTGTAGTGTAGACCCCAGTCTTAATGACACACAGTGTTTTAAAAGGGGCTCTATAAAAACAAACCTGAAGTAATGCAACAATACACATGATGAGGCAGGTGAGTAGAATGGAGTAGAGATTGGTATTATTAATGGAGTAGAGAGTTCTATTATTAATGGAGTAGAGAGTTCTATTATTAATGGAGTAGAGATTGGTATTATTAATGGAGTAGAGAGTTCTATTATTAATGGAGTAGAGATTGGTATTATTAATGGAGTAGATAGTTCTATTATTAATGGAGTAGAGCGTTCTATTATTGATGGAGTAGAGAGTTCTATTATTAATAGAGTAGAGAGTTCTATTATGCATGAAGTAGAGATTGGTATTATTAATGGAGTAGAGAGTTCTATTATTAATGGAGTAGGGAGTGGTATTATTAATGGAGTAGGGAGTGGTATTATTAATGGAGTAGAGTGTTCTATTATTTATGGAGTAGAGAGTTATATTATTAATGGAGTAGAGAGTTATATTATTAATGGAGTAGAGAGTTATGTTATTAATGGATTAGTGTTATTATTAATGGAGTAGAGAGTGGTATTATTAAACCATTCACTATCTGTTCTTACATTTCTGAGGAGTGATGTACTGTAACTTACACACGTTAATTTTCATGTTAAAATTCAAATGAGTGGTTGTTTAAGGCAGTTTGTGGTCTGGTGTGGGTACTTTGTGGTATTTTATGGTAGTTTGGGGTAAACTCTCCCCTGACCCGTTCCTCAGCTAGGTGGAGGAATGTTGTCTGGAGATTGGGGGATGAGGTCTGGAGACCGGGGGATTAGGTAGCCTAGTGGTTAAGAGCATTGAAAACCGAAAAGTCGCTGATTTGAATCCCCGAACGACAAGGTGAAAAATCTCTTCATATGCCCTTGAGCAAGGCACTTAACCCTAATTGCTCCTGTATACTGGATAAGAGTGTTGGCTAAATTACTAAAATGTCAAATTAGTTATTGGGGACCAGCTTGGAGCTCTCCTCTCTCTCCGACAAGGTGCCCATGCCTGTATGTCATCCATGCCTGTCTATCATCCACGGCTGTCCATCATCCATAGCTGTCTGTCATTCATGCCTGTCTGCCTTCTGCTGTGTGTGTGACTCAGTGGTGGAAAAAGTACTCAATTGTCACACTTGAGTAAAAGTAAAGTTACCTTAATAGAAAATGTTAAAAGTAAAAGTCACCCAGTAAAATACTACTAAATAATACTATCAAATCAAACTTTATTTGCCACATAAACCGAATACAACAAGTTTAGACTTTACCGTGAAATGCTTACTTACAAGCCCTTAACCAACAGTGCAGTTCAAGAAAAATAAAAGATTTATTAAGTAGGCTAAAATAAAAAGTAATAATAAAAAGTAACACAATAAGAATAACGAGGCTATATACAGGGGGCACCGGTACCGAGTCAGTGTGCAGGAGTACAGGCTAGTTGAGGTAATCTGTACATGAAGGTGGGGGCGAAGTGACTATACATAGGTAACAAACCGGTGGCGGTTTTTATTAATTGTTCAGCAGTCTAATGGCTTGGGGGTAGAAGCTGATGATGAGCCTTTTGGTCATAGACTTGGCGCTCCGGTACCGCTTGCCGTTCGGTAGCAGAGAAAACAGTCTATAACTTGGGTGACTGGAGTCTGGCAATTTGATGGGCTTTCCTCTGACACCGCCTATTATATAGGTCCTGGATGGCAGGAAGCTTGGCCCCAGTGATGTACTGGGCTGTTCGCACTACCCTCTGTAGTGCCTTATGGTCTGATGCCGACAGTTGCCATACCAGGCTGTGATGCAACCGGTCAGGAAACTCTCGATGGTGCAGCTGTAGTACCTTTTGAGGATCTGGGGGCCCATGCCAAATCCTTTCAGTCTCCTGAGGGGGAAAAGGTTTTGTCGTGCCCTCTTCACAACTGTCTTGGTATGTTTGGACCATGATAGTTTGTTGGTGATGTGGACACCTAGGAACTTGAAACTCTTGACCCGCTCCACTACAGCCCCGTCGATGTTAATGGGGGCCTGTTCGGCCCGCCTTTTCCTGTAGTCCACGATCAGCTCCTTTGTCTTGCTCACGTTGAGGGAGAGGTTGTTGTCCTGGCACCACACTGCCAGTTCTCTGACCTCCCTATAGGCCGTCTCATCGTTGTCGGTGATCAGGCCTACCACTGTTGTGTCGTCAGCAAACTTATGATGGTGTTGGAGTCATGTTTGGCCACGCAGTCGTGGGTGAACAGGGAATACAGGAGGGGAACAAGTACACACCCCTGAGGGGCCACAGTGTTAATGGCTGGGGGGCAGTATTGAGTAGCTTGGATGAATAAGTTGCCCAAAGTAAACAGCCTGCTCCTCAGTCTCAGTTGCTAATATATGCATATTTTTATTAGTATTGGATAGAAAACACTCTAAAGTTTCTAAAACTGTTTGAATGATGTCTGTGAGTATAACAGAACTCATATGGCAAGCAAAATCCTGAGGAGAAATCAAAACAGGAAGTGAGAAATCTGAGCTTTGTATGTATTCAACAGAGTCCCCAATGAAATCCCCTTGAGATATTAATGATGTTCCACTAGATGTCAACCATCAATAGAAATTATAATGAGACTTCTATGGTGTTGTGGGAGTGAATGATAGCAGAATCTTTCAGGTGTCTGGCAGTCAGCCATTTTCTGATCACGCTTATTCCTCATGGTACCCACTTGCGTTCCATTTCTCATGAAGACAAGAAGGAATACTCCGGTTGGAACTTTATTGAAGCTATATGTTAAAAACATCCTAATGATTGATTATGTACTTAGTTTGAAATGTTTCTTCGACCTGTAATATAACTTTTTGAAGTTCTTGTCCAATGTAACGCTGACCAGAATGAGCGTTTGGATATGTATACCAAACGCGCTAACAAAAGAAGGTATTTGGACATAAATAACAGACATTATCGAACAAAACAAACATTTATTGTGGACCTGGGATTCCTGGAGTACTTTCTGATGTAGATCATCAAAGGTAAGGGAATATTTATCATGTAATTTCTTGTTTATGTTGACGTCAACATGGCGGCTAATTGTGACTAATTTGTCTGAGCGCCGTCTCAGATTATTGCATGGCTGGCTTATTCCGTAAAGTTTTTTTGAAATCAGACACAGCGGTTGCATTAAGGAGAAGTATATCTATAATTCCAGGTGTATAACTCGTATTATCATCTACATTTATGATGAGTATTTCTGTTGAATGATGTGGCTATGCAAAATCACTGGATGTTTTTGGAACTAGTGAATGTAACGCGCCAATGTAAACTCATATTTTGATAAATATGAACTTTATCAAACAAAACATACATGTATTGTGTAACATGAAGTCCTATTAGTGTCATCTGATGAAGATCATCAAAGGTTAGTGATTGATTTTATCTCTATTTGTGCTTTTTGAAACTCCTCTCTTTCACTGGAAAAAATGGCTGTGTTTTTCTGTGGCTATATGTGGTGACCTAACATAATCGTTTGTGGTGCTTTTGCTGTAAAGCATATTTGAAATCGGACACTGTGGTGGGATTAACAACAAGAATAGCTTTAAAATGGTATGAGATATATGTATGTTTGAGGAATTTTAAATATGAGATTTTTGATGTTTTGAAAATGGCGCCCTGCACGTTCACTGGCTATTGTCATATCGATCCTGTTACCGGGATTGCAGCCATAAGAATGATCAGCGTGGCAGACGTATTGTTGCCTACTCTTACCACCTGGGGGCGGCCCATCAGGAAGTCCAGGATCCAGTTGCAGAGGGAGGTGTTTAGTCCCAGAGTCCTTAGCTTAGTGATGAGCTTCGCGGGCACTATGGTGTTGAACGCTGAGCTGTAGTCAATGAACAGCATTCTCACATAGGTGTTCCTTTTGTCCAGGTGAGAAAGGGTGGTGTGGAATGCGATTGAGATTCCGTCATCTGTGGATCTGTTGGGGCGGTATGCGAATTGGAGTGGGTCTAGTGTGTCCGGGAGGATGCTGTTGATGTGAGCCATGATCAGCCTTTCAAAGCACTTCAAGGCTACCAACGTGAATGCCACGGGGCGGTAATCATTTAGGCAGGTTACCTTCGCTTCCTTGGGCAGAGGGACTATGGTGGTCTGCTTGAAACATGTAGGTATTACAGATTCGGTCATGGAGAAGTTGAAAATGTCAGTGAAGACACTTGACAGTTGGTCCGCGCATGCTTTGAGTACACATCCTGGTAATCCATCTGGCCCAGCGGCTTTGTGAATGTTGACTTGTTTAATTAAAGGTTTTGTTCACATGGGCTACCGAGAGCGTTATCGCATAGTCAACCAGAACAGCTGGTGCTCTTGTGCATGTTTCAGTGTTGCTTGCCTTGAAGCGAGCATAAAAGGCATTTAGCTCGTGTCTGTGTTTCCCTCATACTCCGTAATAGTTTTCAAGCCCTGCCACATTTCACGAGCGTCAGAGCCGGTGTAGTAGGATTCAATCTTAATCCTGTATTGACGCTTTGCTTGTTTGTCTGAGGGCATAGCGGGATTTATTATAAGCATCCGGATTAGTCTCCCGCTCCTTGAAAGCGGCAGCTGTTGCCTTTAGCTCGATGCGGATGTTGTCTGTAATCCATGGCTTCTGGTTGGGATATGTACGTACAGTCACTGTGGGGACGACGTCGTCGATGCACTTATTGATGAAGCCAATGACTGAGGTGGTGTATTCCTCAATTATTTGTAAATTTGTATTTAACCTTTATTTAACTAGGCAAGTCAGTTAAGAACAAATTCTTATTTACAATGACGGCCTACACCGGCCAAGCTCAGGCGACGCTGGGCCAATTGTGCGCCGCCCTATGGGACTCCCAATCACGGCCGGTTATGATACAGTCTGGATTCGAACCAAGATTTCTGTAGTGACACCTCTAGCTGAGATGCAGTGCCTTAGACCACTGCGCCACTTGGGAGCCCAAGCTCAATGCCATTGGATGAATCCCGGAACATATTCCAGTCTGTGCTAGCAAAACAGTCCTGTAGTGTAGCATCCGCGTCACCTGACCAGTTCCGTATTGAGCGTACTTCCTGGTACTTCCTGCTTTAGTTTTTGATTGTAAGCAGGAATCAGGAGGATATAATTGTGGTCAGATTTGCCAAATGGAGGGCGAGGGAGAGCTTTGTATGCATCTCTGTGTGTGGAGTAAAGGTGGTCTAGGATTTTTTTTCCCCTGCTTGAACATGTGACATGCTGGTAAAAATTTGGTAAAACTGATTTAAGTTTGCCTCCATTAAAGTTCCCGGCCACTAGGAGCGCCGCTTCTGGGTGAGCATTTTCTTCTTTGCTTATGGCCTTATAGAGTTGGTTGAGAGAGGTCTTAGTGCCAGCTTCGCTTTGTGGTGGTAAATAGACATCTATGAATAATACAGATGAGAACTCTCTTGGTAGATAGTGTGGTCTACAGCTTATCATAAGGTACTCTACCTCAGGCGAGCAATACCTCGAGACTTCTTTGATGTTAGACACCGCGCACCAGCCGTTATTGACAAAAAGGAAAATCCCGCCAGAAGTATCTGGTTTTAAATGTACTTTAAGTACAGTGGTGGAAAAAGTACTCAATTGTCATACTTCAGTAAAAGTAAATGCTGTACAGTGGGGCAAAAAAGTATTTAGTCAGCCACCAATTGTGCAAGTTCTCCCACTTAAAAAGATGAGAGAGGCCTGTAATTTTCATCATAGGTACACTTCAACTATGACAGACAAAATGAGGGGAAAAAATCCAGAAAATCACATTGTAGGATCCAGAAAATCACATTGACAAAATTGTAGACCTGCACCAGGCTGGGAAGACTGAATCTGCAATAGGTAAGCAGCTTGGTTTGAAGAAATCAACTGTGGGAGCAATTATTAGGAAATGGAAGACATACAAGACCACTGATAATCTCCCTCGATCTGGGGCTCCACGCAAGATCTCACCCCGTGGGGTCAAAATGATCACAAGAACGGTGTGCAAAAATCCCAAAACCACACGGAGGGACCTAGGGAATGACCTGCAGAGAGCTGGGACCAAAGTAACAAAGCCTACCATCAGTAACACACTACACCGCCAGGGACTCAAATCCTGCAGTGCCAGACGTGTCCCCCTGCTTAAGCCAGTACATGTCCAGGCCCGTCTGAAGTTTGCTAGAGAGCATTTGGATGATCCAGAAGAAGATTGGGAGAATGTCATATGGTCAGATGAAACCAAAATAGAACTTTTTGGTAAAAACTCAACTCGTCGTGTTTGGAGGACAAAGAATGCTGAGTTGCATCCAAAGAACACCATACCTACTGTGAAGCATGGGGGTGGAAACATCATGCTTTGGGGCTGTTTTTCTGCAAAGGGACCAGGACGACTGATCCGTGTAAAGGAAAGAATGAATGGGGCCATGTATCGTGAGATTTTGAGTGAAAACCTCCTTCCATCAGCAAGGGCATTGAAGATGAAACGTGGCTGGGTCTTTCAGCATGACAATGATCCCAAACACACCGCCCGGGCAACGAAGGAGTGGCTTTGTAAGAAGCATTTCAAGGTCCTGGAGTGGCCTAGCCAGTCTCCAGATCTCAACCCCATAGAAAATCTTTGGAGGGAGTTGAAAGTCCATGTTGCCCAGCAACAGCCCCAAAACATCACTGCTCTAGAGGAGATCTGCATGGAGGAATGGGCCAAAATACTAGCAACAGTGTGTGGAAACCTTGTGAAGACTTACAGAAAACGTTTGACCTCTGTCATTGCCAACAAAGGGTATATAACAAAGTATTGAGATAAACTTTTGTTATTGACCAAATACTTATTTTCCACCATAATTTGCAAATAAATTCATAAAAAATCCTACAATGTGACTTTCTGGATTTTTCTTCTCATTTCGTCTGTCATAGTTGAAGTGTACCTATGATGAAAATGACAGGCCTCTCTCATCTTTTTAAGTGGGAGAACTTGCACAATTGGTGGCTGACTAAATACTTTTTTGCCCCACTGTACATCAAATTCCTTATATTAAGCAATCCAGGCGACACAATTCATTTTTTAAGACAGACAGGGGCACAACCCACCACTCAGACAGAATTTACAAACAAAGTATTTGTGTTTAGCTAGTCCACCAGATCAGAGGCAGTAGGGTTGACAACACGTTATAGTGATACTTGTGTGAATTGGACCATAACTCTGCCCTGCCTGAATGTAATGAGCAGAGGTGTGGACTCAAGTCACATGACTTGGACTCGAGTCAGACTCGAGTCACAAATATGATGACTTGCAACTCGGCTTTGACTTTAACACCAATGACTCGTGACTTGACTTGGACTTGAGCCTTATGACTCGACCGGACTTGATACCCTCCTCAAACTGACTTGATACCCTCCCCTAACTGACTTGATACCCTCCTCAAACTGACTTGATACCCTCCCCAAGCTGACTTGATACCCTCCCCAAGCTGACTTGATACCCTCCTCGAGCCCAAATATTAAAAATGATGCTGTTTAAAAGTGTGCAGCGCATCAACTCTTCATTTAACGGATTACAGTTTGAATCGGACAGCAGCCAATCAAACTGTGCCAGCTGAGAAAAAGTTGTGCGTGACAGTGCAGAGGAACGACGGCGGGTGAATTCAGATGGAGCCCTTGGAAAGATGATACCCAAAATTATTATTTTCGGATATAAAGACGACGCTGTATCAGCAAAAAAACGGATTGCAACTTGCAAAACATGCGGGAAGAAAATTACAGACGGAGGAACAACAATTTCCAACTTTGTTCGACATTTGAAGCTGCACAAAGAACAGTAATTCGTGGCTAATATAGCCGACAGCTATATATTTTATTACGTTACTGGTGTATTATGTAGGCTAACGTAACGTTAAATCAATGAGCCTCCACACAGTCAGTCAGTGCGGGAACGTGATCATTGCACCCAGATTGAGCTACAACTGGCTAGGCAGTTGGTAGCCTAAATCCTGCCTGATGTTACTGCTGTTCCTAAAACCATTGACATACGTTAGTCTACTGTAACCACACAGTGAGTGAGTGAGTGAGTGAGTGAGTGAGTGAGTGAGTGAGTGAGTGAGTGAGTGAGTGAGTGAGTGAGAGTGAGAGTGTGTTAGTTAAAACCTCCGGGATCCTCCTCATCAGAAACGCTGACTAGCATAGCCTAGCCTTGCGCCACAGGGATATAATTTCATGAAATCACAAGTCCAATACAGCAAATGAAAGATAAACATCTTGTGAATCCAGCCAACATGTCCGATTTTTAAAATGTTTTACAGCGAAAACACAACAAATATTTATGTTAGCTCACCACAATAGCCCAAAACACAACGCCATTTTTTCACCGCAAAGATAGCTTTCACAAAACCCACAAATAGAGATAAAAATAATCACTAACCTTTGAACAACTTCATCAGATGACAGTCTTATAACATCATGTTATACAATACATTTATGTTTTGTTCGAAAATGTGCATATTTATAGCTACAAATCCTGGTTTTACATTGTGAACATGGCGCAAAAATGCTCCAAATTGTCCGGAGAAATTTTAGAGAGTCACGTAATCTAACAGAAAAACTCATCATAAACTTTGCTGAAAAATACATGTTGGACATATAATTAAAGATACACTGGTTCTTAATGCAACCGCTGTGTTAGATTTTTAAAAATAACTTTAGTAAAAAGCACAGCATACAATAATCTGAGACAGCGCTCAGCCATTCTCCGCCATGTTGGAGTCCAAAGAGTCCACAAAAATACGAAATAACATCATAAATATTCCCTTACCTTTGATGATCTTTCATCAGAATGCAGTGCAAGGAGTCCTAGTTCCACAATAAATCGTTGTTTTGTTTTAGAATGTCCATTTCTTCTGTCGAATTAGCAACTTTGGCTAGCATAGTGGAGCTCACGTGTCCATGAAAGTTTGACGCATGGAACGAAAAATTCAAAAAGTCATAATAAAAGTCGAATAAACTGGTCAAACTCAGTTGAGAATCCATCTTTAGGATGTTTTTCTCGTATGTATCCAATAAAGTCCCAGACGGAGCATTTCTTCGTGTCTACCTAAGGCATTGCAGACAACGATATGGTGCACCCAGGTGCGCAGCAAAATACTGCCAATATGGCTGACCTGTCACTCCAAAAGCTCTCATTCGGTCCCACATCAGGCTAGACACCTCATTCAACGTTCTACTTCCTGTTGACATTCAGTGGAAGGCGTATGAAGTGCATACATATCCATAAATACAAGGCAATTGAATAGGCGAAGCCCTTCACAGAGACCCATTTCAGAATTTTCACTTCCTGTTTGGAAGTTTGCCTGCCAAATGAGTTCTGTTTTACTCACAGATATAATTCAAACCGTTTTAGAAACTTCAGAGCGTTTTCTATCCAATAGTAATAATAATATGCATATCATATGATCTAGAACAGAGTACGAGGCCGTTTAATTTGGGCACAATTTTTTCCCAAAGTGAAAATAGCGCCTCCTATTAAGAAGAAGTTTTAAGGTTGGGCGATTGTGTACAAGCCTACATCGCCCGATTGCGGCCCATAGTGATTCTCGATAGTCGATCACTATTGGGGGGGGGTGTCTTTCTTATGGCTACCCATGTATTTCCATGGAAATGTAACGTTTATTTGGAAAGTAATAAATATAGAGATATTTCTAAAAGCATTCATGATTTGAGTAAATGTAATATACTAACTATTACTCGTGTTAAAAATATGAAATGGGATTACATTTGGTGAAGAGCACATTATGACTTGTTTAGGACTCGAAACTCAAAGTTTAGGACTTGAGACTTGACGGTCTTAACTCGGACTTGCCTGTCTTGACTTGGGACTTGACTTGATACTTGCCTGTCTTGACTTGGGACTTGACTTGGGACTTGAGTGCTAAGACTTGAGACTTACTTGTGACTTGTAAAACAATGACTTGGTCCCACCTCTGGTAATGAGTACTTTTTGGTGTCGGGGAAAATGTATGGAAGTAAAAAGTACATATTTTCTTTAGGAATGTAGTGAAGTAAAAGTTGTCAAACATATAAATAGTAAAGGAAAGTACAGATTCCCCAAAAAACAACTTAAGTAGTACTTTTAAGTATTTTGGTACTTTAAACCACTGCGCAGTGGTGGAAAAACTACAGCAGAGCAGAGCTGCTGACCTGGCTGTCAGTCCTCATCACATTAGAACAGTGGATCTACAAATAGAGGATGCAGGTCTCTGTGGTATCTGCAAGGCTAGAGGTTAACATCATCCACCTGACAGACAGGCTGTAGGCAGCTAAACCAACAGGCAGTCTCTGGTACATACAGCCTGTCAGTTAAATAACCCAGCATGCAGTGAGACGGACTCAGACTGACCTCTATAGATCAGCTGGACGTCTTCTTACTACACTCCACTTCCTGTCTTGATAGAGACAATACAAAGGGTTGAATTAATTTGTTCCATTTAGAGCTGCTGGTTTGCGATCATTGTTCTTTGATGACCTAATATAACCTCCAGTACTTCCAGTACTTTTCTAACAAGGATAGGTTAAGGTGTCTTGGGTTGGAAAATATTCATATAACAACAGACATCCTATTTAACTTTGAAATCCATGTTCAGTCACATCAATATTCCCCCTTTTGTCTCTGTCATGTCTTGTATTGGTTCATGAATGAAGAGGATTAGCACTTTGTGTTGGAGATAAACAATGATCCTTTTCTCTCTTTAATGCATAACTGTGTGATGAGATGACCCTGGACAGTTGTTTTTGTTTACTGAGGGAGTGAGCGCAGAGCGGACACTGCTTCATATTAGACCAGGAGGACCCAGGTATGCGCAGAGCGAACACCGCGTCACATTAGACCAGGAGGACCCAGGTATGCGCAGAGAGGACACCGCGTCACATTAGACCAGCAGGACCCAGGTATGCGCAGAGCGGACACCGCGTCACATTAGACCAGCAGGACCCAGGTATGCGCAGAGCGGACACCGCGTCACATTAGACCAGGAGGACCCAGGTATGTGCAGAGCGGACACCGCATCACATTAGACCAGGAGGACCCAGGTATGCGCAGAGCGGACACCGCGTCACATTAGACCAGGAGGACCCAGGTATGCGCAGAGCGGACACCGCGTCACATTAGACCAGGAGGACCCAGGTATGTGCAGAGAGGACACCGCATCACATTAGACCAGGAGGACCCAGGTATGCGCAGAGCGGACACCGCGTCACATTAGACCAGGAAGACCCAGGTATGCGCAGAGCGGATACCGCTTCACAATAGACCAGGAGGACCCAGGGATGTGCAGAGCGGACACCGCGTCACATTAGACCAGGAGGACCCAGGTATGCGCAGAGCGGACACCTCATCATATTAGACCAGGAGGACCCAGGTATGCGCAGGGCAGACCACACGTCACATTAGACCAGGAGGACCCAGGTATGTGCCGAGCGGACACCGCGTCATATTACAAACGGAGGACCCAGGTATGCGCAGAGCAGACACCGCGTCACATTTGAAATGGAGGACCCAGGTATGTGCAGAGCAGACCAGACGTCACATTAGACCAGGAGGACCCAGGTATGTGCAGAGCAGACCACACGTCACATTAGACCAGGAGGACCCAGGTATGCGCAGAGCGGACACCGCGTCACATTAGACCAGGAGGACCCAGGTATGTGCAGAGCGGACACCGTGTCACATTAGACCAAGAGGACACAGGTATGTGCAGAGCAGACCACACGTCACATTAGACCAGGAGGACCCAGGTATGTGCAGAGCAGACCACACATCACATTAGACCAGGAAGACCCAGGTATGTGCCGAGCGGACACCGCGTCATATTACAAACGGAGGACCCAGGTATGCGCAGAGCAGACACCGCGTCACATTAGAAATGGAGGACCCAGGTATGTGCAGCGCGGACACCGCGTCACATTAGACCAGGAGGACCCAGGTATGCGCAGAGCGGACACCGCTTCACATTAGACCAGCAGGACCCAGGTATGTGCAGAGAGGAACCGCGTCACATTAGACCAGGAGGACCCAGGTATGCGCAGAGCGGATACCGCTTCACAATAGACCAGGAGGACCCAGGGATGTGCAGAGCAGACCACACGTCACATTAGACCAGGAGGACCCAGGTATGCGCAGAGCGGACACCGCGTCACATTAGACCAGGAGGACCCAGGTATGCGCAGAGCGGACACCGCGTCACATTAGACCAGGAGGACCCAGGTATGCGCAGAGCGGACACCGCGTCACATTAGACCAGGAGGACCCAGGTATGCGCAGAGCGGACACCGCGTCACATTAGACCAGGAGGACCCAGGTATGCGCAGAGCGGACACCGCGTCACATTAGACCAGGAGGACCCAGGTATGTGCAGAGAGGACACCGCGTCACATTAGACCAGGAGGACCCAGGTTTGCGCAGAGCGGACACCACGTCACATTAGACCAGGAGGACCCAGGTATGCACAAAGCGGACACCGCGTCACATTAGACCAGGAGGACCCAGGTATGTGCAGAGAGGACACCGCGTCACATTAGACCAGGAGGACCCAGGTATGTGCAGAGCAGACCACACGTCACATTAGACCAGGAGGACCCAGGTATGTGCAGAGCAGACAACACGTCACATTAGACCAAGAGGACACAGGTATGTGCAGAGCAGATCACACATCACATTAGACCAGGAGGACCCAGGTATGTGCAGAGCAGACAACACGTCACATTAGACCAGGAGGACCCAGGTATGTGCAGAGCAGACCACAGTCACGACTGGATGAGGTCCCAGGAGTGACCTGACACTTCATTAATTCAGCTACTACTGCCAACACACACACACACACACATACACACACACACACAAAAACTCCCCCGGCTCAGAGAGAGAGAGACACCATGGCACGGCGAGACCAAGCAGTCAGTCCCCATCCATCACCACAGTGATCCTCTGCCTTACTGCCAAAAATCACATTCACTTACTACAAAGCAACAGGATTGACGCCCTAGGGATAAAAACGGCCTCCCAACCAGCTGGGAATCAAAGACAGCGAGCGCTGTGTGGAAGGGGATGAACAGATTAACAGAGAGTGGTGGGATTAGGATCACTTTGACTGTGAACCAACACAGGAAACATGTCAAATGTCATTAATTTCATGCTCCGCTAGTTTACTCTAATGTATCCGCAGTTGGGGGTGTGTTATTTTTGAGTTAGCCTGCTTGCCAGGGGTTTAATAAGCCTGCAGTTGTATCTGCTACAGTACATGGCAGCTTTACCAAACCTTGAGGAGCTATTTATATACTTTCTACCACCGGAACGTAATCCCTGAATTTTCTATTTATATTCGATACTTTAAAAAAAATGTATTTGCATTTTATAGATCGTAATATTAGGACATGTATCAATCAGTAGAACATTCAGTCTTTGAAATCAACGCAATAGTGTGTAACTAACTTCACTCCACACCTGAGTCCCAAAAAATCTTAGCAGAGAAAATGGATATTGCTCATGTCATAGATAATGAAAAGTCAGGTGTGATGTGCCTTCAGAAAGTACTCACACCCCTTGACTTTTTCCGCATTTTCCCTAAATTTAAAATAAATTAAATTGAGATTTTATTTGTCACTGGCAGACAATACCTCATAATGTCAAAGTGAAATTATGTTTTTAGAACTTTTTACAAATTAATAAACAATGAAAATCTGAAATGTCTTGAGTCAATAATTATCCAACCCCTTGGTTAGAGCAAGCCTAAATAAGTTTAGGCTTGTTTAACAAGTCACATTATAAGTTACGTGATTTTTGAATGACTACCTAATCTCTTTACCCCACGCGTACAATTATCTGTAAGGTCCCTCAGTCAAGCAGTGAATTTCAAGACCAGGGAAGTTTTCCAATGCCTCGCAAAGAAAGGCACCTATTGGTAGATGGGTAAATTTTTTTAAAGCAATCATTGAATAAAACACATGGCCAAATCTACACTGGAGTTGCTTACCAAGAAGACAGTGAATGTTCCTAAGTGGCCAAGTTACAGTTTTGACTTAAATCTGCTTGTTGAATCTATGGCAAGACTTAAATGGTTGTCTAGCAATGATCAACAACCAACTTGACAGAGCTTGAAGAATTTTTTAAGAATAATGGGCAAATATTATACAATCCAGTTATGCAAAGCTCTTAGAGACTTACCCAGAAAGAGTCACAGCTGTAATCACATGTATTGACTCAGGGGTATGAATACTTTCAATAAATGTGTCAACATTTCAAAAAACATGTTTTCACTTTGTCATTATGGGGTATTGTGTGTAGATGGTTGAGACAAAACATCTATTTAATCCATTTTGAATTCAGGCTGTAACACAACAAAATGTGGAATAAATCAAGGGGTATGAACGTCAAGGGGTATGAACGTCAAGGGGTATGAACATCAAGGGGTATGAACGTCAAGGGGTATGAACGTCAAGGGGTATGAACATCAAGGGGTATGAAGACCCTGTAACATGATGATCGGAGCTTTCTCCTGTTTACCAAACAGATTCCCCATTCCATCAATCTTTAAAGAAGTTATTTCGTCTCTCTATCCGTCCTCTTTTTCACTCCCTCCCTCTGTCTCTCTATCTAGGTCATCTGCACTGCAGTCTCCTGTCTGCAATATAGTTTATTTTTGCCAAGAAGGATATTTGTTTCACTCGTTGAGGGTATAGTCGGAAAAGAAATACAGAGTGAATAAATGTGAACGAAGGTGAAGGCTAGTGATGAAGATGTATCTAGCGTCTTGCTGACGTCAGCTTGACGTATTGATTCAATATGGCATTGTCCGGAGCAATGGCTGTACATTTGCATCTCACAGGAGAGAGCCACACCTTTGCCGTGACAGTTTTCAGGAAGAGACGTTCCCACAGAAGTCCTGGTGTCACTGACACCAGGAGAGGTGTGACGACAGATGAAAACACTGAATTGATTAAATGAATGTTACTGTGAAGGAAATTGTTGTGTTTGGTTTGTTTTAAAAGTTCATAAAAAGCAATGAATTTTGATTTGTCTTGTTGCATTGTAGGTTTTCTGGTTGATGTATTTTAAAGTGACTGGATTGAAATTGTATGTTGGGTTGACTGGTTATCAGGCACATTCCTGTTGTCCGGTCATAACATTGTTCGCCTACTTATCTCCCTGCAACTCCCCTTCAGATCTCTGATCACTACTTTGTTTGCTTTTCTGTCTCCTCCAACCCTAGCCACTCAACCCCTACCCAGATGGTCATGCGCCGTCGCAATCTTCGCTCTCTCTCTCCCACTACTCTCTCCTCTTCTATCCTATCATCTCTCCCTTCTGCTAAATCCTTCTTCCTCCTGTCTCCTGATTCTGCCTCTTCGAACCTACTATCCTCCCTTTCTGCATTCTATGACTCGCGCTGTCCCTTTTCCTCCCGGCTGACTCAGCCCTTCCCTCCTGCTCCGTGGCTGAGTGACTCATTGCTTGCATTCTGAACAGGGCTGACACTAAACAACTTTTCTCCTTCTCCTCTTCTGACATCCAGGTGGCGACACGCATCTCTGCGTGCTTGGCAGAGATCTCAGCTTGGATGTCGGCCCACCACCTCAAGCTCAATCTTGACAAGACATATTTTTGTGTGTGTGTGTGTGTAATTTTCATTGTTGGACATAAAATACTGTAAAAACACCAGGAAATCAGCTCCAAGTCATTTTAATCTAAGAAATCTGTTCCCAAGTATTCACACGCATAATAGAGAGACACAACATGATCGTGGTACAAATGTAAGCAAGGTTTGAAATTATTATGTTTTAGTCAAACATATCTGTTATGGCTTCTTGCGGTCAATTTGTTGTCTACAAATGACTTGTAATTATGTTCCAAGACCCCCGACCATCCGCTCAAGAAGAAATCAGCCGTTGGCTGAATCTAGTTAATGATCCCTGCTCTATACCATCCATGGAGTACGACCCCACCTCACGCAAGAAGCGGCACAGGTCCTAATCCAGGCACTTGTCATCTCCCATCTGGACTACTGCAACTCGCAGTTGGCTGGGCTCCCGCTTATGTCATCAAACCCCTGCAATTTATCCAGAACGCTGTAGCCCACCTGGTTTTCAAGCTTCTCAAATTCTCCCATGTTACCCAACTCCTACACATACTCCACTGGCTTCCAGTCGAAGCTTGCATCCAATACAAGACCATGGTACTTTCCTATGGAGCAGCAAGAGGAACTGCCCCTCCAGACCTTCAGGCTCTGCTCAAACCCTACCCCCCAACCCTGAGTACTCCGTTCTGAAACCTCTGGTCTCTTGGCCCTCCCACCCTTACGGGAGGGCAGCTCCCGCTCAGCCCAGTCCAAGCTCTTCTCTGTCCTTGCACCCCAATGGCGGAACCAGCTTCCCCTCGCCCATCTTCCAGAAACCATCTGAAACCCTACCTCTCCGAAGAGTATCTTAAATAATCCCAAAGTACCCCCCCCCCCCTTATCACCCCCTCCTCACCCCTCCCCTCCAAAAAAAGCCTTTGGTGAACTCACACTTGAACTCGCCTCTTCCCTCTTGCTAGCTCTGACTCTGCTGATAGATCATTTATTGAGGAGCAATTGACTTACTATAACTGTGATATGTGGTTATCCCACCTAGCTGATAAATGACTAAAATGTCAAATGTAAATGTACATTTAGTTGATTAGATTGGAATCTGGGTGTGTTGTTCCTGCCTCTTGTTTTCACTAGGGAGTGAGTTCCCGCTTGAATTTGATTAAAAGGGCAGTTCATACTTGGAGAACTTGTTAGCGAACTCCTGTATAGCGAGCTCCTGTATAGCGAGCTCCTGTATAGCGAGCTCCTGTATAGCGAGCTCCTGTATAGCGAGCTCCTGTATAGCGAACTCCTGTATAGCGAGCTCCTGTATAGCGAGCTCCTGTATAGCGAGCTCCTGTATATCTCATACAGTTTTGCTGTTAGAGTTGATTCTGAACTGATGACCCGTGTAACCACAAAGTCTTATTAATTGACAGTCATTTGCTCTGTGTTATTCTGTAATGCATCATGTACTTCATGTACCCTGGAATTGTTTGAGTGTCAATTATTTAATGACTAATAAATCCTATTTGTTGATTTGAGTAAATGCGTTCCTCGTTTTAGAGAGTAATTCCTTGTTTTACTATACGTTCATAATTGAGTAGGTCTATTGGTAAATGTTATTTACACTACACAAAGCCTATACGCTTGGCCTTTAACTGTGCAGCTCTGAGCTAAGGTTAACTCAAACATGTAATGCTAGGATATTAGCTCTTTGTCTCTCAGCCTCTTGATAATTGTATAACGGTTATCTTGGACACATCATTTATAGTATTCCGAGGCTTGCTACCATGAACAGATCCATCGAATAATAATAATAATCTTCTTATGGGCCTATACAGGGTTGGGGAGTAACGGATTACATGTAATCCATTACATGTAAAGGATTACAAAAAACGGTAACTGTAATCTGTTACCAGCAAAAATATTGTAATCAGATTACCGATACTTTTGAAAAACTAGATGATTACTTCGAGGATTACTTTAAAATTCAGAAAGGATGTTTGCAAAAAAAAATCTTTGACACTTCTCTGTTTTCTCAATGACATTCAAATCAGTATTGAAAAAAGTTGAAAGTTTAAATTTGTTACACCTGAGCGAGTAAGACCACAAGTCAGAGACAACTATGATGACACACTAAATGTGTTTGATGGATCGCTGGAAAAGAGCAGGAACAGGCTTTTGTAGGCTACAGTCCAAGCTATGTCTTCCAATGGTGCGACTGCTGTCGGCATCCAAAGATGATCCAGCATGAATACACGCTTGGAGGTCAGGATGACAGTAGTGGTGTAGTCTAGGGCGATACAGATATCACGTATTCTACATAGCGCATTGATGTAAATCACACTGCTGCTCTCTCATTTAACTATTTGCGCTTTACGGATTGTGGTTGTTGTGGACGGATGTTCACAAATGTAAATGTGTATTCGAACCCAATAACGGTTGAATTCAAGAAGTTTAAACTGCCTATCAATCATTGTTTTTGAAACCAGTGGACAGCCATTGAAGAATGTGCTATTGCAACAGCTGCATAGTGCAGATCCAAACCTATGGAATAAAAGTGGGGCTTTTATTGCTCAATCTAATTCATGCTGATACAAAACAAAAACAAATTAGCCTAATGGACACATGCTCAAACTTGGACACTTTTGATAGACTTAAAGGGGAAATCTTTTTTTGCTACATCCATTTTAGGATTTATAGATTATACACTATGTACAGTACCAGTCAAAAGTTTGGACACACCTACTCATTCAAGGGTTTTTCTTTATTTTTACTATGTTCTACATTGTAGAATAATAGTGAAGACATCAAAACTATTAAATAGCACATAAGGATTAATGTAGTAACCAAAAAAGTGTTAATCAAATCAAATATATTTTAGATTTTAGATTCTTCAAAGTAGTCACCCTTTGCCTTGATGACAGCTTTGCACACTCTTGTCAAAGCATGCCATTCCATGAGAGCAGCATTTATATTTCACCTCGAATCAATGAGCCCAATCAGACCTCCATGACAACAAAATCATAAACAACAGAGTAGAGCTGGCTAATAAGTCCAAACAATTTGGCTGATCTATACTTCCATATTTCCAAATCCTATTCTTGAAAATCAAGGGGTATAACATTTATTGGAATGACTGAAATTCTGATAGACTTTGGTTTTTAATGTAGAGATATAATTTAATCGTACTATTATCTGTAGTAGAAAGCGATGGGTTAGAAGAAGCCTACATAACCAACCTATAAAGTAGAATGTAACATCTATATATGGCCAGCTATGTAAACTTTAACATAGATTTAGCCTGCAATAGATGTTATTCAATTGGTAACATACATTTTTGTCTTCTTCTAATGCCTCTTAAGGGGAAAGTAATCTAAAAGTAATGGAATGTAATCAGATTATGTTACTGAGTTTGGATAATCAAAAAGTTACGTTACTGATTACATTTTTGGACAGGTAACTTGTAACTGTTAAGGATTACATTTAGAAAGTAACCTACCCAACCCTCGGCCTATATTATTCATTTACATAATAATGGAGTCAGATTGAATGTACTTTATTATTTATTATTATTCAACACCATTTAAATTCCACTAGAGATGAGGGCAGAGATGAGGACGGAGATGAGGACGGAGACGAGGACGGAGACGAGGACGGAGATGAGGACAGAGACGAGGACAGAGACGAGGACGGAGATGAGGGCGGAGATGAGGACGGAGATGAGGACGGAGATGAGGACGGAGATGAGGGCGGAGATGAGGGCGGAGATGAGGACAGAGACGAGGATAAGAGGAGGACAGAGATGAGGACAGAGATGAGGCCAGAGATGAGGCCAGAGATGAGGACAGAGATGAGGACAGAGATGAGGACAGCGATGAGGGCGGAGATGAGGACAGAGACGAGGACAGAGATGAGGACAGAGATGAGGCCAGAGATGAGGACAGTGATGAGGACAGAGATTAAACCTTCACACAACCAAATAGCTAAACTGTTTAGCTGCAACTCATGGTAGAGCGATACTGTATTACTTCCTGCCATCTACTTATCCTCAGTAACTGTGGATGTGGTGGATATAAAAAATAACTCTAAATTGTTGGGAAATCTCATCTCTACCTGGCATAACTTGATTGCAACAAACAACTGATATAGGGGATGATCACCTGGCAATGTTCCCAGGTTTTGATGGTATTATTGATATCTGTGTATTATACACAATCACGTTATACTGCACCTGTATATGAGTGCATTGTGATTATAATTGCTTTGTTACCTAGAGTACCTTGCGTGATAGTGTTAATTGGACACTCAAGTGCACAGTGATACATGTTGGCTCGGCTACTGATGCACAGGACCACCTGTGTGAGGGTAGGATAGGAGGGGCAGACGGTCGGCAACTGGTGTGTGTCGGTCTGAGGTGATTGAAATGGTAATGTGGGGTCTGGTTCTGTGAACGGAGTGAACAGGCCTGGTGTATGAGCTGCCGTGCGTGTACTGGGCACAGCGCTGCCCAATCACCCCATGGGCATAGAGAGAACACAGCCTCCTGAGAGACAGAGGGCAGATGGGGAAAGAACTGGACAGCTGCCTGGCAGCTAACTTCCCAGAGCTGTTTTATTGAAGGGGTTATACAGGCCCTTATAGAGTTGGGGTAGGGCTGCTGACATCTGTCCTCCATCTGTCTTTTATCAATGACTTTTTATACTGGAGTTATACTGGCATTTAAATGTCCACTGTACCTATTGGACTCTGTGACGCAATGTACTATACTATACCACAATGTACCTCAACGTGTCTCGGCATAACTTCTAAACTTTTAATTTAGGAACCACTGTACTCACAGTCAGTCACAAGAGACTGCTATTGGACTGAACAACATGCTAGGAGACTACTATTGGACTGAATGACATGCCAAGAGTTCTATTGGACTGAATGACATGCCAAGAGTTCTATTGGACTGAACAACATGCTAGGATACTACTATTGGACTGAACGACATGCCAAGAGTCTTCTATTGGAATGAACAACATGCTAGGAGACTACTATCGGACTGAACGACATGTCAAGAGTTCTATTGGACTGAATGACATGCCAAGAGACTTCTATTGGACTGAACGACATGCTAGGAGACTACTATCGGATTGAACGACATGCCAAGAGTTCTATTGGACTGAATGGCATGCCAAGAGTCTTCTATTGGAATGAACAACATGCTAGGAGACTACTATCAGACTGAACGACATGCCAAGAGTCTTCTATTGGACTGAATGGCATGCCAAGAGTCTTCTATTGGAATGAATGGCATGCCAAGAGTCTTCTATTGGACTGAATGGCATGCCAAGATACTTCTATTGGACTGAATGGCATGCCAAGAGACTTCTATTGGACTGAACGACATGCTAGGAGACTACTATCGGACTGAACGACATGCCAAGAGTCTTCTATTGGACTGAATGGCATGCCAAGAGACTGCTATTGGACTGAATGGCATGCCAAGAGACTTCTATTGGACTGAACGACATGCCAAGAGTCTTCTATTGTGGGGTCAAAGGTTAGGGAGGTGGGATGACCTGAAATATTCTGCTTTTACAAACTGTTATGCTGTTTTCAAATGAAACGCAATACCTTGCTCTTGTTAAAGCTTTTAGAATGTCTTCGTTTTGACTGAATGACATGCCAAGAGTCTTCTATTGGACTGAATGACATGCCAAGAGACTTCTATTGGACTGAACAACATGCCGAGAGACTGCTATCAGTACTCAGACTAGGCTGTAAATGTACCATACCAGCTTTCACAGACTCCAAAACAATCTCTATACAATGTTCTCAGCTTATGGAACCCTGATGAAGACAATTTCAGAGTTATGAATGCAATGACACTTTTTTTATACTAACATGCATTTTCCTCAATCTGTGTACTCAGACTAGGCTGTAGATACTGTATAGCATTTGGTGTCCACCCACTCTGCCTGTCACGTTCGTCGTATGAATCGGACCAAGGCGCAGCGTTGTATGTGTACATTCTATATTTATTTAAAAAATGAACACTGAACAAAGTAACAAAATAACAAAACGAAACGTGAAGCTATACAAACGAGTGCTGAACAGGCAACTACACATAGACAAGAACCCAGGAACACCAAAGGGAAAATGGCTACCTAAATATGATACCCAATCAGAGACAACGATAAACAGCTGCCTCTGATTGGGAACCATATCAGGCCACCGTAGACATACAAATCACCTAGACCTACAAAAACCCTAGGCATACAAAAAACCCTAGACTATAAAAAAACTAACATACCCACCATAGTCACACCCTGACCTAACCAAAATATAAAGGAAACAGAGAT
This sequence comes from Salvelinus namaycush, assembly GCF_016432855.1. Classification (NCBI taxonomy): domain Eukaryota; kingdom Metazoa; phylum Chordata; class Actinopteri; order Salmoniformes; family Salmonidae; genus Salvelinus; species Salvelinus namaycush. The sequence continues at coordinate 37,266,487 of NC_052327.1, forward strand.
ATCTCAGGTCAGGGCGTGACACTGTCCAGCATGGGTGAAAAGTGCTTTGGTGTTGAAGTTTCACTTCATTATGCTATAAAATAAAATAAAATCTGAAGACAAATATGATTATTCATGTTCTGATTCATTCAGTGGGGTCTTTCTCATTTCATTAACAGCATCCAAAAATGAAGGATTTGCATAACCTAATACATCCAATATTAATCACCGAGCTCTGTTGACAGAGCGATGTAGCTTTCTCGCAGCAAATTTTGGGGATTTTACATGTTGTGGTGGTCATCTTCAAAGTCGTTTCCCCGGGTTCAAAAAAGGCTAAATTGAAATCAAATGTAAAAGCCTTTGAAAATAAAAAGCTTGCAGTATGCTCAGTGCTCTGTTGACATTTCACAGTGATACACTTGTTTTTTTGAGAAATCTTCAAAAAAGAACAGGAATTTTGCATTAATATGAAAAGCATATAATAAAATATGAAAATACTACATGTTAGGTCTCAAAATCAAGATCTATCTTACCTCTATATTGTTTTACGTCCTGCAGATTCGAGAAGAAAGATGACGAGTTAAATGGGAATGTGAGCCTGTGAGATAGCCTTCATTCTCACACAGCATGCAGCCTAGCTGATGCCATGCTGTGCAATTTTTACCACTTTTGCATCCATTGATTTAGTCACCCTAATTTTGGCCATCCTACAAGGGTACAAACTCTAATAACTTTTGAAAGGGTTATGATAGAGACATGAGGTTTGGACCATTGGTTTTCTTAGGGGATTATTGGACACTCTACATTGTATCAAGCAGAAGACTATTACCCACACCAACAGATATGATAGAGAGCTAGTCAAGGTCACATATCTCCGACCAGTCCTGGCCACCTCTAGCCCTGGTGTATGTTCTGGTAACCGGAGCCACAGGAGCCTTGCAGGGAGGCTGCTCCCGAGGCTCAGCCTGACAGGCAGCTACAGATGATAAATTATCCTGGTAGAGCAAAGGGCTGATGAAGCAAGGCTGGGCGAGGCGGGGCGCCGGATGCTGTCCTCTCTCTCCAAACACACCAGTCCACCTGGAGGTCAGTTTTTTTAGAAACTTGTCTCTACACATACAGCAATCTGTCTGTTCCCCACAATGGAGTTTGATAACACACCAGCTGCAGCAGACATACAGAGTGTAGTAGCCAGCTCATGTTAGACTACAATAGAACCACTGTACCTGGCTGTATCATAGGCCTTCGCAGCTTGAAATCTGATGTGGCTACACACGGCTCATAGAAATCTCACGATTATGAAGGAGGGGGGACAAAATCATCAATGTAAGACTGGAATCAATTGCCATTTTTATAATCATAATACCCATATCATAAAGTACTACAAATGCCATGATGATCTGGACGAGACTGACAAATCGAGGCAAAGGTAAAAATCTTTGGATTAACTATCTAATGTTATCTAATGTTAGCTAAATGTAGTAATTCATAAATTAGATACATTTCTTTAAATGGACAATTCTGTTAACTGTCTTTTGCAAGTTTTAAATTGACACAATACCTGTTAGCAAAGGTGTCAGCTAGAGATGACGTGCAGGAGCTTGCAGGGATTTGTAGTTTTGCATTATGTCTACTTTGACGCTAATTAGGAGTATATTAGAGCCGAATATATCGATAAAAATCACCTTGTCCTAGAGAGATTTACATGGTTATCAAAACGTCATGCCAGGGTAAGCCTACACAAAATGCAGACCTTATTTTAAGTGGTTCTAAAATCCCCTTTGGAAAAAATGAATGGTGGAAAAACAATTGGAACTACGTCCCTTTTTGACCGCTAGGTTTTATGGGTATTATGACACCTCCACTGTGGGGGTCTATAATGTAGTTACAGGATTATTGTGTGGGCGATAGAATATGAATTAGGCTGTTTGAGAAGGGTTGAATCCTAAGAAACCTGCATACACATTGTTTGAAGTACACATTTGTTTGAAGTGTGGCTCAGTTGGTAGAGCATGGCGCTTGCAACGCCAGGGTTGTGGGTTCGTTTCCCACGGGGGGCCAGTACAAAAAAGTATGAATGTATGTACTTGTAAGTCGCTCTGGATAAGAGCGTCTGCTAAATGACGTAAATGTAAATGCAATAGACCAACATAGCTACTGTGGTAGGTCAAAGCTGTGTACAGGAAAATGTTGGTAAAGCATGGGTGGAGTACGCATTGTGGTGCTCATGTGAATTTCCTTTCTTTTCCAGTTCCAATGACTACTTCTCACTTAAAATTTATTTTTTTGTTTTTAATATGTAGTTATAGACAACGTTTGACGTCAACACAAAACTACAATGCTCTGATAATGTCTGAGTCATAATACAATAAGCCATTTTGTGTTGTTTCATTTTTATTGCACCTCGGGGCTGCTGAAGAGATATTGTAAGAGAGCAAATCAGAAAAAATAAAATATCAGTGGGCTGAAACATATATTTTAGAAGTCAGTTGTCAATTAAAGATGAATGTGTTTAAACATACGTTTTGTATTTCCTTGAGGCGGTTTTCTGCCGTAATGTTATTGTTGTTGAGTACGGGCCCACTGTTGGGTAAACCAATCGTGCAGCTCATAGAAAACTCAAAGGCAAGGCCAGGGGAGTTTGGAGTCCCTACTCTATCATGTGATTTATATTCTGTGCCAAAACTAATGGAGTGTGTGAAATCACATTGTGTTCTTTTCCCTTGCATTCTCTGATGTCATCTTAGCCCTCTTATAAGTCAGTGTGGTTATGTGGAAAAAGCTGTCAAACTTACCGCATGAAATGAAATCTTGAGTAGGTCTACAGCAATGGGCTCAAAAGAATAGGAGGAGGTTAGTACTCAATTACAATGATGATGGTATGATTTAATAGAAAAGAGATGACCAGCAACTATGGACTAAAAGTCAGGCAATCCAGTGGTATTTTCTGACATTTCAACAAGCATGAAATAGCCTATGAAATACGAGCATAGACAATGGAAAGGGTCTGTAGGGTCAGTGAGGACAGTGTGCTTGACATGCTGTGCAGTGAATTATGCTAATTGATTGCCCTTCAGCAAAATGTTCTAATGTAAAAAAGGGAATTTCCATATGCTGTGACAATTCCCTCAACTTAAAAGCTACAGTTTCAATAGATACAAAATTAAACAGAAATGTAGCACTAAAAAGAGAATTGAGAATAAAAATGGTAATCTCGTTCCCTCTCCTCTGAAGTTTGGAGTGTAATATAATGCTTAAGCATAACTTGGAGCACAATTACATTTAATTTACAGCTTGCTGTATTTCTCATATGTGGAGCAATAAGTTACCGCACATCTTTCTGATAACAATTATTCCTCAGGCAGGATGCTCAACCTAAAACCTCTTTTCCTTCTGAAGTTATCCTGATTTCATCTTCCCATCGTCAATGCACCATGTTTTGGAGTAGAGCAGGGCACAACGAATAATGTGTATTGGAAAAGCATTATCAGTGGCACAGTGATATGAATTCTCTGGCATCATAACATAGATGTTCTGTCCCGTACAGTAGGATCGTAGGGGACACTAGGCATGCGTTAGAGACAAGGCTACTATTATTTAATGAAAATTACTTTTCTGTCATCAAACACTGTTAGACTATGGTTCAGTAACCTTTGGGAGTCCTTTATAACTGTTTTGTGTTGTGGCACGGTGTTCGTTTCAAATCAAATCAAAGCTTATTGGTCGTGTACACAGATTTGCAGGTCTTATAGCAGGTGCAGCGAAATGTTTCTAGCTCCAACAGTGAAGTAGAATGTTTCGCAAATACAATACTAATACACAAATAATTTGAAATCAGAACGAATCCAATTAACAATCCAGAGTACATATATTAGAGTGAGCATGTGTCAGAATCCAGAATTGAATACGTGGAGTGTGTAGAAAATTGTATGTACAGTAGTAGGATGGGCGATCTCAAGAATACAGTATAGGCCATGCATACACAGTGAGTAAACAATGGTATATAAACAGAATATGAGGAATACTGTATATGAGAATACGAGTTTGTACACTAAATTGGTAACTACGTAAAAAGGGGGGCTTCCGGTTGAGCAACGTAGAAAGAAGTCGCACGAGGTCACCCCTCATAGCCTGGTTCCCCTCTAGGTTTCTTCCTAGGTTCTGGCCTTTCTAGGGAGTTTTTCCTAGCCACCGTGCATCTACACCTGCATTGCTTGCTGTTTGGGGTTTTACGCTGAGTTTCTGTACAGTACTTTGTGACATCAGCTGATGTAAATAGGGCTTTATAAATACATCTGATTGATTGAATGATTCTCCGACAACTTTTGTAAATAATCCTCAATTTCGGCTAAATTCATACTTCTCATGACCTCAAAAGTAATTTTATTTACCCAGTAATAGACTGTACCTACACTACCGTTTAAAAGTTTGGGGTCACTTAGAAATGTCCTTGGTTTTGAAAGAAAAGTTGTTAATTTAATTTACAATTTAATGTTGTAAATGACTATTGTTGTCACGTTCCTGACCTGTTTTCCCTTGTTTTGTATTTATTTAGTATGGTCAGGGCGTGAGTTGGGTGGGTTGTCTATGTGTGATTTTCTATGTTGGGATTTTGTGTTCGGCCTGGTATGATTCTCAATCAGAGGCAGCTGTCAATCGTTGTCCCTGATTGAGAATCATACTAAGGCAGCCTGGGTTTCACGTGTGTTTTGTGGGTGTTTGTCTACCGTGTTAGTGTTTTCACCACACGGTACTGTTTCGGTTTTCTGCACTTCGTTTATTGTTTTGTATTTCAGTGTTCAGTTTCGGTTTTAATAAATCATCATGAGCACGAACCACTCTGCATATTGGTCCGATCCTTCTCGCCTCTCCTCGTCCGATGAGGAGGACGAAATAGACAATCGTTACAGAAACACCCACCAACAAAGGACCAAGCAGAGTGGAAAAGGGCAGCGACAGCAGCAGCGGAGAAAAATCCAGGACTTATGGACGTGGGAGGAGATTCTGGACGGCAAGGGACCCTGGGCTCAGCCAGGGGAATATCGCCGTCCTAAAGCCGAGTTGGAGGCAGCGAAGGCAGAGAGGCGCTGGTATGAGGAGGCAGCGCGGCGACGCGGTTGGGAGCCCGAGAGTCAGACCCAAAAATTTCTTGGGGGGGGGCACACGCGGAGTGTGGCAAAGCTGGGTAGGAGACCTGAGCCAACTCCCCGTGCTTACCGTGGAGTGAGAGGGCGTCGTACTGGTCAGACACCGTGTTATGCGGTGGAGCGCACGGTGTCCCCAGTACGCGTGCTTAGCCCAGTGCGGGCTATTCCACCTCGCCGCACTGGTAGGGCTAGGTTGGGCATCGAGCCGGGTGTCATGAAGCCGGCCCAACGCATCTGGTCTCCAGTGCGTCTCCTCGGGCCGGCGTACATGGCACCAGCCTTACAAATGGTGTCCCCGGTTCGCCAGCATAGCCCAGTGCGGGCTATTCCACCTCGTCGCACTGGCAGGGCTACGGGGACCATTCAACCAGGTAAGGTTGGGCAGGCTTGGTGCTCAAGAGCTCGGTTACTCCTTCCCGGTCCGGTATATCCGGTGCCACCTCCACGTAACAGTCCTCCAGGGGCAGCCCCCGGCACCAGGCTGTCTCTCCGTCTCCTCCCTACAGGTGTACCTGCCTGCCCAGCGCTGTCTGAGCTGCCTGCCTGCCCAGCGCTGTCTGAGCTGCCTGCCTGCCCAGCGCTGTCTGAGCTGCCTGCCTGCCCAGCGCTGTCTGAGCTGCCTGCCTGCCCAGCGCTGTCTGAGCTGCCTGCCTGCCCAGAGCCAGTAGAGCCGTCCGTCTGTCCCGAGCCAGTAGAGCCGTCCATCAGTCAGGAGCCGCTAGAGCCGCCCGTCTGTCCCGAGCCGTCAGAGCTGCCCGTCTGTCCCGAGCCGTCAGAGCTGCCCGTCTGTCCCGAGACGCTAGAGCCGTCCGCCAGACAGGAGCAGCCAGAGCCGTCCGCCAGACAGGAGCAGCCAGAGCCGTCCGCCAGACAGGAGCAGCCAGAGCCGTCCGCCAGACAGGAGCAGCCAGAGCCGTCCGCCAGACAGGAGAAGCCAGAGCCGTCCGCCAGACAGGAGCAGCCAGAGCCGTCAGCCAGCCATGACCAGCCAGAGCCGTCAGCCAGCCATGACCAGCCAGAGCCGTCAGCCAGCCATGACCAGCCAGAGCCGTCAGCCAGCCATGACCAGCCAGAGCCGTCAGCCAGCCAGGAGCTGCCAGAGCCTGCAGTCAGCCAGGATCCGCCAGAGCCTGCAGTCAGCCAGGCGATGCCAAAATCGCTCTTCAGTCTGGAGCTGCCGGAGGCGTCCTTCACTCCAGCGCTGCCGGAGTCTCCCGCCTGTCCGGCGCTGCCGGAATTCCCCGTGCATTTGGGACCCATGGCTAGGGTCCCCAGGCCAAGGTCGGTGGCGAGGATCGCCGCTCATAAAAGGCCACGGGGGCGATTAAGGAGGCGGACAAAAACATTGTTTAAGTGGGGTCCACGTCCCGCGCCAGAGCCGCCACCGCGGACAGACGCCCACCCAGACCCTCCCCTAGAGTTTTAGGTGGTGCGCCCGGAGTTCGCACCTTAAGGGGGGGGTTCTGTCACGTTCCTGACCTGTTTTCCCTTGTTTTGCATTTATTTAGTATGGTCAGGGCGTGAGTTGGGTGGGTTGTCTATGTGTGATTTTCTATGTTGGGATTTTGTGTTCGGCCTGGTATGATTCTCAATCAGAGGCAGCTGTCAATCATTGTCCCTGATTGAGAATCATACTTAGGCAGCCTGGGTTTCACGTGTGTTTTGTGGGTGTTTGTCTACCGTGTTAGTGTTTTCACCACACGGTACTGTTTCGGTTTTCTGCACTTCGTTTATTGTTTTGTATTTCAGTGTTCAGTTTCGGTTTTAATAAATCATCATGAGCACGAACCACTCTGCATATTGGTCCGATCCTTCTCGCCTCTCCTCGTCCGATGAGGAGGACGAAATAGACAATCGTTACAATTGTAGCTGGAAACGGATGAGTTTTAGTGGAATATCTGCATAGGCGTACAGAGGCCCATTATCAGCAACCATCACTCCTGCATTCCAATGGCACGGTGTGTTAGCTAATCCAAGTTTATCATTTTAAAAGATTAATTGATCATTAGAAAATCCTTTTGCAATTATGTTAGCACAGCTGAAAACTGTTGTCATGATTAAAGAAGCAATAAAACTGTCCTTCTTTAGACTAGTTGAGTATCTGGATCATCAGCATTTGTGGGTTCGATTACAGGCTCAAAATTGCCAGAAACAAAGACCTTTCTTCTGAAACTCGTCAGTCTATTCTTGTTCTGAGAAATGAAGGCTATTCCATGTGAGAAATTGCCAAGAAACTGAAGATCTCGTACAACACTGTGAACTACTCTCTTCACAGAACAGCGCAAACTGGCTCTAATTAGAATAGAAAGAGGAGTGGGAGGCCCCGGTGCACAACTGAGCAAGAGAACAAGTACATTAGAGTGTCTAGTTTGAAAAACAGACGCCTCACAAGTCCTCAACTGGCAGCTTCATTAAATAGTACCCGCAAAACACAAGTCTCAACGTCAACAGTGAAGAGGCGCCTCTGGGATGCTGGCCACCTAGGCAGAGTTTCTCTGTTCAGTGTCTGTATTCTTTTGCCCATCTTAATTTTTTATTTGTATTTTTATTGGCCAGTCTGAGATATGGCTTTTTCTTTGCAACTCTGCCTAGAAGGCCAGCATCCCAGAGTTGCCTATTGACATGAGCAACTCAAGGGCGTATGTAAATTCTTTCCTAGGTCGGTTTGACCTCACTGCACACATTGGGTAATCAACGGATGCTGAGTTAGAGAGAATTCCTGCTGATCGTCTCGTTCATATTGATGCGTTTAGGATGGGGGGGGGGGGGGGGGGGGGGTTACGTTGTCATTATCCAAAGATTCTTGTGCTCTGCTTTTTTTAGAGGATTTTACTTATTTTTTATTCAGATATTTTGCTCATGCTGCTCCTCTCTCAATCTCTCTGTTCCTCTTTCTTTTTCATTTGACTTCTCCACTTATAAGGATCAATGTCTAGTTCAACAAGTCAGGATGGCACTTTAGGGCTTCCAGTCAGACTGGTGACATGGAACATTCGCGGTTGTGGGGGGAAAATTAAGCGCTCCAAAGTATTTTCACATCTGAAGAGCCTGAATACTGATATCGCATTTCTTCAAGAAACGCACCTACGTGTTAACGACCATACTAGATTGGGGTAAAGCAAGGGTTGGTCAGGTTTTTCATTCTAACTTTAACGGCAAAGCCAGGGGAACAGCAATATTGATCACAAACGAGTACAGTTTTCACCCTCACAGATCATTTCAGATCCTGGAGGACGTTATACAATAGTTAGTGGCACCCTCTTCCAAACCCCTGTAGTACTTGTGAATGTTTACACCACTAACTGGGATGAAACTATATTTATGACATCTCTTTTAGCCTCTCTCCCTAATCTTGAAACCCACCGCCTCATCTTCGGTGGTGACCTTAACTGTGTTATTGAACCAAAACTTGATCAGTTTAATCCCACAACACTTATTCCTTCCAGGATGGCAAAAGCTCTTTCTACGTTCATGACCCAAATGGGTTGTGTTGATCCATGGCGCTTCCTCTGCCTGGTCACAAAAGACTTCTCCTACTTTTCTCATGTTCATCAAGCGTACTCACGCATAGACTACTTTTTTTAGATAGAGCCCTTCTCCCCTCAGTTAAAACTACAGAATATTCTGCGATAGTGATTTCGGACCATTCCCCCACATTCTGGACTTAGCACTTACTCCGAATGCAAAAAAAACCCTGTTGAATAGGAGATTTAACATGGCCCTATTGTCTAACAAAGATTTCTGTGACTTTATTTCGACAAACATAGATGTATTCATTCAAACGAATAAAAATTATGACACCTCCCCTTCTCTTCTTTGGGAAACTTTTAAAGCTGTGTTACGGGAAAAGATCATTTCTTACAACCCCCATCATGTCAAACAAAGCAAACTGAAACATCAGGAACTGGTGGACTCAATCCTGGCAATAGACCGGCAATATTCAACTTCACCATCCCCTGAATTATACGCAGAATGGCTGAAACTTCAAACTCAATTTAATCTGCTTTCCACTGATAAAGCAGAGTTTCTGTTGCAACGAACAAAGGGGACGTACTACGAATATGGTGACAACTTAAACGCCAGTCAGCATCTCATCTTATCTCTCAGGTATATAAACTCCTCCCGTAATCTTACAAGTGTTCCCTCTAATATTAAAACAACTTTCGTGTCATTTTATTGTAACCTCTACAAATCCGTACCCCATCATATAACACGGCTATGGACAACTTTTTAGATAACTTGGATATCCCATCCATTGATATGGACATGAGTAAAGTTCTGGACAACCCTCTGCATCTTGATTAGATAACAAAGGGTCTAAAGTTAATGCAAATTGGCAAGGCCACAGGCCCTGATGGCTTCCCCGTCGATTTTTATACAGAATTCTCAGATCATCTCGCCCCATTACTATTAGATATGTTCACCGACTCATTATCACAGGGTTCTCTCCCCCGACGCTAACCCAAGCCTCCATCTCACTTGTACTTAAGAAAGATAAAGATCCGGTGCAATGTGGTGTAAATCAGCCAATTTCACTTTTGAATGCTGATGTTAAATGATTAGCTAAGGTTCTAGCATGCCGGTTGGAACCCTGCCTTCAGAATGTCATATCTGATGACCAAACGGGTTTCATCAAAGGGCGACAACTCTTTTCCAATGTACGCCGGCTTTTGAACATTATACTCTCTCCTTCTATCTCTCCAGACCCCAAAATTGTTGTTTCTCTGGATGCGGTGAAGGCTTTCGACCGGGTGGAGTGGGTTTATTTATTTAAGATATTGGGAAGATTTGGTTTTGGGTCCAATTTCATCTCATGGATAAGTCTGCTCTATTCTGCTCTTACGGCTAGTATACACACCAAATCTCAACATTCAAAATACTTCCCCCTCTCCAGAGGGACCCATCAAGGGTGCCCTATGTCCCCACTCCTCTTTGCTCTTGCAATAGAACCTTACAATTATCACCATCATTTACTGGAATCCACCAAGCTGGTGAAGAGCACAAAGTGTCACTGTATGCAGATGATCTACTATTATATATCACTAACCCTGTGAACCCTGTCGATAACATAATGAATATTTTAAACACGTTTGGATCATTCTCAGGTTACAAATTGAACATTCAGAAAAGTGAATGTTTTCCGATCAACCCTGCTGCCAAGCATATTCCCCTTGGAGCCCTGCCTTTCCGTCTGTCGCCCTCTGGCTTTTCCTGTTTGGGTGTGAATATAACACACTCTCTGGCTGCCCTCCATAAAACTAACGTTGCAAGCCTAGTCACATGAGTTAAAGCAGACTTACAACGCTGGGATAGTCTGTCTCTCTCATTAGCTGGCAGAATCCAATCTGTTAAAATGAACACCTAGGTTTCTATACCTTTTTCAATGTCTTCCGATCTTTCTGCCGAAATCATTTTTCACCAAATTGGATAGGCTCATCAGTCATTTTATCTGGGCAGGCAAATCACCTAGGATACGTAGAGCAATACTTCAAAGAAGAAGACAATATGGAGGATTGGCGCTTCCAAATGTATTGCTTTACTGTTGGGCAGCCAATATTCAAAAGATTATGGTCTGTTGTCATGCTCCAGATACCAACTGGTGCTCATTAGAGGCACGCTCCTGCCAATCATCCTCCCTTTTTGCTCTTGCTTTTGTGCCCCACTGGCCTTGTGTCCTTCAAAATATATGGGAAACCCCATTGTGCGCTCTACTCTGAAGATCTGGAGACAATTTCGTCAACATTTTAGACTTTCTGCTCCTTCTCTTCTAGGCCCTATCTGTATCATCCACCTATTTTTACCCTCCAAACTCCACCATGCTTTTGTTTTGTGGTGTGAGAGAGGTTTGGTTTGTTTCAAATATGTATTTTTGGATGGGAAGTTTGTCAGTTTTAATGATCTCGTAGCTCGAGCTAATCTGGCTCATTCTAATCTTTTCCGCTATTTTCAAGCCCGTAACTTTGTTTGCTCTCATTCCCCACCTTTCCTCAACTTCCTCCCAAGTTGTTGCTAGAGGAGATTTTGTCCCTCCCGTGGAGTCAGCAAGGTCTGATTTCTAGATTATATGACATTATGCTGTCCTCTGAACCCTCTCCAATAAACAAAATCAAGACCGACTGGGGTAGTGAACTTGAACTTGACCTTGCAGATGACTGGTGGGAGGAGGCCCTTCTTAGGGTCAACTCCACATCCTCGTGTGCTCGGTTAAGATTAATTCAGTTCAAAGTCTTGCACAGAATTCAATACACCTAAGAAAATGTTTGTAAATTCCTCCCAGACACGAATGACACGTGATAGATGTTGCTTTTGTTATTAAAGGGAGGTGGTTCAATAAGTACAGGGGATTAAATGATGTATCTCTTCAATTTGTAATTTATATTTCTTTATATGCTCAATAAATAAAAAAATATATAAAAAAATGTAAATATATACATAAAAAGGGACAGTGGAGTGTTAAAATAAGCCTGCTGAAAATCTGGTGTTTCTATGTCGGTTTTGTTATATTTCAGTCTTCTGTGTTGTATATAAAGTGTAATATTGGGATGCAAACTCAAAATTGAATACATAACAACTATATCTGACATGTTTTCTTTTTTTAAGCCCATGACCATGTGTGTGAGATATATACTTTGTTTCAAAGTAGATTTGTTTAAGACTACCAAAAAACACTGTGTGACCCTGATTTAGCCCACTACAGTAAAAGGATATAAAACAATTACACTATGCATATCTACAATATATACACCAATGAATTGCACAGTACATTAAAAGCAAACAGAAAACACGAAAGCAAAACACAATCATATGAAAACAAACATATTCTTCATTATAAAGGCCCGCTAACATCCACCTAAATTGCCCTAGAGGTACCAACTCCACCAACTTTAAGGAGTTTTGGAGATCGTTCCACATGAGAGGTGCAAAAAAACTAAAAGCAGATTTACCTAACTACGGGATATTGAAGGGATCTCCAGGGTTAGCCATCCCTGAGTCCAGATGTTTTATGCTATTTAACAAAACCCAGGACTTGTTCCTATAGAAGAAGCATAGCTTAATTCTTAATTTCTTAATGCAACCGCTGTGTCAGATTTTTTTTTTAAATTACGGAAAAAGCACACCATGCAATAATCTGAGTTCGGCGCTCAGACACAAAAACAAGCCATACAGGTACCCGCCATGTTGTGGAGTCAACAGAAGTCAGAAATAGCATTATAAATATTCACTTACCTTTGATGATCTTCATCAGAATGCACTTCCAGGAATCCCAGTTCCACAATAAATGTTTGTTTTGTTCGATAAAGTCCATAATTTATGTCCAAATACCTCCTTTTTGTTCCCGCGTTTAGTTAGAAAATCCAAATTCATGACGCGCAGGCCAGACAAAAAGTCAAAAAATGCCATTACAGTTCGTAGAAACATGTCAAACGATGTATAGAACCAATCTTTAGGATGTTTTTAACATAAATCTTCAATGATGTTTCAACCGGAGAATTCCTTTGTCTTTAGAAACGAAAAGGAACGCAGCTACCTCTCACGGGGGCGCGCCTGAGTGAGCTCGTGGCACTCTGCCAGACCCCTGACACAATCAGCTCTGATTCCCTCATCCTGCACAGTAGAAGCATCAAACAAGGTTCTAAAGACTGTTGACATCTAGTGGAAGCCTTAGGAAGTGCAATATGACCCCATAGACACTGTATATTGGATAGGCAAACCTACAAACCTCAGATTTCCCACTTCCTGGTTGGATTTCTTCTCAGGTTTTTGCCTGCCATATGAGTTCTGTTATACTCACAGACATCATTCAAACAGTTTTAGAAACTTCAGAGTGTTTTCTATCCACATCTACTAATAATATGCATATCTTAGCTTCTGAGCCTGAGTAGCAGGCAGTTTACTCTGGGCACCTTATTCATCCAAGCTACTCAATACTGCCCCCAGCCATAAGAAGTCAAAGAGTTACTAATGTCGAAATTGAACTCTCTTCAGATATGTTCATATCTTATCGATTACAGTTACTTATTAATGTATTACCTCATCAGTCATGTTCTGAATGCCGCAAACTCTTGGATATCTGCACGAACCTTAGCAAAAATTATGAATCAGCGATATACCAATTGGATTAATTATTTATTTACTAGCTAACTAAATAATCACAGAGAATTACATAAATACACACAGGATAGGTTATACATTGGTTACTAACATGACGCAATGAAAAGTCCATAGTAGACTAAACCGATATGACTGCTTGGTAGACAAAGGAAAGGGGTTGGGACAGATAAAGAGCAGGAAAGGCAGAGCGGACCCATGTACATACAGTTGATAACTACGCTCATGTAAATGCTAACACTTTGCACATGAACCTTCCACTAATTCGAAAAGAAATTGCAATTTACATATTTACGAGCATATGCCTTTGTTGTCCCTCTCTGTGATCGCCGGTCCTTCTGCTGGAGAGTCAGTCGACAGAAAGTCTCTGGCTTGTCCACCAGAGATCAAAAGGTATTTCGTGGTTGTAGCTTGTTCAGCGGGCTCTGGATAGTGTCTGTTATAATGGATACGTCAGACGTACCAATGGTCGTTTGATAATGAAATGTTCTCCAGAATGGGTCTTTCAGAGTACCATTCGGTCGTTCGATTGGTCGCGTTTACCAGACTACTCAAACAGCTCAAACAGCTGCAGACTGAATGTGTAGTCCTCAGTTTTGTATATTTCTTACTTCTCTGTTGGAAGTTCCAGAGTTCTAGTCAATACGTCCCTCAGCTCACACTGTCGGTCTTGTTTGCATGGTAGAGTCTTAAATCATGTTACACACCGGCAGAAACCTGTAATATTTTGGTCTCAAGAGTGGTAGATGTCTTAACCATTTGTAACGTATTCAGCTGGTGCTGCACGTAACTGGTCTGTATTTAAATTGCCAACCATTTCAACTTGTAGCCACAGCTCCATGCTTTCTGGTCTAATGTACATTTTGTCGGAAGTGGGATTTATACCCTTCTGGGAAAAGGGACGTTCCATGACACCGATGTAATGTCTGTGCTCACGTGGGCGTGACTTGGTTAAGACTTCATATGAAAAACAATTCTCTAATTTAGAAGGCTAACATCGCATTACATCTTCTCACAAATATTTTCATATTTAATCATATATGTTCCCCCACATTTGGATGTGACCCTGACAACTGGGAAATATATACACTACCTGTCAAAAGTTTTAGAACACCTACACATTCAAGGGTTTTTCTTTATTTTTACTATTTTCTACATTGTAGAATAATAGTGACGACATCAAAACAATGAAATAACACATGTGGAATCATGTAGTAACCAAAAAAGTTTTAAACAAATCAAAATATATTTTATATTTGAGATTCTTCATATCCACCCTTTGCTTTGATGACAGCGTTGCACACTCTTGGCTTTCTGTCAACTAGCTTCATGATGTAGTCACCTGGAATGCATTTCAATTAACAGGTGTGCCTTCTTAAAAGTTAATTTGTGGAATTTCTTTCTTTCTTAATGTGTTTGAGCCAATCAGTTGTGATGTGACAAGGTAGGGGGGTATACAGAAGATAGCCTTAGTGGTAAAAGACCAAGTCCATATCATGGCAAGAACAGCTCAAATAAGTAAAGAGAAATGACAGTTCATCATTACTTTAAGACATGAAGGTCAGTCAACACAGAAAATGTCAAGAACTTTTAAAGTTTCTTCAAATGCAGTCGCAAAAACCATCAAGCGCTATGATGAAACTGGCTCTCATGAGGACCGCCACAGGAAAGGAAGACCCAAAGTAACCTCTGCTGCAGAGGATAAGTTCATTAGAGCTACCAGCCTCAGATATTGCAGCCCAAATAAATGCTTCACAGAGTTCAAGTAACAGACACATCTCAACATCAACTGTTCAGAGGAGAATCAGGCCTTCATGGTCGAATTACTTCAAAGAAACCACATTCTAAAGGACACCAATAAAAATAAGATACTTTCTTGGGCCAAGAAACACGAGCAATGGACATTAGACCGGTGGAAATGTGTCCTTTTGTCTGGAGTCCAAATTGGAGATTTTTGGTTCCAACCTCTGTATCTTTGTGAGATGCGGTGTGGGTGAACAAATGATCTCTGCATGTGTATTTCCCACCATGAAGCATGGAGGAGGCAGTGTGATGTTGTGGGGGTGCTTTGCTGGTGACACTGTCTGTGATTTATTTAGAATTCAAGACACACTTAAACCAGCATGGCAACCACAGCGTTCTGCAGCGATGTGCCATCCCATCTGGTATAAAAGGAACTAAGGTGCCATTTTGGATGCACAAAACAAAAAGACTAGTCTAAGAGAAACAGAAGGGAGAAACATTTTGTTTAAATGTATTTTCTTTATTTGCCAGAGAGAAAAAAGTAGATTAGAATACAATTCATATTCAAATGCTAATGCAGGAACATTTGTCTAAGCAGCTCTGGCCCATATTCTTTGACAAGTGCCTAACTCAAGCAGGAGATTAGCTATAGCAGGAGAAGAAATGCAGTGTTTTGTGGGGACCCAATTGAACACACTATTCATAGTGCACTAATTTTGACCAGGACTCAGGTCAAAAGTAGTGCACTATGTAGGAAATATAGTGCCATTCGGTACACAGACTTTGTGAAAGGGAAATTCGTTTTAATAAGGCTACTTATTAACGCCTGCATGGACAACTAAAGCCCTAGTACAGAATACAGTCAGACAACATACCCATTCAGTGTGCTATCACCACCCAGGATTGTGTCCCAAATGGCACCCTATTCCCTATATAATGCACTATACCCTATGAAACCTGGTCAAAAGTAGTGCACTTTGATAGGGAATAGGGTGCCATTTAGGATTAAACCTTAGTCAGTGTGGAGCGAGACTGGGGACTAATGGGCCTCATTACAGACCAGTACAGGTACTCTCCATAGAACAGTAAAGGCTTCCGCTCTGCAGGCTCAGTGTCTATGAGAGGATTTTATTATGACTGAGTGGGTATTCATATGCAAATGCAACTGAACATAACATTATATGAGATATAAAATGTATTGTAATATATTTAATAATGAACTAAATATATTGTTAGCGCCAGGGATTTGGTAACAGCTATATTTATCAGTGAATGAAGGGCTTTGAATATGTAGCTATTAAGCCAGGAATTAATGGCTATAACCAACAATGGCTTAGTTGGTATAACAACCCTGATCATATCAGAAAGAAACCATAGAGAAATGCATAATGTATAGTTCAATACTGATGGCAAGACATGAAAAAAATATGATTGTTTTCATAGTTCAGGGATCCAACTGAAACCATTGGAGAGCAACATTGGGTCCATGAAAAGCGCTATATAAAACCCATGTATTATTATTACTATTTGTCACGCCCTGACCGTAAAGATCCTTTTTATGTCTCTATTTTGGTTGGTCAGGGCGTGAGTTTGGGTGGGCATTCTATGTCTGGTGTTCAATGTTGTCCTTGTTTTGTATTTCTGTGTGTTTGGCCTGGTATGGTTCTCAATCAGAGGCAGCTGTCTATCGTTGTCTCTGATTGAGAACCATACTTAGGTAGCCTGTTCCCACCTGTGTTTGTGGGTGGTTATTTTCTGGTTAGTGTATGTTGCACCTGTCAGAACTGTTTGTTTCGTTGGTCGTTTTGTTGTTTTTGTTTGTGTATTCATATTGATTAAAAGTATTATGGATACGTACCACGCTGCACTTTGGTCCTCCTCTCCTTCAGCCCGCGACGATCGTTACACTATTAGTATTATTATTATTATTATACTGAATTCCTGATGCAGCATAGTGCATTGTGGTACTGTTTGTTGGGCTGTGACTGTTGGGGGGCTTTCTTCCGATACTTTCTTCTAATCCTCCAAATGAAGTGTTGGAGCATGACAACATATCCATGGTGTTTAGAGTTCAGATTGTCTTTAGAGTCTACTGTTCAGTTTAAGCAGCTTTAGTCAACCTCAGCAACTTCAGAGGCAATGGTGCAAAACATTTAGAAACACTGCTTGTTAATTGCTTTTTTCTGTTCTATTTACCAGATTTGGATGTAACATTGTGTACTATGTGTGTGTCACAAACGGCACCCTATTCCCTAGTACATTACTTGTTACCTGAGCCCTATGGGTCGTAGTAATGCACTACAAAGGGAATAGGGTGCCATTTGGGGTAGCAAACCATCTCATCCAAACACACTAAAAGGTGTTTTAGAATGCAAGCCCTACACTATTATTTCCCACCCTATTCGTCTTATGTAGCCCCGCTCACTTGACCCAGTTCCATTCGAATGCAATTGTGTTTGTGTTTCCGTTTCACAACTTCCGTCAACGCTAACGAATTACCTCAGAGCGGTTGCTAGCTAATAATGAAAAAACATTAACACATCTTAACAAATAAACAAAAACAAAACATAGCTCACATTTGGGAACACAGACAAATGGCTCTTCGGAGGTCGGATGGTATCACCATACCCCATCCGTCCATGATTAATAATTGGATGGATGACATGATAAAATGGCCTGATATTACGTATGGGGACATTTTTTTATTACTTCGTGCTGTCCTTGGGAGTGGATGGTTCCACTATGAAAAATTTCAAGAGTACCTCCACAGTGTGCCAAGTTCTTCTTCACCAGGAGGAGGGAAAAGGATTGGTATTTTTGAAGGCCGATGTTCAGCCCAGCCAATCAAGCAGCTCTTACCACTCTGCTTGGTTACTTGTATTCAACAACGGATCAGTAGAGATGGCTGGATGCGCTTGCATCGCTGGCCTTGGAAGGTCATGCAGCCATGCGGCCTCAATGTTGTGGAAGGTAAGCTAATAAGCAAAGTTACTTAACATAAATGATTACAGCATACGAGATGGCGTAGCAGTCGGACATGTGTTCGTCTTGTCCCGTGTAAATAGTAAATAGTCTGTTTCTTCGTTTTCTTGTATATATTTTAATCTCACTTTCCATCTACGAACTAAATATACTTTCCTGCAACCCACCTCACCCAATGTGGTACGGATCTGCTATCTGCCATCAGAAGCTAGCCAGCTAACTAAACTCAGCAAAAAAAGAAACGTCCCTTTTTTCAGGACCCTGTCTTTCAAAGATAATTCATTAAAATCAAAATAACTTCACAGATCTTCATTGTAAAGGGTTTAAACACTGTTTCCCATGCTTGTTCAATGAACCATGAACAGATAATGAACATGCACCTGTGGAACGGTCGTTAAGACACTAACAGATTACAGACGGTAGGCAATTGAAGGTCACAGTTATGAAAACTTAGGACACTAAAGAGGCCTTTCTACTGACTCTGAAAAACACCAAAAGAAAGATGCCCAGGGTCCCTGCTCATCTGCATGAACGTGCCTTAGGCATGCTAAAAGGAGGCATGAGGACTGCAGATGTGGCCAGGGCAATGAAATTGCAATGTCCGTACTGTGAGACGCCTAAGACAGCCCTACAGGGAGACAGGACAGACAGCTGATCGTCCTCGCAGTGGCAGAACACGTGTAACAACACCTGCACAGGATCGGTACATCCGAACATCACACCTGAAGGACAGGTACAGGATGGCAACAACAACTGCCTGAGTTACACCAGGAACGCACAATCCCTCCATCAGTCCTCAGACTGTCAGCAATAGGCTGAGAGAGGCCTCTTGTAGGCCTGTTGTAAGGCAGGTCCTCACCAGCCATCACCGGCAACAACGTCGCCTATGTGCACAAACCCACCGTCGCTGGACCGGACAGGACTGGCAAAAAGTGCTCTTCACTGATGAGTCGCGGTTATGTCTCACCAGGGGTGGTGGTCAGATTTACGTTTATTGTCGAATGAATGAGCGTCACACCGAGGCCTGTACTCTGGAGCGGAATTGATTTGGAGGTGGAGGGTCTGTCATGGTCTGGGGTGGTGTGTCACAGCATCATGGGACTGAGCTTGTTGTCATTGTAGGCAATCTCAACGCTGTGCGTTACAGGGAAGACATCCTCCTCCCTCATGTGGTACCCTTCCTGCAGACTCATCCTGACATGACCCTGCAGCATGACAATGCCACCAGCCATACTACTCGTTGTATGTGTGATTTCCTGCAAGACAGGAATGTCAGTGTTCTGCCATGGCCAGCGAAAAGCCCGGATCTCAATCCCATTGAGCATGTTTGGGACCTGTTGGATCAGAGGGTGAGGGCTAGGGCCATTCCTCCCAGAAATGTCCGGGAACTTGCAGGTGCCTTGGTGGAAGAGTGGGGCAACATTTCACAGCAAGAACTGGCAAACCTGGTGCAGTCCATGAGGAGGAGAAGCACTGCAGTACTTAATGCAGCTGATGGACACACCAGATACTGACTGTTACTTTTGATTTTGGTCCCCCCCCCCTTTGTTCAGGGACACATTGTTAAATTTCTGTTTGTCACATGTCTGTGGAACTTGTTCAGCTTATGTCTCAGTTGTTGAATCTTGTTATGTTTATACAAATATTTACACATGTTAAGTTTGCTGAAAATAAACGCAGTTGACAGTGAGAGGACGTTTCTTTATTAGCTGAGTTTAGCTACTTGCTATTAGTCATTGTTAGCCACGGCTAGCTGTCTTCACCTCGGACACCAGCCAGCTTTAGCTCAGTCAATTCCTGCCAGTCTGCACAGCGCAATATCAACCCAGAGTATATCGGACTGCTTTTCTCTACCACATCACCGGATTCCTGCCGCAAGCTCTGGACCATTACACCGGATCATCGCAGCTAGCTAGCTGCAACCGAGTGGCTATTGTTGGCTAATGCCTCTGTCCCAAAGCAAGCACCAGTTTGCCTTGAGCTAGCCTGGAGCTAGGCCCATCTAACGGCTAGCCGATGAAGAATACCAGCTAATTCCTGGGCTACAACACCTCTTTTGTCAATTGGCCTGGACCCTTTATTGTCGACACGGAGCCCCGCCGATCCATCACGACTGGTCTGCCGTCGTAATCGTCCGATGTGGTTTCAACAGGCTTTACCTTTGCGATGTCGCCGAAGACCCATCTACTAGCCTCAGCCTGCTAGCTTTCTGAACGCTGTGTCTCCTGCTCGCCTAGCCTAGTGGCGACTAACGAACGGCTCCCTGACTCACCTATTGCTGCTCATTGGACCCTATGATCACTCGTCTACACAGCTGATGCCTGCTGGATTGTTCACTAGCACGGTACCACATTGTGTTTATCTGTTGGCCCCAGCCTCGAACTCAGGTTCTGTGTGTATCTAACTGACCCTCTCTGCCAATTCATCGTCATTTACCCGTTGTTGTCTTAGCTCTCCTGATCAACGCCTGTGATTGCTTTATGCCTCTCTCTAATGTCAATATGCCTTGTCTACCGCTGTTTCGGTTAGTTCTTATTGTTTAATTCACTGTAGAGCCCTCAGTCCTGCTCAACATGCCTTAGATATCTCTTTTGTCCCAGCCCCCACACATGCAGAGACCTCACTTGGCTTAACTGGTGCCTCCAGAGATGCAACCTCTCTCATCGTCCCTCAATGCCTAGGTTTGCCTCCACTGTACTCACATCCTACCATACCCTTGTCTGTACATTATCTCCTGAATCTATTCTACCACGCCCAGATATCTGCTACTTTTATTCTCTGTTCCCAACGCACTAGACGACAAGTTCTTATTGCCTTTAGCCGTACCCTTATCCTACTCCTCCTCTGTTCCTCTGGTGATGTAGAGGTTAACCCAGGCCCTGTAGCCCTCAGTATTACACCTATTCCCCAGGAGCTCTCATTTGTGGACTTCTGTAACCGTAAAAACCTTGGTTTCATGCATGTAAACATCAGAAGCCTCCTTCCTAAGTTTGTTTTATTCACTGCTTTAGCACACTCCGCCAACCCTGATGTCCTAGCTGTGTCTGAATCCTGATTTAGGAAGGTCACCAAAAATTCTGACATTTCCATCCCCAACTACAACATTTTCCGTCAAGACAGAACTGCCAAAGTGGGCTGAGTTGCAATCTACTGCAGAGATAGCCTGCAGAGTTCTGTCTTACTATCCAGGTCTGTGCCCAAACAGTTTGAGCTTCCACTTTTAAAAATCCACCTTTCCAGAAATAAGTCTCTCACTTGTCGCTTGTTATAGACCCCCCTCAGCCCCCAGCAGTGCCCTGGACTCCATATGTGAATTGATTGCCCCCCATCTGTCTTAGGTGACCTAAACTGGGACATGCTTAACACCCCAGCCATCCTACAATCTAAGCTAGATGGCCTCAATCTCACACAAATTATCAAGGAACCTACCAGGTACAACCCCAAATCCGTAAACATGGGGACCCTCATAGATATCATCCTGACCAACTTGCCCTCTAAATACACCTCTGCTGTCTTCAACCAGGATCTCGGTGATCACTGCCTCATTGCCTGCGTCTGTAATGGGTCCGTGGTAAAACGACCACCCCTCATCACTATCAAACGCTCCCTAAAACACTTCAGCGAGCAGGCTTTTCTAATCAACCTGGCCCGGGTATCCTGGAAGGATATTGACCTCATCCCGTCAGTAGAGGATGCCTGGTTATTCCTTAAAAGTGCTTTCCTCACCATCTTAAATAAGCATGTCCCATTCAAAATGTTTTATCTAAGAGCAGATATAGCCCTTGGTTCACTCCAGACTTGACTGCCCTTGACCAGCAAAAAACATCCTGTGGCATACTGCATAAGCATCGAATAGCCCCCTCGAAATGCAACTTTTCAGGGAAGTCAGAAAACAATATAAGTCAGTTAGGAAAGCAAAGGCAAGCTTTTTCAAACAGAAATTTTCATCCTGTAGCACTAATTCCAAAAGGTTTTGGGACACTGTAAAGTCCATGGAGAATATGAGCACCACCTCCCAGCTGCCCACTGCATTGAGGCTAGGAAACACTGTCACCACCAATTAAATATATGAGAATTGAGAATTTTAATAAGCAGTTTTCTATGGCTGGCCATGCTTTCCACCTGGCTACCCCTACCCCGGCCAACAGCTCTGCACCCACCGCAGCAGCTTGCCCAAGCCCCGCCCCTCTTCTCCTTCACCCAAATCCAGATAGCTGATGTTCTGAAAGAGCTGCAAAATCTGGACCCCTACAAATCAGCTGGGCTAGACAATCTGGACCCTCTCCTCTCTTTCTAAAATTATCCGCCTAAATTGTTGCAACCCATATTACTAGCCTGTTCAATCTCTCTTCGTATCGTCTGAGATCCCAAAAGATAGGAAAGGTACCACAGCCATCCCCCTCTTCAAAGGGGGAGACACTCTAGACCCAAACTGCTACAGACCTAAGTCCATCCTGCCCTGCCTGTCTATTAACAAACAGATCACCAACCATTTTGAATCCCACCGTACCTTCTCCGCTATGCAATCTGGTTTCAGAGCTGGTCATGGTTGCACCTCAGCCACGCTCATGGTCCTAAATGATATCATAACCACCATCGATAAAAGACAGTACTGTGCAGCCATCTTCATCGACCTGGCCAAGGCTTTCAACTCTGTCAATAACCATTCTTATCGGCAGACTCAATGGCCTTGGCTTCTCAAATGACTGCCTCGCCTGGTTCACCAACTACTTCTCAGATAGAGTTCAGCGTGTCAGATCTGAGGGCCTGTTGTCCGGACCTCTGGCAGTCTCTATGGGGTGCCACAGGGTTCAATTCTTGTGCCGACTCTTTTCTCTGTATATATCAATGATGTTGCTCTTGCTGCTGGTGATTCTCTGATCCATCTCTACGCAGACGACACCATTATGTATACATCTGGCCCTTCTTTGGACACTGTGTTAACTAACCTCCAAACGAGTTTCAATGCCATACAATACTCCTTTCGTGGCCTCCAACTGCTCTCAAATGCAAGTAAAACTAAATGCATGCTCTTCAACCGATCGCTGCCCGCACCTGCCCACCCGACCAGCATCACTACTCTGGACGGTTCTGACTTAGAATATGTGGACAACTACAAATACCTAGGTGTCTGGTTAGACTGTAAACTCTCCTTCCAGACTCACATTAAGCATCTCCAATCCAAAATTAAATCTAGAATCGGCTTCCTATTTCGCAACAAAGCCTCCTTCACTCATGCTGCCAAACATACCCTCGTGAAACTGACTATTCTACCGATCCTTGACTTCGGCGATGACATTTACAAAATAGCCTCCAATACTCTACTCAGCAATTTGGATGTAGTCTATCACAGTGCAATCCATTTTGTCACCAAAGCCCCATATACTACCCACTACTGCGACCTGTATGCTCTCGTTGGCTGGCCCTCGCTTCATATTTGTCGCCAAACCCACTGGCTCCAGGTCATCTATAAGTCTTTGCAAGGTAAAGCCCCTCCTTATCTCAGTTCACTGGTCACCATAGCAACACCCACCCATATTACGCGCTCCAGCAGGTATATTTCACTGGTCATCCCCAAAGCCAACACCTCCTTTGGCCGCCTTTCCTTCCTGCTGCCAATGACTGGAACGAATTGCAAAAATCACTGAAGCTGGAGACATATCTCCCTCACTAACTTTAAGCATCAGCTGTCAAAGCAGCTTACCAATCACTGCAGCTGCACACAGCCCATCTGTAAATAGCCCACCCAACTACCTCATCCCCATATTGTAATTTTTTTTTGCTCTTTTGCACCCCAGTATCTCTACTTGCACATCATCATCTGCACATCTATCACTCCAGTGTTAATGCTAAATTGTAATTATTTCGCCACTATGGCCTATTTATTGCCTTACCTCCCTAATCTTACAACATTTGCACACACTGTACATAGATTTTCCTATTGTGTTATTGACTGTACGTTTGTTTATCCCATGTGTAACTCTGTGTTGTTGTTTGTGTCCCACTGCTTTACTCATTCTTTTCCAGGTCGCAGTTGTAAATGAGAACTTGTTCTCAGCTGGCCTACTTGGTTAAATAAAGGTGAAATAAATAAATAAAATAAAAATACAAGCAACCTACATGTGTTGTGGTGACAGTTACTATAATCGAATATTGTAACTGTCCTATCTCTCATGTTGTGCTCTTCACCTGTCAGAAGATCAAAACATGAAACTGGAGACCGTTTCAGAGCAACAGGCTGATTTGATGTGTTTCTGCCCTGTGTGAGTGGAGCTGTCCGTGGTGCTGAATTATCTGCTTCAACAAACCAGATGCTCTTTTTCAATAGTCTACAACAGGGCTGTTCAATAGTCTACAACAGGGCTGTTCAATAGTCTACAACAGGGCTGTTCAATAGTCTACAACAGGGCTGTTCAATAGTCTACAACAGGGCTGTTCAATAGTCTACAACAGGGCTGTTCAATAGTCTACAACAGGGCTGTTCAATAGTCTACAACAGGGCTGTTCAATTCCGATCCTGGTGGGCCGAAATACTTCTGTTTTTTGTTTCTAACTGGTAGTTAATTTCACTCACCTGGTGCCCCAGGTCTGATTTAGTCCCTTATTGTTAGGAGAAGATGAAAACCAGAAGTGTTTGGGCTCTCCAAGACTATCATGGTCTAGAAGATCTGGGCCCTTATTCACAAAGCGTCTCAGAGTGCTGATTTAGGATCAGTTTTGCCTTTTATATCATAATGATTATGAGGGGGACCTGATCCTAGAGCAGCACTCCTTATTCTGAGACACTTTGTAAATACGGGCCCGTCCTCTCTATGCTTCTTTGTACTGGGACTAGCACCCATCAACCCATAGCAGAGCATGGCCATACAGATGTAGGGTTTTAAGTTGATCAACCTGTTGCAGGAGAACTTTCCTGCAATGCAGGAAATGTACAATTTGCAGTGTATTTGAGATTTTAAAAGGCCTCTGAAGTTTGTAATTTCCACTTGATTTTCACTTAAGAAAATGTATCAACCCTCAGTGGTGACTCGTCATTCAGGGCAGAGCCCCACCTGTTTTGAGCCCCACATTAAAAAAATAAAATAAAATAAAAATAGTGAAAAAAATGTTATCCAATTTTGGGGGACCTTGCCTGTTTTGCATGTTATTTGGCATTAATAC
Source organism: Salvelinus namaycush (assembly GCF_016432855.1). Lineage (NCBI taxonomy): Eukaryota > Metazoa > Chordata > Actinopteri > Salmoniformes > Salmonidae > Salvelinus > Salvelinus namaycush. The sequence goes on from NC_052327.1 coordinate 37,291,608, forward strand.
GTGCCAAGTCTAAGGGTAGACCTCGAAAATTCAAGCACCCTGGGTGCTGCCGTAGAGTTCAAATCACATTTGATTTGTCACATGCGCCGAATACAACACTTAACCAACAATGCAGTTTTAAGAAAAATTAAGTAAAAAAAAAAAATAATTGCTAAAGAGCAACACTAAAATAACAGCAACGAGGCTATATGCAGGGGGTACCGGTACAGAGTCAATGTGGAGGCTATATACAGGGGGTACCGGTACAGAGTCAATGTGGAGGCTATATGCAGGGGGTACCAGTACAGAGTCAATGTGGAGGCTATATGCAGGGGGTACCGATACAGAGTCAATGTGGAGGCTATATGCAGGGGGTACCGGTACAGAGTCAATGTGGAGGCTATATACAGGGGGTACCGGTACAGAGTCAATGTGGAGGCTATATGCAGGGGGTACCAGTACAGAGTCAATGTGGAGGCTATATGCAGGGGGTACCGATACAGAGTCAATGTGGAGGCTATATGCAGGGGGTACCGGTACAGAGTCAATGTGGAGGCTATATGCAGGGGGTACTGATACAGAGTCAATGTGGAGGCTATATGCAGGGGGTACCGGTACAGAGTCAATGTGGAGGCTATATGCAGGGGGTACCGGTACAGAGTCAATGTGGAGGCTATATGCAGGGGGTACCGGTACAGAGTCAATGTGGAGGCTATATGCAGGGGGTACCGATACAGAGTCAATGTGGAGGCTATATGCAGGGGGTACCGGTACAGAGTCAATGTGGAGGCTATATGCAGGGGGTACCGGTACAGAGTCAATGTGGAGGCTATATGCAGGGCGTACCGGTACAGAGTCAATGTGGAGGCTATATGCAGGGGGTACCGGTACAGAGTCAATGTGGAGGCTATATGCAGGGGGTACCGGTACAGAGTCAATGTGGAGGCTATATGCAGGGGGTACCGGTACAGAGTCAATGTGGAGGCTATATGCAGGGGGTACCGGTACAGAGTCAATGTGGAGGCTATATGCAGGGGGTACCGGTACAGAGTCAATGTGGAGGCTATATGCAGGGGGTACCGGTACAGAGTCAATGTGGAGGCTATATGTAGGGGGTACCGGTACAGAGTCAATGTGGAGGCTATATGCAGGGGGTACCGGTACAGAGTCAATGTGGAGGCTATATGCAGGGGTTACCGATACAGAGTCAATGTGGAGGCTATATGCAGGGGGTACCAGTACAGAGTCAATGTGGAGGCCATATACAGGGGGTACCGGTATAGAGTCAATGTGGAGGCTGTATGCAGGGGGTACTGGTACAGAGTCAATGTGCGGGATCACAGGTTAGTCGAGGTAATTGAGGTAATATGTACATGTAGGTAGAGTTAAATTGACTATGTATAGATAATAACCAGAGAGTAGCAGCAGTGTAAAAGAGGGAGGAGGGGACACAATGAAAATAGTCTGGGTAGCCATATGATTAGCTTTTCAGGAGTCATATGGCTTGGGGGTAGAAGCTGTTAAGAAGCCTTTTGAACCTAGACTTGGCGCTCCGGTTGTTGTCCTGGCATCACACGTCCAGGTCTCTAACCCCCTTCCTATAGGCTGTCTCATCGTTGTCAGTGATCAGGCCTACCACTGTTGTGTCGTCAGCAAACTTAATGATGGTGTTGGAATCCTGCCTGGCCATGCAGTCAGGAGGGGACTGAGCACGCACCCCTGAGTGGCCCCAGGGTTGTGAGGATCAGCATGGCAGATGTGTTGTTACCTACCCTCACCACCTGGGGTCGGCCCATCAAGAAGTTCAGGATCCAGTTGCAGAGGGAGGTGTTTTGTCCCAGGGTCCTTAGCTTCGTGATGAGCTTTGGGGGCAATATGGTGTTGAACGCTGAGCTGTAGTCAATGGATAGCATTCTCACGTATATTTTCCTATTGTCCAGGTGGGAAAGGAGAGTGTGGGGTGCAATAGAGATTGCATCATCTGTGGATCTGTTAGGATGGAATAAAAATTGGAGTGGGTCTATGGTTTCTGGGATAATGGTGTTGATGTGAGCCATGACCAGCCTTTCAAAGCACTTCATGGCAACAGACGTGAGTGCTACGGGTCAGTAGTCATTTAGGCAGGTAACCTTAGTGTTCTTGGGCACAAGGGACTATGGTGGTCTGCTTGAAACATGTTGGTATGACAGACTCAGTCAGGGACAGGTTGAAAATGTCAGTGAAGACATTTGCCAGTTGGATAGCACATGCTCGGAGAACACGTTGTGGTGATCCGTTTGGCCCCAAGGCCTTGTGAATATTGACCTGTTTACGGAGAACATGATCACACAGTCATCCGGAACAGTGGATGCTCTTATGCATGCTTCAGTGTTGCTTGCCTCGACGCGTGCACAGAAGTAATCGAGCTTGTCTTGTAGGCTCGTGTCACTGAGCAGCTCGCGGCTGTGCTTCACTTTGTGGTCTGTAATAGTTTGCAGGCCCTGCCACATCCGACGAGCGTCGGAGCTGGTGTAGTACAATTCAACCTTAGCCCTGTACTGACGCTTTGCCTGTTTGATGGATCGTCGCTGGGCATAGCGGGATTTCTTATAAGCTTCCGGGTTAGAGTCCCGCTCCTTGAAAGCGGAAGCTCTACCTTTTAGCTCAGTGTTGCTTGTAATCCATGGCTTCTGGTTGGGGTATGTACGTACGATCACTGTGGGGACGACGTCATCGATGCACTTATTGATGAAGCCTGTGACTGATGTGGTGTACTCCTCAATGCCATCGGAAGAATCCCGGAACATATTCCAGTCTGTGCTTGCAAAACAGTCCTGTAGCTTAACATCTGCGTCATCTGACCACTTCTTTATTGACCCAGCAGGAATCAGGAGGATAGAATTATGGTCAGATTTGCCAAATGGAGGGTGAGGGAGAGCTTTGTACACGTCTCTGTATGTGGAGTAAAGGTGGTCTAGAGGTTTTTTCCTCTGGTTGCACATTTAACATGCTGGTAGAAATGAGGTAAAACGGAATTAAGTTTCCCTGCATTAAAGTGCCCGGCCACTAGGAGCACCGCCTCTGGATTAGCATTTTCCTGTTTGCTTATGGCCTTATACAGCTCATTAAGTGCGGACTTAGTGCCAGCATCGGTTTGTGGTTGTAAATAGACCGCTGCGAAAAACATAGGCGAGCAAAACCTTGAGATTTCCTTAATATTATATTTCGTGCTGTTGTTTACAAATATACACAGACTGCCTCTTACGGAGGCAACTGTTCTATCTTGCCGATGCAGCGTAGACCCCGTCAGCTGTATTTTATCCACGTCATTGTTCAGCCACGACTGTGAAACATAAGATATTACAGTTTTTAATATCCCGTTGATAGGATATTCATGATCGTAGCTTGTCCATTTTGTTGTCCAATGATTGTACGATGGCTAATAGGACTGATGGTAGAGGCAGATTACCCACTCGCCTTTGGATCCTTACAAGGCACCCCAACCTACGGCCCCGATATCTCCGTCTCTTTCTCCTGCGAATGATGGGGATGAGGGCCTTGTCGGGTGTCTGTTGTAAATCCTTTGCGTCCGACTCGTTAAAGAAAAAAATCTTTGTCCAGAACGAGTTGAGTAATCGTTGTCTTGATATCCAGATGCTCTTTTCGGTCATAAGACACGGTGGCAGAAACATTATTTTTATTTTCTATTTTATTTAATCTTCATTTATCTAGGCAAGTCAGTTAAGAACAAATTCTTATTTACAATGACGGCCTACCCCGGCCAAACCCTAACCCGGACGACGCTGGGACAACTATGCGCCAACCTATGGGACTCCCAATCATGGCCGGTTGTGATACACCCTGGAATCAAACCAGGGTCTGTAGTGATGCCTCTAGCACTGGGGAAGCAATGCCTTAGACTACTGCGCCACTAAATTACAAATCACGCAAAAACACACACACAATAGCACAATTGGTTAAGAGCCCGTAAAAGTTCCTTGATAACCGAGTGCCGAGGGAATTAATTTGTGTGATTAGAATGTATGTCAAATGTGCTGAGAGGAAATTATGAAATTACAGTCAGAATCTGCTAATCATTTTCATTTTATCCTTCAGTTACTGAATTTCTTTGGGCTTATTAGGTGCTAGGACTAGATTGCTGTTCAACATCACTCAACATTACTTTAATTTCTTCATTATTAATGAATCTGGCAGAATGTAAAGAAAAGGGAGGTAGTGTCATAATAAGATAAAGGGACAGAGAGAGAGGGGGGGGAGAGAGGGGGAGAGAGAGAGGGAAAGAGAGCGAGAGAGAGAGAGAGAGATAGGGAGAGAGATGGGTGAGGGGGTAGAGGTGGGGAGAGAGAGGGGGAAGAAATAGAAAGAGGGAGAGAGAGGGGGGAGAGAGGGAGGGGAGAGAGAGAAAGAGAGAGGGAGGGATAAAGAGAGAGAGAGAAAGAGAGAGAGCGAGAGAGGGGGGGATAAAGAGAAAGAGAGAGAGAGAGAGAGGGGGCAGAGACTGTAGAGAAAAGAGAAGGAAAGAGATGAGATATAGAATTTGTATGCAGAATGTGTGGAAGTGGGAAGACTACACAGGACTGAACATAGTTACTGGTTGGCATCTAATCTAGAGGAAGCGGAATGAGGGAGGGCTGAGGAAGGACAGAAAGATGAAGAACTGTTTGACAAACAGGCCTGAAACTCCATAAGGACCTGGACTTTAACATAACATTCTTATCAGAGCACAGGGTTGCTACCTCTCCTCTTGGGTGTTTCAAATGAAACAATTTCAATACATTTCATTAAGAAGTCCATTCCTTTAGGTAACTATATATGTTCTGGAGGTCCTTGAAAACTTTTTTAGTTGGTAAATAAACAGTTTGAGAAATCTTTTAAATGCAGATTGTTTTGTCTAGATATGGCCATCACAATGATGCTCTATAACCACACTGTTAAAGAAGATTGTATCAAAATAAAGAAGGCTGAAGACAAAACTAAAGTAAAAAAAGCAAAATTGCTGAGCAAGTTGAACAAATATCTTGAGGCAAGTAAGCCTACCTAATGCTTTTTTTGTATGAGTATGAGGAATATAAGTCATTACTTGGTTAAGTTGGAAACAATGAACAAATTCTGAGTTAATTTAGTTAGAGATAGAATGAATTCAGAAAGTATTCAGACCCCTTTACTTTTTCCACATTTTGTTATGTTACAGCCTTATTCTAAAATGTATTAAATAAATACAAATATTCATCAATCTACACACAATACCCATAATGACAAAGCGAAGACAGATTTCTAAAATATAAAAACAGAAATACCTTATTTACATAAGTGTTCAGACCCTTTGGTTTGAGACTTGAAATTGAGCTCAGGTGCATCCTGTTTCCATTGATCATCCTTGAGATGTTTCTACAACTTGATTGGAGTCCACCTGTGGTAAATTCAATTGATTGGACATGATTTGGAAAGGCACACACAGAGTTCCTCTGTGGAGATGGGAGAACCTTCCAGAAGGACAATCATCTCTGCAGCACTCCACCAATCAAGCCTTTATGGTAAAGTGGCCAGACGGAAGCCACTCCTCAGTAAACAGCACATGATAGCCTGCTTGGAGTTTGCCAAAAGGCACCTAAAGGACTCTCAGACCATGAGAACAAGATTCTCTGGTCTGATGAAACCAAGATTGAACTCTTTGGTCTGAATGCCAAGCTTCACGTCTGGAGGAAACCTGGCACCATCCCTACGGTGAAGCATGGGACTGGGAGACTAGTCGGGATTGAGGGAAAGATGAACGGAGCAAAGTACAGTGGAATGTGGAAATAAGTCAAGGGGTCTGAATACTTTCCGAAAGGACTATGGAAATGTGATTATGTTTCACCACTGTGAGTTTTGTTCTTTGATTATGAAACATGCTTATAAAACTACGGTCTAACTTTTAGAACCATTATTGTCAAGGCTCAGGAGAAGACACAGATGCAGACAGTTTCCAAGGAACAAAAGTTTATTACAAAAACAGGGGGGCAGGCAAACGACAGGTCAAGGGCAGGCAGAGGTCAGTAATCCAGAGCAGAGTCCGAAAAGTACAGAACGGCAGGCAGGCTCAGGGCAGGCAGAGGTCAGTAATCCAAAGCCAAGTCCGAAAGATACAGAACGGCAGGCAGGCTCAGGGTCAGGGCAGGCAGAGGTCAGTAATCCAGGGTGGTGTGATAATGTACAGAACGGCAGACAGGCTCAGGGCAGGCAGAATGGTCAAAACCGGGAAAACTAGAAAACAGGAACTAGAGAAAGACAGGAGCACGGGGAAAATGCTGGTAGGCTTGACGAAAAGAAAAAAAACTGGCAAAAGACAAACAGAGAACACAGGTATAAATACACTGGGGATAATGAGGAAGATGGGCGACATGTGGAGGGGGGTGGAGACAAGCACAAAGACAGGTGAAACAGATCAGGGTGAGACAATTATGAACACTGTAGTTATTACAGACACAGCAATGTGCAGCAGCTTGTTCTTTTTCAGTCAGTTCATTTCTCTTCAGTCTGGTAGCAATACACTCCAGTCTGCTTCCACAAAGTTTCTTAAGAGATCTGCCCCTTTTTTTCAATTTACACCAAACATGACATACCCAAATCTAACTCCCTGTAGCTCAGGCATTGAAGCAAGGATATGCATATTCTTGATACCATTTGAAAGGAAACACTTTGCAGTTTGTGGAAATGTGAAATAAGTGTGGGAGAATATAACACATTAGATCTGGTAAAAGAAAATACAAAGAAAAAAGAAAAATGTTTTTTTTGTATTGTTTTTGTACCATCATCTTTGAAATGCAAGAGAAAGGCCATAATGTATTATTCCAGCCGAGGCATAATTTAGATTTTGGTCACTAGATGGCAGCAGTGTATGTGCAAAGTTTAAGACTGCTCCAATGAACCATTGCATTTCTGTTCAATATTTTGAATCAAGACTGCCCAAATGTGCTTAATTGGTTTATTAATAACTTTTTATGTTCATAACTGGGCACTTTCCTCAAACAATAACATGGTATTATTTCACTGTAATAGCTACTGTAAATTGGACAGTGCAGTTAGAATAACAATAATGTAAGCTTTCTGCCAATATCAGATATGTCTATGTCCTGGAAAATGTTCTTGTTACTTTCAAACTCATGCTAATCGAATTAGCCTACGTTAGCTCAACCGTCCCGCGGGGGACCCACCGATCCTGAAGAAGTTTTAATTTAAAGTAGAAGAGTGTCCTAATTTTAACTCTATAGTTGAAATCCAATGAGGACTGTGTGAGCAATATGAGCTCAGTCAACCACCCATGGGTGGAAAAAAACACCTGAGCAAATAAATCATGTATTAAACTGATTAGGGAACAATTCCCCATCCAATCTGTGCAGAACCCCTGGTTATGTCCCAAATGGCACTAATTCCCAATATAGTGCACTACTTTTGACCATGGCCCATAGGGAATAGGGAATAGGGTGCCATTTGGTACTCAAACCTTGCCTTTGTATCCATTACAGCTGGGAGGAATAGCTAATGAAGTGTTGGTGCCTTACAACTCTCTTTTGTTCCAGCCCTAGTGAGAGGCCCAGTCCCCAGTATTCATCTGCTGGGAGAGTGGAAATTAACTTGCATTAGCCCAGGGTGAATGGGAACGCGGACCTGGAAGAGACAGGCTAACACAGTAGAGAGGATCATTAATCTAAGGCGACCTGATGGAGCCCCATTTGGGGGAAAATAACAAGATTCATGACTGTACTTAACGCCCGCTCCAAAATAAGTTGGCCAGTAATCTAATCAGAACAAGGGGATATATAAAGGGGACAGCCGGTTTCTTCTCAAAGAGAGAGCAATCGGTCCCCTGTAATAGAGGACCCACTTTTCTATTCTGTTCTGTTGTTGATATAGTTTATAAACTGGGTGGTTTGAGCCCTGAATGCTGATTGGCTGACAGCCGTGGCATATCAGACTGTATACCATGGGTATGACAAAATATGTATTTTTACTGCTCTAATTACGTTGGTAACCAGTTTATAATAGCAATAAGGCACCTCGGGTGTTTGTGGTATATAGCCAATATATCACGGCTAAGGGCTGTATCCAGGCCTTAGCCATGGTAAGAACAGGCCTTAGCCGTGGAATATTGGCAATATACCACACCCCCCCGGGCCTTATTGCTTAAATAACACACTCCTCAAACACGTGCTTTATTCAGTGAGGTCCATTGTTGAGAGGCTGAGGATCACAAAAGACTGTATATGAATCATGAAAGAGTCTAAATTCATGCAAATCGCTACATACAACATGGATCGTGTTAGGATATCAATATTTATTTTATTGAACAAAACTATGCTACATTTTATCTCTGGGACCCTCAGGATGACAGATCAGAGCAAGATTACTGAATCTGTAAGTACATTATTTACCGTCAGAGGTGAATGTATCAAACCAGTTAACCAGTGTTATGTTGTTGTACACTATCCTCAAACAATAGCCTGGAATTTTTTAGCTGTAATAGCTATTGTAAATTGGACACTGCATTTAGATTAACAATAATTTAAGCTTTCTGACGATATAAGTCTATGTCCCGGAACGTTGGCTGTTGTTTACAACGCCATTCTAGTGAAATATCGCGTATTGAGCAACAACTGTCCCGATTTCTGACAGTTGTTCCAGTAGAAGTTCCCAAAAGGTTGAATATTAATCATACTGTATGTATGGAACAAAGCATATAGCTTAAGCTTTCTGTTCCGAAGACTAGAGGACTTATACAGTAGCTCTGAAGTAGTATGATTGGCCTCTTACAGGCTGGTCCAAGCAGAGTTCCTGCTCATTATTCCTGCCACTGAGCCCAATTACCTGCTCTATGTAAATCTGTCCTGGAGGCTGTGCAGCCAGAGCTGGGTTCAGATATTAGGTTTGCGCTTTTGCAACTATTATTACGTTTGCACTTTTATATTAGTTGCATTGCGCCAGGCAAGCTTAATCACCTATTGATTGAGCTTATATAAGTATTTTATTTATTTTTTTAAATGTATTTGAACACAGGTCTGCGGGCAGCAGCATATTCATATTCTGGCCATTCTCTGATCCTTGCAGTGGGTCTTTATGTTACTCTGTTTCATTCAGCCATCAGTGAAAACTAAGTGCAGTACTGTCTGTAGTCCTGTGGAGCTGGTCTGGGCTTGATTAAGGAGCAGGGAGGCAAAGATACTATGTAAAACAGGATGCACAGGAATGATTAGTGTTGCTACTAGCTCGTGCTACAGTACACTACTCAGGGGCCTGGTGCCTCAAGCTGGGGCTGGTACATGATGAACGCTCACCATCAGGATAATAGCCTTGCGTTGCCGTGGCGTTATGACAATAGCAATTAATCCAGCACTTGGCCACCTCGACCAATCAGATGCGACCAACCAGTGGGAGGTATTCTCTTCCTGATTCTCCCTCAGTTTGGAACTGAAAACTGAAAGGCCAATTTAATTGGCAGGGTATGAGCTCAATGGTCATAAACTGTGGCTGTATATGTCCCCTCAATAGCGGCAGTCAATCCGCCAAAGAATGCATTAAAGAGCTTCATTATCCAACAGCTGGCAGCTGGTGGTCTGTCTTCATCATCTCTGGGTTACTGTCTGCAAGAAGGGATACTAAAATGGACTGAAATTATGTGGAAAACACACATTTATAAGAAAATTATTGAAATGTGTCATATACAGTTATACACTGATATAGAATTGGAAAGTACTCTGAAGTACTGTTAAGAAAATGCAATTTAAAACTTTAATTTAAGTCCTAAACTGCAATATGTAATTTCAGCTAGCATTGATTTTAGCAGTCTGTTTGAGCAGATTATGTTTTTTCTTCAATAGAGACGTAGATACTCGCATATCAACAAAAAGAATACAGTCATTTTTCAGAGAACTTAAATGTACTCGAAACTTATTACAAGTAAATTCAATTCAGTAAACTCAAAATGCTTTATTCTCTCTGGAGCAATACACACTGCCCACGTTTACATGCTCACAGTATTCTGGATGGTAGCATAAATCTAGCATATATCCAGCTTATTATACAGTACCAGTCAAAAGTTTGGACACACCTACTCATTCAGGGGTTTTTCTTTATTTTTACTATTTTCTACATTGTAGAATAATAGTGAAGACATCACAACTATGCAATAACACATATGGAATCATGTAGTAACCAAACAATTGTTTTTTTAAATATAGATTTTAGATTTTAGATTCTTCAAAGTAGCCACCCTTTGCCTTGATGACAGCTTTGCACACTCTTGGCATTCTCTCAACCATCTTCACATGGAATGCTGTTCCAAAAGTCTTGAAAGAGTTCCCATATATGCTGAACACTTGTTGGCTGCTTTTCCTTCACTCTGCGGTCAAACTCATCCCAAACCATCTCAATTGGGTTGAGGTCAGGTGATTGTGGAGGCCAGGTCATTTGATGCAGCACTCCATCACTCTCCTTCTGTTGAGTCATTGTCCTGTTGAAAAACAAATGATAGTCCCACTAAGCGCAAATCAGATGGAAAGGCATATCAGTGCAGAATGCTGTGGTAGCCTTGAATTCTAAATAAATCACAGACAGTGTCACCAGCAAAGCACCCACACACCCTCACACCTCCTACTCCATGCTTCACAGTGGGAACCACACATGCAGATATCATCAGTTCACCTATTCTGCATCTCACGGACACAGTGGTTGGAACCAAAAATCTCAAATTTGGACTCATTAGACAAAAGGACAGATTTCCACCGGTCTAATGTCCATTGCTCGTGTTTCTTGGCCAAAGTAAGTCTCTTCCTCTTATTAGTGTCCTTTAGTAGTGGTTTCTTTGCAGCGATTTGACCATGAAGGCCTGATTCACGCAGTCTCCCCTGAACAGTTGATGGCGACATGTCTGTTACTTGAAATCTGTAAAGCATTTATTTGGGCTGCAATTTGAGGTGCAGTTAACTCTAATGAACTTATCCTCTTTCATCATAGCGCTTGATGGTTTTTGCGACTGCGCTTGAAGAAACTTTCAAAGTTCTTGAAATTGTCCAGAATGACTGACCTTCATGACTTAAAGTAATGATGGACTGTCGTTTCTCTTTGCTTATTTGAGCTGTTCTTGCCATAATATGGACTTGGTCTTTTACCAAATAGGGCTATCTTCTGTATACCACCCCTACTTTGTCATAACACAACTGATTGGCTCAAATGCATTAAGAAGGAAAGAAATTCCACAAATTAACTTTTAACAAGGCACACCTGTTAATTGAAATGCATTCCAGGTGACTACCTCATGAAGCTGGTTGAGAGAATGCCAAGAGTGTGCAAAGCTGTCATCAAAGCAAAGGGTGGCTACTTTGAAGAATCTCAAATATAAAATACTTTTTTGGTTACTAAATTATTCCATATGTGTTATTTCATTGTTTTGATGTCTTCACTATTATTCTGCAATGTAGATAATAGTAAAAATAATGGAAAACCCTTGAATGAGAAGGTGTGTCCAAACTTTTGACTGGTACTGTATATCCAGCCTTATTCTGGATAAGCTGTTTAGATGCATCTTTGGTATCCCACTCATGAGTATCCCTATAACCATGAATTAACAGAATATTACTCATTTAAGTATATGGGTTAAATGGAATAGTAACTGAAATCTGGACACTGACTGTAGGCCCATAACCTCTCACATGTAGATAATATTATGTTAACTCCTGCAGAATTTTAAATTTCGTGCAGTGAAATTATATAACAAATTTTAATTTTGTCTTGGGAACAGGAGTCGAGAAATATTATTTATTTATTTGAGCATCTCTCGAGAAAATGCGAATGCGCGTGTAATTGTTATCTTTGACACTGCTACGCAAGCAGACAGTATTCCACCACATAAAGTATGCACCGAAAAGGAACTGAAGTCTTATCAGGAACGTGTTTCATGTTTTTCTCAGCTTTTAATTTCCTTAAAATCGGTCAAACTGATGACATTTGGACATTTTGCACCAGACAAATCTTTCCACTGTTTTGGAGTTATTGTGTTTTCTCCCTGGTCGCTAAACGAAACAGAAAACTTTACCGGTGTTAACTACATTACTAATGCACTGATTCTATTGACGTAAGACATTATTCTGGTGAGCACTACTTTATTTAGTCTTCTGGAGCAACAAATTATGAGCTGCATGTATTAAAGCTGCATGTATTAAACTATAGTTGAACAAACAAATGGCCTACCAAATGTCGGAAATTATAAGCAAAAACTTGGCTACATTTGGGGTGAACGTAGTCTGTCAAAATCTGTCAGAGACAGCAAGTGATAACGGCTGAAGAGGGAGGCCTCCTGTAGTAAATTGTAGTAAATACATTTTAGTAGTAATAATTTGAGTTATTATTAAATTATTATAGTGGAGCGAACTGCGCAGGTAGCCTACTTTTTCACACAACATCCATGATACGTGAAACTGAGCAGACCTCAAAAAACAACAATTAACGGGATAAGATGTTAACATGCCACAATATCACGTCTTAGATCAGATATCACAGGCATCTTATCCAGGTTTCTCATTACGGTGACACAAGCTTTTTCTGGTTATTGTAAACGGGATATGATGTTAATATGCGTCAACTCAAAAACAGATTACTTGAGTATCCCGAATAATAACTGGATATTATGTTTATATGCATCAATATTAACGGGGATATTGGTGTGAATGTAAACGTGGTCACTGATGCTTTGGAGAGTTTGTTGCCTGCCAGCGCTGGTTTTGCTGGTGTATAAATCATGTTATCCCACAGTTATATTTCAGAATAAAGTGACGGTCTCTTCTCTTGCTTCCCATCTTCTCCCAGGCACATAACAACGCTTCAGACAATCTTATTTTAAAATATCCAAGGAGGATGTTGAAATCAGAAAATGCATTTGCTTGCCTATAGAGATCATAGCTGACCAACAACAAGCATTCTGTTCTACGTAGATTCTCTGGAGTAACAGAGTCGAGCAAGGACGAACGGAATTGATGGGAAATATACACAAAAGTTCTCTGTACATATAATTAAATGATACAAAGGCATGTAATGTATATCCCCTCTGTCATCTATCATCCTAATTATCCAAATTAGTCTTCTTCTTCTTATTGTTATTATGATCAGATCTCAACTAGACAGGATGTATCTTTATACAGTCATTAAGTCCTCCTCCAAAACTAGGAGTTTAGTCACTGATCTAAGACCAGCTCGTGGTGATTTACTCTTAGAAAAGAACAGCCTTAATCCTGTTGGTGTTTACAGGTCTGAGACGAGTTCTTAATGAATAACTCTTCAGAGATTACATTAACTATGTGCTAATAACAGGTCAGGTTTCTCTGGTTTGTTTTCATGCCTCACTACACTCTGTGGTCCAAGTTATGAACCTATTTCTTTCTTTCTCTCTCTGTCTCTTTCTCTCTCTCTTTCTCTCTACACAGCAGTGCTTCTGCGTTTGCATGTTAATAGCATAGAGAAAGGCATTTCACAGTGCGTTACAGGATCCTATTAGTACAGCTATAGCTCCTATTGTTGTTGAATCGTGGAAGGAATACCAGCATAATTGATGTGATGCATCAAATATTTGAGGAGTATGGAGGAATTTGGGGACATCACATCAGGACCAAATTATTTTTGGTCAGTGTACGGTCATTGCCAGGCTATATAGCGCTAACATACCAGGCTAGTGTCATATGACTCTTATACTGTATATAGATAGCTAATCGGTTTCGGTCAATTTGAAATAAACAACATGGTAATTTGTGAAAATTGCACAGACAACTATTATTAGAAAAATATGTTGTTTCCGTTTTTCCTTTGTGTGTGAGCGGTTGTCATTCAAACAACATTTTCAGGCTCGGATGTAATCTGGTTTTACATTTAATATCCCTTAGCACGCTTTAGACTCCTTAATGCATTCATAATAAATGAATATGAGATTAGTGTTAGTCTCTGTGAACTAACAAGCCTAGAGGTATCTGCTGTGTGGCCTTCTCTCGCCCAGCCACATAAATCTTCCAGAGCTTTTATTCTCTCAAATCGGATTGGGCATTTTGGGGAAATAAGTTGGTTTGGCCGTGAGATCCATCAGTGCCTCTGTGGCTAGGTGGCTGGGGGATGGATGGAGGGAGGGAGAGGAGGGAGGTGGGGGATAAAGGGAGGTGTGGATAATGAGATGGAGGAATGAAGAGATGGAATGGTGTGTGGAGGAGAGTATGGATGGGGGCTGCTCCTGCTGTGCAGAACCCAGGAAGGTCCCCATACCCTTATTCACTCCAGTCCACTTCTCATCTCACCCTCTCCAGTCCACTCCAGGGGAAACTTCTCATCTCACCCTCTCCAGTCCACTCCAGGGGAAACTTCTCATCTCACCCTCTCCAGTCCACTCCAGGGGACACTTCTCATCTCACCCCCTCCAGTCCACTCCAGGGGACACTTCTCATCTCACCCTCTCCAGTCCACTCCAGGGGACACTTCTCATCTCACCCCCTCAAGTCGACTCCAGGGGACACTTCTCATCCCTGCTCTGATCAATAGCTACTTATTTCCCAAGAAACCTTATTGATCACCATGGTTAAGGGACAGTGTGAAATCTATAGAGGTTGAGACACTTATAAAGAGATACATTATTCATATCACTGTCTCATAGTGCTGAATGCTGCAAAATCAACATGACAGGACTGATCACAGATCCTTTCTACACCACACACCCCCATACACTAGTACTTGTTCTGGAACTAGGGAATAGGGTCCCAAATGGCACCCTATTCCTTATACAGTGCACTACTTTTGACCAGAACCCTATAGCACCCGGTGAAAAGAAGTGCACTACATAGGGAATAGGGTGTCATTTGGGACAAACAAGGCCTGATGCTGAGGGTTTTATTTTACAGCAGACTGACTGCAGAGTTAAGGAGCCAAATACACTGAGCCAAGACAATATTATGCTGAACTCTCAAACTCACAATGTGGGAGAGATGCATGATTTTACTGTGGGTGTGTGGGCGTATTGACAATTTGCATAGCTGAAGGCAGGTTACAGCTACAGTATTACTAGGGGAAAACTGTGCTATTGGATCTACAAAATTGGAACTGCTCAGCAACTAAACAGCTGAGCGTCATGACTTCCTTGAATAGTGTCCAATAGACTAATGGACTTAAACGTAAATGCCACAGATGAGCGTTCCGAATGTAAACCAGGGGATTGGCGAGGAGAATAATAATATATCTGATTATTTTTGTTTTTGAGGGATCCTATCAACGTGTGTCATTTCGTCAAGATTTGGGTAATAGGTCATTTATAACGACTCGTCCACCATCTTGGTAGTCAGTGCAATAATATTCCATGGCAGTTCATCTCCTTTCCAAAGAGCTCTTGACTTTGAATTACCCTAGGTCTGACTGTGGTTATCCTTCCCCCATTTCCTGCAATTGAAACTCCATCAACCAAAGCCAAGAGATCAATTAATGTATGCAGGGAGAAGTGTGGTTGGCTAATTCAAGGAGGTGTTTGCGTATGTTCAGAGCCAAATGGGACATGACATGAGGGGAGGTTTAAATGAGCATTGGTTCGGCGGTTCGTCTTGATGACATCGGTTGGCCCTTGTGATAGGCAATAGAGCAGAGGAGTGTATGCATCATAGAGCAGGGGAGTATATGCATTAAAGAGAAGAGTGCTAAGGTACTGTGGAATAGTGCCTAGCCATATAGTTTTGACAAAAGAGATTAAATGAATGCGTTTCTACGTGGGGATTAAAAAAGTATCTATCAATCTGCTGCATCTAAGTAGAACCTATCCATATGCAGTCTAGATTCGACACCATAGTAATAGAATCCAATGGATTCTATTTCTATGTTCGACACTATCTATCTATCTGTCTGTCTGTTGATATGAATACAGGCAATAATGGAGAACAAAGTTCTATTGCTAAATCTATCACAGGAATGGATGTCACAGCACTGCTGTATGAGAGGAATCAAGTAAATGACGGTGTGGGGAAAAGCCTGCTTGAAGCTAGCTAATATGTGTAATATATCCCACACTCACTTCCAGAACCTTTACTCCTCAGGGTGCTAATTGCCTGAATCTCTCTCTCTCACACACACACACACACACACACACACACACACACACACACACACACACACACACACACACACACACACACACACACACACACACACAATGAAGATACAGATTTGACCACTGTGTTCTGGGCAATAACTTTTATTAGTTGGCACTTTATGATGCCACAATAACATACTCTCCATGGCTTTATAGATTGTTTTCTCTTTTATGTGGAACTTCATTACTTTGATCCAGTTTGAATGTGTTTGTTAGGAGGAGGAGTGGCAAGAGAGCAAGCGAGAGAGAGAGAGAGAGAGAGAGAGACATAGAGAGTGAGAAAGAGTGTGTGTTTCTGTGTGTGAGAGAGAGAGGGGGAAGAGAGCGAGAGGGGAGGAATCCAATTATCTAATCTGGAATGACAGTCTCTCTCATATCCTATATAATCTTTTCATCCAAAACATAATTAAGGCTGACATGGTACAGTAGATTGACTTTGATAAGGGAAGCAGGGCTACCAATTGGTTGTCTTTATTGTACCGTCAGCAACTGTCAGTTTGACACAGATGGATAGGCACTGTAAAGCACAACAAACATCATGCAGTCAGATGAACAGGAAACAGCATCCTCAGCAAATGTTATGGGGGAAGGAGAATGTATAGAGAATAATAGTAACCTTCCTGACCCTAATATGTAAGATACAGTAGAGATGACTGAAATATTATTATTCTATCAGACATTCACAGAATGTGTCCATACTAATACTGAGGGTTGATTTGACCCTTCATCCCTGCCGTTATCTCATCCGTTTCGAGAAAATACAGTTTCACATTATAGACGTTAATATGATTCAGTCCTCTATAAATATACCACAAATCTGTGTAATGATAATACTTACATTAGACAAAGGAATTGACATATGTGTGGAGGGGTTTCTAATTTCATACCTGAAGCTGTCATTTAGAATCGGCCTCCAACGGCGCATGAAAAGAATGAGACAGGTGCAAATTAGCATTGATGTGGATAAGTTCCGTTTTGCTTCATGACGTCCTCAGGGACCAGAAGACGGGTAAGGGGCTTGAAAAGGGTCTCGAAAAAGAGAATGTCAATCCCGATGTGACTTCCCTGGTTACATAAATTATAAATAAATCAAATAAATAAAAACGAGTGTAGAGGTTAACAGAGTCATTTCTTAATGATACAAATGCAGGTGTTATTTTTAAACATCCCCTGTGAGTTGATTGATACTCCAGAGATGCCTGAGGCTGGGAGGGAACTTCTTCCAGTCAAGTGGTTCAAGTGGTTCAAGTGGTTCAAGTGGTTCAAGATTGACATTGAAATTGGACGTCTATCCATGTCCTGATGATGTTGGGTAATGTCTTCAAAACGGCTACTAGTGGGCAACAGTGAGCGCTATTCCCATCAAGTAGGCTTGGGTTTTGCTAGGACGTTGTGGACGTTTTAATTGTATATAAATACCTGAACTTTGCTGGACCCCAGGACCAGTAGCTGTTGCCAAGACAGCATAGGGATCCACAATAAATACAAATAGAAACCTTCATGTTTTAACCCTATCCCAAACCTTAACCCTTACCTTAACCATTCGGAATGAGTGCCTAAACATAAACCTTAAATTTGAATTGTCATGTTTGGAGAACTGGAACGATATAGAGCAGCAGGAGTAACAAAAACACTTTGAAATTTGGAAATTTGGATTTGGATGGAAAGAGGGAAGAAGGGAATTATGAAAGGAGGGAAGGATGACAATCTCAGTAATAGAAGTGATGAATTACAGGTGAACAATCCTCTCCCCAGCTGCCTGGGCAGACAGAGCCTGAGCCTTGCCTGCCTGCCTGCTCGCTAATCAAGTCACAGGAGTACACCCAGAATGCTATTACATTCTGCAAATTATAACTAATCCTAAACCCAGCTCTCTGGAGCTGGGCTGGGGCTGGGGCTGGGGCTGAGGCTGGGTTTTGGGGGCTGGGCTGGCTTTGCTCTGGCTGGTAGCCCATGGCTCCTGTAGAGCCAGGATAGTGGGTTCGATTCCTGGGACCCCCCATACAAAAATAATGTATGCATGCATGACTGGAAGGTGCTTTGGATAATAGCATCTGCTAAATCTCATATACAGTATTATACTCTATGCAATCACTCTGCTGATTGTGTGAGAAAGCCTAAGCGAGCAGCACTGATATTAGACATTAAAGTGGTGAATTAGCCACGGCCTTGAGAGAACCCATGCCTTTATAAGTGCACTTTGCTCCTCAGACATTCTAAGGCAGGGATACATCTGTATTACTGCCTCAGCTCTCTGAAACAGATAGATGGTAAGACACTCCGGCTGGACATCTTGTTCGCAGTGCACCACACCACCACATTTCCCTCTAGAAAACCTGTGTCCTTACATTACATTTATATTTCAGTCATTTAGCACAGGGTTTTCCCAAACTCGGTCCTGCCCCCCACCCCCCCCCCCCCCCCCCCCTGCTGAAGCACCATAACAGCAAGCTTGGTCTCAAGATGAAATTTTAAAGGCCAGGCATAGTCATTTCTCTTGATGCCTTTTTTCCCTGGTGTTAAAAAAGCTTATAAAGAAGCATAGGCTGTTGAGGGAGGCCTGTAATATCTTTCTCACCAGAGGGGCAATTCCCAATTCCCTTTATAAAACAGATGATTGCTTTTACCACCACAATTTCAGACAGCCCACCTGAGGGTGGTAAAACATCATCATGGGGAGCATCTGTTACAGTGTACTTCAAAACAACCTTTCCTTTATGTCATTATTCTCCATGATGTAATGGTTTTATGTCATTATTCTCCATGATGTAATGGTTTTATGTCATTATTCTCCATGATGTAATGGTTTTATGTCATTATTCTCCATGATGTAATGGTTTTATGTCATTATTCTCCGTGATGTAATGGTTTGAAGTGTCCGCACAATCAGGATCAATGCACAATTTTAATTGAATTATTCTCCATGTTAAAATAACACAAACGTTTGTTAAATAGTTCAATATTAGAGAGAATCGCTCAAAGGTGAGTCTTCAACTTCAGGTTGATGCAGCTTTTAACTGTGTTGGGAATTATCAGGGGATTTCAAGGAGAATGTTTCCACCAAGGCTGCAGGTAGCCTAGTGGTTAGAGAGTTGGGCCAGTAACCGAACGGTTGCTAGATCAAATCCCACAGCTGACAAGGTAAAAATATGTAATTCTGCCCCTGAACAAGGTAGTTAACCCACTGTTCCTAGCCTGTCATTGTAAATAAGAATGTGTTATTAACGGACTTGCCTAGTTAAATAAAATATATCAGGTATGGAATCCATATTTGGGAGTCAACAGGTGTCAGACAAAAGTCCCTCAGTTGTCAGTTCAACAGGACTACCAACAGTCTTCTATCAAGCATACTGCTGGGCCATACTCCTGAGGAGGCTTGGTTTCACTAACTTGGTACTCCATCATTCTAATCCCCTTAGAGAAGGCTGGAAAATCAGCCTTTTCCGCTCGCAGTGGAGAGGGGTGTTGCCAGTGCAGTAACATGCCAGAAGAACCTAGCTGGAATGTAGAATGTTAAACACTGTAATCTATTTCCTACAACAATTGGAAGGTCTAGACATGAGTGTGTATTGCTTACAAAGCAAACTGAGACTAGTACACTTGAAAATTACCAAAGTAAACACACAAAGGAATGGCATAATGGAACTCTGAGCTAACTGCTGCATAGATTAGGTTACTTTGCAATGGAGCTTTGTGCTAGGCCCATTCAAGTCACTGTTTCAATAAACTAATTTATAGCTGACACATCCAGGGGTCTCCAGCATTTTCTAGCATGAGAGCTACTTTTAAAAAATTAAACCTGTCGGAAGCTACTCTTTTTTTTATAGGCACATTCTTCTCCTCTACCATGCAACTCTTCCCCGGGTCCTTAGTGTACAATGAATTGGCAGATATTGTGATATGTTTGGCCGTTTAAGCCAATAGGGGCTAGCCAGGGGTGGGATAATGTCAATGTGGCTTTGATTGGATAGTAGCCGGGAGCAATATGTTTCTGACAGTTTGCAATGGAACACATGAAAAAAAAATATGTGCTTTCAGAATTGCTTGGCGAGCTCTGCTTCTTCTTCTTCTTCTTCTTCTCCTGTGGATATTATATGGCGGTTGGCAACCAACTTTAAAGTGCATTACCGCCACCAACTGGACTGGAGTGTGGACCTCATTCATCTTTTTTATATTTTTTTATATTTCACCTTTATTTAACCAGGTAGGATAGTTGAGAACAAGTTCTCATTAACAACTGCAGCTTGGCCAAGATAAAGCAAAGCAGTGCGACAAAAACAACAACACGGACGCAAACACGGACGCAAGCAATGAGGCAGTGATCACTGAGATCCTGGTTGAAGACAGCAGAGGTGTATTTGGAGGGCAGGTTGGTTAGGATGATATCTATGAGGGTGCCTGTGTTTACGGATTTGGGGTTGTACCTGGTAGGTTCATTGATAATTTGTATGAGACTGAGGGCATCAAGCTTAGATTGTAGGATGGCCGGGGTGTTAAGCATGTACCTGTTTAGGTCACCTAACAGCACAAGCTCTAAAGATAGATGGGGGCAATCAATTCACATATGGTGTCCAGGGCACAGTTGGGGCAGAAGATGGTCTATAGCAATTCGCAACGGGGAGAGACTTGTTTCTGGAAAGGTGGATTTTTAAAAGTATTGTTTCGGCACAGATCTGGATAGTAAGATAGAACTCTGCAGGCTATCTCTGCAGTAGATTGCAACTCCACCCCCTTTGCCAGTTCTATCTTGTCGGAAAATGTTATAGTTAGCGCTGAAAATGTCAGGGTTTTTGGTCGCCTTCCTAAGCCAAGATTCAGACACAGCTAGGACATCTTTCAATTACCCACATGGGTTAGTATGCTCCTATGTGGGCGAGCGTCTTATGTGGACTGCAAGCTACTAATGGTTACCTGTTGGATACCCCTTGTCTATATACATTCATCCTCAACTGCCTCAGTTCATTGTAACATCGGTGGTGATAAAATCCCGTTGATATTACTCTTCTTTAAGCACAACAGATCCTCATCAAGTCTCTTTATTGGCACTGGGCATCTGCCACCTCCTCTGTCCATAGTCAACAGCATCTTCTGGTGGTGGACCTGTCCAAGTCCACCTGCTATAACATGCTGACCAAACCACCCACGTTCCAGTTTGTCATCCAAACTGTTCGCGCACGACAACGCGTCTGCGTAGCCAGGCACTAAAATAGAATAGAACTTGGTTTGAAGTCCCGCCTCTCCCATCTACTCATTGTTTTTTAGGAGCATACTAACCCACGTGGGCGATTGAAAGATGACCTGTCCCAGAACAAGGCTGGCCCTTAAATGTACATGTAGAGCTAACATTAATAATATGCATGTCAGTCTCTCATGGCTCAAAGTGGAGGAGAGATTGACTTCATCACTACTTGTTTTTGTAAGTATTGCCATGTTGAATGCACCGAGCTGTCTGTCTAAACTACTAGCACACAGCTCGGTCACTCATGCTTACACCACAAGACATGGCACCAGAGGTCTCTTCACAGTATCCAAGTCCTGAACAGACTATGGGAGGCGCACAGTACTACATAGAGCCATGACTACATGGAACTCTATTTCACATCAGGTAACTGTAGAATCAGATTTAAAAAACAGATAGAAATACACCTTATGGAACAGCGAGGGCTGTGAAGAGTCACACACACATGTACAAACACACGCATACAAATAAATACACATAACATGCACACTATACACACACGTACATCTGGATTGTGTGCTGTAGCAGAGTATTGGCCGGAGGTCACACACTTAATGTATTGTGAAATCTGTTGTAAAATGTCTGTTCATGTTTAAAAATGTATTATAATGTATATTACTGCCTTCATTTCTGCTGGATCCCAGGAAGAGTGGCTTCTGCCTTGGCAGGAACTAATGGGGATCCATAATAACCCCAGGAAGAGTAGCTGCTGCCTTGGCGGGAATGAATGGGGATCAATAATAAACCCCAGGAAGAGTAGCTGTTGCCTTGGCAGCAACTAATGGGGATCCATAATAAATCCCAGGAAGGGTAGCTGTTGCCTTAGCAGGAACTAACGGGGATGCATAATAAATACACATACAAAATAAAAAGATGAACGAGGTCCCCACTCCAGTCCAGTTGGTGATGGTAATGCACCTTAAAGTTGGTTGCCAACCGCCAGCAATGGAGGAAGACGAAGCGTTGTGTGATTCTGTTGGCACAAGTACAGTTGGTGAGAATGAGTGGACGATGGTGAAGAAGAGTGGAGTAAAAAAGGCTAAAGTTGGAAAAGAACAGCAGTTTATGGTTGAAATGCGATTCACGAGCAATTGCGTTTTTTGGGGTGACCCGTTTGCGATCTCGAAGATGGTGAAAAAACGAATTGGGGAAAAGTGGAATCGGTCAGAGTGACCGGGAGCGGTATGATTTAGATTTTGTTTGTCAAAAGCGCAAAAGGAGAAAACTCTGTGGCTCTACAAGATATCGACGTATGATATGGAAAGTAGGGCACTTGTTAAAGTTGTCATCTCCGGTGTCTTGAATATAGAATCTGTGTGGTTTAGAGATAACATGCCAGGAGTGGTAGACGCACGCCGCTTGACCCGAATGATAGATGGAAAGAAGGAGCAAAACCTATCGGTTTTACTGTAGTTTGGTGAAGTGGTTCTCCCGACTCTTGGGTATGTGAAACTTGGGTATGTGAAATATGAAGTGAGACCGTATGTACAGAAACCGCTGCAGTGTTACAATTGTAAAAAGTTTGAACACGTGGCAAATGTTTGTCAAAGGAATAAATATGTAGTAGTTGAAGAGTCAGATGAAGCATGTTGTTGTAATTGCGATGGGAATCACATTCATAAATTCCCAGAGTGCCCTGTAAGGATGAAGGAGGTTGCAGTAGCTAGGATCAGGGCCATCCAACAGGAAGTGAAAATAGCTGAAGGACTAAGTAGAGATGAGATGGTAGTGGATGGCCCACAGTCTGCAGTGAATGCCGTTCACGAGAAGGATTCCCACACACTAACAGTGAAGAAGGGGACTTTGTGAAGGACTAAGTAGAGATGAGATGGTAGTGGATGGCCCACAGTCTGCAGTGAATGCCGTTCACGAGAAGGATTCCCACACACTAACAGTGAAGAAGGGGACTTTGTTGCATTTATAGTGCAAGTGATAAATTGCTCTAGTCAAACTAATAAACAAATCGAAGAAGCTAGACATCATTGTGAAGGCGGCAAAAGAAGAAGAAGAAGAATGAACAGGGATAGATTAATCAAAGAAAAGTAACTAAAAACGAAATGGCATATATATTACTCTTACAGAATTTCCATGTGGGCGAGGATATTGGAAATTTTATCAAAGCCTATTGGATGATAACTTGTTTTTAACAAGGACAGAATAATTTATAACTGACTTTTTCAGACATTATATAGGTACAGCAGATCCCCTTATTGTATGGAACACTTATAAATATGCCTTTAGAGGCCATGCAATGCAATATTCATCTTTAAAACAAAAGCAATTTAGGTCAAAAGAGTTCATATTAACAAAGGATATAGAAGGACTAACAGTACAGATAGATAGCAATAAAAACTGTACCATAGAGGCACAGAATAAGTCAGAGGAAAAAAAATAAAAAATTGAGGAACTTATTCTAGAAAGATCAAGTGTAATATATTATAAAAAATATAGCAAACTGGATGGTATATGGGGAAAAACTTCTCCAAATAATTTTTTTATCTTCAACATAGAAATACTACCAGGTCACCCATGATTCACCGAACAATATTTTGAAAGAGGAAGTAAAGTACTTTAAGCATATGTTTTCATCTCAGTCTCCTCCATCTCCACTAACCAAAGTTAATTGTGTGGATTTCATTTTAATTAATAATGTAAAATTAGCAGCTGTACAGAAAGACTCATGTGAAGGCCAAATTCTGGAGGAGGGACTTCTTGATGCAATTAAATCCTTTAAGTCCAGGAAAACTCCAGGGGTGGATGGCATACCAGTTGAGGTATACCAAACCTTTATTGATGTACTCAGAGGACCGTTCTTAGCACGTTATAACCACTCCCATTTGTATTTATTATGGATCCCCATTAGCTGCTGCCAAGGCATCAGCTACTCTTCCTGGGGTTTATTATGGATCCCCATTAGCTGCTGCCAAGGCATCAGCTACTCTTCCTGGGGTTTATTATGGATTCCCATTAGCTGCTACCAAGGCATCAGCTACTCTTCCTGGGGTCTGGCAAAAATAAGGTAGTTAAACAATTTTAAAAACATGACAATACATTCATAACAGATTTCACAACACACTAAGTGTGTGCCTTCAGGCCCCTACTCCACTACCACATATCTACAACACAAAATCCATGTGTACGTGTGTGTATAGTGTGTATGTTATTGTGTGTGTGTATGCATGTGCCTATGTTTATGTTGCTTCACAGTCCCTGCTGTTCCATAAAGTGTATTTTTATCTGTTTTTAAAATCTGATTCTACTGCTTGCATCAGTTACCTGATGTGGAATAGAGTTCCATGCAGTCATGGCTCTATGTGGTATGGTGCTCCTCCCATAGTCTGTTCTGGACTTGGGGACTGTGAAGAGACCTCTGGTGGCATGTCTTGTGGGGCATGCATGGGTGTCTGAGCTGTGTGCTAGCATTTTAAATGGACAGCTCAATGCTTTCAACATTTTTATTGAATTTTTTTATTTCACCTTTATTTAACCAGGTAGGCAAGTTGAGAACAAGTTCTCATTTACAATTGCGACCTGGCCAAGATAAAGCAAAGCAGTTCTACATATACAACAACACAGAGTTACACATGGAGTAAAACAAACATACAGTCAATAATACAGTAGAAAAATAAGTCTATATACAATGTGAGCAAATGAGGTGAGATAAGGGAGGTAAAGGCAAAAAAAATGCCATGGTGGCGAGGTAAATACAATATAGCAAGTAAAACATTGGAATGGTAGATTTGCAGTGGAAGAATGTGCAAAGTAGAAATAGAAATAATGGGGTGCAAAGGAGCAAAATAAAATAAAAAATACAGTAGGGGAAGAGGTAGTTGTTTGGGCTAAATTATAGATGGGCTATGTACAGGTGCAGTAATCTGTGAGCTGCTCTGACAGCTGGTGCTTAAAGCTAGTGAGGGAGATAAGTGTTTCCAGTTTCAGAGATTTTTGTAGTTCGTCCCAGTCATTGGCAGCAGAGAACTGGAAGGAGAGGCGGCCAAAGTAGGAATTGGCTTTGGGGGTGACCAGAGAGATATACCTGCTGGAGCGCGTGCTACAGGTGGGTGCTGCTATGGTGACCAGCGAGCTGAGATAAGGGGGGACTTTACCTAGCAGGGTCTTGTAGATGACCTGGAGCCAGAGGGTTTGGCGACGAGTATGAAGCGAGGGCCAGCCAACGAGAGCGTACAGGTCGCAGTGGTGGGTAGTATATGGGGCTTTGGTGACAAAACGGATGGCACTGTGATAGACTGCATCCAATTTGTTGAGTACGGTATTGGAGGCTATTTTGTAAATGACATCGCCGAAGTCGAGGATCGGTAGGATGGTCAGTTTTACGAGGGTATATTTGGCAGCATGAGTGAAGGATGCTTTGTTGCGAAATAGGAAGCCAATTCTAGATTTAACTTTGGATTGGAGATGTTTAATGTAAGTCTGGAAGGAGAGTTTACAGTCTAACCAGACACCTAGGTATTTGTAGTTGTCCACATATTCTAAGTCAGAACCGTCCAGAGTAGTGATGCTGGGCGGGCGGGCAGGTGCGGGCAGCGATCTGTTGAAGAGCATGCATTTAGATTTACTTGTATTTAAGAGCAGTTGGAGGCCACGGAAGGAGAGTTGTATGGCATTGAAGCTCGTCTGGAGGGTTGACAATGTTATGTGCATCCCTTCAAGCACACCCTTCTCATTAACCTGTGGTGAATTATTCACCATTTTTGATGATCAACTAAGGTTTTATATGTAAGATGGCTAAATAAAGAGCAAAATTATTGATTATATTATTATATTATTATTTGTGCCCTGGTTCTATAAGAGCTCTTTGTCACTTACCATGACCCGGGTTGTGACAAAAACTCACACTCATTCTTATGTTTAATAAATGTATTGTATAGTGTGTGTGTGTGTGGCAGCCTTACAATGACGACAAAAAAACAACATTTGAGAGTGCGCTAACCCTGGTGCTAGAGTACTTAGCTGGAGGTTGAATGTTTGAAGGGGTACGGGACTATAAAAAGTTTGGGAACCACTGCTCTAGCAGATCAGTAAGAATGTCTCAACCCATGTTCAAGAATGGCCTTTTTCCCTTTATTACGATTACAAACTCTCACTTTTGGTTATTTCAAAATAATACCATCTAAAACATATCGCTATTTTTATAACAAGCCATAGAAAGTTGGTTTCAATTTCAGTTTAATCCACCAGAAAAGACAACAAATATTATGGTTAAACTCAAATATACAAAAATAAAACTGTTTCTAAAAGGTATAATCTTTGTAAATTATATCATAAATAGGACTGGTGGAGTTATGTCACACATGCAGCTAACAAAAATATATGGAAATGTCTGCTCTACCCAAAATTACAACCAACTAAGAGGCAAGTGGAAGGGGGAAAAGTAAGGAACTTGTCTGTCAGCCCTGCATTAAAGACCAAAATTGGTTAAAGAAAATTGTGATAAACAAAAAAGTATACCCTGTCCGTAAAATTTATATAGGTTCAGAACTTTTTTGAAAGAGCACAATTAAAAATATATGGCAAATAGGAATCAAAACTGGATGGTGTTCAGCGATAGATGGGAGGGGTTGAGTGGAGCTGAAGGGTGGGACTAAAAACAACAAGTTAACCA
The DNA here is from genome assembly GCF_016432855.1 of Salvelinus namaycush. Classification (NCBI taxonomy): domain Eukaryota; kingdom Metazoa; phylum Chordata; class Actinopteri; order Salmoniformes; family Salmonidae; genus Salvelinus; species Salvelinus namaycush. Next base: position 37,318,584 of record NC_052327.1, read on the forward strand.
ATGTAAAATATACTGTGTCCGTAAAATGTATATAGGTTCAGAATTTTTGTGAAACGGCACAATAAATAATATATGGCAAATAGGAATCAAAACTGAATGGATTTCAGAGATAGATGGGAGGGGTTGAAGGTAGTTGAAGGATGGGATTAAAAACAAACTAAATATAACTATTGTAAAATACACTGTGTCCGTAAGATGTATATAGTATCTATAAGATGGAAGTAGAAGCCTAAAAAATAAATAAAAAATCACTAGTTTCCCCCTTTTATCTGTGGATTAATTGTTGTAGTAGAGAACACACGTTTTTGTGTGACACAAAAAAGATCCAGCAAAAAAAAGGACCATTTGCATTTCAGGTAAAATAACAACCCAATGTTTATCTTCCAGGACAAATTAGCTAGCAACAGCAAGCTAGCTAAATGTCCATATATGTTTCATGTGTATTTCGACCTGTCCCCAAATTAATATAGTTGGTTCACAGTTGGTTTTGGTATTTTAACCTTCGTGTGGATAGACAAAATCAACATGCGGACGCACACACGGAGCCGGTTTGGTCAACATGTAAGGCAGGCTGACGGACTAACTGACAGCTGAGCAGACTGTATAGACAGGTGGGTAATGTATAGGATGGGATAGACCACCAGGCAATCAGACAGGTAGGCTGACAGGCAAATCATGATAACCTATAAGTGGTAACAGTGTAGTTCCATGACATTAGACTTATTCTACAATATACATGGGTCTGGACAGACTCATCTGCTATTCAAGGTTTCCTCCTCTTCACACAGTTCAACTTCAGAGGAAAGAAGTCAAACACTCTAGTTATTGAATGGGCAACTATGGGAATTGTGCACGTGTCAGCGTATAAACAACTGGTTGAAGGAAGTCAGGTGCAGGAGAGCAGAGATGATTGAACAGGCACACTTTATTCAGGCAGAGGAAAACAGCCGGACGCAACTGCATCACAACACTCCGGCCCAAGGAAAAAGCGAGCGCACAAATGACACAAACAGGTACTAGTAACAAAACCACGGGTTACAAACAATACCCGGCGCAAAACCAGCCTGTAGCGACACACACGTAATGAAACGAACAATACCACACACAGACATTAGGGTAACAGAGGATAATATACACGTAGAGTAATGAGGGGATGTAAACCAGGTGTGCGGAAAAACAAGACAAAACAAATGGAAAATTAAAGGTGGAGTGGCGATGGCTAGAAGACCGGTGAAGTCGACCGCCGAACGCCGCCCGAACAAGGAGAGGGACCGACTTCGGCGGGAGTCGTGACAGCACGCTGCAAAGCAACTTTCACTTAGGGTTGTGAACATAATAAAAAATATTGCATAATGAAATTACACATGGGGGAAAAAAACAAGAAGCAGCGTGTAAGTATAAGGCAGAATGATTTGCACGACTTGGTTATTAGCCAAAGTTCATATTCAACATACATACTCTCTGACTACTTCATAGCACACTGCCTGCTCCGAGCAACATTTACTCATTCTAATTCTGCAAATTGTGAATTCCAATAGTGCATTCTAGAATCCCAGCCAGTCTTTTGTTCTGATGCCTTTAATCGTTGATCTGCTGTGCAGTGGCTTTAATATCTCAGTATGACCACATAATATAAAGAATTGGAGAGAAACATCTAATGAACTGGGCCTCCCCAAACGCTAATTTCCCTTAAAACATACAGTATAAGTGGGAAGTTTTGTAACACGTTCAAAGTCTATTGTAATTTGGCTGGTTTTAAACCTCGGACGGTATTTTATTTTTATTTTTATATTTCACCTTTATTTAACCAGGTAGGCCAGTTGAGAACAAGTTCTCATTTACAACTGCGACCTGGCCAAAATAAAGCAAATCAGTGCGACAAAAACAACACAGCAACACATGGGATAAACAAACGTACAGTCAATAACACAATAGAAATCTGTATACAGTGTGTGCAAATGAAGTAAGGAGGTAAGGCAATAAATAGGCCAATAGTGGCAAAGTAATTACAATTTAGCAATTTACACTGGAGTGATATATGTGCAGATGATGATGTGCAAGTAGAAATACTGGTGTGCAAAAGAGCAGAAAAACAAAAACAAATATGGGGATGAGGTAGGTAGTTGGTTGGATGGGCTATTTACAGATGGGCTTTGTACAGCTGCAGCGATCAGTAAGCTGCTCTGACAGCTGACGCTTAAAGTTAGTGAGGGAGACATAAGTCTCCAACTTCAGTGATTTTTGCAATTCGTTCCAGTCATTGACAGCAGAGAGCTGGAAGGAAAGGCGGCCAAAGAAGATGTTTGCTTTGGGGATGACCAGTGAAATATACCTGCTGGAGAGCGTGCAACGGGTTTGTGTTGCTATGGTGACCAGTGAGCTGAGATAAGGTGGAGCTTTACCTAGCAAAGACTTATAGATGACCTGAAGCCAGTGGGTTTGGCGTCGAATATGTAGCGAGGACCAGCCAACGAGGGTATACCGGGCTTTGTCGCAGTGGTAGGTGGTATACCGGGCTTTGGTGACAAAACGGATGACACTGTGATAGACTGCATCCAATTTGCTGAGCAGTGTTGCAGGCTATTTTATAAATCCCATCACTGAAGTCAAGGATCGGTAGGATAGTCAGTTTTACGAGGGTATGTTTGGCAGCATGAGTGAAGGAGGCTTTGTTGCGAAATAGGAAGCCGATTCTAGATTAAACTTTGGATTGGAGATGCTTAATGTGAGTCTGGAAGGAGAGTTTACAGTGTAGCCAGACACCTAGGTATTTATAGTTGTCCACATATTCTAAGTCAGAGCCGTCTAGAGTAGTGATGCTAGTCGGGCGGGTGGGTGGGTGGGTGCGGGCAGCGTTCGGTTGAAAAGCATGCATTTCGTTTGACTAGCATTTAATAGCAGTTGGAGGCCATGGAAGGAGTGTTGTATGGCGTTGAAGCTCGTTTGGAGGTTTGTTAACACAGTGTCCAAAGAAGGGCCAGAAGTATACAGAATGGTGTCGTCTGCGTATAGGTGGATCAGAGACTCACCAGCAGCAAGAGCGACATCATTGATGTATACAGAGAAGAGAGTCGGCCCAATAATTGAACCCTGTGGCACCCCCATAGAGACTGCCAGAGGCCCGGACAACAGGCCCTCCGATTTGACATGCTGAACTCTGTCAGAGAAGTAGTTGGTGAACCAGGCGAGGCAATCATTTGAGAAACCAAGGCTATTGAGTTTGCCAATGAGGATGTGGTGATTGACAGAGTCGAAAGCCGTGGCCAGGCCAATGAATACGGCTGCATAGTATTGTTTCTTATCGATGGCGGTTAAGATATCGTTTAGGACCTTGAGCATGGCTGAGGTACAACCGTGACCAGCTCTGAAACCAGATTGCATAGCGGAGAAGGTGCGGTGGGATTCGAAATGGTCGGTAATCTGTTTGTATACTTGGCTTTCGAAGACCTTAGAAAGGCAGGGTAGGATAGATATAGGTCTGTAGCAGTTTGGGTCTAGAGTGTCTCCCCCTTTGAAGAGGGGGATGACCGCGGCCGCTTTCAAATCTTTAGGAAACTCGGGATATACGAAAGAGGTTGAACAGACTAGTAATAGGGGTTGCAACAATGGTGGCGGATAATTTTAGGAAGAGAGGGTCCAGATTGTCTAGCCCAGCTGATTTGTAGGGATCCAGATTTAGCAGCTCTTTCAGAACATCAGCTGTCTGGATTTGGGGGAAGGAGAAGCGGGGGGGGGGGGGGGGGGGGGGGGTTGGACCAGTTACTGCGGGGGGTGTAGACCTGTTGGCCGGGGGTAGCCAGGTGGAAAGCATGGCCAGCAGTAGAGAAATGCTTATTGAAATTCTCGATTATCGTGGATTTATCAGTGAGTGTTTCCTAGTCTCAGTGCAGTGGGCAGCTGGGAGGAAGTACTCTTATTCAAAATGGACTTTACAGTGTCCCAAAACTTTTGGGAATTAGTGCTGCAGGATGCAAATTTCTGTTTGAAAAAGCTAGCCTTTACTTTCCTAACTGACTGTGTGTATTGGTTCCTGACTTCCCTGAAAAGTTGCATATCGCGGGGACTATTCGAAGCTAGTGCTCTTGCTTGCCAGACTCATGGAGACACGGCAGCTATGGGAAGAGACTACAAGGATGGCTAGCAGCCTGCAACCAGTGAGGGAACAAGGAGAAGAGGGGGAAACCCAGAGGCCTTGAGTTTTTAGAGCAAGTCGACAGAGATAAAGATGGTACAGAGAAAGCCAGAGGAAGAAGACCAATACCAGATGGTAGTTTAGCAAGCCCTGGGACCAGGGTAAATGTACATTCAGCCCTGGGACCAGGGTAAAACTACATTCAGCCCTGGGACCAGAGTAAAATTACATTCAGCCCTGGGACCAGAGTAAAACGGTAACATTCGTCGTATGGAGGAAGAGAGGAGGACCAAGGCGCAGCGTGAAAAGTATCCATTTTAACAGAATACGTAAACAGAATACGTAAACAAACAAACAAAATAACGATAAACAAGAATAACACGAAACGAAACAGTTCTGTCTGGTGCAGACACACGAAGACTGAAGACAATCACCCACAAAACCCAACACAAAACAGGATACCTAAATATGGTTCCCAATCAGAGACAATGACTAACACCTGCCTCTGATTGAGAACCATATCAGGCCAAACACAGAAACGGGAAAACTAGACACACAACATAGAATGCCCACTCAGCTCACGTCCTGACCAACACTAAAACAAAGAAAACACAAAAGAACTATGGTCAGAACGTGACAAAAACTACATTCAGCCCTGGGACCAGAGTAAAACTACATTCAGCCCTGGGACCAGAGTAAAACTACATTCAGCCCTGGGACCAGGGTTAAACTACATTCAGCCCTGGGACCAGGGTAAAAGTACATTCAGCCCTGGGACCAGGGTAAAACTACATTCAGCCCTGGGACCAGGGTTAAACTACATTCAGCCCTGGGACCAGGGTAAACTACATTCAGCCCTAAGACCAGAGTAATACTACATTCAGCCCTGGGACCAGAGTAAAACTACATTCAGCCCTGGGACCAGGGTAAACTACATTCAGCCCTGGGACCAGAGTAAAACCACATTCAGCCCTGGGACCAGGGTAAAACTACATTCAGCCCTGGGACCAGAGTAAAACTACATTCAGCCCTGGGACCAGGGTAAACTACATTCAGCCCTGGGACCAGAGTAATACTACATTCAGCCCTGGGACCAGAGTAAAACCACATTCAGGCCTGGGACCAGGGTAATACTACATTCAGCCCTGGGACCAGGGTAAAACTACATTCAGCCCTGGAACCAGGGTAAACTACATTCAGCCCTGGGACCAGGGTAAAACTACATTCAGCCCTGGGACCAGGGTAAACTACATTCAGCCCTGGGACCAGGGTAAACTACATTCAGCCCTGGGACCAGGGTAAAACTACATTCAGCCCTGGGACCAGAGTAAAATTACATTCAGCCCTGGGACCAGGGTAAAATTACATTCAGCCCTGGGACCAGAGTAAAACTACATTCAGCCCTGGGACCAGGGATAAACTACATTCAGCCCTGGGACCAGGGTAAAACTACATTCAGCCCTGGGACCAGAGTAAAACTACATTCAGCCCTGGGACCAGGGTAAAAGTACATTCAGCCCTGGGACCAGGGTAAAAGTACATTCAGCCCTGGGACCAGGGTTAAACTACATTCAGCCCTGGGACCAGGGTAATACTACATGAATCACTAGAACATTATCTGTGTCATAGTCAGATATGGCCTGTCCACGTGCGCATACACACACACACACACCAATGCACGAGCACACAAAACCCCATGTATGTGCACACACACACACACACACACACACACACACACACACACACACACGCACACGCACACGCACACGCACACGCACGCACACACACACACACACACACACACACACACACACACACACACACACACACACACACACACACACACACACACACACACAGACACACACACACACACAGACAGACAAATCTCCAGAGTCGGGCTTTGTACCATCTGCTCCAGAGCTCCAGATTCACACCTGATGCCTGCCTGCATGCCTTCTCTCTCTCTCTGTCTTTCTCTCTCTCTCTCTCTCTCTCTCTCTCTCTCTCTCTCTCTCTCTCTCTCTCTCTCTCTCTCTCTCTCTCTCTCTCTCTCTACCTTGCTCTCACTCTGCCCTCTCTCCATCCCTCTCTCCCTCCTGGAGGATCTGGGAACAAGATGAATGATTGGACACAGACGGTATCTTTCTGCCTCTACATATCAGCCATGACACAAAAGAGTCTAACACATTGAGGGAAAACAACATAATTGAAAGGCAATGGTCCATTATCCAGTGTCAGTGAAATGCTCCTCAGTGTCAGTGAAATGCTCCTAAGTGTCAGTGAAATGCTCCTAAGTGTCAGTGAAATGCTCCTAAGTGTCAGTGAAATGCTCCTCAGTGTCAGTGAAATGCTCCTCACAAGGCTTTAGTATAATTTGTTGCACATTGTCCCACATGTAAACATTGACACATCTTCCTACTTGTATTATTCCGTTTAATTCATGTATTATTCCGTTTAATTCATGTATTATTCCGTTTAATTCATGTATTATTCCGTTCAATACATGCTGCTGTAAAAATGGATGCATAGAAGAATGGCAACACTATCAACATTATGTCTAGCTATCACAATACTCATTTTTGTTATCTGCATTGAAACAACTGGCAGAAAAATACAATAAATGGCAGTGGTTAGGTCTGACTGGTCTTTGTACAACAGCAGACTATCCAGGCATTTTTCTAACAGGACATTATGTATGCTCTTATATCAAACCCTTTGTCTGTTTCCAATGCAATGTTTCGTCACAATATTTAGATATTTCTTAATTCCATTTTTGGACTTTTAGATGTGTGTTTATTGTTGTGAATTGTGAGATACTACTGCACTGTTGGAGCTAAGAACACATGCATTTCGCTACACCCGAAATAACATCTGCTTAATATGTGACCAATAAAATTTGATTTGATTTGGTTCGATGTGCTATTCTGTTACCAATTCAAAGACTTGCTTTGTAAGGTTTACTTTGGACCTTTTTCCACAGTGTTAAAAGGAGCAGTGGGGTATTTTCTTGGAGAGCATTCTGTGACCAATGTGTCGTCATTTGTTACTGCCAAAAAAGGTAAAATTAATCATATTGCCAAGGCACCTAACATAATGACTTTCTCTGTTGTTTTGGTTACTCACCTCACTCTAGCCCACTAATATCTACTTAAAAGTATGCTGGTTGGTACTCAGAGAGGACCTTATCATTTTTTTTTTTTATTAATTTTTTTTTATTATTTTTATTTTTTCTTTTTTTTTCTTTTTTTTTTTCTGCGGGGTGGATCAGCTTAATATTGCGGAAAGAATGTTGCTTCCAATGTAATTGTCTGCATCATTTCCAATCCCCCATATTTTTTTGGGTAAATATATATATCCATTCACGTATGCATACATATACACATATATACATACACATACCTACATAGACATACATACTTTTTTTAAAGAGTATACCTTTATTATTATTCCCCGCAAACCCTACCACCGATCCCCCAATTGGAGTAAACTGATAAACATTTCTGTTTTTACCTTCAATTTATACATCTTATACACATTTTACAGACACAGTCTACTTTATAATAGTTCTCTCTTGTTTGTTCTTAGTCCTTCCTCTATTTCTGTTGTCCATCCAGTTTGATTTCCACTTGTAACTGTGCTATTTCACAATAGCTCCGCACCTATACACATTTCACAGATCCCGTATGCCCTACATTGTTTATCTTGTTATTAGTCCCACCCTTCAGCTCCACTCAACCTTTCCCATCTATCTTCCAACATCATCCATTTCGGATTTTTATTTGCCATATATTTTTCAACTGTGCTGTGATGCTTCACAAAAGATTTGAATCTTCCTATTCTCATAGCTTCCACGGATTGTAAATTAAAAATAAACATTTTTGCTAAAATAATTATTATATTATTGATTGATTGACTATGGCTTTTCAAATCCCCCAGTATTGCTATCTGTAGCGTTAGTTCTACGCAAATGTTGCAATTCTTCAACCATTCCTGGACCTGTGACCAAAAACGAGCTACATGCGGACAATACCAAAATAAATGGTCTAATGACTCTGCCTCCTCACAGCAGAATCTACAGAGCTGGGAAGATTGTATCCCCCATATATATAACATTCTATTAGTTGCAAGAATTTTGTACAATAATTTAAATTGAAAAATTCGAAGTTTTGAATCCGGCGTTGTTTTGCGTATCAATTCATAAACCATGTGCCATGGAATGGGTACATCGAAAATCTCTTCCCAACTATTTTGCAATTTATATGGCACAGCTGTAAGTTTTTTGGTCCTTAAATGAAATTGGTATATGTTTTTATTTATCACACTTTTCTTTAACCATTTATGTTCTTTAATATAAGGCCGACATACAAGTTCCTTACTTTTATCCCCTTCCACCTGCCTCTTCCATTTTTGTGGTAATGCTGCAATTAATTGGTTGTAATTTTGGGTAGAGCAGACATTTCCATATGTCTGTGTTAGCTGCATGTGTGACATTACTCCACCAGTCCTATTTATGATATCATTCACAAAAATTATACCTTTTTTAAACATTTCTTCGATAAATACAGTTTTTTTATCAATTACTATATTTGAATTTAACCACAAGATTTGTTGTACTATTTGTTCCGTCCTTTCAGGTGGATTAAACTGAAATTGCAACCAACTTTCTAAGGCTTGTTTAAAAAATAAAGATATTTTGGAGATTATTTCCTTTTCAAGCAACCGAAAGTGAGCAGGTGTAATCTGAATAAAGGGAAAAAGGCCCTTCTTGAACATAGGATGAGACATTCGTACCAATCTACTAGAGAACCAGTTTGGATTTAAGTATAACTTTTGTATGACTGATGCCTTTAGTGAGAGGTCTAATGCTTTAATATTTAATAATTTCTGCCCTCCGAATTCATATTCGTTATATAAATAGGCCCTTTTAATTTTATCTGGCTTGCCGTTCCAAATAAAATTGAATATTTTTTGTTCATATAATTTAAAAAGCAGGTCACTAGGTGTAGGCAAAACCATAAGCAAATAGGTAAACTGTGATATGATTAAAGAGTTAATCAGGGTGATTTTCCCACAAATAGACAGGTATTTTCCTTTCCATGGTAGCAAGATCTTATCTATTTTTGCTAACTTTCTATAAAAATGTATTGGAGTGAGATCATTTCTTTCTTTTGGGATTTGTATACCGAGTATGTCCACATCAGCGTCAGACCATTTAATTGGTAAACTACATGGCAATGTAAAATGTGTATTTTTTAGTGATCCAATACGTAATATGGTACATTTATCATAATTTGGTTTTAATCCAGAGAGGATAGCAAATGTATCTAGATCCTCTAAGAGGCCGTGGAGAGATTCTAGTTGTGGTTTTAAAAGAAAACATGAATCATCAGCGTACAATGACACCTTAGTTTTTAGGCCCTGGATTTCTAATCCCTTAATATTAATGTTTGATCTAATTTTAACAGCTAACATTTCGATGGCAATAATAAATAGATATGCCGATAGTGGACAACCTTGTTTTACTCCTCTAGATAGTTTAAAACTTTCTGAGATGTAGCCATTATTTACTATTTTACACCTAGGGTTACTATACATAATTTTTACCCATTTTATAAGAGATTCCCCAAAATTGAAATATTCTAGGCATTTATATATAAACTCCAGTCGTACTTTATCAAAAGCCTTTTCAAAATCAGCTATGAAAACCAGGCCTGGTGTCCCCGATATTTCATAGTGTTCTATTGTTTCCAGTACTTGCCTTATATTATCTCCAATGTATCGTCCATGTAAAAAACCTGTCTGATTAGGATGAATAATATCTGACAAAACGTTTTTTATTCTATGCGCCAAGCATTTTGCTAGGATTTTTGCATCACAACACTGAAGTGTAAGAGGTCTCCAATTTTTTAAATGGACTGGATCTTTATATATACCACTTGGGTCCTGTTTCAGTAATAATGATATCACACCTTCTTGTTGCGTGTCTGATAATCTATCATTTATATAGGAGTGGTTAAAACAAGCTAATAATGGTCCTTTGAGTATATCAAAAAAATGTTTGTATACTTCCACTGGTATGCCATCCAGTCCTGGAGTTTTCCCATCCTTAAAGGCCCCAATTGCATCAAGTAGTTCCTCCTCTGTAATTAGGCCTTCACATGAGTCTTTCTGTACAGATGTTAATTTTACATTATTATTAGGGAAAAAATCCATACAATTAGTTTCAGTTAGTGGAGATGGAGGAGCCTGAAACGAAAATATATTCTTAAAGTACTTTACTTCCTCTTTCAAAATATCATTTGGTGAATCATGCGTGACTCCATCATTTGTAACAAGTTTTAATACGTTTTTTTTGGTAGCATTTCTATATTGAAGATTGAAAAAGAATTTGGTGCATTTTTCCCCATATTCCATCCAGTTCGCTTTATTTTTGTAATATATTACACTGGATCTTTCTTGAATAAGTTCCTCCATTTCTTTTTGTTTTTCCTCTAACTTATTCTGTGCCTCTATGGTACCGTTTTTATTGTTATCTAACTGTACTGTTAGTCCTTCAATTTCCTTTGTTAATATGGACTCTTTTGATCGAAATTGTTTTTGTTTTATAGATGAGTACTGAATTGCATGGCCTCTAAAGGCACACTTAAAAGTGTCCCATACAATATGGGGATCTGCTGTACCTATGTTATGTCTAAAAAAGTCAGTTATAAATTCTTCTGTCCTAGTTCTAAACAATTTATCATCTAGTAGGCTTTGATTAAATTTCCAATATCCTCGCCCACGTGGAAATTCTGTAAGAGTAATATATATGCCAATTATGTGATGGTCCGACCGCATTCTGTCCCCTATCAAACACTTTTTAACTTTTGGTGCCAGAGAGAATGATATAAGAAAGTAGTCAAGGCGACTAGCTTGATTAAGCCTCCGCCATGTATATCTCACTAGGTCAGGGTATTTAAGTCTCCATATATCCACTAATTCCAATATATCCATGACATTCCTGATTTCCTTAAGTGCCTGAGGGTGATAGTTTGTAGTGTGATTTCCTTTCCGGTCCATAGAGGTATTTAAGACCGTATTAAAATCTCCCACTATAATAATAGAGTCTAGTGTTGCTTGTAGAGTTGATACATTCTTATATATATTGTCAAAGAAGCTTGGATCATCATTATTCGGACCGTATAGGTTAATAAGCCATATATGTTTATTGTCCAATAACATATTTAAAATAATCCATCTACCTTGAGGATCTGTTTGGACAAGTTGCACATTTGGATCAAAGTTATTATTAATTAAAACCATCACCCCTTTTGAATTTCTTTGCCCATGGGAGAAATATATTTCGCCCCCCCAGTTCTTTTTCCACAAAACTTCATCTAAAACTGTTGAATGGGTTTCCTGTAAACAGTAGATATTATAATCCTTCTCTTTTAGCCAGGTAAATACTGATCGTCTTTTCTTATTATCTGCTAAGCCATTACAATTGTAACTGGCTATACTTATTTCACCACTTACCATAATGAGACACACCTTTCAATTATTTTTATCAAAATATATGTTTGTAAACGTCCTATTAAAAAGTAACATAATGATTGAGTGTCTATATAGTTGTACCATGACATTTGCATCTCCACTAAGCAAACCTCCAATTGGTCCCCACTATTCCACCCGCCAAAAGCCCCCATCTCGAGTTGGGTTGTCATCCCAATGCCCGGCAGACCACCCCCGACCCCCCGCATTGCACAGCCCCGGACCGACTGGGATCCATCCTTCGAAAAGTGCACACAGCACCATCCACCGAACCGAAGCAGATCCATTGCCAAATGCATTTCCATCGCCCTCACCTCGATTTTTATTACATATTGCTGTGAATCATCCTCTATAGTCCCTAACATCTTTTACTTCTTCCTTCGCAACAGTTGTGGGATACACACATACACCCACACACATTCAGCCCTTACCCCCACACAACCATAAGCTCACCCTCTCAACAATTGCACCATCCCAGAGCCCAACTCAAGATGGGTCATGATTTACAAATGTACTTGCAGTTGCAGCTGCATGAGAAGGCCTGCAAGACCGCGCAAAAAATGAGCATAAATGTAGAGATTTATTTACCATTGTCACATCCTAGATGATGGAGGTCAAATGTACACCTTCTTCCTGAAACACCCACAATACGGTCATCCATTTTGACCATGTTCCCAAGCATCTCCATGCAGTCCGATTGGTTTCGTGCCACCAGGGCCACAATAATATACCCCCTCTCTGAATGTCCGAGTGTGACCCCCTCCCCATGGGTTACTGCAGCTAGTGTTGCCAGCACTGCCACTGCCTGGGTGGGGGCACCCCACCGGAATCCCCACCGGCTAGGTACAAGGTCGTCAAGGTTCTCATTAGCAGCTTTGAGAATTTCCTTGTTTATTATGCTCTCCCTTTAGGGGGCTTTGGCTTTGCAGGACCAACCCTGCCAAGCAGGCTCAGAATCTTGAGGGGACCTTATCATCTTAAACTGTCCCTCTTTACTCTACTGGGGAAAAAACATAGTAATAAGACTGTTACTTGATCTTTACTATCAGTCTTCATATCCACATCCTGGTTCAACCCTAAACCCTAGCCTCAACCACAACCCTTAACCCTAGCTTCATATCCACATCCTGGTTCAACCCTAGCCTCAACCACAACCCTTAACCCTAGCTTCATATCCACATCCCTGTTCAACCCTAGCCTCAACCACAACCCTTAACCCTAGCTTCATATCCACATCCCTGTTCAACCCTAGCCTCAACCACAACCACAACCCTTAACCCTGGCTTCATATCCACATCCTGGTTCAACCCTAGTCTCAACCACAACCACAACCCTTAACCCTAGCTTCATATCCACATCCCTGTTCAACCCTAGCCTCAACCACAACCACAACCCTTAACCCTAGCTTCATATCCACATCCCTGTTCAACCCTAGTCTCAACCACAACCACAACCCTTAACCCTAGCTTCATATCCACATCCCAGTTCAACCCTAGTCTCAACCACAACCACAACCCTTAACCCTAGCTTCATATCCACATCCTGGTTCAACCCTAGTCTCAACCACAACCCTTAACCCTAGCTTCATATCCACATCCTGGTTCAACCCTAGTCTCAACCACAACCACAACCCTTAACCCTAGCTTCATATCCACATCCCTGTTCAACCCTAGTCTCAACCACAACCCTTAACCCTAGCTTCATATCCACATCCTGGTTCAACCCTAGTCTCAACCACAACCACAACCCTTAACCCTAGCTTCATATCCACATCCCTGTTCAACCCTAGCCTCAACCACAACCCTTAACCCTAGCTTCATATCCACATCCCTGTTCAACCCTAGCCTCAACCACAACCACAACCCTAACCCTAGCTTCATATCCACATCCCTGTTCAACCCTAGCCTCAACCACAACCACAACCCTTAACCCTGGCTTCATATCCACATCCCTGTTCAACCCTAGCCTCAACCACAACCCTTAACCCTAGCTTCATATCCACATCCCTGTTCAACCCTAGTCTCAACCACAACCACAACCCTTAACCCTAGCTTCATATCCACATCCCTGTTCAACCCTAGCCTCAACCACAACCACAACCCTTAACCCTAGCTTCATATCCACATCCCTGTTCAACCCTAGTCTCAACCACAACCCTTAACCCTGGCTTCATATCCACATCCCTGTTCAACCCTAGTCTCAACCACAACCCTTAACCCTGGCTTCATATCCACATCCCAGTTCAACCCTAGCCTCAACCACAACCCTTAACCCTAGCTTCATATCCACATCCCTGTTCAACCCTAGTCTCAACCACAACCACAACCCTTAACCCTAGCTTCATATCCACATCCCTGTTCAACCCTAGCCTCAACCACAACCACAACCCTTAACCCTAGCTTCATATCCACATCCCTGTTCAACCCTAGTCTCAACCACAACCCTTAACCCTGGCTTCATATCCACATCCCTGTTCAACCCTAGTCTCAACCACAACCCTTAACCCTAGCTTCATATCCACATCCTGGTTCAACCCTAGCCTCAACCACAACCACAACCCTTAACCCTGGCTTCATATCCACATCCCTGTTCAACCCTAGCCTCAACCACAACCCTTAACCCTAGCTTCATATCCACATCCCTGTTCAACCCTAGCCTCAACCACAACCCTTAACCCTAGCTTCATATCCACATCCTGGTTCAACCCTAGTCTCAACCACAACCACAACCCTTAACCCTAGCTTCATATCCACATCCCTGTTCAACCCTAAACCCTAGCCTCAACCACAAACCTTAACCCTAGCTTCATATCCACATCCTGGTTCAACCCTAGTCTCAACCACAACCCTTAACCCTAGCTTCATATCCACATCCCTGTTCAACCCTAAACCCTAGCCTCAACCACAACCCTTAACCCTAGCTTCATATCCACATCCTGGTTCAACCCTAGCCTCAACCACAACCCTTAACCCTAGCTTCATATCCACATCCCTGTTCAACCCTAGCCTCAACCACAACCACAACCCTTAACCCTAGCTTCATATCCACATCCCTGTTCAACCCTAGTCTCAACCACAACCACAACCCTTAACCCTGGCTTCATATCCACATCCCTGTTCAACCCTAGTCTCAACCACAACCACAACCCTTAACCCTGGCTTCATATCCACATCCCTGTTCAACCCTAGTCTCAACCACAACCCTTAACCCTAGCTTCATATCCACATCCCTGTTCAACCCTAAACCCTAGCCTCAACCACAAACCTTAACCCTAGCTTCATATCCACATCCTGGTTCAACCCTAGTCTCAACCACAACCCTTAACCCTAGCTTCATATCCACATCCCTGTTCAACCCTAGTCTCAACCACAACCCTTAACCCTAGCTTCATATCCACATCCCTGTTCAACCCTAGTCTCAACCACAACCCTTAACCCTAGCTTCATATCCACATCCTGGTTCAACCCTAGTCTCAACCACAACCACAACCCTTAACCCTAGCTTCATATCCACATCCCTGTTCAACCCTAGTCTCAACCACAACCACAACCCTAACCCTAGCTTCATATCCACATCCCAGTTCAACCCTAACCCTCAACCATAACTCTAGCTTAATGTACACATTAACACCTGTTCTCCCACAAGGAGGTGGTCCTGGGAGGAGGTGAATTGGAGGCAACTTAAAGTAACATGTAGGTAGTTCCGGAAGTATTCATAAGATTCGGAAAACTTAAAATGTCCTTCAAGTAGTTCTGGAAGTATTCATAGGATTCTTTAAGGTGTGAAATTCAAGGTCAATCTTCTATCATAGTGTTCTTTAATGAATCACAAAACTGTATCTGTTATTAAATCACATTATGCATAATTTAATTAAGCAATAAGGACTGGGGGGGTGTGGTATATGGCCAATATACCACGGCTAAGGGCTGTTCTTAAGCACGATGCAATGCGGAGTGCCTGGATACAGACCTTAGCCGTGGCATATTGGCCATATACCACAAACCACTGAGGTGCCTTATTGCTATTATAAACTGGTTACCAACTAAATTAAAAGAGTAAAGATAAATATTTTGTCATACCCGTGGTATACAGCCAATCAGTATTATGGGCTCGAACCACCCAGTTTATAATATATAATACGTGATTTTCAACAGTGATTTTCCTGCAGAGATCCTACTCTTTAATCTACAGTAGATTGTCTCACAAAAGCAACAATCAAAACATGCTTAATGCAGGCAAAGGCTTGCAATATTCCACCCATACAGATTTTTTACATTAAAGAAGACTACCCAAATGCACCATTTGCTGAATGTTACTGAATTCTTAGACACACATTTTATCTAATAAATATGATTATCTTGTCATACCAGGCAGCCCAAAGGTAACCCCAAGGGTACCATAAACTGTGCCTTTCATTGAGGCGTTCAGAGGTGTTAAATTTACCATTAGATAATGTTATCACATCTCAGATAAAATTCCAAATGTCATCAGCTCCAGCTTCTGTGAAATCAAGTTTAAATCACAGAGCGATTAGCTGCTCTGATTAAAATAACTGTTACAGAAATAAGAAGACTGCCTGATCTCCTATCTTTATAAGACAAGCTATTTATCATATTCCACTGTGGAATATATTATTAGTTCAAGTAGGAGGAAGAGGTGGGAGGAATATAACGACGAACTATGATCAATATCCCTTAAATGTCTCCCAGTTAGAAGTGTAGGAAAATGGCACAGTCAAAATTCTATAACATCCTACGGTTCAAGATGTGATTTTTAGAAATTATTTTTTGGTATTAAAACGAGATTTACATAGCAGAGACTGAGGTTGTTACTGTATACAATTCATTCTCCACTTGGCCAATTTTAGAGAGATTAGAGGACTAATAGTGTTCGCATGCATTGAAAGATACTGTACTTTCTGTTCACTCTTGATACGGCCCCAATGCATTAAAAAAGGATTACCGAAATTGAAGGATTAACACAATTATTGAAGAGATGTCATCATCTCAGAGAGTTGAAATAGTTAGAAGAAAAAAATAAAGTGGTAAAGTTTGAAATACAAGACAAGGTCATCTGAAATCTTCCTGCATGCACAGAGACCTGAGGTCGTCCTGCAACTCATAAAAATACACACAAATGCAATGTACTTCAAAGATAAACAAAAATTGAAAACCTAAACTCAACTCAATGCCTAATAAATTTGATTGATAGTTTGTGGCATCCTTTTCACATCAAGCTGTTGTCGTGTCTTTGACTATGCCAGATTAATTGCTATGACATGCTATTCTATAAAATAATTTATCCGTAATTAATATTACCTGATTGAACTAATCATGTAAATATTAATCAACTAGAGAGGGACACCACGAAAGAATATTTATAGAGCTGTTATCTTCCGAATAAACTCTTAAAGATTTAGTAATATTTTACATCCATAGCAGTCACATTAATCGTCAGTTTATTCAGTCTCATCTGAAAGTTGTAAATCCTTGATTATCTGTAAGAATCCTGGCTAACAAGTTGAATCAGCAATACAAAATTGGGTTTAATTATTTATTTACTAAATACCTAACCAATCACACAGAATCACACATATACAATTAAATCATAACTTGATTACAAAGTGCCGTCATACAGAAAAACGTCCCTAGCGGGCGGAATAGATATGACAGCTTGTTACACAAAGAAAAGGGGCGGGATTTTAGTGAAAGAGCGGGAGACTGGAACAGAGGCGAAGCTGTGCTATCGTAAATACAGTATCTTATGCATTCTAAATTACCGCCCATTTGAAGAAGGAAAATGCAATAAATATTTACTCTGAGCTGCGCTTCAGTAGGTTGGTGGTAGATGGACCGTGTCGCCAACCCGAGTCCTCTGTCCTTTGAAGAATGTCTCTGGTGCCTTACTGGATACGTTGGAGTAACGTTGTGTGTAGTAGACGGGATACTCGGACTGTCCTTCCTAACCTGCGTTTGTAGCAACTGTTGCTAACTCAACGGCTAGGAGATATCCCTTCTGTAGTGAATACGAGTTCAAAGTTCATACCATTCACAATCAAAGTCCATGCTGCTGTTGGCTTAGTTCTGTAGTTATTATCTGAACCATTCTGACACAGGATCGTCATCCTAGCGTCCCGGAACAGGAAGTTATATTTTTGTCAATGGCTTTTATAGTGGAGGGAGAGGGGTGTGTCTGAAAAGTTTATAACCCGTGTCTCTTCACAGGGGCGGGCCCCTAGTTGAGCAGAAGCCCAAATTTATGAAAATCCAAATCTCTCATTTGGAAGCTAAAATTACATTTAATCTCTTCACAAATAATTTCATATTCAAACATTTGAATTAAACAACAATTCCATGTGAATCCAATACCTCTGACGTTTAGACTTTCCACATTAGAGTTTATGTCATTCTATCATTGATGAGAATGTGTCAGAGGGCAACCGAACTGACATAATATACCTTAAGTACCACCGCATATGTTCAGTTGGTCGGATTACCAGAATATAGTTCATTTCCCCCCACTTCTGATGTTCCCAGAATCTCTATGTTAACCAAGGGGTTTTCTTATGTCACATCAGTTATAGTAGGGAGAGGGAAAAGGGGGGAAAGAGGTATTTATGACTGTCATAAACCTACCCCTAGGCCAACGTCATGACACTGCTGATTTAAACAGTGATGATAACCAGCATGCTCTGGTTTCATTGTTCATAATACAATGTTTTCCTCAGGGACTATACTCATCAGAGGCTCCAATAAGGGTGCCTAGGGGGCCCATCATAATAAATGGTTATAGCACCACCTAAAGGATGTGTTAGGCCTACTGTACTTCACTGAATATAAATGTAATTTACAGTGGTGGAGAATGACTGGTCGATTTCATCTCCAGACCAGTAAAAAACAACTTTTCTACAGATTCCTATTTGTGATAGATGTGTGTGTTCGTACATCAGTAGATCATGAATGCACACGTTTCTTATGGGGCTAAAATAAGCCAGTATTTTTCATTCTATCAATCCTGATGATAAATCATAAGCCATATCTTTCCCTTGCATTGGCATGCTGCAGATAAACAGGATTTGAAGTTAGACCAGCACCTCAATGCTGCTACCTCTGTTAGATCTTTCTGTGTGAAGCTCTGCCCAACCATCACACAGAGAGAGTGAGAGTGAGAGAGAGAGAGAGAGAGAGAGAGAGAGAGAGAGAGAGAGAGAGAGAGAGAGAGAGAGAGAGAGAGAGAGAGAGAGAGATCCCATAATATGACATTTGAAACGTCTTAATTATTTTGGAACTTCTGTCAGTGTTATGTTTACTGTTCATTTTTATTGTTTATTTCACTTTTGTTTATTATCTACAAAATTTGCTTTGGCAATGTTAACATGTTTCCCATGCCAATAAAGCCCTTGAATTGAATTGAGAACATATCAACAAGCTGTTCTCTTCCATAACTTGGATACACACACCACCTGGTGGTTAAAGCATCTCACACCTGAAATCAAAATACTGTATTTGTAAATGTCTCCATCATACTCTCTCTTGATGTGATCTGAATAACACCTCAACATTGTATTTTCTCATTTTGGTCATAGATGAGGGTGGTTATTTTGTGGGGTTCCATTCTCCACATGATTACAT
The DNA here is from genome assembly GCF_016432855.1 of Salvelinus namaycush. Taxonomy (NCBI): domain Eukaryota; kingdom Metazoa; phylum Chordata; class Actinopteri; order Salmoniformes; family Salmonidae; genus Salvelinus; species Salvelinus namaycush. The sequence continues at coordinate 37,337,880 of NC_052327.1, forward strand.
ACTTTGTGCCTTATACGAGGACAGACTGATATTTAAAAATTATATTTTCCCAAGGCTGAAAAGAAAACTCCCATTAGTTTGTGAGGTCAGAAATAAAAAACGAATGCACTAGTACATCTGAGATGAAATCTTTCTGTATTGAAACGTTCTGCAATTAATAAAACCCACCACTAGAAGGTAGTATTGACTTCATATTGAAAACTTTTGTGCTGCGTTCATGGAGGACAGATTCAGACTATCCGCTAGGTTCAGGCCGTCCTTCTCTGGTTCAGTTCATTTTTGGTCTAAATACTCAAGGTCAATGGTCAATGCATAGATCACTAAGCAGACACATGAATCGTAACCTTTAAGAGTACATCGGTGGATACCTTCAGTTGCTTCCATTGCTTATTGTTGATCTATAACCCTGCAACTTTACCACAGGACTGTGATCAAATGACGAAATATGAGTACTATAAATTGTTTTCATAATAACTGGTCCAAGAGCAGCTAGATCAGGGGTGTCAAACATACGGCCCGCGGGCCGGAACCGGCCCCCAAGGAGGTTCGATCAGGCCCGCAGGATAATTTGAAAGTGGAAAAAATGCATAAAAGACATGGAATTAATATTTTTAATTCGCTGCAATTCATGGATTATCCGCTAAGGGGCGCACTCTTTCCATCAGAGTAGAAGACAAGCCGCATCACTGAGACAGACTGAAAACAGCAGACGGTATCAATGCGCCATCTGCTGCTTGTTACGACGTTGTTAGGACCACGTCCTATTTATTTACAGAGATGCACGGAAAACCTTCGTGCTTGGTGTGTTTGCAACAAGTTTCGGTATTGAAGGAATATAATATTCGACGCCACTACGAGACTCATCACAGCGAAAAATATGACGGCTTGCAAGGACAACTGAGAAGAGATAAGATTAACGAATTGCTGGCGGGTCTGAGGAAACAGCAGTCAACTTTCATCCAGAGCCGAGAAGTCAGTGAAGCAGCGGTAAAAGCCAGCTACCTAATTGCTAGCGAAATAGCATTAGCATCGAAGCCGTATTCCGACGGTGACTTTGTTAAACGATGCATGATGAAGGCGGCTGAACTTGTATGTCCCGAGAAGCGACAAGCTTTTGCCAGTAAATTGTAAATTGCACATTTGTCTAAGGAAATATGAGGTGTTTCATGAAATGTTTTGTAAAAGGATAGTTCATTAAATTTCAATATTTTCCTAATGTTCTTGTGCTTCTTTACACCAAAACAAAGGAAAGACATGATATTTTGGTTATTTATAGCAGAGTATGGTATAATTTTAATGGTCCGGCCCACTTGACATCTCCCTAGGCCGTATGTGGCCCACGATGCGAAATGAGTTTGACACCCCTGAGCTAGATGATGGCTTACACTCACTTCTAACATATGAGACATGAGACAGAGGGCGCTGATCCTAAATCAGTTTAAGGGAAAACAGTCAATCAATCTACTAACTACATTACAGCATAGGTTCCACTCAAATATTTTGTATAACTAACCCTCCTTGTTATAACCACAGATTATCCATTATTGATCAGATAGATACTCAAGTGGCCTCTCTAACCATGAAAATAAATGTCTTTGAAAATTGAAGGCAGTCGGAGGAGGGAAGATCAGGTGGGACCATTCTAGCCAATTAGAGGGCAGATGCGAGTTTGAACAACAGGAACAAGTCCAATATAAAGTTGTTGTTTTTTCAAAGTTGCCGGGATGTCACGTGTCCTACTTATATCAGTACAATCGTAACAACGTAAGCATTGCATTGAACAAATAAGCCATCATTGTTTTTGTTAACCAAATTCGACACGCTCATTGACCTCTATACAAAAACTCATCGCTTTGTGAGTAAAAATAACGCCACCTGCTGGAGAAGACAGGTGTTGGGCCCAGTTATCCCTTTCGCTTCACATCTTCCTCTGTTATATTCCATTCAAATGGACTTTATTGCCATGGGAAACATGTGTTTACATTGCCAAAGCAAGTGAAATAAACAAAAGTAAGAAGACCAAAAACAACATCAACAAAAAACAATTAGAATTGAACATTTATATCTAACGATCCTTCTATCTGTGTTCCACGCATTGAGCTTTAATAAGAAGGGTCCACTTTCAGAAAACGTGGCGTTCTGATATAACACGTGCGAAGCAACCAATTGACGCTGAGCTAAACGGTCACTCTTTGACCAATGGGGGAAGAGAGAAGAAGAAAGTGGTTACGTAGTCGTGCTTTGGATCCGTCCGTTCCACATTTCTTGTTGTTGTTGACATGGCTCAAAGCGTGTCTGTTACATCGTAAAATGAAGACATTTTAGGATTTATCTTGATTAAATTTGTTATTTTTGGTATTACTATGGACTAGCTTGGAATCATGGTTGTGAATTCAGTGCATTGGTTTCATAAGGGACTGCGGTTACACGATAATCCGGTTTTACAGGAAGCGCTAAATGGCACGGACACTGTGCGATGTGTTTATATTTTGGATCCGTGGTTTGCTGGTTCCGCCAACCTCGGCATCAACAGATGGAGGTCAGTGTCAATGCACACATTACTAAAACGACTAACTCTAACTTTATGAAATTAATAGCTGTATAATCATAGTGTGGCCCCCGAGTGGCGCAGCGGTCTAAGGCACTGCATCTCAGTGCAAGAGGCGTCACACTACAGTCCCTGGTTCGATTCCAGGCTGTATCACATCCAGCCGTGATTGGGACTCCCAGTTGTACAGATTTGGCCGGGGTAGGCCGTCAGTGTAAAGAACAATTTGAGGAAGTATACACTGACTCTAACTAGCTAGTGGAATTGCGAAGCACATCTGCATCCCTGAAAATGCTGGCAAGACATCGGGCATAGTCTTGCTCCCCATCACAACAAAAATAATCACGCTACAAATTAGCAACTTCTTCGGTCGTTTACTATTTGTACTGCAAAACGCACAAATTGGAAAAAAAATCCAACACTGCAACCTAGTCCAGCAGAAGAGTTGCAGCGGTGTAGATTGCCTCCCAATTAAAAAATTGACTTCTTCCCGGAACACATACAGTGTAAAGCAACCGGTGTGCACGAAGCCCGTTTACATCATGAACAAATTTCATTACACTATAAATCTTCTTCATGCAATTCCGTCATTACGTTATAGGTCATCTTCATGCAATCTCGTTCCGCTACTGGACCACATAATTTCTAACGCTTCGAACACCGACAGCGTCATTGCGCAAAATATTACGCAGTATCATCGGGATCTGTATGTAACACAAGTATAACATTCACCTTCTGCTACCATTTCTGTCAAGCCATCTACCATATAGTTTGACGTTTACGTTCATTTGATAAATCTAACATATGCACCACACCGAACGCACTGCCTCTGCAAGACACTGCATCTCAGTGCTAGAGGCATCACTACAGTTCGAATCCAGGCTGTATCACAACTGGCTGTGATTGGGAGTCCCATAGGACAGGGCACAGTTGGTTTAGTGTCGTCTGGGTTTGGCCGGTGTAGGCCGTCATTGTAAATAAGAATTTGTTCTTAACCTGTTTGGGCTGCAGGGGCAGTATTGAGTAGCCAGATAAAAGGTGCCCATTTCAAACGGCCTCGTACTCAATTCTTGCTCGTACAATATGCATATTATTATTACTATTGGATAGAAAACACTCTCTAGTTTCTAAAACCGTTTGAATTATATCTGTGAGTCAAACAGAACTCATTTGGCACAAACTTCCTGACCAGGAAGTGGAAAGTCTGAAATCGAGGCTCTGTTCTACTTCCTGCCTATATATGGGCATGATACGTATTAGTATACATGCACTTCATAGACCTTCCCCTGGATGTCAAGAGGCGGTGAGAGAAGAAATTGAGTGTTTATCTTGGTCTGAAGTGGAATACAAGCTCTTTGTATGACGTGTCCCCCATTTCCGGTTTTCTGGAGAGCGCGAGAAGGTACCTGGATTTGTCTTCTGTTTAGCTGCCGTTATAGGCGACTACTATCTCCGGCTTTGATTTTATTTGATACATGTGACCATATCATCGTAAAGTATGTTTTTTCAATATAGTTTAATCAGATTATTGAATTTTTTTCGGGAGTTTTGCCGTGTTCCGTTCTCTGACTTTGTTGACGATGGAGAGATTCATGCCACTTGGCTAGTGTGCTTGCTAAATCGAGAGGGAAAGTGGCCGTTCTAAATCCAAACAACGATTGTTCCCGACAAAGGACCCCTTGTCCAACATTCTGATGAAAGATCAGCAAAAGTAAGAAACATTTTATGATGCTATTTCATATATCTGTCGTACATGTGAATTAGTCGTCGGCGCCCAACTTTTGGGTACTCTAGCTATACCGAAGCTGGATGTCGTAATGAAGTTATTTTTTAGAATTCTAACACTGCGATTTCATTAAGAACTAATGGATCTATCATTTCCTATACAACATGTATTTTTTAGTTATGTTTATGAATAGCTATTTGGTCAGAATATGTGTGTCAGAAAAAGTGTCAGAAAAATATCCGGACGTTGTGGGAAATAGTAGCTACGTTAGCACATTGTATAACCACTGATTTCAGCTCTAAATATGCACATTTTCGAACAAAACATAAGTGTATGTATAACCTGATGTTATAGGACTGTCATCTGATGAAGAATATCAAGGTTAGTCAAAAATTATATATCTTTTACTGGTTTGTCACGATCGCTAACTTTTACTGCTGGGAAATGGCTTGTATTTTTGGCTATTGTGGTAAGCTAATATAACGCTATATTGTGTTTTCGCTGTAAAACACTTAATAAATCGGAAATATTGGCTGGAATCACAAGATGCCTGTCTTTCATTTGCTGTACACTATGTATTTTTCAGAAATGTTTTATGATGAGTAATTAGGTATTTGACGTTGGTGTCTGTAATTATTATGGCTGCTTTCGGTGCAATTTCTGATTGTAGCTGCAATGTAAACTATGATTTATACCTGAAATATGCACATTTTTCTAACAAAACATAGATTTATTGTATAACATGTTATAAGACTGTCATCTGATGAAGTTGTTTGTTGGTTAGTTTGGTTGGTTCTTGGTTAGTTAGGTTGGCTTTGTGCATGCTACCTGTGCTGTGAAAAATGTCTGTCCTTTTTTGTATTTGGTGGTGAGCTAACATAAATATACGTGCTGTTTTCGCTGTAAAACATTTTAAAAATCGGACATGTTGGCTGGATTCACAAGATGTGTACCTTTCATTTGCTGTATTGGACTTGTTAATGTGTGAAAGTAAAATATTTTAAAAAAAAATATCTTTTGAATTTCGCGCCCTGCACTTGAAGTGGCTGTTGTCATAAGTGTACCGACGCCGGGCTGCAGCCATAAGAAGTTAACTGAATTGTCTAGTTAAATAAAGGTTCAATTAAAAAGGCAAACGCAGTGTTTCATTGGAAATTAATGTAATTCTGGTGTACTGAAATGCAATTACGCTGTCGGTGTGTTTGAAGCTAAATCCAGAGACTTCCAGGAATGCTTGCAAAACAGACCAAACTGACCAGGTCAGGGTTTGAGAAGAAAAATGTAAAGGCCCAAGCTAGATTCGAGCCAATGACTTAAGTAGTTGAACATGTTATTACTCCAACCTCGTGGAAGTGACAAACTGACACGTTTTCATATATTTAATGCCAGTGAAATGCTTGTGCTTCTAGTTCCGACTGCAGTAATATCTAACAAGTAATCTAACAAATTCACGACGACTACCTTATACACCCAAATGTGTATAAAGATTGGACGGCCTGCACATGTGCAGTTCGGCGCGAGATGACCGTTAGACCCGACAACGTGTTCCTACGCATGAGTTTAGCTAGCCAACATCGCCTACAAGTGTGATTGGGGATTTCTGCTGGAGAAGCCGTTTAAACATATCCTTTGTACTGTCTTTGACTGGATGGAGAACACAGGGAGGGTTTCACAACACGAAAGTTTGAGAGCCTAGTCTCTAGTCAGAAATCACATTTATTTTGGGCGATGGCAAAATATGACCTTCATTCAAGACAGGAGAAACACATTGTTTCAGTTGGTAATACATTGATTAACAACGGAAAACAATTCACACAATTAATATGCACGCCTTGTTGGAAGCCAGTGCACGCTATTGGAGAAAGACACAGCTACCGACACAAACACATGAAGTCCATGTGGTAGCTAGTAGTCAGTCTCGACATTTGAGATGTTGAAGAGTTATAGAGGGGTTATTGTATCCTGTTTTAAAATGAGAAAGCAACCATTAACCGGGTTCCCTTTGTAATGGAACAATTTGTGTGGAAAACCAAGTTGAAGCCATTATTCAATGTTGTCTTGCTTATGATAACCGCAAGCACAACATCCTTCAATTGAAATGGCGTTAAACAAACAAAAGAGCCTACATCTCTCATTAAAAACTGATCAGAATTGAAATTACAGAATTATTATATTGGAGCAGTAGAACTTATAAATCGGCTACCATAACTCCAATTGCTTTTCAAGGACAAAATAGCCTAGAGAAAATGTCATGTTTTCAAGGTAGACTATTCCATGAATGAATTGCGCATAGCAAATATTTAACCAACACTTTGAACTACTTTCTGCTTCAAGCAACAACCAGCTGTTTGACAGTTTGCTCTCTCTGCCGGACAGATTATCTATAGCAGGGGTCACCAACCTTTTCTGAGTAAAGATCACTTTCGCAGTAAAAAAGCAAGCCACGAACTACCGCTCCGATTTATTATTATTTTTATTTATTTTTAACATTACTTAAATGTCATGTTTATTAGCGTAATTAGCGTAATAAGATCAGTTCTGCAGAAATGAGGTTTGTGCAGTAAGCCTTACGGCCTACATTTTCACAGCATATTGGCTATATGCCTGGCCTGCCAATATTGTCATTCTCAGACCATATTATATTTAAACACTTGAGCTTTGATAACAAAATAGCTCAGTTGGTGTAGCACTTCCGAGGCACAGCTGATCATAAATTGAAATAATTAGCTTTTTTATTTTACTGGACTGATGGTACCTGCATGGTGCTTTCAAGACAACTGGGAACTCAGGGTAAAAAGAGGTCAGATCATGCAGGCTGCACCCTCTTTTTCTACCCTCCTCTCCATCACCCTCTTTCTCTACCCTCCTCTCCATCACCCTCTTTCTCTACCCTCCTCTCCATCACCCTCTTTCTCTACCCTCCTCTCCATCACCCTCTTTCTCTACCCTCCTCTCCATCACCTTCTTTTTCTCTACCCTCCTCTCCATCACCCTCTTTCTCTACCCTCCTCTCATCACCCTCTTTCTCTACCCTCCTCTCCATCACCCTCTTTCTCTACCCTCCTCTCCATTACCCTCTTTCTCTACCCTCCTCTCCATCACCCTCTTTCTCTACCCTCCTCTCCATCACCCTCTTTCTCTACCCTCCTCTCCATCACCCTCTTTCTCTACCCTCTCCATCACCCTCTTTCTCTACCCTCCTCTCCATCACCCTCTTTCTCTACCCTCCTCTCCATCACCCTCTTTCTCTACCCTCCTCTCCATCACCCTCTTTCTCTACCCTCCTCTCCATCACCCTCTTTTTCTACCCTCCTCTCCATCACCCTCTTTCTCTACTCTCCTCTCCATCACCCTCTTTCTCTACCCTCTTCTCCATCACCCTCTTTTTCTCTACCCTCCTCTCCATCACCCTCTTTCTCTACCCTCCTCTCCATCACCCTCTTTCTCTACCCTCCTCTCTATCACCCTCTTTCTCTACCCTCCTCTCCATCACCCTCTTTTTCTCTACCCTCCTCTCCATCACCCTCTTTTTCTCTACCCTCCTCTCCATCACCCTCTTTTTCTCTACCCTCCTCTCCATCACCCTCTTTTTCTCTACCCTCCATCACCCTCTTTCTCTACCCTCCATCACCCTCTTTCTCTACCCTCCATCACCCTCTTTCTCTACCCTCCATCACCCTCTTTTTCTACCCTCCTCTCCATCACCCTCTTTCTCTACCCTCCTCTCCATCACCCTCTTTCTCTACCCTCCTCTCCATCACCCTCTTTCTCTACCCTCCTCTCCATCACCCTCTTTCTCTACCCTCCTCTCCATCTCCCTCTTTTTCTCTACCCTCCTCTCCATCACCCTCTTTTTCTCTACCCTCCTCTCCATCACCCTCTTTTTCTCTACCCTCTTCATCACCTGTGAGAGGGTGATACTCTTCTTGTCTCATTCCCTCCCCCTTTCCACCACACACCCTCCCCCTGTTTTTTTGTCCCACTCTCCATCCTCCCTCTCCACAGTGACATTCAGCTGACGGAGGATGCGGTGCGCCGCTACCTGATCCGGAAGCCCATGACCACCAAGGACCTGCTGAAGAAGTTCCAGACCAATAGGACTGGCCAGAGCAGCGAATAAGGTACAAAGGAAAGTGTTATGCAACTGTGATTTGAGATGCAGCGTAAACTAGCTTCAATATCTGTCTCTAGAAATGGTTTGAAGTCAAGAGTACCTGTGGCATTCCTTTCAGGTCAAACAACTTACTCTTACAAGACATATAGGTTTATCCATGAATTAGGCAGATGTGAAGGTATCAATGAAAACATTCTGTGTAGATCTTGCCTGCTGACGATTTTGTATCCAGGCATCTCCCCAGGCATCTTTTTCTAATTTAGAATTTCAAATGTTTTGTTTGTTTGTCATTTCTAATAAAAACCCTGCTGATGCCGTGGCTGGTCTCCTGTTATGTTTCTGGTTGGTTTGCATATTTAGAAGCAGAACACTGAACAGCGATGCCATACATATTAATGCTCTTCAATGAATCATCATTCCAGCATGTTCAAGAGCAGTTACAGTCCTTTTCTTACAAATATAAACAGTAACCAAAATCACCAAACCTCCTTCAAGTATAGAAGTAAACAATGAAAACAAAGTCAACATAACTTCTCCCATCACATTTCCAAATGTAGCATTAAACCAGTCACCAATTTTGTCAAAAACAGATTTTTCAGTCCGGAATTGACCGGAATTCTTAACATATACATTTCTGTTCTCCCCAAATAACAACACCCCCCCCCCCCCCCCCCCCCCCCCCCATCCAGGAGGTAAAGTGAGATACCCCTTGTCACTGCATACCCACAGCCATTCAAAAGGTGCTCCCATGCCTTCCTCTATCCTGGAAAGGTTTACACCTGTCATCTGTTACTGTAAGTCTAACACACTAAAATGCCCTTTAGCATAGTTTCTCCTATCACTATACTCTTCTCTCAGTTGACCCACATATATACATGACAAGCTCTATCTAGTACCTCCCATATCTTCCCTCTACCACATTAGGTAAGTTTGCTCCCTTCTTGTGATCACCCCAACATACATGTGTCCCATAATCCCCAAATGTTCATCAGTCTTTTTAGCCAAGCACTTTATTTTACATAAAGCAACAGCAAAACACAGTAGTCCTACCAGAAGTGGAACATTCATGGCAGACAGGAACATCATTACTTTACCCAGCACGTTTCCAAATAGACCCATTAAACCAGTGTCCAATTTGGTCAAAGATGGTGTTGACAGCTTTTCCCATAGTACCTCCTAATTTAGCCAGGTCATTAATTATAGCTGTCATGTTGTCAGAGGAGTCAGGGACCTGTAGGCCCCTCTGTCTTTAGCCAATATGTGCCATTTCATCTCTGGTCACTACTGCCTTCAAATTCTGCACATTTAGTGACAAATGAGTAAAATCCTGTACTATCAAATTAGTAAGGGCCTGCATGGAGTATATCAAATTGTTAATCCCCTTACCCTTTACTACAACTCCTGCACCTTGAAAGATTACTAGGGCTGCCATCTCCACCTGAGACAGCACATGTCCATAAGCTTCATTATTTTGAGCCACTGCTCTTTTAGCTCTGCCATTCGATCTGAAACTAATTTGCAGTGAACTGTTCAGCAGCTCAGAAGCAGGTATTGTTGCTGCTGTCAGTTCAGTTTTCCCCAGATAACAACACCCTTTCCATCCCATGGGGAGGAACATGTAGCCATTACCCCCACAGATCCAGAGATCATCCGGAGGTGTCCCCATGCCTTTGCCTATGTTTGACATATTTACCCTAGTTATCAATTGTTGCCAATCCAGTACATCAAAACTACTGGTATCTGTTTTTAGACCTGTGTAAGACAGGCAATTAGTGGTGTTTCCTACATCCACATTCCCTGAGTTGCAGATACAAACTGGGGGAGTTATTGTGGGTTTTAATCCTGCCAACACAACATCTCCTTTATCATTTAGGGGCTTTACACTACCAGTCAGATACTCTCCCCATTGTACTTTTTGAGGTCCTATGCATTTAATCGGCTGGGAATTGTTACCTGGTTGTATGCTAGGAACCTTCTTCCACCGTGGCCATTTAGTCTCAATGGGCCCACCCTCCTTAAATTCTTTAGCTGCATCTGAACTATTACCTATTGTCTTATTGGATAATCCACATGCTGCTTCCTTCCCCCTAGTGACAACGTCAGGATAGTATTGTCACATGAATTGATGCTGGAGAGACGAAGCAGGTACGGCGAGTTAAACATTTAATAAATAACAGACCTAAAACGAGACAGGAACAGCGTCAGCAGACTAATACAAAAGACAAAAACAATACAATGCAGCAGCGCGGAACAGAGCTGGGGAACTGACAAATATAGGGGAGGAAATGAACAGGTGATAAGTGAGTCCAGGTGAGTCCAATAACACTGATGCGCGTGACGAGGGAAGGCAGGTGTGCGTGATGGATGGCAGGAGTGCGTGATGCAGGGCAACCTGGCGCCCTCAAGCACCAGGGGGAGGGAAGAGCGGGAGCAGACGTGACAAGTATAATTGCTGTTTCTTTGTCAAGCCCTGGTATTGTTCCTTTACATAAAATGGAGTAATCCACATCCAAAATCATTCTTTCCAGTTGGTACTACCTGGGTTTCCCACAGAAAGGCTGTGGAGGTGGGTTTATGGAAAATCATGACCCGTGTGCCAGATGTGTTTCCCTTCCCTTGTAATCCTGTGTATGTCACTGCTTTCACCCATTTATTATTCTTCACATCCTCGTCCACAAAGGGAACGGGTAGGATTTGGAGAGCAATAAATACCCTGCATGTGTGTTTCCATGGTTGTGATTTTCTTGTTTCACAACCATAGTATGATGGTGTCCTCAACATCTGATGACTCTTCAGGTTCTGTGGCTGAACCCTCTGTTGGTTCTTCTGACCTTTGGTCTCGGCCCTCTGGCTGTGGTCTTCCCCGTTTCTCCTCTGTTCCTTCCTCATCGGTGGATCTCAGACTCTTTTGTTGCCATGGTCACCTGGAAGGTTCCCATCCATCTTGGCTAGTTCCATTTTTTTTATGGACTCGTAGTTTCACCCAGTCTCCTATGCAGATGGTCAGAGCATCATCTGGATCCTCACCTGGTGATTGGTTCTGCTGCTTTTCCTAGTGTGAGAGTGGAGAAAACTTACAACAGAAGTTAGTTCCTTCATGTACTCAAAATGGTCACACTATGTCTTAGTTATGTCTATCTGTCGGTCAGTCATAGGTTTCACCCCTGGGGTGTTCATTGGTCGTCTTGTTAACATTTCACAAGGTGTATACCCAATACCTTTGTTAAGGCTGCTGTGCATCTTCATGAGGACAATAGATAATCCCTCTACCCATGCCATTCCTGTGGAATGGCATAGGTTGGCAAGGGAGCCTTTCATAGTCGTATTAGCCCTCAGTAACTCTTGTTACTCCACGGTTGATAGATGGACACAAACTTCTGGTCAACACCCATCATTTTGGCCATTTGGGTAACCTCATCTCCTATGAGATGGGTCCAATTGTCTGCAGACAAACCTCAGGCACGCCGAACCTGAGTATGATTTCCCTAATTAGCAATTTTGCAACTGTTCGCGCAACGCTGTTGGTAGTGGGATGGTTCCACCCACCTTGTAAACCTGTCAATTATCACCAGACAGTATCTCTGTCTGGTGACAGAGATAGCTCCAACAACTTGTCCAGGTTTGCCTAAATAGGAACAGTGAGCTCCAGTGTCCATTATAAATGGTAGGTCATGTCCTTAACAATTAGAGTAACCATTGGCTCTTCTCTTCCATCATTGAATTCTTACTGGAGCAGGGGAGTCGGGCATCGTCATTATTGATTCTGAGGGAAATAAGAACTGTTGGTGTTGTCATGACGTTGGCCTGTGGGTAAGGTTTATGACCCCCCATAAATACCTTTCTCCCTTCCTTTCTTGACTCTACTGAAGGACTCTTGAAAAGCCTTTGTTAAACATAGAGAGTCAGGGAACATCAAAAGGTGGGGGGAAATTAACCATATTTCGGTAATCCAACCAGTTGAAAATATGCGTTGGTACTTAATGAATATGATGTCAGTTCGGTTGTCATCTTAGACATTCTTATTAATGATAGGATGACATAAACTGTATCCTGGAAAGTCTACACATTATAGTTATCAGATTCACATGGAATTGTTGTGCAATTTAAATGTTTAAATATGAAACTATTTGTGAAAAGATTAAATGGAATTTTAGCTTCCACATGAGAGAATTGGGTTTTCATAAGGGTAAAGCTCTGCTCACTCAGTGGCCCGCCCATGTGAAGAGACATTAGTTGTAAACTATGAAACATGCCCTCTCTCCTACCACTATATAAAGCCCTTGACGAAAATGTAACCTCCTGTTCCGAGGACGTGAGGACGACGGTCCCACGTTAAAAGGACTAACATGTCAACTACAGAACTAAGCCAACCTCAGCGTGAGCTTTGGTTGCGAATGGTATGAACTTTGAACTCTTATTCACTACAGAAGTAATAACTCCTAGCCGTTGAGTTAGCAGCCGCCGCTGTAAACGTGGGCTAGGAAAGGAGGGACGACGGATCCAGTCTAACACACAACGACGATACTACAATGTATCCAGTTTACCACCAGAGACATTCTTCCGAGGACAGGAAGATCTCATTTGGGCAACACGGCCTTCCATCTACAACCAACCTATTGAGGCGCAGCTCAGAGTAAATATTTATTGCATTTTCCTTTTCCAAATGGGCGGTTATTTAGAATGCATAAGATTCTGTATTTACGATAGCATAGCTTCTCCCTTTGTTCTTCAGTACTCCCGCGCTTTCATTCAAGCCCAACCCTCTCTCTTTGTGTAACCAGCCGTCATACAGGTTCCGTCCCCCAGGGACGTTTTCTTGTAGGACATAATTAATAATCAATGTATGATCCATTCTGTGTATATGTAATTCTGTGTGATTAGTTAGGTATTTAGTAAATAAATAATTAAACGAAAGTTTGTATTGCTGATTCAACTTGTTAGCCAGGGTTCGTGAAGATAACCAAGAATTCTACGATGTTCAGATGAGACTGAAACAAGGTGACGATTAAATATTGACTGCTATTGATGTAAAAGATTACCAGGTCTTTAAGAGTTTATTCGGAAGATAACAGCTCTATAAACATTATTTTGTTGTGCCCCGACTTTCTAGTTAATTACATTTACATGATTAGTTTAATCAGGTAATATTAATTACAGAAAACATGTTGTTTTTTTTGTTGTTTTTTTTTCACCTTTATTTAACCAGGTAGGCAAGTTGAGAACAAGTTCTCATTTGCAACTGCGACCGGGCCAAGATAAAGCATAGCAGTGTGAACAGACAACAACACAGAGTTACACATGGAGTAAACAATAAACAAGTCAATAACATAGTAGAAAAAAAAGAGAACCTATATACAATGTGTGCAAAAGGCATGAGGAGGTAGGCAATAAATAGGCCATAGGAGCGAATAATTACAATTTAGCAGATTAACACTGGAGTGATAAATCATCAGATGATCATGTAGAGATACTGGTGTGCAAAAGAGCAGAAAAGTAAATAAATAAACACAGTATGGGGGTGAGGTAGGTAAATAGGGTGGGCTATATACCGATGGACTATGTACAGCTGCAGCAATCGGTTAGCTGCTCAGATAGCAGATGTTTAAAGTTGTTGAGGGAGATAAAAGTCTCCAACTTCAGAGATTTTTGCAATTCGTTCCAGTTCCATTTTATAGAACAGCATGTCATATCACTTAATCCGGCATAGCCAAAGACACGACAGTGTTCTAATTTCCCATTGGCCATGGCTGTCCTCTGTCATTAGCAAAGTTTTCTCTTCCTCTGCCAGGCCCAAAGTTTATTTTTCCCCTGTTGTAACCTCTTCCATTTCCCCCACACTGCGAACTCACATACCCCAACTTTCCACAAGTCCAGCATTGAGTGTTTGTCCAGTCACGAGGGTCTCTGGCGGGCCCATATCCTCTTCCAGTCCATGGTTGTGGTGAGCCTGTAGAAACAACTTGACCAGATGTCTAGGGTCTTCCAGTCTGTTCCTTTTTGTAGAGTGGTTGGGGTGGCGAGGGAAAACTCCCTCCAGGAACTGTGTCTCCTTTTCTTCCACAAAATAACTTTTTATGAACATTTCTACAGAACTTCTTCGTAATAGTTTTACTGGTATACTAAGGGTTGTACATTTCCAATACTGTCCTATGGTAGGAAAGTGTCACTAACAAATACGGTCAACCTTTTATTCAAATAACTTCTGTCCTACTCCTAACTTTTTTTCCACCATTGGGCCATTACCCAATAAACCCCGCCATAATCCACAGACAAACAAACAATGAAACATACAACGCACTATACATAAACAACTCAACTCATTCACTTGGTAAATTTCACACATAATTACCACTATTCATAACCAACTCAACTCATTCACTGGGTACCTCTACAAAAATAAAAAATTACTAGTATTCAGTAATAGTCGCGGCTTTACTAGCCAAAATAAAATAGATGATTAACACTGAATCACCTCTTCAAAACCAAAAGTAATGATCACTGCATTACCTCCCAATATTTAATGGATAATTATCACTGAATCACCTCTTCAAACAATAATTTCATTCATCATATATTGACATCATGCATTTCACCAATAGCCGTAATTTCTCCAAACTAAAACCTGACTATGTCATATTCAAAGTGTATGTCTATATTTTAGAGTGATTGAGGTGCCACTTACTTGTTAGAGGGGAACCACACCAGTGAATGCCATTTAAATACAGACTTAGATAGGTGTCTGCTTACCTTATTTAATTTAGAGCTCTGGCACCATGGTGTGGAATCTCCTCCTCCATGGTGTGGAATCTCCTCGGGGTTGAAACTAACTCCTGGCAAGCTCGCCAAATGTTGGGGTTCGTTTCCTTGTTCCTTGTCAATCATTGACTCATTGGTGAAATTAGCATTATGACAATATCTTTAATTAAATCATTCAAAAACCTTTATTAATGCAATTGCAGACAGAAGTTGACATCAGGAGCATAACGTATGTTTCTGAGTAAGTTCTGCAAAATATAAACGGTCCCAAGTTATTTTATTAAACCCGAAGTCCAGCCCTTGTGTTGTCACTGCATACGTCATTACCTTCTGCTCTTCAGACCAAGCCCATGCATACACAGCTATATAAACTTGCAAGAGATATACAATAGTTCCAGTGTTTTCTAAGTTCTAGGCAATAAATGTCCACTCTCCAAAGTTGATTTATTGTGTAATGTCTGACTAGTCTCTTATCTCCTACACTCCCCTGCAGAGTTCTGTCTCAGTCACACATTTCTCAGAGGGGTCTCTTTATAAGAGGCAGAGAGACCAGAAAACAACTGTGGAACAATACTAAACCTCTATAATGAATATATATTGTTCATCTGTAGTCTAGGACCCTATACATGTTTATTTATTTTAATGTAACCTTTATTACCCAGGTAGGCTAGTTGAGAACAAGTTCTCATTTACAACTGCGACCTGGATGAAAGGAGGGCGGGGTCTTATAGCCCCTCCCCTTCTATTAATACAACATAAGCATAATCAATTAATTATTATAATACATCAAACATTTGGTACAGCCCCTATCATGACTCCTAGGTGAACTCCTGACAGTGTCCTTTAGTAGTGGTTTCTTTACAGCAATTCGAACATGAAGGCCTGATTCACCCAATCTTCTCTGAACAGTTGATGTTGAGATGTGTCTGTTACTTGAACTCTGTGAAGCATTTATTTGGGCTGCAATCTGAGGTGCAGTTAATTCTAATTAACTTATCCTCTGCAGCAGAGGTAAGGGTCTTCCTTTCCTGTGGTGGTCCTCATGAGAGCCAGTTTCATCATAGTGCTTGATGGTTTTTGTCACTGCACTTGTAAACTTGTAAAGTTTTTGAAATGTTTTGTATTGACTGACTCTTTGCTTATTTGAGCTGTTCTTACCATAATATGGACTTGGTCTTTTACCAAATAGGGCTATCTTCTGTATACCACCTCTACCTTGTCACAACACAACTGATTGGCTCCAATGCATTAAGAAGAACATAAATTCCACAAATTAACTTTTAACATTGCTAATTGAAATGCATTCCAGGTGACTACCTCATGAAGCTGGTTGAGATAATGCCAAGAGTGCACAAAGCTGTCATCAATGCAAATGGTGGCTACTTTGAAGAATCTCAAATCTCAAATATATTTAGATTTGTTTAAAATGTTTTGGTCACTACATGATTCCATATGTGTTATTTCAAAGTTGTGATGTCTTCACTATTATTCTAAAACAGAGAACAACCCTTGAATGAGTAGGTGTGCCCAAACTTTTGACTGGTACTGTATGTATATATATATATATAAGTAGGTGATGCTTAGGCCTAACTCCAGAGAGATAGAGATATGCCAGTGGCATGCTACAACACCGATATGCATTTATTTATGTCAGATGCCTACTGCGCCTGCTATACAGATATAGACGTACAGGAGCCTACTTTGTTAATTTTCAATCTGAATATTTTGTATAAAAATAAGCATTATATTGTTAGATTATAAGAGTAACTCTAGAAGGTCTGAAACAGACTTCCTCACCTCAAGTTCAACTGTCAGTTAGAGCACTGGGGCACACTCCTTTCATATAATAGGCCTGCAGTAGCTAATAATAGCCACACCATTCTAAACCTTCACAAATGTTTAAAAACTTTATTAGGGTAATATCAAAAGTAAGTCAAGCCATTGATTATAGGGAAAATACCATCAGAAGAGCGAATGTAAACCATGGTAAAAAAAAAACACACCCCTCTGTGACAAATAGAAAACCACACAACCCTCCCCAAAGCAAAAAAAAAAAGTTGGACAACAATCCCCTATTTTGGACCACCCCTCCCCGAGTACAATTCCCTCCCCCAGATCATTATCAGTTTAGATGAAGGCAAGGACACAAGAGAAGGAAGGCACAGTAGTAGTATTGGGACGTAGCCCTAGTCTTTTTCATTAAACAATCAGAGTTCACTGTCTCTATCTTCATTGGTCTTCATGTTCGGGCTATGTCGTAGTTGTGCACGAACCAATCACAGGTCTTCTTGATACCTATAGGGGTGGAGAGACAGTCAGTCATCTATGGATACTGTGCATTTTGGAAGAGTGGTTTAATTACCATGAAGGTTACTTTCATCATAATCATAAAATGACCAAAATATGGATAGGTATCAAATGCCATGCAGTAAATGTCTGTGTACAAGGCAACTAATTCCAAATACAATATTGAGTTACAATATCAGTGTTTTGACCTCTGACCTTCAGAGAGTGGCGTGAAGGTGAAGTCAGGGAGGTAGCGTCGCAGCTTGGCGTTGCTGGCCGTCTTCTTCATCTGACCGTCTGACTTGCTGGTGTCAAACTGATACCATAGGTCAAAGGTCACGACAGGCAAAGCACAGGGGGATTACATAGTTACAGCGCAATGGATATTGAGGTTAGCCAACCCAAGTCGGCTTTTAACTGTACGTCTGTCAGTCCAACAGGTGTAATGAACCTCTAGATGTGGTTGCTGGTGTTGTACTAAGGATTCTACTAGATTGGCTCCAGACACAGATCTAAGGTCAAATTTGAATATTCCCTCGTAATGGTTAAGGTTAGGATTTGGGGAGGATATGCTGATCCTAGGTCTGTGCCTAGGGACAACTCCTATCAGGCGTACACAGCCCTATGGAAGGATACAACTATTTGACCTTTGAAGTCCAGGGCATCTGCAATCATCTCTACAGCGTCCTTGATGGGGAGCTCCTCCTCCTCCCCCACTGTGAGAGACAAGTGTCAAAGGAGATTGGTCCAGTTGCATACTGTACACACACACACATTGACTGATCACACACACACACCATGTTGGACTCACCAGAGAGAATGATGGGGTCAATCTCATCATACTCTCGCAGCACCCAGAGGAACAGACGTGCTACATCCTGAGAAAACACACACACAGATTTAACGCACACACACATCTGACATGCACACACACAGTCACACACACAGAGTAATTCACTAAACATACCAGAGAGTAGATAAATTGTCTCCTGGGTGTTCCGGAGCCCCACACATATAGAGGGGTTCCCTCCTCTGTTAGAAGGAGAGCAGAAGTAAAGTAAAGTAAAAAGTAAGTAAGTAAGTAAAAAGTAAGTAAGTAAGTAAAAAGTAAGTAAGTAAGTAAAAAGTAAGTAAGTAAGTAAAAAGTAAGTAAGTAAGTAAAAAGTAAGTAAGTAAGTAAAAAGTAAGTAAGTAAGTAAAAAGTAAGTAAGTAAAAAGTAAGTAAGTAAGTGTCTGTCTGTCTGTCTGTCTGTCTGTCTGTCTGTCTGTCTGTCTGTCTGTCTGTCTGTCTGTCTGTCTGTCTGTCTGTCTCTGTCTGTCTGTCTCTGTCTGTCTGTCTCTGTCTGTCTGTCTCTGTCTGTCTGTCTCTGTCTGTCTGTCTCTGTCTGTCTCTGTCTGTCTCTGTCTGTCTCTGTCTGTCTCTGTCTGTCTCTGTCTGTCTCTGTCTGTCTGTGTGTGTAAGTAGTGTGAGTGTTACTTACTTTTAGCAGCATATGTCTTATGCATGAGTGCCGAGAGCACGTGACCATTTTCAAAGTTAAAGTTGTCATAGGGACCATACACGTTAGTGGGGATTACGGCGGTGTAGCGACGCCCATGCTGTGCAAAGTATCCCCTGTAGTCAATCAAGTCCACACACACACACACACAATCATGGTTAGAACAGTTAAAGATCCACTCCGGCTTTTTCTTTTACTTTTCTGTTGTGAAACGATATTCCAAGTATACATACAGTAAAAGGTACAGTTGGAGCCATTTAAGAATTTCAAAAATCACTGAACCTGGAGATTTATATCTCCCTCACTAACTTTAAGCATCAGCTGTCAGAGCAGCTTACCGATCGCTGCAGCTGTACACAGTACACACCCCAGTATCTCTACTTGCACATCATCATCTGCACATCTATCATTCCAGTGTTAATGTAAATTGTAATTATTTTGCCACTATGGCCTATTTATTGCCTTACCTCCCTAATCTCACAACATTTGCACACACTGTATATAGATTTTTTAAAATTGTGTTATTGACTATGTTTGTTTTACTCCATGTGTAACTCTGTGTTGTTTTTGTCGCACTGCTTTGCTTTATCTTGGCCAGGTCGCAGTTGTAAATGAGAACTTGTTCTCAACTGGCCTAACTGGTTAAATAAAGGTGAAAAAAATAATAATAATAATAAGATAAGGGAAGACAAAAATAGATGTTTTATGAGTATGGCCTTATTTCTATTACAGCATATTGGATGAGTGGCATTCATATTCCATTCACCCAGCTCAATGTAACATCGATACGTTTAAGCTACTACATAATACTCACATTTTCTCTATACCATTCATGATGTTGCTACAACCTAGCCTATGAATGAAAGTTTACAACGTAGGTGCACGCAGGTCAAGAGAAAGATTTGAGATGACAGACAGTCACACATGGACAGAGAGTGACATATGCAATACCGCCTTGCACACTCTTGCCTGCATCTAGCTGATCTACACTCTAAAAATAAAAGGTTCCTGGAGTATCCTTTAGGGGCTATTCAAGTTGAAACTGTGGGGTAACCCCTATAAGTTCTGTGAAGAACTCTTTAAGGAGCTTAGAAGAACCCTTGTTGAACCCCTACTTTTTAGAGTGTAGGGTATAATCATTAGTCCAACAGTTACAAAAGAGAGTTTTAATTGGACAAATTCATTCATCCACGTTGTTCTATTTGCTTCCGTTAAAGAAAAGTTTTCAACAGAATCGGAGGAATGAATACACCCCTCATCACACGCAAACAGTTCACTTTCATAGCCACATTCAAACAGCTCGTTGTATTCCTTCTCGCATCTATGCATCTATGACTTCAATGCACAACACATCAGCTGTCTGTGACCAGACCAAAAAAACTTTCCAAGCCAAAAGTACTGAAATCCCCACAGAAGAACATTGTTTCTTAACATACTTGAAACTATTTGAAAACATGACTTTAAATTCAAAAAATTAGGAAACCTGTAGGAAATGTTATGCTGAAGTACTGAAATTCCCACCTAAGAAACATTTGGTTCTCAGAATATTATGTGCTAGCTAGGTATCCTGCACCATTGCCAGAACATTGTGGGAAGGTTGTATGCAAAATAACCATAGGACAGCCACACTCTCACCAAGCTCTAAGAAACATATGGGTCTCAGAACGTTTTGTGCTAGCTGGGTTGTGCTATGTAATGAGGGACCTGTACCAGCTACTGAAATGCACCTTTTGCTAAGAAAATCAGGTGATAAATGAGGTGCTAGGGAGGCTGGAGTGGGAATTTGAACTGTGTGCTAAATGTACCTGGTAACAAATTAGTCATTAGCTCACCTGTTCTGAATATCAATCATTCTTTTGGCATGTGAGTAGCCAAAGTTTGAGTCGTGTGGAGGCCCATTGTGGATCTGTGGGAAGGAGGAAAGCATGAGTGATAACACACCAGCTTTTCTTAAAAATCACAGTTTGGATGGCCAGAGGTTCCTGTCACTTGGCACATACTAGGTTGAGTCCCAAATGGCACCCTATACTGTTGAACTCCTACTTTTGACCAGGGCCATTAGGGCTCTGGTCAAAAGTAATGCACTATATAGGGAATAGGGTGCCATTTGATGCAACCATAGTATTAAGGTTAAACACAACATGCTCTCATTGATATGGTCTTACTGGTTGTTCAACTCACCATGCTCTCATCGATAGGGTATGTGGTCTTGTCAGGAAAGATGCAGCTGGACATGCAGGACACCACCTTGGCGACGCCCATTTCGTGAGACGTCTGCAGCACGTTGTCATTGATGCGAAGGTTGTCCCTCTATGAAGGCAAACTGTGGTCTCAATTCAATCAAACCAGCATTGCGGCTTTACACAATAACTTGTTTTCCCACAAATTAATTCAAAGAATGCATTTGGATATTGTGATAACACGCTCCCCTATAAGCTCCCCTCACAGATGGATTAACACGCTCCCCTATAAGCTCCCCTCACAGATGGATTAACACGCTCCCCTATACGCTCCCCTATAAGCTCCCCTCACAGATGGATTAACACGCTCGCTTTTCCAGAGCTACTTAGCTAGGTAAGACAAGCCATTTCACGGCAATGCAATGACAACAAACATACTGAACAACACAAAACAAACACTGTATATGACATAAATACAGTACACACAAATATTTAGACATATAGTATGTATGTTTGATGTATCTGTCACGCCTTGATCTGTTTCACCTGTATGTGTGCTTGTCTCCACCCCCTCCAGGTGTCGCCCATCTTCCCCATTATCCCCTGTGTATTTATACCTGTGATTTATACCTGTGTTCTCTGTTCGTCTGTTGCCAGTTCGTTTTGTTCGTAAAACCTACCAGCATTTTGTTTCCCTGCTCCTGCCTGTTCCTTGCCCGTTTTCTAGTTTCCCGGTTCTGACCGTTCTGCCTGCCCTGAGCCTGCCTGTCGTCCTGTACCTTTGCCCCACTTCTCTGGATTACCGACCTCTGCCTGACCTGAACCTGACCCCGCCTGCTGTCCTGTATTTTACACCCTCTCTGGATTATTAACCCCTGCCTGCCTTGACCTGTCATTTGCCTGCCACTGTTTGAGGAATACATGTGTGTTTCTTCAACACTGTCTGCACCTGTGTCATACCTTAAAACATGATAGTACGAACTGGCCATTACTGACCCAGCAGACTTGGACCAGCTCTGCAACGCCATCTCCTCCCAAGGAGCCACCATTGGTAGGCACGAGGAGATGCTTTGCGGTCTGATAGAAGGGTTCCAGGCCGTGGCAGAACATCACGACCTAGCATTGGACACATTGCAGGAGCAATTCCGTGGGTTGTCTACTAGGCAGTCTACCACAATGGTAGCCTCCCAGCCCCTCAGTAACCCGGCTGGTAGCAGCACCGTCACCCCGGTTTCCCGGAAACCCCGCTTACCTCCCCCGGAGGGCTTCGATGGAGAGTTGGGAACCTGTTGGGCGTTTCTTGCTCAGTGTTCCCTCGTCATGGAGCTGCAGCTTACTTCCTTCCCCTCGGAGTACTCTACGATAGCGTACTTCTTCACGCTGATGTCCGGGGGGGCCTTTACCTGGGCTACGGCCATTTGGGAACAACAGTCGGCCGTATGCTTCAGTCTGGAGGGATTCGAGGCTCCGGTGTCCGGGAGAGAGACAGCTTTGGCAGGACTCCCTCAGTGTGGCAGACTATGCGGTGGATTTCCGCACGCTAGCAGCGGAGGGTGCCTGGAACCCGGAAGCACTGTTCGACACGTTCCAGCATGGATTATCGGAGAATGTAAAGGACGAGCTTGCAGCCCGGGAACTACCGACGGATCTCAACTCACTCATCACTTTAACCAGCCGGATCAATGGTCAGCTACGGGAACGTAGGAGGGAGAAGAGGTCTGATTGCGCTCCCAATCACTCACTCAAGAATCCCACCTTGCATCTGATGAACTCCAGAAGTCCCCGGCGTCTACGTCCCCGAGAGGATCCGAGCTTACCCGAGTTCCTCCAAGAGCCTCCGAAGACTGCCGATTCACCTCTTTCCAAGCCGATGCAGCTCGGCAGGGCTAGGCTGTCTCCTGCCGAACACGTACTCACTCTTGACACCCAGAGTTGCCTGTATTGCGGTACTGCCGGTCATCGTGTCTACCTGTCCTTTCAACAGACCTAGCTCATTCGTTGGAGTGAGTACTCTGGTGGTTCTTAAAGATAATTTTTCTTCTCCCCTTACTCGCTCCCCTCTCCATGCCATCCTGCTGTGGGGCGACCAGTCCATGTCTCTCCAGGTACTCATCGACTCGGCGGCCGATGTGAGTCTTATGGACGTTATCCTGGCGTCCGAGCTGGGCTTCCCCACTCAACCCCTAGAGCACTGGACGGGCGCTCTATAGGCCGGGTCAACCACCATACCACCCCCATCAACCTACGAGTGTCAGGGAACCACAGCGAGACAATCCAATTCCTGCAAGTTCAGTCTCTGCAGGTTCCCGTTGTATTGGGATTCTCTTGGGTCTAGTGACATAAATCCTCTGTTGACTGGGCTACTGGTGTCATCATGGGCTGGAGCCCGTCCTGCCACACTCATTGCCTGTATCAGGATCTCAGGGATGGGTTCAGTAAGGCCTGGGCCACTTTGCTTCCACAGCACTGATCGGTATCCAAGAAGGTCAAGCCAGATGCACTGGCATGCCGCTATAGCCCCGCGGCTACACCCCCGGAAGCCGAAACCTTTCCCCCCCACCCAAAGATCATTAGCCCCTCTGCTGTTTGTCCTCTGTTGTCCCGTGCCCTCCGTATACTACCTACCTTTCCTGTGTCTAGTATTAAAACCATGTCTTACAAATCAAATCAAATTTTATAAGTCACATGCGCCCGAATACAACAGGTAGACCTTACAGTGAAATGCTTACTTACGAGCCCCTAACCAACAGTGCAGTTTCAAAAAAATATGGATAAGAATAAGAGATAAAATTAACAAGTAATTAAAGAGCAGCAGTAAAAAATAACAATAAATACAGGGGGGTGCCGGTACAGAGTCAATGTGCGGGGGCACCGGTTAGTTGAGGTAGTATGTACATGTAGGTAGAGTTATTAAAGTGACTATGCATAGATGACAACAGAGAGTGACAGTGGTGTGGAGAGAGGGGGGGGATGCAAATAGTCTGGGTAGCCATTTGACTAGATGTTCAGGAGTCTTATGGCTTGGGGGTAGAAGCTGTTTAGAAGCCTATTGGACCTAGACTTGGTGCTCCGGTACCGCTTGCTGTGCGGTAGCAGAGAGAACAGTCTATGACTAGGGTGGCTGGAGTCTTTGACAATTTTTAGGGCCTTCATCTGACACCGCCTGTTATAGAGGTTCTGGATGGCCGGAAGCTTGGCCCCTGTAGTACCTTGCAGTCGGAGGCCGAGCAGTTGCCATACCAGGCAGTGATGCAACCAGTCAGGATGCTCTTGATGGTGCAGCTGTAGAACCTTTTGAGAATCTGAGGACCCATGCCAAATTTTTTCAGTCTCCTGAGGGGGAATAGATTTTGTCGTGCCCTCTTCATGACTGTCTTGGTGTGCTTGGACCATGTTAGTTCATTTGTTGGGGATGTGGACACCAGCCCTTTGTCTCCTGTTTCCAGGCCCACCCCTCTTCCCCGTCACATCAACAGCTAACCGGCGTACATGGTGAGACGTCTCCTGAAGGTTCGACCTCGGGGGAGGGGATTCCAGTACCTGGTTGACTGGGAGGGTTATGGCCCGGAGTAAAGGTACTGGGTCTCCGCTAGGGACATCCTGGACCCATGCCTCATTTCTGAGTTCCAACGTCGGCACCCCGCTCAACCATGTATGCGCCCAGGTAGCATGCCAGGTGGCGTCCCTAGAGGGGGGACGGGTACTGTCACGCCCTGATCTGTTTCACCTGTATGTGTGCTTGTCTCCACCCCCCCTCCAGGTGTCGCCCATCTTCCCCATTATCCCCTGTGTATTTATACATGTGTTCTCTGTTTGTCTTTTGCCAGTTAGTTTTGTTCGTAGAACCTACCAGCATTTTGTTTCCCTGCTCCCGCCTGTTCCTTGTCCCTGTTTTCTAGTTTCCCGGTTCTGACCGTTCAGCCTGCCCTGACCTTGAGCCTGCCTGTCATCCTGTACCTTTGCCCCACTACTCTGGATTACCGACCTCTGCCTGACCTAAGACCGCCTGCTGTCCTGTACCTTACACCCTCTCTGGATTATTGACCCCTGCCTGCCTTGACCTGTTGTATGCCTGCCCCTGTTTGAGGAATGTAAATGTGTTTCTTCAACACTGTCTGCACCTGGGTCATACCTTAAAATGTAATAGTATCGGTTATGTTTCACTCAATACTATACTAAGCTATGGGATAAATACACATTGATCTGAACAAAGTACTCTATGGAATTGAACACAGAAACGGACCGGCCTTTTGACAGTTCAGGCAAAATGTCAGATGAGCTGGTTCCATCTTCTAAATTGGGGATTTTGTACAGAATATTTCAATATTTGGTTAACAATCAGGTCCTCCATGTAAAAAATGTAGAAATGATTTAACAAATGCACTTTATGACAAAAACATATAGCCTAGTGATTGAAAGAAACTGGGTAGTTAGGTAATGAAGCTCACCAGAAAGTGTAGGTTCTCCTTCATGTGAAGATAGAGTCCTCCCACCTTGGCAGCCAGGTGGATGACATGGGTGGGCCGATGCTTCTGAAACACTGCTCTTGTCTGTTGTAGATCTCTGGCAGAACATTGTACAAGTGCCATCATTCATCATCATCATCGTCATCATCATCCCATTTAATGGAAAAACATCAATCTCAAAAGTATGCACACACAAATGTAATGAGTTAAACATTTAATGTGGTTCCAACATAAACTATATATCTATCCATCAATCCATCTATAGATAGAATAGAAAATAAAATAATAGAATAGCAGAGAATAGAATAATTTTTCTGTGTGAACTTCTTTTTTGACTTATTTTATCTAGTTCGTTCCTGTTGGAACCTCAAAATCCAACCACGTAAAAGGGCCATAACAGGAATTTACATATATTAAAATCAGGGTTTCATACAGTGCAACATGATATACATTTCCTATAGAAATATGTTATGTAGAACAGACATGCTAGTGTTTCTCCGGCATGTAGAATATGGGATCATGGCATCTCTTGTATATGTGTGTGGTGCGGATCTGTTTTTTTTTATAATATATTTTTTTTTATTCAAAAGTATTATTCACCTCGTATCTGAAATCCACAACAGAAGCTAGCCAGAAGTTAGCCAGCTCACTAGCTAACGTTAGTATTCAGCTAACCACGGCTAGCGGTCATCAGCTATCCTTTAGCTCGGAAAGCTATCGCCAGTTTTGCACAACGCCACTCAGACCAGAGCATACCGGACCTATTTTCTCTCCGTATCCCCAGATTTCTACCGCAAGCTCTGGACATTTACACCTGGATCTTGCAGCTAACTAGCTGCTATCCGAGTGACTATTGGCTAACGTCGATTCCGGAGCAAACACCAATTATCCCGGGGCTAGCCAGCTGAAGAGTTCCATCAGCCACTCCTGGGCTACAATCACCTATCCTGACCCGTTTTACTGCTGATGCGGAGCCCCACCGGGCCTTCACGACTGGAATTACGACGTTATCTGCCCGAGGGAGTTATTCAACTGGCCCCTCCATCGCGACGTAACCTGAACGCCCATCTGCTAACTGCGGCCCGCTAATCGTTAGCTGTCTTGAGCTTATTGGCTGCTATCTCAACAGGTCTATCGAACAATCTTCTTGGGCCACTATAACTATAACTATTTTGACAATTGGATTGGTCCCCTCTACCACACGGAAACCACTAATTTACAGATGGAAACGCATGGGGTGGCTAAAAACAGACCTCCATCTTCTGCTAGCTTGCTACCCATGGCTCGGCTAGCTGTCTGAATCGCCGTGACCACAACCAACCTCACTACTCACTGGACCCTTATGATCACTCAGCTAAGCATGCCTCTCCTTAATGTCAATATGCCTTGTCCATTGCTGTTCTGGTTAGTGTTTATTGGTTTATTTCACTGTAGAGCCTCTAGCCCTGCTCATTATACCTTATCCAACCCTTCAGTTCCACCACCCACACATGCGATGACATCACCTGGTTTCAATGATGTTTCTAGAGACAATATCTCTTTCATCATCACTCAATGCCTAGGTTTACATCCACTGTATTCACATCCTACCATACCTTTGTCTGTACACTATATCTTGAATCTATTTTATCGCCCCCAGAAACCTGCTCCTTTTACTCTCTGTTCCCGGACGTCCTAGATGTCCAATTCTCATGTCTTTTAGCCGTACCCTTATCCTACTCCTCCTCTGTTCCTCTGGCGATGTAGAGGTAAATCCAGGCCCTGCAGTGCCTAGCTCCACTCCTATTCCCCAGGCGCTCTCTTTTGATGACTTCTGTAACCGTAAAAGCCTTGGTTTCATGCATGTTAACATGAGAAGCCTCCTCCCTAAGTTTGTTTAATTCACTACTTTAGCACACTCTGCCAACCCGGATGTCTTAGCCGTGTCTGAATCCTGGCTTAGGAAGACCACCAATAACTCTGAAATCTCCATCCCTAACTACAACATTTTCAGACAAGATAGAACGGCCAAAGGGGGCGGTGTTGCAATCTACTGCAGAGATAGCCTGCAGATTTCTGTCCTACTATCCAGGTCTGCACCCAAACAATTTGAACTTCTACTTTTAAAAATCCACCTCTCTAAAAACAAGTCTCTCACCGTTGCCGCCTGCTATAGACCACCCTCTGCCCCCAGCTGTGCTCTGGATACCATATGTGAACTGATTGCCCCCCATCTATCTTCAGAGCTCGTGCTGCTAGGTGACCTAAACTGTGACATGCTTAAAAACTTCTTAGGGCTGCAATCCCGTTAACGGGGTTGATATGACAACAGCCAGTGAAAGTGCAGGGCGCCAAATTCAAACAACAGAAATCTCATAATTAAAATTCCTCAAACATACAAGTATCTTATACCATTTTAAAGGTAATCTTGTTGTTAATCCCACCACAGTGTCCGATTTCAAAAAGGCTTTACAGCGAAAGCACCACAAACGATTATGTTAGGTCACCGCCAAATCACAGAAAAACACAGCCATTTTTCCAGCCAAAGACAGGAGTCACAAAAAGCAGAAATAGAGATAAGATTAATCACTAACCTTTGATGATCTTCATCAGATGACAATCATAGGACTTCATGTTACACAATACATGTATGTTTTGTTCGGTAAAGTTCATATTTATATAAAAAAATCTCAGTGTCCATTGGCGCGTTATGTTCAGTAGTTCCTAAAACATCCGGTGATTTTGCAGAGAGCCACATCAATTTCCAGAAATACTCATAATAAACATTGATCAAAGATCAAGTGTTATACATGGAATTTTAGATCCACTTCTCCTTAATGCAACCGCTGTGTCAGATTTCAAAAAAGCTTTACGGAAAAAGCAAACCATGCAATAATCTGAGGTCGGCGCTCAGAGCCCAATCAAGACAGAAATATATCCGCCATATTGTGCAGTCAACAGAAGTCAGAAATAACATTATAAATATTCACTTACCTTTGATGATCTTCATCAGAATTCACTCCCAGGAATCCCAGTTCCACAACAAATGTTTGATTTGTTCGGTAATGTCCATCATTTATGTCCAAATAGCTACTTTTGTTAGCGCGTTTGGTAAACAAATCCAAAGTCACGAAGCGCGTTCACTAAAAGCAGACAAAATGTAAAAAAGTTCCGTAACTGTCAAGCCCTGACCTTAGAGATCCTTTTAATGTCTCTATTTGGTTTGGTCAGGGTGTGATTTGGGGTGGGTATTCTATGTTCTTTAGTTCTATTATTTGTATTTCTATGTTTTGACCGGGTAGGGTTCTCAATCAGGGACAGCTGTCTATCGTTGTCTCTGATTGAGAACCATACTTAGGTATCCCTTTTTCCCACCTGTCTTTGTGGGAGGTTGTCTTTGTTTGTGGCACTATAGCCTTAAGCTTCACGGTCGTTTTGTATTGTTTATTGTTTTTGTTGGCGTCATTCTAAATAAAAAGGAATATGTACGCTCACAACGCTGCGCTTTGGTCCAGTTCATTCGACGGCCGTGATAGAACTTCCCACCACAAAAGGACCAAGCAGCGTGGTAAGGGGAATCATGGACTTGGGAGGAAATCCTGGACGGTAAAGGACCCTGGAGGCAGGCTGGGGAATATCGTCGTCCCAAGGAGGAGCTGGAGGCTGCAAAGGTGGAACGGCATCGTTACGAGGGAACACAGCTAGCAAGGAAGCCCGAGAGGCAGCCCCCCAATTTTTTTGGGGGGGGCACATAAGGAGATTGGCTGAGTCAGGTTGGAGACCTAAGCCAACTCCTCGTGCTTACCGTGGCGAGCGTCGTACTAGTCAGGCACCGTGTTATGCGATGGAGCACACGGTGTCTCCAGTGCGCGTTCACAGCCCGGTGCGATACATCCCAGCTCCCCGCATCTGCCGGGCTAGGGTGAGCATCCAGCCAGGACAGGTTGTGCCAGCCCTGCTCTCCAGACCTCCAGTGCGCCTCCTCAGCCCAGTATATCCTGCGCCGGCTCTGCGCACTGTGTCTCCGGTACGTCTGCACAGCCCAGTGCGTCCTGTGCCAGTGCCCCGCATTTGCAGGGTGAAGATAACCACCCAGCCAGGACGGGTTGTGCAGGCTCTAAGCTCGAGACCTCCAGTGCGCCTCCACGGCCCAGTGTATCCGGTGCCTCTGCCAAGGACAAAGCCTCCTGTATATCTCTCCAGCCTGGTGAGTCCTGTGCCTGTGCCCAGAACTAAGCCTCCTGTATGTCTCCCCAGCCTGGTGAGCCCTGTGGCAGCTCCACGTACCAGACTGCCCATACGTCTCCTCACTCCAGTGATGATCCATGGCAAGAAGCCTTCAGTGATGATCCATGGCACGAAGCCTCCAGTGATGATCCATGGCAAGAAGCCTCCAGTGATAATCCATGGCACGAAGCCTCCAGCGAGGAGTCATGGCAAGGAGCCTCCAGCGACGGTCTCCAGTCCGGAGCCTCCAGCGACGGTCTCCAGTCCGGAGCCTCCAGCGACGTTCTCCAGTTCGGAGCCTCCAGCGACGGTCTCCAGTCCGGAGCCTCCAGCGACGGTCTCCAGTCCGGGGCCCCCAGCGACGGTCTCCAGTCCGGAGCCTCCAGCGACGGTCTCTAGTCCGGAGCCTCCAGCGACGGTCTCCAGTTCGGAGCCTCCAGCGATGGTCTCTAGTCCGGAGCCTCCAGCGACGGTCTCCAGTCCAGAGCCTCCAGCGACGGTGCCCAGTCCGGGGCCCGCAACGAGGGTGCCCAGTCCGGGGCCCGCAACGAGGGTGCCCAGTCCGGGGCCCGCAACGAGGGTGCCCAGTCCGGGGCCCGCTATGAGGGTCCCCAGTCCAGGGCCCGCAACAAGGGTCCCCAGTCCGGGGTCGGCGACGAGGGTCCCTGCACCAGAGGTGCCACCAAAGTGGGGTGAGCCAGTGGTGGAGCGGGGTCTGCGTCCCGCACCTGAGCCGCCACCGCGGATAGATGCCCATCCAGACCCTCCCCTATAGGTTCAGGTTTTGCGGCCGGAGTCTGCACCTTAGGGGGGGGGGGGGGGGGGGGGGTGTAACTGTCACGCCCTGACCTTAGAGATCCTTTTTATGTCTCTATTTGGTTTGGTCAGGGTGTGATTTGGGGTGGTTATTCCATGTTCTTTAGTTCTATTATTTGTATTTCTATGTTTTGACCGGTTAGGGTTCTCAATCAGGGACAGCTGTCTATCGTTGTCTCTGAGAACCATACTTAGGTATCCCTTTTTTCCACCTGTCTTTGTGGGAGGTTGTCTTTGTTTGTGGCACCTTAAGCTTCACGGTCGTTTTGTATTGTTTATTGTTTTTGTCGGCGTCATCCTAAATAAAAATAAATATGTACGCTCACCACGCTGCGCTTTGGTCCAGTTCATTCGACGCCCGTGACAGTAACAGTCAGTAGAAACATGTCAAACGATGTATTGAATCAATCTTTAGGATGTTTTTAACATAAATCTTCAATAATGTTCCAACCGGAGAATTCCTTTGTCTTCAGAAGTGCGATGGAACAGAGCTTGCTCTCACATGAACGCGCATGTTCAGGTCATGGTAGACCTTACTCAATCCCCTCTCATTCTGCCCCATTCACAGTAGAAACATCAGACAAGGTTCTAAAGACTGTTGACATCTAGTGGAAGCCTTAGGAAGTGCAAAATGACCCATATCCCACTGTGTATTCGATAGGCGATGAGTTGAAAACCTACAAACCTCAGATTTCCACTTCCTGGTTGGATTTCTTCCCAGGTTTTTGCCCGCCATATGAGCTCTGTTATACTCACAGACGTCATTCAAACAGTTTTAGAAACTTCAGAGTGTTTTCTATCCAATACTAATAATAATATGCATATATTAGCAACTGGGACTGAGGAGCAGGCAGTTTACTCTGGGCACCTCTGGGCACCTTTTCATCCAAGCTACTCAATACTGCCCCTGCAGCCATAAGAACCGGCCATCCTACAATCTAAGCTTGATGCCCTCAATCTCACACAAATTATCAATGAACCTACCAGGTACAACCCCAATGCCGTAAACACGGGCACCCTCATAGATATCATCCTAACCAACTTGCCCATGGAGTCCAAGAGCATGGAGAATAATAATTGTCCATGGAGAATAAGAGCACCTCCTCCCAGCTGCCCACTGCACTGAGGATAGGAAACTCTGTCACCACCGATAAATCCACTATAATTGAGAATTTCAATAAGCATTTTTCTACGGCTGGCCATGCTTTCCACCTGGCCACCCCTACTCCGGTCAACAGCACTGCACCCCCACAGCAACTCGCCCAAGCGTTCCCATTTCTCCTTCTCCCAAATCCAGTCAGCTAATGTTCACAAATCAGCCAGGCTAGACAATCTGGACCCTTTCTTTCTAAAATTATCTGCCGAAACTGTTGCAACCCCTATTACTAGCCTGTTCAACCTCTCTTTCGTGTCGTCTGAGATTCCCAAAGATTGGAAAGAAGCTGCGGTCATCCCCCTCTTCAAAGGGGGGGACACTCTTGACTGCTACAGACCTATATCTATCCTACCCTGCCTTTCTAAGGTCTTCGAAAGCCAAGTTAACAAACAGATCACCCACCATTTCGAATCCCACCATACCTTCTCCGCTATGCAATCTGGTTTCAGAGCTGGTCATGGATGCACCTCAGCCACGCTCAAGGTTCTAAACGATATCTTAACCGCCATCGATAAGAAACAATACTGTGCAGCCGTATTCATTGACCTGGCCAAGGCTTTCGACTCTGTCAATCACCACATCCTCATTGGCAGACTCAACAGCCTTGGTTTCTCAAATGATTGCCTTGCCTGGTTCACCAACTACTTCTCCGACAGAGTTCAGTGTGTCAAATCTGAGGGCCTGTTGTCCGGGCCTCTGGCAGTCTCTATGGGGGTGCCACAGGGTTCAATTCTTGGGCCGACTCTCTTCTCTGTATATATCAATGATGTCACTCTTGCTGCTGGTGAGTCTCTGATCCACCTCTACGCAGACGACACCATTCTGTATACTTCTGGCCCTTCTTTGGACACTGTGTTAACAACCCTCCAGACGAGCTTCAATGCCATACAACTCTCCTTCCGTGGCATCCAACTGCTCTTAAATACAAGTAAAACTAAATGCATGCTCTTCAACCGATCGCTGCCTGCACCTGCCCGCCCGTTCAGCATCACTACTCTGGACGGTTCTGACTTAGAATATGTGGACAACTACAAATACCTAGGTGTCTGGTTAGACTGTAAACTCTCCTTCCAGACTCACATAAAACATCTCCAATCCAAAGTTAAATCTAAAATTGGCTTCCTATTTCGCAACAAAGCATCCTTCACTCATGCTGCCAAACATACCCTCGTAAAACTGACCATCTTACCGATCCTCGAATTTGGCGGTCATTTAGAAAATAGACTCCAACACTCTACTCAACAAATTGGATGCAGTCTATCACAGTGCCATCCGTTTTTTCACCAAAGCCCCAAATACTACCCACCACTGTGACCTGTACGCTCTCGTTGGCTGGCCCTCGCTTCATACTCGTTGCCAAACCCACTGGCTCCAGGTCCTCTACAAGACCCTGCTAGGTAAAGTCCCGCCTTATCTCTGCTCGCTGGTCACCATAGCAGCACCCACCTGTAGCACACGCTCCAGCAAGTATATCTCACTTGTCACCCCCAAAGCCAATTCCTCCTTTGGCCGCCTCTCCTTCCAGTTCTCTGCTGCCAATGACTGGGACGAACTACAAAAATCTCTGAAACTGGAAACAGTTATCTCCCTCACTAGCTTTAAGCACCAGCTGTCAGAGCAGCTCACAGATTACTGCACCTGTACATAGCCCATCTATAAATAGCCCAAACAACTACCTCTTCCCCTCCTGTTTTTATTTATTTTGCTCCTTTGCACCCCAGTATTTCTACTTTGCACACTCATCTACTGTCAAATCTACCATTCCAGTGTTTTAATTGCTATATTGTATTTACTTTGCCACCATGGCCTATTTATTGCCTTTACCTCCCTTATCTCACCTCATTTGCTCACATTGTATATAGACTTTTTTTTCTACTGTATTATTGACTGTATGTTTGTTTTACTCCATGTGTAACTCTGTGTTGTTATATGTGTCGAACTGCTTTGCTTTATCTTGGCCAGGTCGCAGTTGTAAATGAGAACTTGTTCTCAACTTGCCTACCTGGTTAATTAAATAAATGTGAAATTAAAATTAAATTAAAATAAATATAGGGTAGGACATTTTTATCTGCAATGACCAAGCCTGAGACCAGCTCTGCTGAGAATATGAGGTTCATGTGACGTCACTTACACAAGGTTGGCCTCTTTGGACGAGAGGAAGGTCCACTGCTCGCCCTCAAGACAGCCGCCTTCCTGTTTCACCACGTGCTCGATGGCCTTCCCGAGCAATCCGGATCCGCCCGTGACGAGCACACGCATAAACTCAGCCTTCGTTTCCAAATCCATTTCTCACTCTGATCAAAGAATGCAAACTTACATTTTTCAGTTGTGATATTCACATAATGTTATTACGCTGAAGCCCTAAGCAAAGTAGGCTGATAGCCTATGTATAGCCTGCTTTAAAACGTAATAATTATGATAGAAGTTACATTTAGGCTAATAAGGAATTAATCAAATATATGCTCAAATAAACGCAAATTGAAACATATTAACACACTTTTCGTTTCGTTTACAATTTCATTGTAGCCGATTTGTTTAATCATGGAGGCTACTTTATTGTATTTTTTTCCTATCAACATTTATCTACTTTTTTATTTTGAAATAAATACAATTTGGCATATTAAATATTAAGCGCATGAGCCCAAAACGGGAGTGAATGGTATTATGACAATGTTAGCCTATCAAAAGGATAAACAAACAGCCTACGCCAATACCGAAGATATTTTATTTTTAAATGTAGCAATTTAGTTTAATCGAAGGGGAAATAAGGGTTAGGCTACATTACAAAATAGTAGCCTATATGACAAAATCAGATGTCATATAGGCTACAGCACTGACATTATTTTAGCAAGTGGACTAAAAGTACATGTGGTCTGTCGAAAGAAAATGTCTACTAATATTTTAATTACAAACATTTTAGGGAAATAATAGCAAATATTAATCCGTAGTCTATTTGGGCTATTTTTAATTAAAATCAATCGGTCATTTTTAACTCGACAAGACTATCGTGTTATTTTGATATTTTCGTATGAATAGATACAAAGTAATTGTTTCAATTCAAACCTCCAAAAAGTTCCGTTTGAATTTTCCTCCTCAAATAAAGTCGATATTAGATCCTTCGTGCGCTCAAGTACTGAACTGAGGCTATCTCTTGTCTTCCGCACTATGTCCTTAGCAAAGCAGCAGGCGGGATTCGCTCTTCCATAGGCTACCTGTAAGCAATTTGATAGCATGTGCAGCGAATCTGACTGTCCTACTTTCTCGGAACTATCACTCACGTAAACACAATAAGAAAATACCAGGAATAGCCTACTGTTAAGATAGGTTAAGTGAAAAAACGTTTTATAGAACTTCTGTTGGAAATTGGGATGTAATTAAGAAACAGGCCTATATTGACTGTATTTTAACGCATTTCAAATGAAATAAAAAAGGTATTAGTCACATGCACCGAATACAACAGGTGTAGACTTTACCATTAAATGCTTACTTTTGAGCCCTTTCCCAACAATGCAGAGTATAAACAATTTGCTAAATAAAACAATTCATAGTAACACATTAATACTCGTGCTGTGGTATGAGGGAGTTGAAGTAATTGAGGCAATAATTACATGTAGGTAGGGGTAAAAGCAATCAGGATAGATAATAAACAGAGTAGCAGCAGCATATGTGACGAACACCTCCATTTGGTCTTCTTTTGCGACATTTGAAATTGTGCTTTTTACATTGGATAAAAGTAGAGACACATAGATACAAAATGGTATATCATACACTGCAGTTGTGGAATAATGGGAAAGTAGCTTTGCTTTGAAAGTTGATAAACTTCTAACCCCACTTTTGAGAAAGTGGCCTTTGAAAGTTTTGGTACACCTACTGGAGAGCTCTTCTTTGTTTACACCTATTCAGCATTGTTCATCCCCCTCTTAAGCCTTAGCCCCACCATCTCTTTATTTTTTAAATTGTTTTGTTTAACCTTTATTTAACTAAGCAAGTAAGTTAAGAACAAATTATTATTTACAATGATTTACAATGATGGCAAAAGGCCTCCTGCTGGGATAGAGGCCGGGATTAAAAATAAAGCATTTATTCAATAAAAATATAGGACAAAACACACATCATGACAAGAGAGACAACACAACACTACATAAAGATAGACCTAAGACGACAACATAGCATGGCAGCAACACATGACAACACAACATGGCAGCAGCACAACATAGTTCAGTAGCAGCACAAAACAGGGTACAAACATTGTTGGGTACAGACAACAGCACAAACAGCAAGAAGGTAGAGACAACAATACATCATGCAAAGCAGCCACAGCTGTCAGTAAGAGTGTCCCTGATTGAGTCTGAATGAAGAGATTGAGATAAAACTGTCCAGTTTGAGTGTTTGTTGCAGCTCGTTCCAGTCGCTAGCTAGCTTTAAGGATTAACATATGAGGCCATGTACTAAACAGGGTGAGTGAGGTAGTGTAGTAAACAAAGATTTCAAGACTAAAAGTGGTGAAAGTAGTAGCCTACAATAAGGAAAAACTTGAGGTAAAAAAACACTTTATCTAGTCCTTGGCCTATTTCCTAATCTGACTTTGGTGCAGGTCATGTTGTTCTTCACATTACTGTCTCTGGTAACCACAGAATATATTAAATAAAATCAGACTTTTTTTCCCCCTATGCACAAGATACAGAAGGCATACACAGTACAGAGAAATGGTTACTTGCATATTTGCACAGTAGCAATATCAAAAACAGAAAGTGTCCAGATAAAAATATTGTATAGATATTTTATCATTATTAGATGACGCTTACCAGACACACTTGTCTAAATTGATGGGTCATGTGAAGGAAATGCTATAACCACCCCCAGCCACATCTAGCTAAGTGGATGGGTCACTATTGTCTAGACATGTACACATGTTCATGAAATACAATAGATGGCTGTAACCACCCCCAGCCACATCTAGCTAGGTGGATGGGTCACTATTGTCTAGACATGTATTATGTGAAGAGTGTGAAAGAGTGTGAAAGTGTGTCTATGTGTGTGTGCTTTGTGTGTGTGAGTGTATGTAGTGTGTGTGTGTGTGTGTGTGTGTGTGTGTGTGTGTGTGTGTGTGTGTGTGTGTGTGTGTGTGTGTGTGTGTGTGTGTGTGTGTGTGTGTGTGTGTGTGTGTGTGTGTGTGTGTGTGTGTTGGAGTGTCAGTGTGTGAGTTTGTCGGTTGAGTCCAGTGAGTGTGTATAGAGCCAGTGCAAAAAAATGTGATCAATCAGCAATTTTATGGCTTGGGGTAGAAGCTGTTCAGGAGCCTTTAAGTTCCAGACTTGGTGCTCTGGTACCGCTTGCCATGCGGTAGCAGAGAGAACAGCCTATGACTTCGGTGGCTGGAATCTTTGACAATTTTTAGGGCCTTCCTCTGACACTGCTTGGTATAGAGGTGAGCTTGATGGCAGGGAGCACGGCCCCAGTGATGTACTGGGCCATACTCTGTGTAGCACCTTACGGTCGGATGCCAAGCTGTTGCCATACCAAGCGGTGATGAAGCCAGTTAAGATGCCCTCAATGTTGCAGATCGTTGGGATATGTACGTACGGTCACTGTGGGGATGTCACGTCTTCCTCCGAAGTCGGTTCTTCTCCTTGTTCGGGCGGCGGTCGGCGTTCGGCGGTCGAGGTCACCGGTCTTCTAGCCATCGCCGATCCACCTTTCATTTTCCATTTGTTTTGTCTTGTTTTCCCAAACACCTGGTTTACATTCCCTCATTACTTGTTGTGTATATAACCCTCTGCTCCCCCCATGTCTGTGTGTGGAATTGTTTATTGTCAGGTTGGCACGCTTCCGGCTGGTTTGCGCCGGGTTTTGTTTTTGTGGCAGCTGGTACTTTGTACTTGGTTATTGTACTTTGTGCTGCCTCACTTGTTCTTTGGGCATTTGTTTTTGTGACGCGGTTGCTTTCTGTTCAAATAATTGCCTCAGTAAAGTGCTTCGTCCACTCACCTCTGCTCTCCTGCGCCTGACTTCCAAGCACCAGCTACACCCACCGTTTGACAGAACTTCACACCCACAAGATGGAGTCAGCAGGAGCAGGTGCCCCTGGTATAGGGGTCAAGGAGTGCGTCCGGCAGCACGCGGCGATGCTCCACCATCTCGGCGCCGCCATGGACCGCGTCGCCAAAACCATGGACCGCTGGGAGAGACAGAGAGTTCCTCCAGCGCCTACACCAGTACAACCAGGGTCTCCACTACTCGCCCCCCCCCCCCCCCCCGCACCAGGTCCCAGTGGGATTCGTCTCGCCCTTCCCCGGGAGTACGATGGGACGGCTGCACGCTGCCAGGGTTTCCTGTTGCAGCTGGATCTCTACCTGGCAACCGTCCACCCGGCTCCTTCGGGCCGTGAGAAGGTGTCCGCCCTTGTCTCGTGCCTCTCAGGGTAAGCCCTGGAGTGGGCCAACGCCGTGTGGGGAGAAGGAGATGCGGCGCTGGACCATTTCGAAGATTTCACCTGCCGCTTCCGGGCAGTCTTCGACCACCCGTCCGAGGGTAGAGCGGCGGGTGAACGTCTCTTCCATCTGAGGCAGGGGACGAGGAGCGCCCAGGAGTTCGCGATGGACTTTTGGACCCTGGCCGCCGGCGCGGGATGGAACGACAGGGCCCTGATCGACCACTATCCCTGCAGTTTGCGCGAGGACGTCCGTCGGGATTTGGCCTGCAGGGACACCACACTCACCTTCGACCAGCTGGTGGACCTGTCCATTCGGCTGGATAACCTGCTGGCTACCCGCGGACGTCCAGATCGGGGTCTGTCGGTTCCATCCCCCAGCACCACCGCTCCGATGCCCATGGAGCTGGGAGGTGCTGCGCTCAGGGAGACCGGAGGAGGTTCCGTTTCGTGCACCATCTGTGGCCGCAGAGGTCACACTGCCGGTCGGTGCCGGGTTGGTTCCTCTGGGGGTCGAGGCAGCAGGCAGGGCACTCTCGCTTCACCCCAGGTGAGCCGGCACCATTCTCACCCAGAGCCTTCTGTTGCACACATGTTTTTGTATGTTACTTTTCCTGAGTTATCCCCGCATTCCCAGCATAAGGCGCTCGTCGATTCAGGCGCGGCTGGGAATTTAATAGACAGATCATTCACCCATAGTTTAGGGATCCCTATTGTTCCAGTGGCAATGCCTTTCCCAGTTCACGCCTTAGACAGTCGACCATTAGGGTCAGGGTTGATTAGGGAGGCCACCGCTCCTCTGGGCATGGTGACGCAGGGTGGTCACAAGGAGAGAATCAGTCTCTTCCTCATTGACTCTCGTGCGTTTCCCGTGGTGCTAGGCCTACCCTGGTTAGCTTGTCATGACCCCACTGTTTCATGGCAACGGAGGGCTCTCACGGGGTGGTCGAGAGAGTGCTCGGGAGGTGTTTAGGGGTTTCCGTTGGTGCTACTACGGTGGAAAGTCCAGACCAGGTCTCCACCGTGCGCATCCCCCCCGAATATTCCGACTTGGCTCCCGCCTTCTCCAAAAAGAGGGTGACTCAATTACCACCTCATCGTCGGGGAGATTGTGCGATAAATCTCCTGGTAGACGCCACACTTCCCAGGAGTCACATGTATCCCGTCACAGGCGGAGACGGCGGCTATGGAAACATATGTCTCCGAATCCCTGCGTCAGTGGTTCCTTTGGTCCTCTACTTCACCCGCCACCTCGAGTTTCTTTGTGACGAAGAAGGAGGCCTAATTCCGATCACTGTGAGGTACAGTTACCCGCTACCTCTTATAGCCACAGCGATTGAGTCAATGCACGGGGGCGCGCTTCTTCACCAAACTAGATCTCAGGAGCGCTTACAACCTGGTGCGTACCCGGAGGGAGACGAGTGGAAGACGGAGTTCAGGACTACCTCAGGGCATTATGAATACCTCGTCATGCCGTACGGGTTGATGAATGCTCCATCAGTCTTCCAAGCCTTTGTCGACAAGATTTTCAGGGACCTGCACGGGCAGGGTGTAGTGGTGTATATTGATGACATTCTGATATACTCCGCTACACGCGCCGAGCATGTGTCCCTGGTGCGCAGGGTGCTTGGTCGACTGTTGGAGCATGACCTGTACTTCAAGGCTGAGAAATGCCTGTTCTTCCAACAGTCCGTCTCCTTCCTAGGGTACCGCATTTCCCCCTCAGGGGTGGAGATGGAGAGTGACCGCATTTCAGCCGTGCGTAATTGGCCGACTCCCACTACGGTAAAGGAGGTGCAGCTGTTTCTAGGGTTTGCCAATTACTACCGAAGGTTTATCCGGGGTTTTGGTCAGGTAGCGGCTCCCATTACCTCACTGTTGAAGGGGGGACCGGTACATTTGCAGTGGTCGGCTGAGGCGGACAGGGCTTTTGGTCACCTGAGGGCTCAGTTTACCTCGGCTCCCGTGCTGGCCCATCCGGATCCCTCTTTGGCATTCATAGTGGAGGTGGACGCGTCCGAGGCTGGGATAGGAGCCGTGCTCTCTCAGCGCTCGGATACGCCACCGAAGCTCCGCCCCTGTGCCTTCTTCTCGAAGAAGCTCAGCCCGGCGGAGCGAAACTATGACGTGGGGGACCGGGAGCTGTTGGCTGTCGTCAAGGCTCTGAAGGCGTGGAGACATTGGCTTGAGGGGATTAAACACCCTTTTCTCATCTGGACTGACCTCCGCAATCTGGAGTACATCCGGGCAGCGAGGAGACTGAACCCTCGCCAGGCAAGGTGGGCCATATTTTTCACCCGTTTTGTTTTCACCCTTTCTTACAGACCAGGTTCCCAGAACGTGAAGGCAGACGCACTGCTCCAGCTGTATGACACAGAGGAGCGGCCCATGGATCCCACCCCCATACTCCCGGCCTCCTGCCTGGTGGCGCCGGTAGTGTGGGAGCTGGACTCAGACATTGACCAGGCGCTATGTGCAAAGCCCACTCCCCTCCAGTGTCCCGCTGGGCGTCTGTACGTTCCGTCTGCTGTCCTTGACCGGCTGATCTATTGGGCCCACACGTCACCCTTCTCTGGTCATCCAGGCATCGGTCGGACAGTGCGCTGTCTGAGTGGGAAGTACTGGTGGCCCACTTTGGCTAAGGACGTGGGGGTTTATGTTTCCTCCTGCTCGTTGTGCGCCCAGTGTAAGGCTCCTAGGCACCTGCCCAGAGGTAAGCTACACCCCTTACCCGTTCCACAACGTCCTTGGTCGCACCTGTTGGTGGATTTCCTTTCCGATCTTCCTCCATCATTGGGTAACACCACGATCCTGGTCGTTGTTGACTGTTTTTCGAAGTCCTGCCATATGTTGTCGTCTTTTTTCGTAGCAAGGCTAAGCGTCAGCCGTAGTAGGGTATATTTTGCGAACTATATGATAGGCTGCCCAAATAGTAGCCCAGCTTAGGCCTACACATTAGGCTCTGAAGCTGAAATTATAGCATTCAATAGTAATTACAACTGACAGTGTGTGCTTCTTATGAACATTAAACAATACACTATTGGTAAAATTGGCTCTGGATTTGTAGCCTAAACCTAGCTATTGCATAGACAATATGACAAGTCAGAACTGACACCAAGCCTAGGCCTATAGTATTATTAATTTAGGGCAATAGGCCTAATCAAGGGACACTGAATAGAAACAATTGGTGAGATGTCTACAAGCTAAATTAATGCACAATGAAAGGTTTTGAATGTAAGACTGGCTGCATTACAAGTGTCACCAGTTTGGAGTTTTGAAAATTTACCACATAGAAAATGAAATAACTGTAATAAGCCTACATCTGTCATGTCATGCTGAATAACAATGAATGACTGATGACTTATGTTTAGCATGGTTCCTCACTACACAAACAACTCTTCTCTATGGCATGAAGAAGTACAGTAGACTTTGTCATTGAAGTTAGTAGGCCTATACACTGCTCTTACCCAAGTAAGTATGTGCACATTGGTGCCAACAGTTGCTGCAAAGTAGATTTCCAATTTATCCACTGGATAGCACAGTAGACTTCTGTCATAACCTCAAATAATATTAGAGCATCTTCATTGAAGAGCCATAAGATGTAAAACATAATTGCCCGGTGATCTACTTCTAATTATGCAAACCAACCAGAAACATGACAGGGAGACCAGCCACAGCAGGGTTTTATTAGAAATGACAAACAAAAAAACACTCGACTTTAACTAGAAAGAGAGGCCTGGGAAGATACGCCAATTCGTAAAAAATAACCCACACTTGTTTTGTTGAATTCAGTGGTTTGTCTTGGAAGGTAAGTAGGCAAGCAAGATCTACACAGAGTGTTTTCATTGATACCTTCACACCTGCCTAATTCATGGACCCTACAGTACCAGTCAAAAGTTTGGAGACACCTACTCATTCCAGGGTTTTACTTTATTTTGACTATTTTCTACATTGTAGAATAATAGTGAAGACATCAAAACTATGAAGTAACACATATGGAATCATGTTATATGTTAGATTCTTCAAAGTAGCCACCCTTTGCCTTAATGACAGCTTTGCACACTCTTGGCATTCTCTCAACGAGCTTCACCTGCAATGGTTTTCCAACAGTCTTGAAGTTCCCACATATGCTGAGCACTTGTTGGCTGCTTTTCGTTCACTCTGCGTTCATCCCAACGCATCCCAAACCATCTCAACTGAATTGAGGTCGGGTGATTGTGGAGGCCAGGTCATCTGATGCAGCACTCCATCACTCTCATTCTTGGTCAAATAGCCCTTACTCAGCCTTGCTCAGACCCCAACCAAGGAGCATCAAAAGTCGTGCTATAAATTCTCAGACAACCCAAAGATTCCTTGATGCCCTTCTAGACTCCTTCTGCCTACCCAAGGATGTCAGAGGACAAAAATCAGTTAACCACCTAACTGAGGAACTCAATTTAACCTGGCGCAATACCCTAGATGCAGTTGCACCCCTAAGAGGTAAAAACATTTGTCATAAGAAACTAGCTCCCTGGTATACAGAAAATACCCGAGCTCTGAAGCAAGCTTCCAGAAAATTGGAACGGAAATGGCGCCACACTAAACTGGAAGTCTTCCGACTAGCTTGGAAAGACAGTACCATGCAGTATCGAAGAGCCCTCACTGTTGCTCGATCATCCTATTTTTCCAACTTAATTGAGGAAAATAAGAACAATCCGGAATTTATTTTTGATACTGTCGCAAAGCTAACTAAAAAGTAACATTCCCCAAGTGAGGATGGCTTTCACTTCAGCAGTAATAAATTCATGAACTCCTTTGAGAAAAAGATCATGATCATTAGAAAGCAAATTACGGACAACTCTTTAAATCTGCGTATTGCTCCAAAGCTCAGTTGTCCTGAGTCTGCACAACTCTGCCAGGACCTAGGATCAAGAGAGACACTCAAGTGTTTTAGTACTATATCTCTTGACACAATGATGAAAATAATCATGGCCTCTAAACCTTCAAGCTGCATACTGGACCCTATTCCAACTAAACTACTGAAAGAGCTGCTTCCTGTGCTTGGCCATCCTATGTTGAACATAATAAACGGCTCTCTATCCACCGGATGTGTACCAAACTCACTAAAAGTGGCAGTAATAAAGCCTCTCTTGAAAAAGCCAAACCTTGACCCAGAAAATATAAAAAACTATCGGCCAATATCGAATCTTCCATTCCTCTCAAAAAAAAAATGAAAAAGCTGTTGCGCAGCAACTCACTGCCTTCCTGAAGACAAACAATGTATACGAAATGCTTCAGTCTGATTTTAGACCCCATCATAGCACTGAGACTGCACTTGTGAAGGTGGTAAATGACCTTTTTTTTCCTCTTTTTATTAAAATGTATCCCCTTTTCTCGTGGTATCCAATCGCTAGTAATTACTATCTTGTCTCATCACTACAACTGACATACGGGCTCGGGAGAGACGAAGGTCGAAAGCCATGTGTTACGAATCCCTTTGGCCCAACAGTCTAGGGGGGAATGGTAATGGGACCCGTAACACAACTCATGCAAATTATAGTAGTGAAAACGTAACAGTGAGAACAAATAACACAGACAACTTAATTACCGTCAAACACTAAATGTTTATTTATAAACACACGGTAAATGGGGGGGGGGAAGCAGGAAAAGGGGCTGAGCGGGACCCAAGGAATGAAAGAATAATAATTCAAAAACACCCCTAAGCTAGACTAGCCTACTTCACAAACAGCTAACTAACTAACCAAAAATACAGGGGGTGGTCCGCCCAGTTCTAACTAGTGTTTTTAACAATGTTTAACTACGGGTAGTGTAGCCCAAGGGCAACTTGTCTGGTTACCCCCTTTTCCCACCATCAAACAAACACTCAAACACCATAACCAAAACAATACTCACAGGTGGGGACAAAGACATGTAGCTGCAAAACACACAAGCGATCTACAGACAGAAGGCATGTTACAAAGAGATTGAGCTGGGGAGACAACAACTGACAGGGGTTTTAAACCAAGGGAAAGGGACTGTGATTGGGTAAGGGAAAAGGAGCAGGTGTCTTCCGATTAGCGACTGATTGATGACTGATTGGGGAATGATTATTGTCACCTGTGAGTAGGGGAGAAGGAGAGAAAAGAAATACACACAGGATACACACAGAACACTTGTATCCGTAACACTCCCACCCTTAAAAGCGCAACCCTAGGGATTGCGAACACATTTACAAAACATACAAACATCATTATTTTTACACACGTGACAAAGCATCTGCCAATACATTTTCTGAACCCTTTTTGTGGCGGATCTCCAAATTATAATTTTGCACAATCAGGGCCCAACGCATTAGGCGCTGGTTCTGATTGTACATACGGTGGAGAAACACTAAGGGGTTGTGGTCCGTATATACAATCACTGGCAGGGCACTGGAACCAATGTACACCTCAAAGTGCTGCAGAGCCAACA
The DNA here is from genome assembly GCF_016432855.1 of Salvelinus namaycush. Classification (NCBI taxonomy): domain Eukaryota; kingdom Metazoa; phylum Chordata; class Actinopteri; order Salmoniformes; family Salmonidae; genus Salvelinus; species Salvelinus namaycush. Next base: position 37,382,513 of record NC_052327.1, read on the forward strand.
ACAAAGCAAGAGCTTCCTGTTCTATTGTGGCATAGTTTGTTTGACATTTGTTAAACTTCCGAGAAAAATAACACACTGGATGATCCACTCCACTCTTGTCCTGCTGCAGTAGAACAGCACCAGCACCTCTGGCACTAGCATCTACCTCAAGTTGAAACGTTTTTTCAAAATCCGGAGCAGCAAGTACAGGGGTATTACACAAGAGGGCTTTCGCAGATTCAAAAGCTATTTTACAATCCGGAGACCACACAAATGATTTAGCCGGACTGAGCAAATCGGTCAATGGAGCAACTACCGCAGAGAAATTTTGACAGAAACTACGGTAGTAGCCAACCATCCCTAAAAAGCGGCGTAGCTGTCGTCTGGTGGTAGGTGCGGGAAATGCAGTTATAGCCAAGACCTTGGCATCAACAGGGCGCACCTGTCCATGGCCAACCTCTTTGCCAAGATAAGTAACAGTAGCTTTTCCAAACTCGCACTTTGCCAAGTTCAGGGTTAGCGAAGCAGCTGCCAACCGTTCACATACTACCCTGAGAGAGTCAACATGATCTGCCCACTCAGACGAATAAATCACCAGATCATCAAGATAAGCACTACAGTTGGGTACTCCAGCTAATACGGAGTTAACCAGTCGTTGGAAAGTGGCTGGTGCATTTCGCATCCCAAAAGCCATGACTGAGTACTGTAGGAAGTTGTCTGGGGTTACAAAGGCAGAAATCTCCGAAGCACGTGAAGTTAACGGAACCTGCCAGTAACCTTTTAAGAGGTCCAACTTAGTAACATACTTAGCAGCTCCAATAGTGTCGATACAGTCGTCCAGTCTGGGTAACGGGAACGAATCTGGCATTGTGACAGAATTAACCTTTCGATAATCCGTACATAACCTGGACGTACCATCAGGTTTAGGAACCAGAATGCAAGGAGAACTCCAAGGGCTTGAACTTGGCGTAGCCAGGTCATTCTCCAACAAATATGTCACTTCATCCCTCATTATCTTCCTTTTGGAAGCGTTGATACGATAGGGGTGTTGCTTGATAGGTGTAGCATTTCCAACATTAATGTCATGTTCCAACACGTTTGTGCGAGTAGGAACGTCATTAAAGAGACATGGAAAACTGTGTAGTAGCCTCACAACATCGTCGGCCTGTCCGTCCGTTAAATGAACCAGACCTGACTGGATAGACAACAGCATTTCTGAGTTGGGCAATCTAACGCACTGCTGCTGAGTATTGCGCAACTCTAATCCATCTCCCTCAACATTATCAACATGACAGTTCACTATCATAGCAGTAGAAGCAGCGGAGACAGCCGCACCTTCCTCTGTTTTTGAACTATCCACTTGGGTGATGGGTCGGGTGTGGTATGCTTTTAACATGTTAATGTGGCACACACGAGATTGGCGTTTTCTATCAGGCGTTTGAAGCACATAATCAGTTTCACTTAATTTCTTCTCAATGAAATAAGGACCAGAGAAACGAGCTGACAGTGAAGATCCTGGAACAGGCAATAACACCAGTACTTGGTCACCTGGCTGTAGTGGACGAGAAACAGCCTCTTTATCATAGTGTCTTTTCATGCTCCTTTGGGAGGAAGACAGAGCTTCCTTTGCAAGAGCACAGGCTTGGTGTAGGCGCTCCCGAAAGCGACTAACGTAGTCCAACACATTTTCATCTCCTGTACACAACTCTTGGGACAAAAACTGTTCTTTAAGAACTTTCATTGGTCCTCTCACTGTGTGACCAAACACTAGTTCAGCCGGGCTGAAACCTAGGGACTCCTGTACAGTTTCACGAGCAGCAAACAAAACTAGAGGAACTCCCTCATCCCAATCTTTCTCAGATTCCAAACAATATTTACGTAGCATAGACTTCAATGTCTGATGCCAACGTTCAAGCGCACCCTGAGACTCTGGGTGATAGGCGCTTGACACATGGTGCGTAATTGACAAGGATTTTAACACCTGCTTGAAAAGCTTGGACAGGAAATTGGTACCTTGATCACTTTGTACCACCTTAGGTAATCCGAATGTCGTGAAGAATTTAATTAAGGCTTTACTCACTACCGGGGCTGTAATCCTTCGCAGAGGAATGGCCTCGGGGTATCTTGTTGCCATACACATAATTGTCAACAGAAACTGGTTACCCGATTTTGTCTTCGGTAACGGTCCAACACAATCAACCACCACATGTTCGAATGGTTCACCTATGACAGGTATTGGACAAAGAGGAGCGGGAGGAATAACCTGATTTGGTTTTCCTGTTATCTGACATGTGTGGCATGTACGACAGTACTGAGCCACATCTTGTTTTAAACCTGGCCAAAAGAAATGGCGAAGAATCCGATCATAAGTTTTTGTGATTCCTAAATGACCAGACCACTGGTGATCATGAGCAAGGGATAACACATTTTGTCGAAAGGCTGTAGGAATCACTATTTGGTAAACAGCATTCCAATCTCCGCCCGCGTCATCATGGGATGTCCATTTACGCATGAGGAGATTACCATCAATGAAGTAAGCCACGTTTTTCTTCTTTACCTCTTCCAATGAGACAACACTAGAAAAACATTTAGCAAGCTTGGTGTCAACCTTTTGGTTAGCAACCAGCTGCTCACGAGTGACTGGTAACTGTATTGCATCAGCAATAAGTTCAACATTCTTCGCTTCTTTCCTGGGCTGTTTGTCAGAGGTGATCAGCTTCCCAGAGGTAGCACACAACCCATCCTCTTGATCATCCTCTTTGAACAGAACAGTGTTCGACAAATCTATCACGTCACTCTCTTGTCGTGCCTGAGCACGAGTGACAGCACAAGCAGGGAACACATGTGGATAACTCTGTGCCAGCTCATTGGAGAGAGAGTGGTCACTTTTATCCAATACTTCCAATACGGGTACTACCTTTCCTCCGGCAATATCGTTACCCATTATAAAGGTCACACCTTTTACTGGCAACATAGGACGTACCCCCACTCTGAATATTCCACTGATTAACTCAGAGTGTACTTTCACAAAGTGCAATGGCACTGGGACAAAACCCATTTCTATACCCTGAACTAACACACTGGAACCACAGTATGTATCGTCGGATAAGGGCAACACATCAGACAATATAAACGACTGCGCCGCACCAGTATCTCTAAGGATTTTAACCGGACGCTGAGACGCTTCGTCATTCGCTAGGGACACAAACCCCTCGAAAATGAACGGTTCATAACTACGGTCGGGAACTGGGTCTTTCAAAATACATTTACCCTTAGGCACCTGTTTCGTTTCAGACCTCACAACCGTACGAATTAGACCAACACCTGTTGGTGGCTTGGCACGAAGAGGCATCCCTTGTTTACGTTTTAGCAGGAAGCAATCATTAATCATATGTCCCACCTTATGACAATAGAAACAGGGACGCTCATTTTTCTGGCGTGCTTGATATACTGCTGGCCGACTAGGGCTATAAGTAGGCAATTCTGTAACTCTACTCTCAGTATGAGCCGAAAACACACTCTTGTGCGTCAACACAAACTCGTCTGCCAACACAGACGCTTCTGACAGGGAGGATACTTTCTGTTCGTTTAGGTACACTACAATGCGTTCAGGTAAGAAATTTTTAAACTCTTCCAACAAAATTAACTCTCGGAGAGAGTTAAAATCAGTTACCTTGCTAGCCGCATGCCATTTATCAAACAGATTTCCCTTCTCTCTAGCAAATTCCACATAAGTCTTACTAGAAGACTTCTTATGAGACCTAAATCTCTGTCGGTATGCCTCAGGCACAAGCTCATAGGCGCGAAGAACAGTAGCTTTGACCACTTCATAATTTAAACTGTCTTCAAGAGGTAGCGCTGACAAAACCTCTTGGGCTTTACCAGTTAATTTACACTGAAGTAATAGGCACCATACCTCTTTAGGCCATTTCAAGGCTACGGCTATACGTTCAAATACACAAAAATAGGAGTCAACCTCTGACTCTCTGAACAAAGGTACTAAGGCAATCTGCCTACTAATGTCAAAAGTGTTGGGATCTCTAGTTGGTGAGGACGGCTCACTAACAGTCACTGCAGGAACGAAGGCTAGCCTCGCTGTCTCTGCCTCCAGTTCCATCTGGCGCATTTTTAACTCCATCTGCCGCTGTTCTCGTTCTTTTTCTGCCTCAATTTTACACATCTCCATTTTTAACTCCATCTGCCGCTGTTCTGCCTCAATTTTACACATCTCCAACTGGAGAGTCTCTCGCCTAATTTGGGCTCTCTCTTCCGCCTCCAGTTGGAACTGTATTGACCGGCCATCCCTCCTGGTATCACCAGTTGACTGTGGGGAGAGTGGATCAAAACGGGGCAATGTGGCTGGAGCTTTAGCCTCGCCCTCAGACACCACTGGGTTTAGAGGAGCAGCAACATCCCCTACAGGGGTAGTAGGCTCAGGCAGCGGTAATACAATCACCTGTTCTTCCAACAAAACATTCAACACTAATTGTTTAACCTCCGCTTTAACTACATTCTGTGGAATCAATACTGAATAATGGTCAGCCAAGGTCATTAAATCAATTCTACGACACCTATCAAAAACCTCCCACGAAGGGTTAGCCAAAAAGGACTTCAAATCAAATGTAGCCATTTTTAAATACTACACAGAGCCAACAAATAGCAAACACCAATTCTACTTAAGCTATAACGTTCAACACTGAACTAGACCACTAAAACAATCTGCACAAGCGGTATGGGTGTCAGTAATGACAGATCCCGGATGAGCCCCCACTTATGTTACGAATCCCTTTGGCCCAACAGTCTAGGGGGGAATGGTAATGGGACCCGTAACACAACTCATGCAAATTATAGTAGTGAAAACGTAACAGTGAGAACAAATAACACAGACAACTTAATTACCGTCAAACACTAAATGTTTATTTATAAACACACGGTAAATGGGGGGGGGAAGCAGGAAAAGGGGCTGAGCGGGACCCAAGGAATGAAAGAATAATAATTCAAAAACACCCCTAAGCTAGACTAGCCTACTTCACAAACAGCTAACTAACCAACCAAAAATACAGGGGGTGGTCCGCCCAGTTCTAACTAGTGTTTTTAACAATGTTTAACTACGGGTAGTGTAGCCCAAGGGCAACTTGTCTGGTTACCCCCTTTTCCCACCATCAAACAAACACTCAAACACCATAACCAAAACAATACTCACAGGTGGGGACAAAGACATGTAGCTGCAAAACACACCAGCGATCTACAGACAGAAGGCATGTTACAAAGAGATTGAGCTGGGGAGACAACAACTGACAGGGGTTTTAAACCAAGGGAAAGGGACTGTGATTGGGTAAGGGAAAAGGAGCAGGTGTCTTCCGATTAGCGACTGATTGATGACTGATTGGGGAATGATTATTGTCACCTGTGAGTAGGGGAGAAGGAGAGAAAAGAAATACACACAGGATACACAAAGAACACTTGTATCCGTAACACATGCGTCCTCCGAAGCACAACCCAACCAAGCCGCACTGCTTCTTAACACAGCGCGCCTCCAACCCGGAAGCCAGCCGCACCAATGTGTCGGAGGAAACACCGTGCACCCGCCCCCCTCGGTTAGCGCGCACTGCGCCCGGCCCGCCACAGGAGTCGCTGGAGCGCGATGAGACAAGGATATCCCTACCGGCCAAACCCTCCCTAACCCGGACGACGCTAAGCCAATTGTGCGTCGCCCCACGGACCTCCCGGTCGCGGCCAGCTGCGACAGAGCCTGGGCGCGAACCCAGAGACTCTGGTGGCGCAGCTAGCACTGCGATGCAGTGCTCTAGACCACTGCACCACCCGGGAGGCCCGGTAAATGACCTTTTAATGGCGTCAGACCGAGGCTCTGCATCTGTCCTCGTGCTCCTAGACCTTAGTGCTGCTTTTGATACCATCGATCACCACATTCTTTTGGAGAGATTGGAAGCCCAAATTGGTCTACACGGACAAGTTCTGGCCTGGTTTAGATCTTATCTGTCGGAAAGATATCAGTTTGTCTCTGTGAATGGTTTGTCCTCTGACAAATCAACTGTAAATTTCGGTGTTCCTCAAGGTTCCGTTTTAGGACCACTATTGTTTACACTATATATTTTACCTCTTGGGGATGTCATTCGAAAATATAATGTTAACTTTCACTGCTATGCGGATGACACACAGCTGTACATTTCAATGAAACATGATGAAGCCCCAAAATTGCCCTCGCTAGAAGCCTGTGTTTCAGACATAAGGAAGTGGATGGCTGCGAACTTTCTACTTTTAAACTAGAACAAAACAGAGATGCTTGTTCTAGGTCCCAAGAAACAAAGAGATCTTCTGTTGAATCTGACAATTAATCTTGATGGTTGTACAGTCGTCTCAAATAAAACTGTGAAGGACCTCGGCGTTACTCTGGACCCTGATCTCTCTTTTGATGAACATATCAAGACTGTTTCAAGGACAGCTTTTTTCCATCTATGTAAAAAATCAGAAACGTTCTGTCCAAAAATGATGCAGAAAAATGAATCCATACTTTTGTTACTTCTAGGTTGGACTACTGCAATGCTCTACTATCCGGCTACCCGGATAAAGCACTAAATAAACTTCAGTTAGTGCTAAATACGGCTGCTAGAATCCTGACTAGAACCAAAAAATGCCTCCCTACACTGGCTTCCTGTTAAGGCAAGGGCTGATTTCAAGGTTTTACTGCTAACCTACAAAGCATTACATGGGCTTGCTCCTACCTATCTTTCCGATTTGGTCCTGCCGTACATACCTACACGTACGCTACGGTCACAAGACGCAGGCCTCCTAATTGTCCCTAGAATTTCTAAGCAAACAGCTGGAGGCAGGGCTTTCTCCTATAGAGCTCCATTTTTATGGAATGGTCTGCCTACCCATGTGAGAGACGCAGACTCGATCTCAACCTTTAAGTCTTTACTGAAGACTCATCTCTTCAGTGGGTCATATAATTGAGTGTAGTCTGGCCCAGGAGTGTGAAGGTGAACGGAAAGGCTCTGGAGCAACGAACCGCCCTTGCTGTCTCTGCCTGGCCGGTTCCCCTCTCTCCACTGGGATTCTCTGCCTCTAACCCTATTACAGGGGCTGAGTCACTGGCTTACTGGTGCTCTTCCATGCCATCCCTAGGAGGGGTGCGTCACTTGAGCGGGTTGAGTCACTGACGTGATCTTCCTGTCTGGGTTGGCGCCCCCCCTTGGGTTGTGCCGTGGCAGAGATCTTTGTGGGCTATACTCAGCCTTGTCTCAGGATGGTAAGTTGGTGGTTGAAGATATCCCTCTAGTGGTGTGGGGGCTGTGCTTTGGCAAAGTGGGTGGGGTTATATCCTGCCTGTTTGGCCCTGTCCGGGGGTATCATCGGATGGGGCCACAGGGTCTCCTGACCCCTCCTGTCTCAGCCTCCAGTATTTATGCTGCAGTAGTTTATGTGTCGGGGGGCTAGGGTCAGCCTGTTATATCTGGAGTACTTCTGCTGTCTTGTTCTGTGTGAATTTAAGTATGCTCTCTCTAATTCTCTCTTTCTCTCGGAGGACCTGAGCCCTAGGACCATGACTCAGGACTACCTGGCATGATGACTCCTTGCTGTCCCCAGTCCACCTGGCCGTGCTGCTGCTCCAGTTTCAACTGTTCTGCCTGCGGCTATGGAACCCTGACCTGTTCACCGGACGTGCTACCTGTCCCAGACCTGCTGTTTTCAACTCTCTAGATACCGCAGGAGCGGTAGAGATACTCTTAATGATCGGCTATGAAAAGCCAACTAACATTTACTCCTGAGGTGCTCACTTGCTGCACCCTCGACAACTACTGTGATTATTATTATTTGACCATGCTGGTCATTTATGAACATTTGAACATCTTGGCCATGTTCTGTTATAATCTCCACCCGGCACAGCCAGAAGAGGACTGGCCACCCCTCTAGGTTTCTTCCTAGGTTTTGGCCTTTCTAGGGAGTTTTTCCTAGCCACCGTGCTTCTACACCTGCATTGCTTGCTGTTTGGGGTTTTAGGCTGGGTTTTTGTACAGCACTTTGAGATATCAGCTGATGTAAGAAGGGCTATATAAATAAATTTGATTTGAAGCATTTATTTGGCCTGCAATTTCAGAGGCTGGTAACTCTAATGAACTTATCCTCTGCAGCAGAGTTAACTCTAGGTCTTCCTTTCCTGTGGCGGTCCTCGTGAGAGCCAGTTTCATCATAGCGCTTGATGGTTTTTGCGACTGCACTTGAAGAAACTTTCAAAGTTCTTGAAATGTGTTTTCAAATGTGTAGTTGTATGCCTATATGTACTGTTTTAGACTTGATTAACAGAATTGTTGAGAAAAGACACATTTACGTGCAACTTAATTTGTGGGAAAATTGTTTTATTAGTGCCAATGCTGTTTTCTATGCTTGATTTCACTTAATATTTTGGGATACTGGTGCACTTGTAATCAGAAAGGCCATTTTTTCATGTAGGCAACGATTTTCTTCATAACCCATTTCATATTTCGTGGAGCCTAAATTACACAATTTTCTTCAGAATGCATTTATTACATGTTAAACATGTTCATGTAAAATAATGAATTCTGGTCATGTCAATCATGTTATATAATTAGAATACTGTAACGCGTTCAACCAGTTAGCAAGTCAGAAATGTCAGTTCCCTAGTGTCCAGCCCCATACCCATTCACGACCACCGAGGAGTGAGTGTTAGTATCTTATGTGTCCGTTCAGTCAACTAGTATAATTATTGTTTGTGAAGTAAGTATGGTGATTATTATTAAGGTTCTATAGAACAAACAATATAACTATAGAATTAAGAAACTACAGTAAATAAAGTAATAATAAACTAAAATATAACATTAACAAATGTTTGTTTGCTTTAAGACTAATAAGTCATGTCTACAAAATAATATTGGCGCGGTTCCAATGTTTAGCCTACATCCAATGGCAAATACTGTTTCCTATACTTGATTTCACTTCATATTTGTGGGTGTTGTTGCGCTCATTGCAGTCAGAAAACATATGTTGGCCGATCAAAACCCATGCGGCTGATGTTGCTTTCTCTTCCGAAGTCATACGAGACAATAATGGAAAACTGACCCAAGATCACCACTGTACATAGGCAACTTCAACCCAATGTAATGCAGAGCACGTTCCACCTCGTCAACACAGTTGGCTGCAGGGGAGGTTACTTTCTGCGTTGTTTGGCTTATATAAGAATATCAAGTTAAATTAAACGAATAAACGCTTTTCCAGGCAGTTTGAATGTATATTCTTATTCTGTGCAAAGTCTGTATGTTGACCTACACCACAAATGCGCATCATGACTTCAACAAAGAAGGCAACATGGAACGTACCCGATCCTCCCAAGCGATCATTCTCTTTCACGGTAGGTGAAGTATGCAATAAAACAATGTGGTTGTAATCGCTAGTATGTAATGTTATGGAGATTTATATTTTTTTTTTACGACATTTCTCAAACCACTATGCATTTTCACTGATCTGTCAAGGTTTTCAATGAAAATCTTAGCTATAGGCCTACTCAAAAGTTTCAGCTAGCTAGCTAGCTTTAGCTAGCAGCGAGCTAGGGCTACAGTCTATGGAGTTTCTTGGTGGACGCATGGTTTTGTTCTGGGCAACATCTACACACCTGATTAAACTAGTTTGAGTGGTTAATTACTTTTATCCACATGTGTCAACTCCTACCATGGGAGGTCTGAGTGTCTGCAGGTTTTTGCTCCACCCTTGATTGATAAATGAAGGTCACAAATGACTAAGGAACTCCCCTCACCTGGTTAGGTTGTCCAGGTGTTGATTGAAATGAAAGACCAAAAACCCGCTGACACTCGGCCCTCTGTGGAATGAGTTTGACACCCCTGCCTAATTGAGCTAGTTCAATTTGTCGTTGCAAAGCCTTTCCAAAGACAGTTTTAGATCTTGTGGAGAAAACAATTCCAAACAATGGATGAATTGGGACCACCAGACAGCAATGCTCCCATCCACAGTGAATGTGTCCAATCCAATGGTCATCTTGTTATCCATCATTCACATTCTTTACATTTTTGTACACCACCTGTAGTTTTTGTAGTGTAATCCACTTACAAATTAAGTACATCTTAATGCTCAGTTAAAATGTTTTATTAAAATAAGTATCCTACATATACAGCGGTGAAATACAATTCTAAACTTGTTGTTTTCTCTACTTTGCAGCTCCAAATAAAGACCCTTCACACCTACCACCCTTCTATTCAGACCTACGGCTGACACCTTTAGTCTCTCTATCTCTCTCTCTCTTTCTATCCATCCTCTTGATACAGATCTCTTGATCTATCCTCTGGCTGCATTTTAAGTAATTGGAAACTTTTTCTCTTTTAATTCAGCTTTCTTCCCATTTCTTGTGTTTTCAAAAACCAAACCAGGTTGTAGTTTAAAAATGCAAACCAACTGGAGGAGATTATTCAAAAATTGTAGCTTAAAATAAGTAACCAAATCCAGGTGGCCCAGGTACTGTTTCATCTGTCAACTAACGACACTCATTGCACTATGCACCCGAGGCTATGGCAGGTAGCCTATATCTACGTTATAATAGTAGTCAACAGTTAATATGACACAATACTTGCAGTGTGGCATGTGGGGTAATGTTAAAGCCTCAGGCTTAGTTTTACTACCAGGCGAGGTCATATTGACCCATATGATTGAGTCATTGAAACCCATGTCACTTTCAAACACACACATAGCACTTCTTTAGTGGGTTTGAGAAGGGTCAGGGCTTGATGTTTAATGTGAACTCAACGTCAGCTCCTTAGTTGGCCAAACTGTCTTTATTAATTGCTATTGTTATCTCACAATCTGTAGTTCTCCTTGTCCATTCAAACCCCATGCCAGAGTGGACCTCCCTGGTGCATTCCATCAGTCAAAGCTATGTGTATAGGGCTATTCTTTCTGACACTTTCATATCCACCTTTCATGCAGAATGGCTCCTGGCTCCAGCCGAAAGCTGTGTCCTAATTGTAACACATCAATAGGAGGAGCATCAAAGAAGTGCAAGTTCTGTGGTACAACAATCCAGCTAAAAGGTCAAGTTAGAGGTCAAGTTAGAGGACCAAAAAATGAAGGCTACAGATGAATGAGCAAATAAGACAATGAAACATGGAAGATATGCAACCTTGGTTAATGCAGCAAACAAGCTGGTAAGCTTTTATGTTTTCCTCTAAAAAGAGTTCTGCATTTCTAGCTTAGGGAAATGATAGGCCCTATGCACTTATTTGTTGTTGTCTCATTGTGTCATTTTAGACTGTAAATCTAAATGTCATTATTTGACTGATATTTGTTGTGTTTCTGGAAGTTATTTTGTCATTAACGATTCCAGGTACATAGGTTCCACAAGGTTGGAGTGCACCCCCTGCTACTCCTCAGCAAGAGGAGAGCAGTCGTCAACAGTATTCTAAGTATATAACATGATTGACATGACCATAATTCATTATTTTACATTAACATGTTTAACATGTAATAAATGCATTCTGAAGAAAATTGTGTAATTTAGGCTCCACGAAATATGAAATGGGTTATGAAGAAAATCGTTGCCTACATGAAAAAATGGCCTTTCTGATTACAAGTGCACCAGTATCCCAAAATATTAAGTGAAATCAAGCATAGAAAACAGCATTGGCACTAATAAAACAATTTTCCCACAAATTAAGTTGCACGTAAATGTGTCTTTTCTCAACAATTCTGTTAATCAAGTCTAAAACAGTACATATAGGCATACAACTACACATTTGAAAACATGGTTAAACAAAGACAACATTTCTGTATATTCATAACGTTGAATTATCCATAAAGAATAACAAATAAAATACAGGCTATCGTGTCTATGGTTGTTGCAAAGGCTTGTGTGTATGTAACGGATGTGAAATGGCTAGCTAGTTAGCGGGTACGCGCTAGTAGCGTTTCAATCAGTTACGTCACTTGCTCTGAAACCTATTAGTAGTGTTGCCCCTTGCTCTGCAAGGGCCACGGCTTTTGTGGAGCGATGGGTAACGACGCTTCGTGGGTGTCAGTTGTTGATGTGTGCAGAGGGTCCCTGGTTCGCGCCCGTGTCGGGGCGAGGGGACGGTATAAAGTTAAACTGTTACATTGATGCTGTTGGCCCGGATCACTGGTTGCTGCGGAAAAGGAGGAGGTTGAAAGGGGGGTGAGTGTAACGGATGTGAAATGGCTAGCTAGTTAGCGGGTACGCGCTAGTAGCGTTTCAATCAGTTACGTCACTTGCTCTGAAACCTATTAGTAGTGTTGCCCCTTGCTCTGCAAGGGCCACGGCTTTTGTGGAGCGATGGGTAACGACGCTTCGTGGGTGTCAGTTGTTGATGTGTGCAGAGGGTCCCTGGTTCGCGCCCGTGTCGGGGCGAGGGGACGGTATAAAGTTAAACTGTTACATTGATGCTGTTGGCCCGGATCACTGGTTGCTGCGGAAAAGGAGGAGGTTGAAAGGGGGGTGAGTGTAACGGATGTGAAATGGCTAGCTAGTTAGCGGGTACGCGCTAGTAGCGTTTCAATCAGTTACGTCACTTGCTCTGAAACCTATTAGTAGTGTTGCCCCTTGCTCTGCAAGGGCCGCGGCTTTTGTGGAGCGATGGGTAACGACGCTTCGTGGGTGTCAGTTGTTGATGTGTGCAGAAGGTCCCTGGTTCGCGCCCGTGTCGGGGCGAGGGGACGGTTTAAAGTTATACTGTTACATGTAGCCTACTGGTTAAATGTGTCTATTCGCACAAATTAAGCCACACAAAAACACACGAAATATGTTGAAATGCATTATGTACATATATGCACAAATTGAATGTGAGACTGTGTTGCAACATGATATAATAGAAATAAGCTAATGCTCATGAACATTTTTTATTGTCCCTCATCTTAAACGCCACCGACCGCCACTGGTTGAATTACTGTCAGTTGACACTATTGGAGCCATGAATTGTCTGTTGTCGAGTTGTGTTAGTATATTGTTCAATTCAAAATCAACAGAACTTACTCATTAGGGCAGAAATGGCATCTGTTATATTTGAGATTCTTCAAAGTAGCCACCCTTTGCCTTGATGACAGCTTTGCACACTCTTGGCATTCCCTCAACCAGCTTCATGAAGTAGTCACCTGGAATGCGCTTCAATTAACAGTTGTGCCTTATTAAAAGTTAATTTGTGGAATTTCTTTCCTTCTTAATGCATTTGAGCCAATCCGTTGTGTTGTGACAAGGTAGGGATGGTATACAGAATATAGCCCTATTTGGTAAAAGACCAAGTCTGTATTTTGGCAACGACAGCTCAAATAAGCAAAGAGAAACGACAGTCCATAATTTCTTTAAGACATGAAGGTCAGTCAATCCGGAACATTTCAAGAACTTTGAAAGTTTCTTCAAGTGCAGTCGCAAAAACCATCAAGCGCTATGATGAAACTGGCTCTTATGAGGACCGAATGGGTAAATAAGACAATGAAACATGGAAGATATGCAACCTTGGTTAATGCAGCAAACAAGCTGGTAAGCTTTTATGTTTTCCTCTAAAAAGAGTTCTGCATTTCTAGCTTAGGGAAATGATAGGCCCTATGCACTTATTTGTTGTCTCATTGTGTCATTTTAGACTGTAAATCTAAATGTCATTATTTGACTGATATTTGTTGTGTTTCTGGAAGTTATTTTGTCATTAACGATTCCAGGTACATAGGTTCCACAAGGTTGGAGTGCACCCCCTGCTACTCCTCAGCAAGAGGAGAGCAGTCGTCAACTGCGCTGTGTCCTCACAGTGGTATGATGAATCAGATCTCAATGGCAGAAATCCAAAGGTTGTATGAATCAATCGTGAAAGGTATTTGGATAGAAATATGCATGTTTGTCTACCTTAAGACCCTATCCCTCAACCACCATATCCGTCAGACTGTAAAAAAACAAATTATTCCACTTAGGCAAATTCGCCAAAGTCAGCCCCTCCCTCTCCTTTATCGACTATTTCAACTCACTACTCCCCGGCACTGACACAGACTCCCTCGATAAGCTCCAAATGGTTCAAAACTCAGCAGCCCATCTTCTAACCACACTAAATCCTGGCAACATATCACCTCCATCCTCTGTGAACTCCACTGGCTCCCTTTCTCCCACCGCATTAATTACAAGATCCTCCTGACCTAAAAAGCTCTCCCCCACCTTGCTACCCCTTACCTCTCTGACCTTCTTCTCTCCTACCAGCCCTCATGCTCTCTCCGCTCAACCACAGTTGGCCACCTTGTCATCCCCAGGTCCAAGCTGCAGAGTTTCAGTGACAGGGCCTTCTCCAGGGTTGCTCCTAGGCTCTGGAACTCCCTCCCCCCAGCCATCTGTGACCCTTGAGTCCATCATCATCTTTCAGTCCGGCCTAAAAACCCATCTCTTCACCATGGCCTACCCTTACCTCCCCCTCCACCATTCCCACACACACCTCTGATGTTTCACATATTCTCACACACACTCACACATATGCGCAACACCTGCTCGCTCACTCACCTCACTCACATACTCACACATCACACCCTTTCCTTGAGCCCTTCTTACCTCTATCTAGCCCCGTTTACACCTGGTTCTAACATGCATTATATGTCCTGATCTTGTCCACAGCCTGATTGTGCCCACATTTTCAGACAGGTGTAGACGATTAAAAGAAGCATTGTGATCAGATCTTCCTGACCACGTCTGGAGGTGACAGTGAAACCATTTAAATCATCCTGCCTAAATAATCTAAAATAATTGACAGGTGGCACCATTGATTTATGGAATATATGTGTCTTAAAAGAATTAAGTATTATTTTGAAAGAATATCTGTCGAAGAATTAGCATACAAGGCAGGACCAGTAAATCTGTTCACAATGCGGACACAGTGGACAGATAAGACCATGTGTAGACGCATTTCTAAAAATGTGGGCACAATCAGAATGTGGACAAGATCAGGACAAAGTTTGTGCCAAATAATTTTGTTTCATTTTTTTCTTCCTTTTGTTTAGTCTGCTGTTGTTTAGTTAGATTATTGATTGTTTGTTAGTTTCTACAATTGTAAAGCTGTATGTTTCATGCAGAATTATTGTTATTATTAAAGTAGAGGAGTTAGTTCAGGCAAGCAACATTTCAACACATTCTTTTTACATATCCTGTGTTGAAGTGTATTTATAAACTGGGTGGTTCCAGCCCTGAATGCTGATGGTCTGAAAGCCTTGGTATATCAGACCGTGTTACAAAACATTTATTTTTACTGCTCTAATTACATTGGTAAACAGTTTATAATAGCAACAAGGCACCTCGGGGGTTTGTGGTATATGGTCAATATACCACGGCTAAGGGCTGTGTCCAGGCACTCCGCATTGCGTCATGCAGAGATCAGCCCTTAGCTGTGGTTGTCACATTCTGACCTTTTTATGTTCCTTTTTTATGTCTTTATTTTAGTTTGGTCAGGGCGTGAGTTGGGGTGGGCATTCTATGTTGTTATTCTATGTTTTGTTCTGTGGGTTATATTTCTAGGTGTTTGGCCTGGTGTGGTTCCCAATCAGAGGCAGCTGTTTATCGTTGTCTCTGATTGGGAGCCATATTTAGGTAGCCTGTTTTCCATTGTGTGTTGTGGGTGATTGTTTCCTATTTTCTGTGTTTCACCATACGGAACTCTTTCGGTTGTTTGTTCGTGTTTTGTTATTTTGTTCTGTGTTCATTTTGATTTATTAAAAATCTAATTATGGACACTTACCACGCTGCACATTGGTCCGATATTTCCTACTCCTCAGACGAAGAGGACGAAAGCCGTTACAGAATCACCCACCAAAAAAGGACCAAGCAGCGTGGTAACCAGGAGCAGAGGGACATTGAGTCCTGGACATGGGAGGAAATTTTGGACGGCAAAGGACCCTGGGCACAGCCGGGGGAGTATCGCCGTCCGAAAGAGGAGCTGGAGGCAGCTAGAGCGGAGCGGCGCCACTACGAGGAATTGGCGCGAGGTAACGGGCACGAGAGCAGCCCCACAATTTTTTTGGGGGGGGCCACACGGGTTGATTGGCGGACTCAGGTAGGAGACCTGAGCCAACTCCCCATGCCTACCGTGGCGAGAGAGTGACTGGGCAGGCACCGTGTTATGCGGAGAAGCGCAAGGTGTCCCCAGTGCGCACGCATAGCCCGGTGTGCTATATCGCAGCTCCTCGAATCGGCCGGGCTAGAGTGGGCATTGAGTCAGGAGGGATGATGCCGGCTCAGCGCATCTGGTCTCCAGTGCGTCACCTCGGCCCGGGGTATACTGCACCAGCCCTACGCACGGTGTCTCCGGTTCGCCAGCACAGCCCAGTGCGGCCTGTTCCAACTCCCCGCACTTGCCGGGCTACAGGGGGGATCCAGCCAGGACGAGTGGTGCTAGCTCTGCGCTCGAGACCCCCAGTGCGCCTCCACGGTCCAGTGCATCCGGTGCCTCGGCCAAGGACAAGGCCTCCTGCATGTCTCCCCAGCCTGGTGAGTTCTGTGCCTGTGCTAAGCACTAACTCTCCTGCATGTCTCCCCAGCCTGGTGAGTCCTGTGCCTTCTCCCAGAGCCAGGCCTCCTGTGTGTCTCTCCAATCCAGTGATGATCCATGGCAAGAAGCCTCCAGTGATAATCCATGGCACGAAGCCTCCAGTGATGATCCATGGCACGAAGCCTCCAGTGATGATCCATGGCACGAAGCCTCCAGTGATGATCCATGGCACGAAGCCTCCAGTGATGATCCATGGCAAGAAGGCTCCAGTGATAATCCATGGCACGAAGCCTCCAGTGATAATCCATGGCACGAAGCCTCCAGTGATAATCTATGGCAAGAAGCCTCCAGTGATGATCCATGACACGAAGCCTCCAGTGAGGATCCATGGCATGAGGCCTCCAACGAAGGACGTCAGTCCGGGGCCTCCAGCGACGCCCTCCTGTCCGGAGCAGCCGGAGTCGCCCTCCTGTCCGGAGCAGCCGGAGTCGCCCTCCTGTCCGGAGCAGCCGGAGTCGCCCTCCTGTCCGGAGCAGCCGGAGCCGCCCTCCTGTCCGGAGCAGCCGGAGCCGCCCGTCTGTCCTGAGCTGCCGGAGCCGCCCGTCTGTCCTGAGCTGCCGGAGCCGCCCGTCTGTCCTGAGCTGCCGGAGCCGCCCGTCTGTCCTGAGCTGCCGGAGCCGCCCGTCTGTCCTGAGCTGCCGGAGCCGCCCGTCTGTCAGGAGCTGTCGGAGTCGCCCTTCACTCCGGCGCTGCCGGAGTCTCCCGTCTATTCGGTGCCCGCTGCAAGGGTCTCCAGTCTGAGGTCGGCGGCGAGGGTCCACGTCCCGCACCAGAGCCGCCACCGCGGCCGCCACCCAAGGGTTCTACATGGAACCAAAAGGGTTCTACCCGGAACCAAAAAGGGTTCTCCTATGGTGACAGCCAAATAACCATTTCTAAGAGTGTGGTCTAAGGCTAGGCATAGATGTAAACTTAATAATGCAAATGACTGGCCCGCTAACACTATTCATGTTCTGGTGGGTGGTGATTAAATAAATACATGGATTTATTGTTTGAGTGTCCAGTGCAAACGATTTTCCTTTTTCTCAAGATTCTTGCCAATAGAACTTCAAAGGAGGTAAATCTGCAGAACATTGACATTCCTGTGACTGTATTTACAGGCTAATCCTAGTGCAACACCAATTGTCGGTAACTTGCAGTGCATAGACCTTGTAGTTAAAGTGGCAATATGTAACTTTTTGGGTGGCCTGACCAAATTCACATAGAAATGTTAGTTACAGATCATCATTCTACTTGAAAGCAAGTCTAAGAAGCGGTGGATCTGTTCTACAGTGTGCGCTATTTCTATGCTTCCCGTTCTTAAGTTTTGTTGTTGAGTCTTTTACTTTGGTTTTGTACAACAGCTTCAAACAGCTGATATTAGCTACCATGACATTGCAGAGCGATTTCTGCATGGTGCAGCTTTAAAATAAAACAGACATTTCTATTTGTTTCATAATAAAGGGTCAGGAGCAGAAAGTGAGGTGGAAGCCATGCTCTGGATTGGTATGTTTACTTCAATTAATCTCCTAGAATGTATTGAGGATATACTGTACACTCAACACCATATGTATTGATGATATACTGTACACTCAACACCATATGTATTGAGGATATACTGAACACTCAACACCATATGTATTGAGGATATACTGAACACTCAACACCATACAGTGAGGGAAAAAAGTATTTGATCCCCTGCTGATTTTCTACGTTTGCCCACTGACAAAGAAATGATCAGTCTATAATTTTAATGGTAGGTTTATTTGAACAGTGAGAGACAGAACAACAAAAAAATCCAGAAAAACACGTCAAAAATGTTATAAAATGATTTGCATTTTAATGAGGGAAATAAGTATTTGAAGAAGCCCAAAATTGAAGAAGCCATAAGTATTTGGACAAATTCACTTAAAGTGTATTAAAGTTATAGTACATGAAACCTTTTATTTAAAATACTAAATTCTGGAGTATGGATCCAAATTTCACATTTTAGCTTCACTCTCCAAATACAATGGTTTTGGCTGTACCTTGCTATTGGACGTTATAGTGCCTTGCAAAAGTAGTCATACCCCTTGGAAATGCCTTTGACAGTGATTACAGCTGTGAGTCTGCATTTAGGCTAGAAAGTATATTCCTTTGCAGTTTGTTTCAGTATTAACTTCAGTGCCTTGTTGCATACAAGATGCATGATTATATTTTCTTTTTATTCTGTATATTTGTATTCTTCTTTTCACTGTAATTTAAGTCATTATTGTGGCGTTACTACAATGATGTTGATCCATCCTCAGTTTTTCTACCATGACAGCCTGTAACTGTTAAATCACCAATGGCCTCATGGTAACACCTCTGAGCAGTTGCATTCATGTCCTGCAGCTCAGTTCAGAAGGACGACTATCTTTGTGTCTAGGTAGTTTAATACATAATCCACACCATAATTATTAACTTGATCATGCTAAAAGAGATATGCAATGTCTGATTTGTTATTGTTACCCATCTCCCAATCACTGCCCTTCTTTATGAGGCTTTCGAAAAGCTCCCTGGTCCTTTGAAGTTGAATCTGTCCTTGAAATTCAATACCCGACCTTACAGATGTTCTATGTATGGTGTACAGAGGTATGGGTAGTTATTAAAAAATAATGTCAACCCCTATTGAGTCCATATAAAATATTATGTGATTTGTTAAGCCAAATGTAACTCGTGAACTAATTTAGGCATGCCTTTATAAAAAAAAAATGAGTACACCATTTTGAGTTGCTTGTTAACAAAAAAATCTAAATTAAATCAATTTCAATCCAATGTTGTAACACAATAAAATGTGAAGAAATCCAAGGGGTATGAATACTTTTGCAAGGTACTTTATGTAGTTGAAATATTATATTTGAGAGGAGAAGAAGGTGCTTGACCAATGTGAGATTAGGTGCAACCAAAAATCATAAAACCCTTTGAAAGGAATAGGTGCAACCCTTGCTCATGATTATATATTGAATGATTTATTTTCTATTTCTGCTTAAAAACATGACATTCCTTTTTATGTTTTCTTTCTTGTCTTACAGTGGCAAGAAATGGGATGATGACAAAATCAAGGCCGAGGACCACGTTTCTCCAGTTTAACCTACTTTATGCACAAATGTATTCCTCACTCCCTTCACATGTATCCCTTTCAATCATAAATGGTTGGCCAAATTCACCATGATTTACCATTGAAACATTCATGGCGCATCAGCATGCCAACCATTTGGTCTCAATCAGTTTTCCATGAGAATATGTATTTAGATATTCTTCATATACAGTGGGGCAAAAAAGTATTTAGTCAGCCACCAATTGTGCAAGTTCTCCCACTTAAAAAGATGAGAGAGGCCTGTAATTTTCATCATAGGTACACTTCAACTATGACAGACAAAATGAGAAAAAAAAAATCCAGAAAATCACATTGTAGGATTTTTAATGAATTTATTTGCAAATTATGGTGGAAAATAAGTATTTGGTCACCTACAAACAAGCAAGATTTCTGGCTCTCACAGACCAGACCTTCTTTAAGAGGCTCCTCTGTCTTCCACTCGTTACCTGTATTAATGGCACCTGTTTGAACTTGTTATCAGTATAAAAGACACCTGTCCACAACCTCAAACAGTCACACTCCAAACTCCACTATGGCCAAGACCAAAGAGCTGTCAAAGGACACCAGAAACAAAATTGTAGACCTGCACCAGGCTGGGAAGCCTGAATCTGCAATAGGTAAGCAGCTTGGTTTGAAGAAATCAACTGTGGGAGCAATTATTAGGAAATGGAAGACATACAAGACCACTGATAATCTCCCTCGATCTGGGGCTCCACGCAAGATCTCACCCCGTGGGGTCAAAATGATCACAAGAACGGTGAGCAAAAATCCCAGAACCACACGGGGGGACCTAGTGAATGACCTGCAGAGAGCTGGGACCAAAGTAACAAAGCCTACCATCAGTAACACACTACGCCGCCAGGGACTCAAATCCTGCAGTGCCAGACATGTCCCCCTGCTTAAGCCAGTGCATGTCCAGGCCCGTCTGAAGTTTGCTAGAGAGCATTTGGATGATCCAGAAGAAGATTGGGAGAATGTCATATGGTCAGATGAAACCAAAATAGAACTTTTTGGTAAAAACTCAACTCGTCGTGTTTGGAGGACAAAGAATGCTGAGTTGCATCCAAAGAACACCATACCTACTGTGAAGCATGGGGGTGGAAACATCATGCTTTGGGGCTGTTTTTCTGCAAAGGAACCAGGACGACTGATCCGTGTAAAGGAAAGAATGAATGGGGCCATGTATCGTGAGATTTTGAGTGAAAACCTCCTTCCATCAGCAAGGGCATTGAAGATGAAATGTGGTTGGGTCTTTCAGCATGACAATGATCCCAAACACACCACCCGGGCAACGAAGAAGTGGCTTCGTAAGAAACATTTCAAGGTCCTGGAGTGGCCTAGCCAGTCTCCAGATCTCAACCCCATAGAAAATCTTTGGAGGGAGTTGAAAGTCCGTGTTGCCCAGCAACAGCCCAAAAACATCACTGCTCTAGAGGAGATCTGCATGGAGGAATGGGCCAAAATACCAGCAACAGTGTGTGAATACCTTGTGAAGACTTACAGAAAACGTTTGACCTCTGTCATTGCCAACAAAGGGTATATAACAAAGTATTGAGATAAACTTTTGTTATTGACCAAATACTTATTTTCCACCATAATTTGCAAATAAATTCATTAAAAATCCTACAATGTGATTTTCTGGATTTTTTTTTCTAATTTTGTCTGTCATAGTTGAAGTGTACCTATGATGAAAATTACAGGCCTCTCTCATCTTTTTAAGTGGGAGAACTTGCACAATTGGTGGCTGACTAAATATTGTTTTGTCCCACTCAGACGGCGCTGGGCAGGCGGGCGGCTCAGACGGCGCTGGGCAGGCGGGCGGCTCAGACGGCGCTGGGCAGGCGGGCGGCTCAGACGGCGCTGGGCAGGCGGGCGGCTCAGACGGCGCTGGGCAGGCGGGCGGCTCAGACGGCGCTGGGCAGGCGGGCGGCTCAGACGGCGCTGGGCAGGCGGGCGGCTCTGACCTGCTGAGGCGCACAGTAGGCCTGGTGCGTGTTGCCGGAACTGGTGGTACCGGTTTGTAGACACGCACCTCAAGGCTAGTGCGGGGAGCAGGAACAGGGCACACTGGACTCTCGAGGCGCACTATACACCTGGTGTGTGGTACCGGCACTGGTGGTACCGGGCTGAGGGCACGCACCTCAGGGCGAGTGCGGGGAGAAGGAACAGTGCGTACAGGGCTCTGGATACGCACAGTAAGCCTGGTGCGTGGTGTAGGCACTGGTGTTACTGGGCTGGGGCGAGGAGGTGGCGCCGGATATACCGGACCGTGAAGGCATACAGGAGCTCTTAAGCACCGAGCCTGCCCAACCTTACCTGGTTTAATGCTCCCCGTAGCGAGGCCAGTGCGGTGAGGTGGAATAGCCCGCACTGGGCTGTGCTGGCGAACCGGGGACACCATTCGTAAGGCTGGTGCCATGTACACCGGCCCGAGGAGACGTACTGGAGACCAGATATGTTGAGCCGGCTTCATGGCACCTGGCTCGATGCCCACTCTAGCCCGGCCGATACGTGGAGCTGGGATGTACCGCACCGGGCTATGCATACGTACAGGAGACACCGTGCGCTCTTCCGCACAACACGGTGTCTGCCCGTACTCTCGCTTTCCACGGTAAGCCCGGGAAGTTGGCGCAGGTCTCCTACCTGACTTCGCCACACTCCCCTTTTGCCCCCCCCAAGAAATTTTTGGGGTTTCTTCTCGGGCTTCCAGCCACGCTTCCGTGCTGCCTCCTCATACCACCGCTCCTCGGCTTTAGCTGCCTCCAGCTCTTCACGAGAGCGGTGATATTCTCCAACCTTAGCCCAGGGTCCCTTACCCTCCAGAATTTCCTCCCATGTCCAGGAGTCCTGTGTAATGGGCCGCTGCTGCTGCTGCTGCCGCTGCTGCCCGTTGCTACGCTGCTTGGTCCGAGATTGGTGGGTGGTTCTGTAACGGCAGCCTTCCTCCTCTTCATCTGAAGAGGAGGTGTAGCAGGGATCGGACCAAGACGCAGCGTAGCTCGTGTTCAACATGTTTTTTAATAAACAAGACAAAACTGTGAACACTTACAAATAACAAACGTGGCAAACCGAAACAGCCCTATCTGGTGCAGAGAAAACACAGAGACAGGAAACAACCACCCACAAAATCCCAACAAAACAAGCCACCTATATATGATTCCCAATCAGAGACAACACAAAACATCTGCCTCTGATTGAGAACCATATTAGGCCAAACATAGAAACAGACAAACTAGACACACAACATAGAATGCCCACCCAGCTCACGTCCTGACCAACACTAAAACAAGCAAAACACACAAGAACTATGGTCAGAACGTGACAAACCCTAGTTTAAACCATGTTTTGAGGCTATTGTCCAGTGGTGTCAATCTCATTCCATGGACAGCCTAGTATATGCTGGTTTTAGTTTTTTCATTTCAATTAAGGCCTAGACAACCAGGTGAGGGGAGTTATTTACTAATTAGTGACCTCAATTAAGTACAAGGGAGGAGCGAAAACCCACAGACACTCGGCTCAGCCGTGGAATGAGTTTGACACATGCTATAGTGTTTGTTTACATTTACTTTCCAATGTTTACAAACATTGGAGTAGAAAATGTGTATATTTTGGGTTCTGATGGGGTACAGCAGTTGAACTATGTTCATGAGGCATTTATAAATTATATTCTTCAAGAATCCAAATGTGGATGTAGCAACTGCAGATTGGCCATTTAAAGAGGTGCATCATGTAACCGGGCATAAGCAGTAACAGATGAGCGCCCTTCTCAAATCTGTGCCACATGAACACATTGTCAACAAGGAAGAAACATAAAAGTTTATTTTCCATAAAATGTTTAAACTATTTTTCCTTAGAAAGGCAGATAAAGCACATATGCAAAACAAATGGAATCACTTTTCACCCAGTGCAAACTGCACCCACCCAAACGAACACCTTCAGTCTGTGATAGATTCCTCGTTATCAGAGCTGTAGTGTATGCTGTCATCTAGGTCCTCTTCCAGAAGGTCATCTAGGAAGTTATTTTCTAGGAGGGAGGTGTCTTGGCCCATAGCTTTGCTGTATATCAGAGTCCTGGTGTCTTCTGAGGCTGCTGACTCTCCTCTGAAGCATGGAGAAGAGACCTCTGCTCCCAGCTTCCGACTGATTCAATTGCCAGCCTATCACCAACAATCGTAATGTGTAGGTGTTATGGGATTTTTGTGTTTAATGACTAAAATATGTATACATTTGACTTTTTTTTTTTTATTATTTTTTTTTTTTAGGGGTGGATCAGCTTAATATTGCGGAAAGAATGTTGCTTCCAATGTAATTGTCTGCATCATTTCCAATCCATCTATATTTTTTGGGGTAAATATATATATCCATACACGTATGCATACATATACACATATATACATACACATACCTATATAGACATACATACTTTTTTAAAGAGTATACCTTTATTATTATTCCCCGCAAACCCTACCACCGATCCCCCAATTGGAGTAAACTGATAAACATTTCTGTTTTTACCTTCAATTTATACATCTTATACACATTTTACAGACACAGTCTACTTTATAATAGTTCTCTCTTGTTTGTTCTTAGTCCTTCCTCTATTTCTGTTGTCCATCCAGTTTGATTTCCACTTGTAACTGTGCTATTTCACAAAAGCTCCGCACCTATACACATTTCACAGATCCCGTATGCCCTACATTGTTTATCTTGTTATTAGTCCCACCCTTCAGCTCCACTCAACTCTTCCCATCTATCTTCCAACATCATCCATTTCAGATTTTTATTTGCCATATATTTTTCAACTGTGCTGTGATGCTTCACAAAATATTTGAATCTTCCTATTCTCATAGCTTCCACGGATTGTAAATTAAAAATAAACATTTTTGCTAAAATAATTATTATATTATTGATTGATTGACTATGGCTTTCCAAATCCCCCAGTATTGCTATCTGTAGCGTTAGTTCTACGCAAATGTTGCAATTCTTCAGCCATTCCTGGACCTGTGACCAAAAACGAGCTACATACGGACAATACCAAAATAAATGATCTAATGACTCTGCCTCCTCACAGCAGAATCTGCAGAGCTGGGAAGATTGTATCCCCCATATATATAACATTCTATTAGTTGCAAGAATTTTGTACAGTAATTTAAATTGAAAAATTTGAAGTTTTGAATCCGGCGTTGTTTTGCGTATCAATTCATAAACCATGTGCCATGGAATGGGTACATCGAAAATCTCTTCCCAACTATTTTGCAATTTATATGGCACAGCTGTCAGTTTTTTGGTCCTTAAATTAAATTGGTATATGTTTTTATTTATCACACTTTTCTTTAACCATTTATGTTCTTTAATATAGGGCCGACATACAAGTTCCTTACTTTTTTCCCCTTCTACTTGCCTCTTCCATTTTTGTGGTAATGCTGCAATTAATTGGTTGTAATTTTGGGTAGAGCAGACATTTCCATATGTCTGTGTTAGCTGCATGTGTGACATTACTCCACCAGTCCTATTTATGATATCATTCACAAAAATTATACATTTTTTAAACATTTCTTCGATAAATACAGTTTTTTTATCAATTACTATATTTGAATTTAACCACAATATTTGTTGTACTATTTGTTCCGTCCTTTCAGGTGGATTAAACTGAAATTGCAACCAACTTTCTAAGGCTTGTTTAAAAAATAAAGATATTTTGGAGATTATTTCCTTTTCAAACAACCGAAAGTGAGCAGGTGTAATCTGAATAAAGGGAAAAAGGCCCTTCTTGAACATAGGATGAGACATTCGTACCAATCTACTAGAGAACCAGTTTGGATTTAAGTATAACTTTTGTATGACTGATGCCTTTAGTGAGAGGTCTAATGCTTTAATATTTAATAATTTCTGCCCTCCGAATTCATATTCGTTATATAAATAGGCCCTTTTAATTTTATCTGGCTTGCCATTCCAAATAAAATTGAATATTTTTTGTTCATATAATTTAAAAAGCAGGTCACTAGGTGTAGGCAAAACCATAAGCAAATAGGTAAACTGTGATATGATTAAAGAGTTAATCAGGGTGATTTTCCCACAAATAGACAGGTATTTTCCTTTCCATGGTAGCAAGATCTTATCTATTTTTGCTAACTTTCTATAAAAATTTATTGGAGTGAGATCATTTCTTTCTTTTGGGATTTGTATACCGAGTATGTCCACATCTCCGTCAGACCATTTAATTGGTAAACTACATGGCAATGTAAAATGTGTATTTTTTAGTGATCCAATACGTAATATGGTACATTTATCATAATTTGGTTTTAATCCAGAGAGGATAGCAAATGTATCTAGATCCTCTAAGAGGCCGTGGAGAGACTCTAGTTGTGGTTTTAAAAGAAAACATGAATCATCAGCGTACAATGACACCTTAGTTTTTAGGCCCTGGATTTCTAATCCCTTAATATTAATGTTTGATCTAATTTTAACAGCTAACATTTCGATGGCAATAATAAATAGATATGCCGATAGTGGACAACCTTGTTTTACTCCTCTAGATAGTTTAAAACTTTCTGAGATGTAGCCATTATTTACTATTTTACACCTAGGGTTACTATACATAATTTTAACCCATTTTATAAGAGATTCCCCAAAATTGAAATATTCTAGGCATTTATATATAAACTCCAGTCGTACTTTATCAAAAGCATATATATATATATATACACATTTGACTTAGATGTTACTGTATGAATGAAACTTATTATAATCATAATGCTGAATATTATGTGTTCCTTATTAGAAAGAATGGAGTTATCTTCAGACAGGCTGGAATGCTGTGTTCCTTTCAGGACATTTTGTCTCTACCCAGGGAGGGGAAAGACCTTGGGTTGGTTGCAGATAGTTTAACAGGTGGCAGACAGTAATGAGAACGCTAACTATACTGCCATTGTATTCTAGCGGAGGATGGACATTAAAACCTATGACATCATCTTTATTATATAACCTTATGTAAATTGTATTATGATCGGTACTCTCGAGAATAAACGCTATTGATTGATTGATTTTAAGACTGGTTTCTGTCCATTTAATGGTGATAATTATCTTACGTATGGGCAGAGTGTTTTAATTGAATTGGTTGATAAACATAGGAATTAAATTCCTTTAGCAGTAGGGTAAATACAATGAAGTATTCCTTAAATACAATAGCAATTACAGGGTGCCAACATCAATTGTACATATTAATGAAAGTTCCCCTATTTTTCCTGCTTAAGTCAAGTGCCACATGTGAAGCAAGGTCTTGCACATTCTCCGATTCCCTCTTTAGGCTTTCCCAGTGCGGCTTGACTTCCTTTAGGACAATTAACTCTTCCTCCTTCAGCCGTCTCAGGCTGTAAATTCATAAGAATGCAATATGGATTTGTAACTTTAATGGCAGTGCTGTCTGTGTTTGCGCAACTGGACAAACACAGACAGCAAAACAGAAACAGTTATTGCGACACACAAACATACTACTTACTTTGTCCATGCAGCTCTCAAGGCCATGCATGAAGGTATGCAGAAATGGTCTCATCTGCAGATGGTATTGCTGAATCTGGTACAAGGGTGTTGTACTCCTCTATGGCAGCTGTCAATTTGGCCTTTTCTTCCAATATCTTTCTGTGCAGAGGGTGTCTTTCCTTGCATCCATCTGTGATCAAAACAAAAGGAGAATGGAATTATTTGTTAAATTGCATGGCTTTGAAATGGAAGAGAAATTAAGTGTGTGCAATTCAATATTCATGAAATTTAACAAACCTGTCTGAAGGTAGAGGTTCTGTCACGACTGTTTAAAGGAGTGGACCAAGGTGCAGCGCGATTGGAATACATATTTTAATACAACAAAGAACACTTAACAAACGAACCGCCAACGTAGTGCTCACAGGCAACTAAACATGGACAACTACCCACAAAACCAACTTGGAAAATGGCAACCTAAATAGGCTCCCCAATCAGAGACAACGATAAACAGCTGTCTCTGATTGGGAACCCATCCAGGCCACCATCAACCTAATTACCCCTAGACAATACAAAATCCCCATAGATAACAAAAACTCGAGACAAGACAAAAACCCATAGACAATACAAAAACTAAACAAACCACTCGTCACACCCTGACATAACCAAATAATAAAGAAACCAAATATAACTAAAGTCAGGGCGTGACAGGTTCTGTTTGGTTAAGTATGGCCAAAATGTGCAGATCACATCCGTACACATGTACGTATGTTCCTGCTGCCAGACAATTCCTTTGTCAAGAACAGTGGGTACGCAAAGATCTCTCCACGCATCATGTTGAGGCTCCTCAGAAGTATTCCGTGGCGGCAGACTGCAACTTTGAGTCCCTCTTCATCAAGTTTGTTGTTTGTTTTCCTTGACGACTCTAGCTGCTGTCCACTGGGATGCTCCACATACCCCTTTTCCATAACCCTAGACAAGGGAGTAGAAGAGTATAGGTTGACATTTTTTCGGGGGGGGGGGAGTGTTAACGGGACAGTGGTTGGGTTTTTTAAATCTGGCTGAGGGCGCTGAGCTACCCTCTGTGTTCGCTACAATGGAGATCAGAAGTTGGAGATTGACTGTAAAAAACAAGCACTTGTAAAGTGTGTTGCATTTCTGAACAGAGGGAGTGGTGTAACGACTCTGGACTTGGAGAGAGGATTATCATCTCTCCAAAATGATATGTTTTTATTGGAATAGTGTATAACGAGTCTGCCTTTGAGTCAGATGGCCCGAAGCCAGTACTATTTCACAGATTAGAAGATACACAGGAAACATACATGTTTAGTTTTTCTATGGACACATCCTCATCCTTGCAGATAAATACACCATCAAAGAATCCTTTGTCATCAGCCCTTGAAAGGATACATGAAATACATTATATATGACATATGAAATATCAATCAAACTCAGTAATTATTGTGGGACACTTGACAATGTTGATAATTCATTTCATTACAAACTCGAAACATTTAAGCTAAAAATGAGCTCAACTGCATTTGAAAACTTTCACACTTGACAAAGAAAAGGCAAACCTTGTTTGGATTGTTTAAATGATAGAAAGTACGGTGTTATTTGATAAAGTATAAATAGTTTTGCTTCTTGATCCCGTCCACTGACACTGCAAGCATGCCGGGGGAACAGGCTGGGCAGTCAAAGTACTGTATATCGCAGACTTGATCAACTTCAGTGCAGAAGAACATCCACTCAAAGAAGCTTTTTTGAAAAGTGGCCCCACAGATCCTTCCGTTCTGGTAAGGGAAAAATACATATGGGAAATATATGAAATAACTTACAACAATACTATAAACAAAACATACTATAATTCACTATGGCTGCCTGGATTTGAGTTAAAGCTAGCAAAGCAGGTGAAAGCCAACGAAAAAGTAGGACGAGTACTGATGTTGTAAAGAGCAGGAAATATTGGATGCAAGAGGGGCACAGATAAGGGGCATGGTAGTGTCATGACGTTGGGTTGGGGGTAGGTTTATGACAGTCATAAATACCTCTTTCCCCCTTTTTCTCTCTCCCTACTATAACTGATGTGACATAAGGAAACCCATGGGTTAACATAGAGATTCTGGGTAACATCAGAAGTTGGGGGAAATGAACTATATTCTGGTAATTCGACCAACTGAACATATGCGGTTGTCACGTTCCTGACCGGTTTTCTGTTATTTTTGTATGTGTTTGACGGTCAGGGCGTGAGTTTGGGTGGGTAGTCTATGTTATGTGTTTCTATGTTGGTTAAAGGGTGACCTGATATGGCTCTCAATTAGAGGCAGGTGGTTTTCATTTCCTCTGATTGAGAGCCATATTAAGGTAGGTGTTTTCACATTGAGGTTTGTGGGTGGTTGTCTCCTGTGTCTGTGTACGTTGCGCCACACGGGACTGTTTTCGGTTTGTTTGTTCGTTTGTTCGGTTTATGTAGTCTGTTCCTGTTTCATGCGTTCTTCGTTATATGTAAGTTCTTATGTTCAGGTGCGTCTACGTCGTTTGTTGTTTTGTAGTTTGTTAAAGTGTTTTCGTGTTTTTTCGTCTTGTTCAATAAATCAGTATGTCATATTCCAACGCTGCATTTTGGTTCAATCCCTGCTCCTCCTCTTCGGATGAAGAGGAAGAGGAACGCCGTTACAGAACCACCCACCACACCAGAACCAAGCGGCGTGAATTCGAGCAGTGGCCTGCTACACAGGAATCCTGGACATGGGATGAAATATTGGAGGGAAAAGGACACTGGGCTCATATTGGGGAATATCGCCGCGCTCGTGAGGAGATGGAAGCAGCGAGAGCCCAGGAGCGGTGGTATGAGGAGGCAGCAAAGAGACGTGGCTGGAAGACGGAGAATCAAGCTCAAAACCGCAGATATGAAGGTACGTGGCTAGCAAGGAAGCCCGAGAAGAAACCCCAAAAATTTCTTGGGGGGGGGGCTAAGAGGTAGTGGGTTTAGGGCAGGTAGGAGACCTGCGCCCACTTCCCAGGCTAACCGTGGAGAGCGGGAGTACGGGCAGACACCGTGTTACGCAGTAGAGCGCACGGTGTCTCCGGTACGTGTGCATAGCCCGGTGCGGGTTATTCCACCTCCTCGCACTGGTAGGGCTAGATTGAGCATTGAGCCAAGTGCCATGAAGCCGGCTCTACATATCTGGCCACCAGTACGTCTCCTCGGGCCGGCTTACATGGCACCAGCCTTACGCATGGTGTCCCCGGTTCGCCTACATAGCCCGGTGCGGGTTATTCCACCTCCCCGCACTGGTCAGGCGACGGGGAGCATACAACCAGGTAAGGTTGGGCAGGCTCAGTGCTCAAGGGAGCCAGTACGCCTGCACGGTCCGGTATTTCCGGTGCCACCTCCCCGCCCCAGCCCAGTACCACCAGTGCCTACTCCACGCACCAGGCTTCCAGTGCGTTTCCAGAGCCCTGTTCCTCCTCCACGCACTCTCCCTATGTTGCGTGTCTCCAGCCCAGTGCCTCCAGTTCCGGCACCACGCACTAAGCCACCTGTGCGTCTCCAGAGCCCTGTACGCACTGTTCCTTCTCCCCGCACTCGCCCTGAGGTGCGTGCCCTTAGCCCGGTACCACCAGTGCCGGTACCACGCACCAGGCCTATAGTGCGCTTCGAGAGGTCAGTGTGCCCTGTCCCTGCTCCCCGCACTAGCCTGAAGGTGCGTGTCCTTAGCCCGGTGCCTCCAGTTCCGGCACCACGCACCAGGCCTACAGTGCGCCTCATCCGGCCAGAGCCATCCGTCTCCCCAGCGCCATCTGAGCCATCCGTCTCCCCAGCGCCATCTGAGCCATCCGTCTCCCCAGCGCCATCTGAGCCATCCGTCTCCCCAGCGCCATCTGAGCCATCCGTCTGCCCAGTGCCGTCTGAGCCATCCGTCTGTCCCGAGCCATTAGAGCCGCCCGTCTGTCCCGAGCCGTCAGAGCCGTTAGTCAGTCAGGAGCCGCTAGAGCCATTCGTCAGTCAGGATCTGCCAGAGCCGCCAACCAGACAGGATCTGCCAGAGCCGCCAACCAGACAGGATCTGCCAGAGCCGCCAACCAGACAGGATCTGCCAGAGCCGCCAACCAGACAGGATCTGCCAGAGCCGCCAGCGAGCCATGAGCGTCCAGAGCCGTCAGCCAGCCATGAGCGTCCAGAGCCGTCAGCCAGCCATGAGCGTCCAGAGCCGTCAGCCAGCCATGAGCGTCCAGAGCCGTCAGCCAGCCATGAGCGTCCAGAGCCGTCAGCCAGCCATGAGCGTCCAGAGCCGTCAGCCAGCCATGAGCTGCCCCTCAGCCCAGAGCTGCTATTTATCCAGAACTGCCCCTCAGTCCAGAGCTGTCTCTCTGTCCGGAGCTGCCCTTCAGTCCGGAGTTGCCCCTCTATCCTGACCTACCTCTCTGTCCTGAGCTATCTCTCTGTCCTGAGCTATCTCTCTGTCCTGAGCTATATCTCTGTCCTGAGCTACCTTATCCCGGTGCTGCCCCTTGTCCCGGTGCTGCCCCTTATCTTAAGGTTACCAGTTAAATTAAGTGGGTGTAAGATGAGGGTGGTCATTCTAAGGGGGAGACGTAAGCTGGGATTGACTATGGTGGGGTGGGGACCTCGCCCAGAGCCTGAGCCACCACCGTGGTCAGACGCCCACCCAGACCCTCCCCTAGACTTTTGGTGGTGCGTTCGGAGTACGCACCTTGAGGGGGGGGTTATGTCACGTTCCTGACCGGTTTTCTGTTATTTTTGTATGTGTTTGACGGTCAGGGCGTGAGTTTGGGTGGGTAGTCTATGTTATGTGTTTCTATGTTGGTTAAAGGGTGACCTGATATGGCTCTCAATTAGAGGCAGGTGGTTTTCATTTCCTCTGATTGAGAGCCATATTAAGGTAGGTGTTTTCACATTGAGGTTTGTGGGTGGTTGTCTCCTGTGTCTGTGTACGTTGCGCCACACGGGACTGTTTTCGGTTTGTTTGTTTGTTTGTTCGGTTTATGTAGTCTGTTCCTGTTTCATGCGTTCTTCGTTATATGTAAGTTCTTATGTTCAGGTGCGTCTACGTCGTTTGTTGTTTTGTAGTTTGTTAAAGTGTTTTCGTGTTTTTTCGTCTTGTTCAATAAATCAGTATGTCATATTCCAACGCTGCATTTTGGTTCAATCCCTGCTCCTCCTCTTCGGATGAAGAGGAAGAGGAACGCCGTTACAGCGGTGGTACTTAAGGTATATTATGTCAGTTCGGTTGCCCTCTGACACATTCTCATCAAGGATTGAATGACATAAACTCTACTGTGGAAAGTCTAAATGTCAGAGATATCGGATTCACATGGAATTGTTGTTTAATTCAAATGTTTGAATATGACATTATTTGTGAAGAGATGAAATGTAATTTTAGCTTCCAAATGAGAGATCTGTGCTTTCATAAGTTTTCCTCTGCTCACAGTGGTCCGCCCCTGTGAAGAGGCATGGGTTATAAACCTTTCAGACACACCCCTCTCCCTCCACTATAAAAGCCACGAACAAAAATATAACTTTCTGTTCCGGGTACACCAGGATGACGGTCCGGTGTCAGAATGGTTCAGATAATAACTACAGATGAAGCCAACATCAGCATGGACTTTGATTGTGAATGGTATGAACTTTGAACTCGTATTCACTACAGAAGTGATATATCCTAGCCGTTGAGTTAGCAACAGCTAAACGCAGGTTCGGAAGGACAGTCCAAGTATCCCGTCTAATACACACAACGTATTCCGTGACTACCAGAGACATTCTTCAAAGGACAGAGGACTCGGGTTGGCGACACGGTCCATCTACCACCAACCTACTGAAGCGCAGCTCAGAGTAAATATTGATTGCATTTTCCTCTTCAAATGGGCGGTAATTTAGAATGCATAAGATACTGTATTTACGATAGCACAGCTCGCCTATGTTCAAGTCTCCCGCGCTTTCACTAGGACTCCCCCCTTCCCTTTGTGTAACAAGCTGTCATATCTATTCCGCCCGCTAGGGACGTTTTTCTGTGTGACGTAATTTGTGATCAAGTTATGAGTTAATGGTGTATGTGTGTTTCTGTGTGATTAGTTAGGTATTTAGTAAATAAATAATTAAACCCAATTTTGTATTGCTGATTCAACTTGTTAGCCAGGATTCTTGCAGATAATCAAGGACTTACAACTTTCAGATGAGACTGAATAAAATGACGATTAATGTGACTGCTATTTAGTAAAATATTACTAAATCTTTAAGAGTTTAGTCGAAAGATAACAGCTCTATAAATATTATTTCGTGGTGTCCCTCTCTAGTTAATTCATATTTACATGATTAGTTCAATCAGGTAATATTAATTACGGAGAAATTATTTTATAGAATAGCATGTCATAGCAATTAATCTGGCATAGTCAAAGACACGACAGTAGTACAGTGGTGCAGGAGGCTAACACATACTGTAGCAAGAGACCTGAAGTTTTAACGTAGTTGTAGTACTGGAAATACATTTTGTTACAACGCTTTGTGTAACATAACTTTAACATATTGTTAACCTGAAGTCATACATTGGTAAAGCTGAGAATAACCTATTGTTACCCTACCAAAGAAGTCAGTTCGCTGCTCCAAAATCTGCATAAATGCCAGACGGGACATTCCTGGGGCTGACACTTTCAGGTATATGGTGGCACAGTTGACAGTGGCAGGCTAGTACCCATTCTTTATCAGATCTGCCAAGTTTACTTTCCTGGTGTGAAGACCAGTTGTGCAGGTCAGCACATTGTAGTGGCATTGAGGGGGAAAAAATGTAGTCTGAATTAATGTTGTTTTACATTGCATTGCTACATCACTGTTTGGTTCTTGTAGATATTGCACATACAATTTATTCCTACGAGGATTATGTTTCCCAGGGCCAACATGGATGGTGCTAGTTAGGCAACCAGATATCATCTATGGTACGTCCAATGGTAAGAAACAATCTAGGGACAATATTTTATACAACAATAAACAAGAATACATTTGAACTTTGATATAATACATTTAGCCGCAAATAAAATATAAAACACACCCTGTTCATGAAGTGCATATTTGCCATCACTGTGGAGAGATATGGCTGTTGTTGGAGGAAGGGGAGTGTAGAATCCCTCTGTTGTCACGCCCTGGCCTTAGTTATCTTTGTTTTCTTTATTATTTTAGTTAGGTCAGGGTGTGACATGGGGGATGTTTGTGTGTTTTTTGTCTAGTCTATGGTGTGTGTATTGTCTAGGGGGTAATTGTCTATGTCTTGACGTTAGTTGCTTGTGTCTGCACTTTCGTTTGTTAGCTTCACGGTCGTTTGTTGTTTTGTCTAGTTTGTATTAGTGTTCGTGTTCGTTTCATCTTCAAATAAATAGAAGCTGTATTTATATCACGCTGCGCCTTGGTCCTCTCTTTCACCTAAAGACGATCGTGACATCTGTTGTGCAGGGGGAACTTTGCATGTGAAGAGACCTCTCAGTCTTCGCAGTAAAGATGTTTCGGAAGACAGTCTGTACGTCGCAGAATAGCCCTTTTCACATTGCATGACTGACAGATCTTCTGAGAAGCATGCTCTGCAGCCAGCAGAGAATCTACGATCTCAGGCCTGGACTCCCTCCACCTATCCTGTGAAAGTTCCTTCCTCACACTCCAACTGTGTGATGCACCAGGCAGAGCAGGATTTGCACACTCAGGGTCTTTTAAGTCAGCTAGGAGGATGCTAATTTCTCAATGAAGTATTGCTTTTTTGAAAACACAATAAAAATGGGAAAATTATGAAATTAAGAATATTATATAATTAATCTATTAAAACGCACATAGGGCTGTAAGTAGGTGACAGCAAATATATCTCTGCACAATCTATGGTGTGACAAGCCAAAAGCTTTGATTCTATAGTAAATTCAATTACAGGGCAGACAAAAATATTCAACTTGTTAGCCAAGAGTATACTCCGTAATCTAAGAATTTACCATTGTTCAATGATCCGGAAAGGATTTGAACGATTATGGAACTAGGCCGCACGTTTGGGTTAATTAAACATATTGGAGCCCCCTGCGTGGAATCTAAGATAGAATGAGGCTTTCATTTTGATTCAGCCTGTATAAAATTGAAAAGCAGATTACATAATATACCAAGTTTATTATACACATTTTTGGAGTGATAGACAAGCATTTTTGGTTGTGTGTGCTGAGGATTCCCCCGCCCCGCGCTGTTCTCTGACGTAGTCAGTGGATAACGTAAGCAAATACATTTCTTGTATGAGGCTGAGAAAGCTAATTATAGAAATCTGAGAAATAGTGCGTTTGGCCAAACGCAGGGCTATTTCTGCCTGGCGCGTTTCATACGCTGGTAGGGCAGGTCATTATTAATTTCTCAAGCGAGGACAAAAAGCCAGCCGATTGAAATTCAGGAGATATAGCGCGACCAGCGATAATTATCTCTCTCTCTCTCGCGATTCAACGCGAAGAGACCATGGTGCAATTTCATGTTTGCCGCGTGTTCCGGTTAAAACATCGTCAAAAAACGCCGAAAAGGGTTTGAACATAATACGTTATTAGTAAAACCTTTTCCCTGCCAAGGGAATCCTACGTGCTACATTTTCAGGCACAAAGGAGGGTTAGCTGGCACGAGGTGCTAAAGCTAACAAGAAAAAAAATAGCATTTTTTTTTCTTCCTGGTGCCACGCTGAAATTCCTCCGCCTAGCGGAACAGAAGTCCCGCACCGGGTAGTTCCGTTTTATTTCAGCGTGTGAAGTCAGTGACCGCTGAAGTGTGCCCAGGATATTCGTTCATGAAGAATTATTCAGGTCACACTCAAGTCATCACTTATGATATCCAGACGAATATCAATGTCTTATCCAATTGAACTAATAAGTGTAAATCTGGCCATTTACATTCTGAAATAGATATTTTAAATAATATCCAAATTGTTTAGTTCTCTAAATAAGACATTGCAAACTTTTTCCAAACTAACCTAGATTAAGCACTTCTCAGGTTAATTAAAGTTTAATTCACAAATTGCCTATACAGGTTTGATTTATCATTAAATTGATCAATCAGTAAAATTTGGGTTTTTCAAAACCCATTCAGTAATCCAGTATTGACAGAAGCCCCGCCCCAGCGGGAATCCCACGTGGTTTCGGCCTTAGGGAGAAGTGCCACAGTGTTGAATGTGCCCAACATTTGGTCTACTGTTTTACACTTATGATATCCAATCAACAGAGATTTTATGGATTATCGTCTCATTCAATTTAATAAGTTAAATTGTTGAACATAATTTAATGTTCTTCCAATCAAATGAGACACTTTTAAACTTATCATATTAACCTAGATGAAGCCACATCTCATGTTAATTAAAGTATAATACCCAGATAGCCTACACAGGTAGGATTAATCATTGGCATTGATTAATTAATTCAATTTGCTTTTGCAAATTCATTCACGTCCAACTTCCACATTACTGGTACAGTACTGGTAGTTCGTCAACATCTATAAATAGATTAAACTTGTCTTTGCAGCTTCCAATTAATTCCAAACCCAAACTTTGAATAAATTTAGGCAACATTTTTCCTCTAAACTTTTCTAATAATGTGCAAGCTATCAAAGGAGGGGGTCACCACTCCTCCGCTAAGTAGTGAACCTCCACCCATAAAAGGATTGATCTCTGACCTCAGCAGCGATACCAACCCTAATTATGCCATTAGTGAAAAAACAGCCGAAATTGCGAACGCTCTCCAAAATCAACCATCAAACACAGGCTTTGTGACGGTTCTCCCCACTTTTGCACTAATGTATCGCCATAAGAATGTGGCATCGGTTCAATACCACCGTGCACAGCTGAAGCACGTGCCAGTCATGGCTAGCATTGGGGTACAGGCGGAGAGAACTGAGCCACTATTGACAAAAGCAGGAAATGAAAACATTCTGCTAGTCGAGGAACTGCGTTTCAAATCTGAACAATTGAAAGTAATTGCAAATACTTATGACGATGAACGAGCACAAACTCTTCAACAAAATCGTTGTCTCCAGGAACAACTCGAATTAGCCAAAAACTAAATACGAGGTGGTCCACTCCAAACTAGATAAATCTGTTGAGTTATCTACAAATAGGAGCGCGCAATTTGATAACATGCAGGCAGTTTTATTGAACGTTACTCAGAGTAACACGGTTCTACTCAAAATTCTGCAGACCAAAGACGATCAGTTGATGAACACAATGACGAAGTTGGATGACAAATCAGCAGAACTCATTGAAGTCGCTGAACAAATGAATGATGAGAGAACTCGGGTGATGAAGATGGAAATCTTGATTTCTAAGCAAGCGGAAGAAATCTCATCACTGAATCTCTCGCTCCGTACTCAAGACCTCTATTTGCAAACCATGACAGATAAGTTTGAGACCGAAAGGAGCAAGTGCGACACTCACGTGTCCAAAATCAGTACTCTAAGCGCTCAAGTGGACTCTGCAATGCAGCAGAATACCACCCTTAGGTACCATCTGGAGGAAGTCCAGAAGGGTCACGCTCTACAGCGTGACTATCCATCCAAGCAACCGGAGCCCGGTACTCAAAGGAGTGAAGACGATAGGTTTCAGACATTGCCTCCGTCAGGTGTCCCCCAGTCTTCTCCGCTTGGCCATTCGGCACTGAGTAATATGGCGCCTCTTGGTCAACAAAGCCAAAGCTTGGCTTCTCCTCTTGGCCTTTTGGCCCCACTTTCCCCACAGGATAAAGCCCACCCTCTCCGCCCTCTTGAGGCGAAATACCTTGACAAGCTCGTCAAGTATTTCCCCACCTTTGACCCCGTTCCAGGTCAGCCAAACGATACTGAGACGTTCCTAGCTGACATAGTTGGATGGCTACCCGAACGCTACGGGTTCTGACAGGGTTTACCTGTTGAAGCGAACGTCGAATAGACACGTGACAAGGTTAATTCGCCTACAACAGAAACACGTGCTAAATGACTACGCTAAACTTGCCACAGCTTTGAAATTAGAATTCAGTGGTTCTGCAACTCGCAAACACGATAGCTCACTGGCTAACACGGTCAAACAAGCTCGGAATGAACACCCACAAGCTTACTATCATAGGCTTCGTTCAGCTTACTTTGGCCTACTCACTGAACCAGGCATGGAAGACCTGTTACCATTTAAACAAATGTTCCTGTCGAACATGTATCCCACCTTCATTACCTACTTGGGCACTGCAGCCCACATTGGCTTGCCTATCTTACAACTCAGAGAGCTTGCAAGCACAGCTTTTGAGGCATCAAAAGCTCGCAACGCCAAGAGCCCTGACCACTCGGTTTTGAAGTTTGACCAGGAGCACTCACTCCAGTCAGAGGGTGCATTATCAGGTATTGGAGCGTTAAGAGATGACGCACAACAACAGCTTCTACCACGAAACCATGATTCCAATAACCTCCGCGGTCGAAATAACCGTAAAGCACGTCGCCATCAAAACGACTACCGCTACAATCGACCTGTTCACTACGTTCCTGCACCCAACCCACACAAAGTGTCAGAGCACAAGGGTAACAAAGGGTTGAAGGATGATCAAAACATAGACCAATGTTCTCCAGAAGTTCCACTAGGTGAAGAACTAAAGCGAGAAACATTTGAGAAAAGGGTAAAAGATAAGTCACAAGGACTAGACAGGGAATTACCGGACTCCAGGTCCGCAGGAATTAACACCCATAGCAAGGACGTTAAAATTCAAATCCCTCCTGCTTTCACTCGAGACCCTATCCAGGGCCCGATTGACCAAGAAACAAGCCCACGGGCTTCGTCTATAAACTCTGATACAAAGGTTGCGAAGAAAAAGGTCAAACGCTTCGTTAAAGCCAAGCCCACTCAAAATCGTAAAAGTCAATCTGCTTCCACCTTGAACAGAATTGACACATCACGTTGTTGCGAAAGACCACTCCACTTTGTGGGGAACATGTCCACTAAACACGAATCAAAACGACCATACCTGGAAAAAGTCCTGGAGGACTGCTTAACTTGTCATGCGCTAATTGATTCGGGTGCGACAATATCACTCATCTCTCAAACATTGTTTGATGATCTAAAAAGGGCTTTGAAGCCAACTAAACGTTGGTTAAAAGTGGAACGATGCGACACTACACTTCGAGGGGTCACTCAGTCTACCTCGCCTCTCACATTGAGAGTCATGCTGAAACTACACTTCAAGGACTTATCGCTCGTCCACCCTGTGTATGTTACTAGCCTCGAAACTGTACCCCTGCTACTTGGAGCAGACTTGATGGATCGGTTACTCCCATTGATGGATTGGAAAACCAACCAGGTATGGTCACAGGCCACAGTGCCTTCTCCACTGACCACACTGTCTTCCCCTAACGCTAGCTGCAACACAGTCAGTCACGAGGGATATCTGTCAAAAGCACCCCTTGGGAAAAAGATGTTGGGGCAGAATCCGATCCAAGGAGATATTACGATATCTCAACACATTCCATCAGCCAACCTGATTGACAATTCTTTTCAGGATTTCGAGCCAGCTGTCTCTGTTAATAAGCAACTTCCCTCCTCCGTGCAGTCGTGCAATACGGTAGTTGAGATGAACTCCTCTTGCCCTTCAGACATTTCCGCAAGCACTGCGGCCGTCTCAGCAAGAAAAACATCGATGCGCAGAGTATACTCTTCTTCCGATGATACACCTTCCGCTTTGTTGGGGACTGTCAACCCTTACAACGACACTAATGGCGTCAGTCCAGCAACTGACCCGATGATTCCCACTGGTAAAACACTTTGCGATATCACAGACCGATATCCTCGTCTCAGTCCGCAGGTACTGAAGAGGTTGCCACGCGCGGACGCGGTGATGACTGACAGACCTCGACAGCCACTGAGGGTGTTGAAGCACAAACACCAGGAGATTTGGTTGAAAGGTTGCAGCCATTCTCATAATAACGCGGCCACTGACAACTCGTACATAGGGTACG
This sequence comes from Salvelinus namaycush, assembly GCF_016432855.1. Classification (NCBI taxonomy): domain Eukaryota; kingdom Metazoa; phylum Chordata; class Actinopteri; order Salmoniformes; family Salmonidae; genus Salvelinus; species Salvelinus namaycush. The sequence continues at coordinate 37,422,603 of NC_052327.1, forward strand.
AACCTTTCGTTTGCGCCTCGGATACCAACACCACATGCTGGTGGGGGGGTCCCGAGACGCAAAGGGGGGGAATAGTAGCCCAGACCCATGATGAGCCTTATCGAGGCCGGTGGGGGGGTCGAGACTACGGACAACACCGTACGAGGCCGCCAGAGCATAAATCAAATCTAGTTGTAAACTCCCCTTTGAGAACAGTGAGGAGCAGACATAATCCCTGTCTAGGGGCCTCTTAGAACACATCTAAGATAGTACTGAGGTGTACCACACTGGTCGTAAAGGAAGTCCACCTCCAAAACAAATGGCAACAATAATCATTCCTTGCCTTGTGTAGTAGTCACTACAAGACAACTAGTAAAATGCTCTAATCATGTATTCCTGTAGGATAACATTTCAGAATAAATCGGTAGGACAACTGGACCCCTTGAGTACCAGTACCAATACCACAGTCAGTCCAGCAACACCCAGTAGGAGGATTAGTAACCTCACAAGTTAAATTGCTATTGATAATAGCATCATAGGAGTCACTCAGAGTGCAGCACGGGGAAGGGAATCTCCATTGCACTCTTCCAATGGTTACACACGCCACTAATAAATAGAATCCTCCGTACAGGAGAAAAAGTTATTAGAAGTCAGGAACCACGATCACACCACGTACGACTGGTCTAATACTTACAGTACTTCCGTCATGAGGTTAGCTCCTCCGTGGATAACATAGCTATGAAGTATATTTCTTCATACCTACTGCCACTACAATAGTGGAAGACAGTGACTGGTAGTAAAACCACTACAGACTCCCTCGACACCAGTTCTGACTGACCTCCAGGCATTGACCTGAAAATTACCTGACTACGTCAGACTCATTCTGAACAAGTTGTAATCTGCCAGAATACTTGGTTTCCTTCCCTTGGCATGTGTGCTTGCATAAGCATAAACGCACATGTACAACGGAACATCCAATTAGGATTTATGCTAGGATCACTTAAGGGTCCGAGCAAAATACCAGCCTTAGTAAAGTTGAACATTTATTTTGAGGCCTTTAACTCTACAGCTACAGCACTCACCAGTTTTCTTCTCAGAAGTCCATAGGTCATCCCTGTAGACTGCCCAAAACTAGTGCCTTACAGCTGTAGACGTATCATATAGTTATCAACTTAGGATAGTACCTTAACCAACACCCCGCAAATTAGAAGAGCCCTAGATATGACATTAGACAATGCCATGATAGGGTTATTTTGCCAATAACTATATTTTGTTTTGTTTATGCTTTCATTCATTTTGTTTCATTTTCTTCGGCATGTAGAAAGTGATAGCCATAAACAACTTCCCCATACAACCATCAGTTAGTGCCACAACGCCGCTCATTTGGGAGGAAATGTAATGATATATTTCATGAGTGTGTGTGCGATGTTAACATCTGCCTAAGTTACTGCCCAGTTACTGCCTCCGCTGCCCAGCCATGGAGCAGACTTCTTCATTTGCAGACACCCTACCCGGGTCGACCACACCAGAGGGGGTCTGCAACAGCGATCACCAACTGGACATCTGCTGTCCAGCCATGGAGCAGACTTCTTCATTCGCAGAAACCCTACCAGGGTCGACCACCAGATGGGGACCACAACGATGGTCCACAACCAGGACAACCCACGGTCATTTGTATGTTGGTTTGCAACATGCAGGTTAATCGCAAGATTGAACCCAACATGGGGGGACTGTCATGACGTTGGGTTGGGGGTAGGTTTATGACAGTCATAAATACCTCTTTCCCCCTTTTTCTCTCTCCCTACTATAACTGATGTGACATAAGGAAACCCATGGGTTAACATAGAGATTCTGGGTAACATCAGAAGTTGGGGGAAATGAACTATATTCTGGTAATTCGACCAACTGAACATATGCGGTGGTACTTAAGGTATATTATGTCAGTTCGGTTGCCCTCTGACACATTCTCATCAAGGATTGAATGACATAAACTCTACTGTGGAAAGTCTAAATGTCAGAGATATCGGATTCACATGGAATTGTTGTTTAATTCAAATGTTTGAATATGACATTATTTGTGAAGAGATGAAATGTAATTTTAGCTTCCAAATGAGAGATCTGTGCTTTCATAAGTTTTCCTCTGCTCACAGTGGTCCGCCCCTGTGAAGAGGCATGGGTTATAAACCTTTCAGACACACCCCTCTCCCTCCACTATAAAAGCCACGAACAAAAATATAACTTTCTGTTCCGACTACACCAGGATGACGGTCCGGTGTCAGAATGGTTCAGATAATAACTACAGATGAAGCCAACATCAGCATGGACTTTGATTGTGAATGGTATGAACTTTGAACTCGTATTCACTACAGAAGTGATATATCCTAGCCTTTGAGTTAGCAACAGCTAAACGCAGGTTCGGAAGGACAGTCCAAGTATCCCGTCTAATACACACAACGTATTCCGTGACTACCAGAGACATTCTTCAAAGGACAGAGGACTCGGGTTGGCGACACGGTCCATCTACCACCAACCTACTGAAGCGCAGCTCAGAGTAAATATTGATTGCATTTTCCTCTTCAAATGGGCGGTAATTTAGAATGCATAAGATACTGTATTTACGATAGCACAGCTCGCCTATGTTCAAGTCTCCCGCGCTTTCACTAGGACTCCCCCCTTCCCTTTGTGTAACAAGCTGTCATATCTATTCCGCCCGCTAGGGACGTTTTTCTGTGTGACGTAATTTGTGATCAAGTTATGAGTTAATGGTGTATGTGTGTTTCTGTGTGATTAGTTAGGTATTTAGTAAATAAATAATTAAACCCAATTTTGTATTGCTGATTCAACTTGTTAGCCAGGATTCTTGCAGATAATCAAGGACTTACAACTTTCAGATGAGACTGAATAAAATGACGATTAATGTGACTGCTATTTAGTAAAATATTACTAAATCTTTAAGAGTTTAGTCGAAAGATAACAGCTCTATAAATATTATTTCGTGGTGTCCCTCTCTAGTTAATTCATATTTACATGATTAGTTCAATCAGGTAATATTAATTACGGAGAAATTATTTTATAGAATAGCATGTCATAGCAATTAATCTGGCATAGTCAAAGACACGACAGTAGTACAGTGGTGCAGGAGGCTAACACATACTGTAGCAAGAGACCTGAAGTTTTAACGTAGTTGTAGTACTGGAAATACATTTTGTTACAACGCTTTGTGTAACATAACTTTAACATATTGTTAACCTGAAGTCATACATTGGTAAAGCTGAGAATAACCTATTGTTACCCTACCAAAGAAGTCAGTTCGCTGCTCCAAAATCTGCATAAATGCCAGACGGGACATTCCTGGGGCTGACACTTTCAGGTATATGGTGGCACAGTTGACAGTGGCAGGCTAGTACCCATTCTTTATCAGATCTGCCAAGTTTACTTTCCTGGTGTGAAGACCAGTTGTGCAGGTCAGCACATTGTAGTGGCATTGAGGGGGAAAAAATGTAGTCTGAATTAATGTTGTTTTACATTGCATTGCTACATCACTGTTTGGTTCTTGTAGATATTGCACATACAATTTATTCCTACGAGGATTATGTTTCCCAGGGCCAACATGGATGGTGCTAGTTAGGCAACCAGATATCATCTATGGTACGTCCAATGGTAAGAAACAATCTAGGGACAATATTTTATACAACAATAAACAAGAATACATTTGAACTTTGATATAATACATTTAGCCGCAAATAAAATATAAAACACACCCTGTTCATGAAGTGCATATTTGCCATCACTGTGGAGAGATATGGCTGTTGTTGGAGGAAGGGGAGTGTAGAATCCCTCTGTTGTCACGCCCTGGCCTTAGTTATCTTTGTTTTCTTTATTATTTTAGTTAGGTCAGGGTGTGACATGGGGGATGTTTGTGTGTTTTTTGTCTAGTCTATGGTGTGTGTATTGTCTAGGGGGTAATTGTCTATGTCTTGACGTTAGTTGCTTGTGTCTGCACTTTCGTTTGTTAGCTTCACGGTCGTTTGTTGTTTTGTCTAGTTTGTATTAGTGTTCGTGTTCGTTTCATCTTCAAATAAATAGAAGCTGTATTTATATCACGCTGCGCCTTGGTCCTCTCTTTCACCTAAAGACGATCGTGACATCTGTTGTGCAGGGGGAACTTTGCATGTGAAGAGACCTCTCAGTCTTCGCAGTAAAGATGTTTCGGAAGACAGTCTGTACGTCGCAGAATAGCCCTTTTCACATTGCATGACTGACAGATCTTCTGAGAAGCATGCTCTGCAGCCAGCAGAGAATCTACGATCTCAGGCCTGGACTCCCTCCACCTATCCTGTGAAAGTTCCTTCCTCACACTCCAACTGTGTGATGCACCAGGCAGAGCAGGATTTGCACACTCAGGGTCTTTTAAGTCAGCTAGGAGGATGCTAATTTCTCAATGAAGTATTGCTTTTTTGAAAACACAATAAAAATGGGAAAATTATGAAATTAAGAATATTATATAATTAATCTATTAAAACGCACATAGGGCTGTAAGTAGGTGACAGCAAATATATCTCTGCACAATCTATGGTGTGACAAGCCAAAAGCTTTGATTCTATAGTAAATTCAATTACAGGGCAGACAAAAATATTCAACTTGTTAGCCAAGAGTATACTCCGTAATCTAAGAATTTACCATTGTTCAATGATCCGGAAAGGATTTGAACGATTATGGAACTAGGCCGCACGTTTGGGTTAATTAAACATATTGGAGCCCCCTGCGTGGAATCTAAGATAGAATGAGGCTTTCATTTTGATTCAGCCTGTATAAAATTGAAAAGCAGATTACATAATATACCAAGTTTATTATACACATTTTTGGAGTGATAGACAAGCATTTTTGGTTGTGTGTGCTGAGGATTCCCCCGCCCCGCGCTGTTCTCTGACGTAGTCAGTGGATAACGTAAGCAAATACATTTCTTGTATGAGGCTGAGAAAGCTAATTATAGAAATCTGAGAAATAGTGCGTTTGGCCAAACGCAGGGCTATTTCTGCCTGGCGCGTTTCATACGCTGGTAGGGCAGGTCATTATTAATTTCTCAAGCGAGGACAAAAAGCCAGCCGATTGAAATTCAGGAGATATAGCGCGACCAGCGATAATTATCTCTCTCTCTCTCGCGATTCAACGCGAAGAGACCATGGTGCAATTTCATGTTTGCCGCGTGTTCCGGTTAAAACATCGTCAAAAAACGCCGAAAAGGGTTTGAACATAATACGTTATTAGTAAAACCTTTTCCCTGCCAAGGGAATCCTACGTGCTACATTTTCAGGCACAAAGGAGGGTTAGCTGGCACGAGGTGCTAAAGCTAACAAGAAAAAAAATAGCATTTTTTTTTCTTCCTGGTGCCACGCTGAAATTCCTCCGCCTAGCGGAACAGAAGTCCCGCACCGGGTAGTTCCGTTTTATTTCAGCGTGTGAAGTCAGTGACCGCTGAAGTGTGCCCAGGATATTCGTTCATGAAGAATTATTCAGGTCACACTCAAGTCATCACTTATGATATCCAGACGAATATCAATGTCTTATCCAATTGAACTAATAAGTGTAAATCTGGCCATTTACATTCTGAAATAGATATTTTAAATAATATCCAAATTGTTTAGTTCTCTAAATAAGACATTGCAAACTTTTTCCAAACTAACCTAGATTAAGCACTTCTCAGGTTAATTAAAGTTTAATTCACAAATTGCCTATACAGGTTTGATTTATCATTAAATTGATCAATCAGTAAAATTTGGGTTTTTCAAAACCCATTCAGTAATCCAGTATTGACAGAAGCCCCGCCCCAGCGGGAATCCCACGTGGTTTCGGCCTTAGGGAGAAGTGCCACAGTGTTGAATGTGCCCAACATTTGGTCTACTGTTTTACACTTATGATATCCAATCAACAGAGATTTTATGGATTATCGTCTCATTCAATTTAATAAGTTAAATTGTTGAACATAATTTAATGTTCTTCCAATCAAATGAGACACTTTTAAACTTATCATATTAACCTAGATGAAGCCACATCTCATGTTAATTAAAGTATAATACCCAGATAGCCTACACAGGTAGGATTAATCATTGGCATTGATTAATTAATTCAATTTGCTTTTGCAAATTCATTCACGTCCAACTTCCACATTACTGGTACAGTACTGGTAGTTCGTCAACATCTATAAATAGATTAAACTTGTCTTTGCAGCTTCCAATTAATTCCAAACCCAAACTTTGAATAAATTTAGGCAACATTTTTCCTCTAAACTTTTCTAATAATGTGCAAGCTATCAAAGGAGGGGGTCACCACTCCTCCGCTAAGTAGTGAACCTCCACCCATAAAAGGATTGATCTCTGACCTCAGCAGCGATACCAACCCTAATTATGCCATTAGTGAAAAAACAGCCGAAATTGCGAACGCTCTCCAAAATCAACCATCAAACACAGGCTTTGTGACGGTTCTCCCCACTTTTGCACTAATGTATCGCCATAAGAATGTGGCATCGGTTCAATACCACCGTGCACAGCTGAAGCACGTGCCAGTCATGGCTAGCATTGGGGTACAGGCGGAGAGAACTGAGCCACTATTGACAAAAGCAGGAAATGAAAACATTCTGCTAGTCGAGGAACTGCGTTTCAAATCTGAACAATTGAAAGTAATTGCAAATACTTATGACGATGAACGAGCACAAACTCTTCAACAAAATCGTTGTCTCCAGGAACAACTCGAATTAGCCAAAAACTAAATACGAGGTGGTCCACTCCAAACTAGATAAATCTGTTGAGTTATCTACAAATAGGAGCGCGCAATTTGATAACATGCAGGCAGTTTTATTGAACGTTACTCAGAGTAACACGGTTCTACTCAAAATTCTGCAGACCAAAGACGATCAGTTGATGAACACAATGACGAAGTTGGATGACAAATCAGCAGAACTCATTGAAGTCGCTGAACAAATGAATGATGAGAGAACTCGGGTGATGAAGATGGAAATCTTGATTTCTAAGCAAGCGGAAGAAATCTCATCACTGAATCTCTCGCTCCGTACTCAAGACCTCTATTTGCAAACCATGACAGATAAGTTTGAGACCGAAAGGAGCAAGTGCGACACTCACGTGTCCAAAATCAGTACTCTAAGCGCTCAAGTGGACTCTGCAATGCAGCAGAATACCACCCTTAGGTACCATCTGGAGGAAGTCCAGAAGGGTCACGCTCTACAGCGTGACTATCCATCCAAGCAACCGGAGCCCGGTACTCAAAGGAGTGAAGACGATAGGTTTCAGACATTGCCTCCGTCAGGTGTCCCCCAGTCTTCTCCGCTTGGCCATTCGGCACTGAGTAATATGGCGCCTCTTGGTCAACAAAGCCAAAGCTTGGCTTCTCCTCTTGGCCTTTTGGCCCCACTTTCCCCACAGGATAAAGCCCACCCTCTCCGCCCTCTTGAGGCGAAATACCTTGACAAGCTCGTCAAGTATTTCCCCACCTTTGACCCCGTTCCAGGTCAGCCAAACGATACTGAGACGTTCCTAGCTGACATAGTTGGATGGCTACCCGAACGCTACGGGTTCTGACAGGGTTTACCTGTTGAAGCGAACGTCGAATAGACACGTGACAAGGTTAATTCGCCTACAACAGAAACACGTGCTAAATGACTACGCTAAACTTGCCACAGCTTTGAAATTAGAATTCAGTGGTTCTGCAACTCGCAAACACGATAGCTCACTGGCTAACACGGTCAAACAAGCTCGGAATGAACACCCACAAGCTTACTATCATAGGCTTCGTTCAGCTTACTTTGGCCTACTCACTGAACCAGGCATGGAAGACCTGTTACCATTTAAACAAATGTTCCTGTCGAACATGTATCCCACCTTCATTACCTACTTGGGCACTGCAGCCCACATTGGCTTGCCTATCTTACAACTCAGAGAGCTTGCAAGCACAGCTTTTGAGGCATCAAAAGCTCGCAACGCCAAGAGCCCTGACCACTCGGTTTTGAAGTTTGACCAGGAGCACTCACTCCAGTCAGAGGGTGCATTATCAGGTATTGGAGCGTTAAGAGATGACGCACAACAACAGCTTCTACCACGAAACCATGATTCCAATAACCTCCGCGGTCGAAATAACCGTAAAGCACGTCGCCATCAAAACGACTACCGCTACAATCGACCTGTTCACTACGTTCCTGCACCCAACCCACACAAAGTGTCAGAGCACAAGGGTAACAAAGGGTTGAAGGATGATCAAAACATAGACCAATGTTCTCCAGAAGTTCCACTAGGTGAAGAACTAAAGCGAGAAACATTTGAGAAAAGGGTAAAAGATAAGTCACAAGGACTAGACAGGGAATTACCGGACTCCAGGTCCGCAGGAATTAACACCCATAGCAAGGACGTTAAAATTCAAATCCCTCCTGCTTTCACTCGAGACCCTATCCAGGGCCCGATTGACCAAGAAACAAGCCCACGGGCTTCGTCTATAAACTCTGATACAAAGGTTGCGAAGAAAAAGGTCAAACGCTTCGTTAAAGCCAAGCCCACTCAAAATCGTAAAAGTCAATCTGCTTCCACCTTGAACAGAATTGACACATCACGTTGTTGCGAAAGACCACTCCACTTTGTGGGGAACATGTCCACTAAACACGAATCAAAACGACCATACCTGGAAAAAGTCCTGGAGGACTGCTTAACTTGTCATGCGCTAATTGATTCGGGTGCGACAATATCACTCATCTCTCAAACATTGTTTGATGATCTAAAAAGGGCTTTGAAGCCAACTAAACGTTGGTTAAAAGTGGAACGATGCGACACTACACTTCGAGGGGTCACTCAGTCTACCTCGCCTCTCACATTGAGAGTCATGCTGAAACTACACTTCAAGGACTTATCGCTCGTCCACCCTGTGTATGTTACTAGCCTCGAAACTGTACCCCTGCTACTTGGAGCAGACTTGATGGATCGGTTACTCCCATTGATGGATTGGAAAACCAACCAGGTATGGTCACAGGCCACAGTGCCTTCTCCACTGACCACACTGTCTTCCCCTAACGCTAGCTGCAACACAGTCAGTCACGAGGGATATCTGTCAAAAGCACCCCTTGGGAAAAAGATGTTGGGGCAGAATCCGATCCAAGGAGATATTACGATATCTCAACACATTCCATCAGCCAACCTGATTGACAATTCTTTTCAGGATTTCGAGCCAGCTGTCTCTGTTAATAAGCAACTTCCCTCCTCCGTGCAGTCGTGCAATACGGTAGTTGAGATGAACTCCTCTTGCCCTTCAGACATTTCCGCAAGCACTGCGGCCGTCTCAGCAAGAAAAACATCGATGCGCAGAGTATACTCTTCTTCCGATGATACACCTTCCGCTTTGTTGGGGACTGTCAACCCTTACAACGACACTAATGGCGTCAGTCCAGCAACTGACCCGATGATTCCCACTGGTAAAACACTTTGCGATATCACAGACCGATATCCTCGTCTCAGTCCGCAGGTACTGAAGAGGTTGCCACGCGCGGACGCGGTGATGACTGACAGACCTCGACAGCCACTGAGGGTGTTGAAGCACAAACACCAGGAGATTTGGTTGAAAGGTTGCAGCCATTCTCATAATAACGCGGCCACTGACAACTCGTACATAGGGTACGAACCTTTCGTTTGCGCCTCGGATACCAACACCACATGCTGGTGGGGGGGTCCCGAGACGCAAAGGGGGGGAATAGTAGCCCAGACCCATGATGAGCCTTATCGAGGCCGGTGGGGGGGTCGAGACTACGGACAACACCGTACGAGGCCGCCAGAGCATAAATCAAATCTAGTTGTAAACTCCCCTTTGAGAACAGTGAGGAGCAGACATAATCCCTGTCTAGGGGCCTCTTAGAACACATCTAAGATAGTACTGAGGTGTACCACACTGGTCGTAAAGGAAGTCCACCTCCAAAACAAATGGCAACAATAATCATTCCTTGCCTTGTGTAGTAGTCACTACAAGACAACTAGTAAAATGCTCTAATCATGTATTCCTGTAGGATAACATTTCAGAATAAATCGGTAGGACAACTGGACCCCTTGAGTACCAGTACCAATACCACAGTCAGTCCAGCAACACCCAGTAGGAGGATTAGTAACCTCACAAGTTAAATTGCTATTGATAATAGCATCATAGGAGTCACTCAGAGTGCAGCACGGGGAAGGGAATCTCCATTGCACTCTTCCAATGGTTACACACGCCACTAATAAATAGAATCCTCCGTACAGGAGAAAAAGTTATTAGAAGTCAGGAACCACGATCACACCACGTACGACTGGTCTAATACTTACAGTACTTCCGTCATGAGGTTAGCTCCTCCGTGGATAACATAGCTATGAAGTATATTTCTTCATACCTACTGCCACTACAATAGTGGAAGACAGTGACTGGTAGTAAAACCACTACAGACTCCCTCGACACCAGTTCTGACTGACCTCCAGGCATTGACCTGAAAATTACCTGACTACGTCAGACTCATTCTGAACAAGTTGTAATCTGCCAGAATACTTGGTTTCCTTCCCTTGGCATGTGTGCTTGCATAAGCATAAACGCACATGTACAACGGAACATCCAATTAGGATTTATGCTAGGATCACTTAAGGGTCCGAGCAAAATACCAGCCTTAGTAAAGTTGAACATTTATTTTGAGGCCTTTAACTCTACAGCTACAGCACTCACCAGTTTTCTTCTCAGAAGTCCATAGGTCATCCCTGTAGACTGCCCAAAACTAGTGCCTTACAGCTGTAGACGTATCATATAGTTATCAACTTAGGATAGTACCTTAACCAACACCCCGCAAATTAGAAGAGCCCTAGATATGACATTAGACAATGCCATGATAGGGTTATTTTGCCAATAACTATATTTTGTTTTGTTTATGCTTTCATTCATTTTGTTTCATTTTCTTCGGCATGTAGAAAGTGATAGCCATAAACAACTTCCCCATACAACCATCAGTTAGTGCCACAACGCCGCTCATTTGGGAGGAAATGTAATGATATATTTCATGAGTGTGTGTGCGATGTTAACATCTGCCTAAGTTACTGCCCAGTTACTGCCTCCGCTGCCCAGCCATGGAGCAGACTTCTTCATTTGCAGACACCCTACCCGGGTCGACCACACCAGAGGGGGTCTGCAACAGCGATCACCAACTGGACATCTGCTGTCCAGCCATGGAGCAGACTTCTTCATTCGCAGAAACCCTACCAGGGTCGACCACCAGATGGGGACCACAACGATGGTCCACAACCAGGACAACCCACGGTCATTTGTATGTTGGTTTGCAACATGCAGGTTAATCGCAAGATTGAACCCAACATGGGGGGACTGTCATGACGTTGGGTTGGGGGTAGGTTTATGACAGTCATAAATACCTCTTTCCCCCTTTTTCTCTCTCCCTACTATAACTGATGTGACATAAGGAAACCCATGGGTTAACATAGAGATTCTGGGTAACATCAGAAGTTGGGGGAAATGAACTATATTCTGGTAATTCGACCAACTGAACATATGCGGTGGTACTTAAGGTATATTATGTCAGTTCGGTTGCCCTCTGACACATTCTCATCAAGGATTGAATGACATAAACTCTACTGTGGAAAGTCTAAATGTCAGAGATATCGGATTCACATGGAATTGTTGTTTAATTCAAATGTTTGAATATGACATTATTTGTGAAGAGATGAAATGTAATTTTAGCTTCCAAATGAGAGATCTGTGCTTTCATAAGTTTTCCTCTGCTCACAGTGGTCCGCCCCTGTGAAGAGGCATGGGTTATAAACCTTTCAGACACACCCCTCTCCCTCCACTATAAAAGCCACGAACAAAAATATAACTTTCTGTTCCGACTACACCAGGATGACGGTCCGGTGTCAGAATGGTTCAGATAATAACTACAGATGAAGCCAACATCAGCATGGACTTTGATTGTGAATGGTATGAACTTTGAACTCGTATTCACTACAGAAGTGATATATCCTAGCCTTTGAGTTAGCAACAGCTAAACGCAGGTTCGGAAGGACAGTCCAAGTATCCCGTCTAATACACACAACGTATTCCGTGACTACCAGAGACATTCTTCAAAGGACAGAGGACTCGGGTTGGCGACACGGTCCATCTACCACCAACCTACTGAAGCGCAGCTCAGAGTAAATATTGATTGCATTTTCCTCTTCAAATGGGCGGTAATTTAGAATGCATAAGATACTGTATTTACGATAGCACAGCTCGCCTATGTTCAAGTCTCCCGCGCTTTCACTAGGACTCCCCCCTTCCCTTTGTGTAACAAGCTGTCATATCTATTCCGCCCGCTAGGGACGTTTTTCTGTGTGACGTAATTTGTGATCAAGTTATGAGTTAATGGTGTATGTGTGTTTCTGTGTGATTAGTTAGGTATTTAGTAAATAAATAATTAAACCCAATTTTGTATTGCTGATTCAACTTGTTAGCCAGGATTCTTGCAGATAATCAAGGACTTACAACTTTCAGATGAGACTGAATAAAATGACGATTAATGTGACTGCTATTTAGTAAAATATTACTAAATCTTTAAGAGTTTAGTCGAAAGATAACAGCTCTATAAATATTATTTCGTGGTGTCCCTCTCTAGTTAATTCATATTTACATGATTAGTTCAATCAGGTAATATTAATTACGGAGAAATTATTTTATAGAATAGCATGTCATAGCAATTAATCTGGCATAGTCAAAGACACGACAGTAGTACAGTGGTGCAGGAGGCTAACACATACTGTAGCAAGAGACCTGAAGTTTTAACGTAGTTGTAGTACTGGAAATACATTTTGTTACAACGCTTTGTGTAACATAACTTTAACATATTGTTAACCTGAAGTCATACATTGGTAAAGCTGAGAATAACCTATTGTTACCCTACCAAAGAAGTCAGTTCGCTGCTCCAAAATCTGCATAAATGCCAGACGGGACATTCCTGGGGCTGACACTTTCAGGTATATGGTGGCACAGTTGACAGTGGCAGGCTAGTACCCATTCTTTATCAGATCTGCCAAGTTTACTTTCCTGGTGTGAAGACCAGTTGTGCAGGTCAGCACATTGTAGTGGCATTGAGGGGGAAAAAATGTAGTCTGAATTAATGTTGTTTTACATTGCATTGCTACATCACTGTTTGGTTCTTGTAGATATTGCACATACAATTTATTCCTACGAGGATTATGTTTCCCAGGGCCAACATGGATGGTGCTAGTTAGGCAACCAGATATCATCTATGGTACGTCCAATGGTAAGAAACAATCTAGGGACAATATTTTATACAACAATAAACAAGAATACATTTGAACTTTGATATAATACATTTAGCCGCAAATAAAATATAAAACACACCCTGTTCATGAAGTGCATATTTGCCATCACTGTGGAGAGATATGGCTGTTGTTGGAGGAAGGGGAGTGTAGAATCCCTCTGTTGTCATGCCCTGGCCTTAGTTATCTTTGTTTTCTTTATTATTTTAGTTAGGTCAGGGTGTGACATGGGGGATGTTTGTGTGTTTTTTGTCTAGTCTATGGTGTGTGTATTGTCTAGGGGGTAATTGTCTATGTCTTGACGTTAGTTGCTTGTGTCTGCACTTTCGTTTGTTAGCTTCACGGTCGTTTGTTGTTTTGTCTAGTTTGTATTAGTGTTCGTGTTCGTTTCATCTTCAAATAAATAGAAGCTGTATTTATATCACGCTGCGCCTTGGTCCTCTCTTTCACCTAAAGACGATCGTGACATCTGTTGTGCAGGGGGAACTTTGCATGTGAAGAGACCTCTCAGTCTTCGCAGTAAAGATGTTTCGGAAGACAGTCTGTACGTCGCAGAATAGCCCTTTTCACATTGCATGACTGACAGATCTTCTGAGAAGCATGCTCTGCAGCCAGCAGAGAATCTACGATCTCAGGCCTGGACTCCCTCCACCTATCCTGTGAAAGTTCCTTCCTCACACTCCAACTGTGTGATGCACCAGGCAGAGCAGGATTTGCACACTCAGGGTCTTTTAAGTCAGCTAGGAGGATGCTAATTTCTCAATGAAGTATTGCTTTTTTGAAAACACAATAAAAATGGGAAAATTATGAAATTAAGAATATTATATAATTAATCTATTAAAACGCACATAGGGCTGTAAGTAGGTGACAGCAAATATATCTCTGCACAATCTATGGTGTGACAAGCCAAAAGCTTTGATTCTATAGTAAATTCAATTACAGGGCAGACAAAAATATTGAGTATTAAGTCTAAAATGGAATATCACACAATAGAACTTGATCCCATCATCGAATAGAAATTCTGAATGTTCTTAAAACAGCAAAAACAAATTGAGTGTACAAAACATTCTCTTTCCCTGACAAACTGATCAAGTGAAAGCTATGATCCCTTATTGATATCACCTGTTACATTCACTTCAGTGTAGATAAAGGGGAGGAGACAGATTAAAGGAGGATGTTTAAGCCTTGAGACAATTGAGACATGGATTGTGTATGTGTGCCATTCAGAGGGTGAATGGGCAAGACAAAATATTTAAGTGCCTTTGAACGGTGTATGGTAGTAGGTGCCAGGTCCAACGGTTTGTGTCAAGAACTGCAACGCTGCCGGGTTTTTCACAATCAACAGTTTCCCGTGTATATCATGAATAGTCCACAACCCAAAGGACATCCAGCCAACTTGACACAACTGTGGGAAGCATTTGAGTCAACATGGGCCAGCATCCCTTTAGAACGCTTTCGACACCTTGTAGCGTCCATGCCCTGACGAATTGAGGCTGTTCTGAGGGCAAAGGGGAGTGCAACTCAATATTAGGAATATTTTGTACACTCAGTGTATTTTGACTACAGAGTAAACTCTCCTCAAAGGCAAATGCTTCCAGCTTCCACAAATACAAACAGTGGTTGTAAAAGGAACAACACTGTGTAAACATTGCAATAGTGGATTTGAATGAATTCAACTAAGACTAATTCCATAATGTGGAATGGCAGATTGCTTCATATTAAAGGAAATGTGCAGGAAAAAGCTCTGTCAGGATGTTGTTATTGCACTCCCCTACAGAAGTATTTGGACAGTGATGCTAAAATGTTGAATTTGTCTCTATACTCGAGCATTTTGAACTGCATTGTCGAGAAGCAACCTGCAAGTAAGCATTTCGTTGGATGGTGTTACCATCAGTATCCTGTACATATGACTAATAAAACTTGCAACTAGCCCCACCATTTGACAATGTCATAAGTATTTAGACACATTTCATGTATGTATTAAAGTTGTCAAACGTTTAGTATTTGGGCCCATATTCCTAGAACACAATGACTACATTAAGCTTGTGAATCTACAAACTTGTACAGCTTGTTTGGTTGTGTTTCAGATTATATTGTGCCCAATAGGAACTGAATGGTGAATAATGTGTCATTATGTAGTCACGTTTATTGTAAGTAAGAAAAAAAGATCTTGATGTAGTCATTGTGTGCAAGGAATATGGGACCAAATACTACACATTTGACAACTTTAACCCACGAAGTGAGATGTGTCCAAATACTTAACATCTTCAAATGGGGTTGTAGACATATAAAGTAAAGTGCTTTCATTTCTAAACGGTAAATCAGGAAAGTCTGAAAATACCCTGAAATAAAAGGTGACATTCTGTACTGTAACTTCATATCAAACATTTGATCTCAAATCCGAAATTCTGGAGACTAGAGCCACATTTAAAAATGTTGCATTACTGTAAAAAATAAAGATGTCACGCAGAATAATTCAGTAACACCAAGATGACCGCAATTTTGAAAGTAAAACAATTTAAACATACATATTTCTTCATCAATGTTGAAAACTGGAGTAGATTCCAATCCACTGGTCCTTGTCTCTAAAATAAGATATGCAAAAAAGGAAAGGATTAGACTTAAAGGGGAATTCAGAAGTTGATGAAGCCTTTTTTGGACTTATATTAATGATTTGTCCCCATTGATTCTCGAAGATTATAACTTATTAATGAGTTTAATTCAATTCATGAGTTTAATTCAACTGTCGTACCCCATCAGAACCCAACCTATAAGCTTGTTTTAGTCAATGTTTGCAAACAAAGTAAATGTAAAAAAAACACTATAGCCCTAAAACATGGTTAAAACTATTATTTTAATAACATTGATGGTAAGTTATTGCATCCATAGCTCTGTCTATAAATTGAGTGGTTACATTTCGCCAACCCCATCACTCAGCTTTTAACCAAAACAGGGGAGGGGAGTGCGCTTTGTTATTGTTTCAATGACCAATTACAGCTTTAATAAAAATATAATAAATGAATTACAAGGCCACTGAATAGGCCACTGAATTAATCTATTCAATCGTTCATCAATACCTGATTCTTCCTCCTCAGTGACTGGCCCAAAATGTTGCACTAGTCTGGCTTTTGATGTACTGGCCCTTGGAGCTGAAAAAAATTGTAATAAAAAGGTTTTTAATTCAAAAGATTTGCTGGAGTTCTGACACTCCTTTCGTTAAATATGTATTTTCATCAGCGACAGACAACAGTTAGAGACAGGGAAAGGTGGGATCAGACCTGCATGTAATGTATTATGTGCTGTGGATAGATGGTACTAGACCGGCCTATGGCACGGCAACAAACGTTTGATATGCTATGATACAATATGTTTGAAAGGAAAAAGTCAGATCAGGGACCAATAAACTGAAACACCTAGACGGAATGAAACTTAACAAGAGAAGTGGATGTAGTTGCCTTCCTGGTTTGAGGAACAATCTGTTCTCTCTCATCGCTTTGTCTCCATCTGAACCTAATCCTTGGAGGCTTGTTTGTCTTTTTCTTATTATTTTCCTAAAAAGTGCATTTCAATTATCATGGCTGGCCCACTAATAAAAGTCTCCCACAAGCATGGCTTGCTTGTGCACATATGGACCACAGGTCATATCAGAGTCTACGTTTAAATTCACATTTGTGCCATGTGGGGTCTACTTTGACAAACAAAAAGCAACGATAAATCATAACGCTGTGGTGCTGGGGTTGTGTTGGGAATATTTGTGCACGTATGGGAGGTATAAGGGTTACATTACCGGTAATGTACGACTTGTTACATTACCGGTAATGTACGACTTGTTACATTACCCGTTCTGGGTTGCGCTCCTCAGCCAGCCTTTTTGCCTCGTTAATGGCCTCGTCCAGTTGGGCTTGTGGGTCCTTCTCTGGGTTGAGCTCCTCAGCAAGCCGTTCTGCTTTTTTAATAGCCTCATACAGTTGGTCTTGGGGGTCCTCAGAGGCCATACCATCTCAAAAGAAACATAAAGAGACAACTTCCAATCCAAACACATTCCTTCACATAGATGCAAAAATGGGAATATATTGCCTAATGTATAGGTGGCTAAAATAATAAGTGAAAATGATATCCAAATATATGCCAGTAATGCAACAAAAATATCCACACATTCTGTTGTGTATGCAACTTACTTTATTCACCTTTACGTAACCTTCCTTACTGGTTTAACTTCTACTTCATCACAATCCCGGATCCGGGAGCACCCCCATCAGTAAAAAAGCTGACTAGCATAGCGTCACAAGTAAATACTCGCATCTAAATATCATTAAATCACAAGTCCAAGACACCAGATGAAAGATACACATCTTGTGAATCCAGCCATCATTTCTGATTTTAAAATGTTTTACAGGGAAGACACAATATGTAAATCTATTAGCTAACCACGATAGCAAAAGACACAACATTTTTTTCCCACCATTTTTTTCCTGCATAGGTAGCTGTCACAATTTCGACCAAATAAAGATATAAATAGCCACTAACCAAGAAACAACTTCATCAGATGACAGTCTGATAACATATTTATTGTATAGCATATGTTTTGTTAGAAAAATGTGCATATTTCAGGTATAAATCATAGTTTACCATTGCAGCCACCATCACAACTCTCACCAAAGCAACTAGAATAACTACAGAGACCATCGTGTATTACCTAAATACTCATCATGAAACATTTCTGAAAAATACACAGCGTACAGCAAATGAAAGACAAAGATCTTGTGAATCCAGACAATATTTCAGATTTTTTAAGTGTTTTACAGCGAAAACACAATATAGCATTATATTAGCTTACTACAATAGCCAACCACACAACAGCATTGATTCAGGCCAACAATAGCGATAACGAATAAACCAGCAAAAGATATTAATTTTTTCACTAACCTTCTCAAACTTCTTCAGATGACAGTCCTATAACATCATATTACACAATACATATAGAGTTTGTTCGAAAATGTGCATATTTAGCGGCACAAATCGTGGTTATACAATGAGAAAAGTAGCCAAGCTGCCAACAATATGTCGGGAGAAATCTTGGGAGAGGCACCTAATCTAATCAGTAACTAATCCTAAACTTGACTAAAAAATACAGGTTGGACAGCAAATGAAAGATACATTAGTTCTTAATGCAATCGCTGTGTTAGATTTTTAAAATTAACGTTACTACGACATACAGCATGCGTTAACTTCTTCAGGCTGCAAGCCCGAGGCCGGCCACAATATGACAACAGCCACTTCAAGTGCAGGGCGCGAAATTCAAAATATATTTTTTAGAAATATTTAACTTTCACACATTAACAAGTCCAATACAGCAAATGAAAGGTACACATCTTGTGAATCCAGCCAACATGTCCGATTTTTAAAATGTTTTACAGCGAAAACAGCACGTATATTTATGTTAGCTCACCACCAAATACAAAAAAGGACAGACATTTTTCACAGCACAGGTAGCATGCACAAAGCCAACCTAACTAACCAAGAACCAACCAAACTAACCAACAAACAACTTCATCAGATGACAGTCTTATAACATGTTATTCAATAAATCTATGTTTTGTTCGAAAAATGTGCATATTTCAGGTATAAATCATAGTTTACATTGCAGCTACAATCAGAAATTGCACCGAAAGCAGCCAGAATAATTACAGACACCAACGTCAAATACCTAAATACTCATCATAAAACATTTCTGAAAAATACATAGTGTACAGCAAATGAAAGACAGGCATCTTGTGATTCCAGCCAATATTTCCGATTTCTTAAGTGTTTTACAGCGAAAACACAATATAGCGTTATATTAGCTTACCACAATAGCCAGAAACACAAGCCATTTCCCAGTAGCAAAAGTTAGCGATCGTAACAAACCAGCAAAAGATATATAATTTTTGACTAACCTTGATAAGCTTCATCAGATGACAGTCCTATAACATCAGGTTATACATACACTTATGTTTTGTTCGAAAATGTGCATATTTAGAGCTGAAATCAGTGGTTATACATTGTGCTAACGTAGCAGCTTTATCCCACAACGTCCGGATATTTTCTGACACTTTTTCTGACACTGTAACGGCATTCCTCCTCCTCTTCATACGAAGAGGAGGAGTAGTGATTCGACCAAAGTGCAGCGGGGTGTGAATTCATAATGATTTATTAGACAAGACAAAAAACGAACTAACTTGAATAACTAACAAAATAACAAAACGGAGTAGACAGACCTGGACATGCGAACTTACATAAAACGAAGAACTCACGAACAGGAAAATGACTACACAAAAGAACGAACGTACAAACAAACCGAGACAGTCCCGTGTGGCGCGACAAACACAGACACAGGAGACAACCACCCACAAACAAACAGTGTGAAAACACCTACCTTAATATGATTCTCAATCAGAGGAGATGAAAACCACCTGCCTCTAATTGAGAACCATATCAGGTACCCAAAACCAACATAGAAACAGAAAACATAGACTGCCCACCCAAAACTCACGCCCTGACCAATTAAACACATACCAAACAACAGAAAACAGGTCAGGAACGTGACAGACACACATATTCTGACCAAATAGCTATTCATAAACATAACTAAAAAATACATGTTGTATAGGAAATGATAGATACACTAGTTCTTAATGCAATCGCCGTGTTAGAATTCTAAAAATAACTTCATTACGACATACAGCTTACGTTATGGCGAGAGAGTACCCAAAAGCTGGGCGCAAACGACTAGTTCACATGTTCGACAGATATATGAAATAGCATCATAAAATGGGTCCTACTTTTGCTGATCTTTCATCAGAATGTTGTACAAGGGGTCCTTTGTCGGGAACAATCGTTGTTTGGATTTAGAACGGCCTTTTTCCCTCTCGATTTAGCAAGCACACTTGCCAAGTGGCGCGAATCTCTCCATGTCAACAAACGGAAGAGAACGGAACACGGCAAAACTCCCGATTAAAATTTCAATAATCTGATTAAACTATATTGAAAAAACATACTTTACGATGATATTGTCACATGTATCAAATAAAATCAAAGCCGGAGATATTAGTCGTCCATAACGGCAGCTTATCAGAAGGCAAATCCAGGTCCCTGCTCGCGCTCTCCAGAAAACAGGAAACTGGTGACACGTCATGCCAAGAGCTATAATTCGAGTCCAGATCAGGTTACACACTCCATTTCTTCTCTCACTCCTTGTCGACATCTAGTGGAAGACGTATGAAGTGCATCTAAACTTTTAAATATCAAGGACTTTAATAGGCAGCCCCTAGAAGAGAGCATCGATTTCAGATTTTCCACTTCCTGTCAGGAAGTTTGCTGCAAAAGGAGTTCTGTTTTACTCACAGATATAATTCAAACGGTTTTAGAAACTAGAGAGTGTTTTCTATCCAATAGTAATAATAATATGCATATTGTACGAGCAAGAATTGAGTATGAGGCCGTTTGAAATGGGCACCTTTTATCCGGCTACTCAATACTGCCCCTGCAGCCCAAACAGGTTAAAGCGAGACCGCACCGAAATTAATGGCGGAATATGAGTTTAACATTTTTCAACAGAACAACGAATTACCATCATAAATAGTTCTTACTTTTTGATGAGCTCCCATCAGAATCTTGGGCAAGTTGTCCTTTGTCCAAAAGAATCGTTGCTCGGTTGTAGAATGTAGTCTTCAACGTTGGAATTAGCAGTAAACATTAGCCATGTGGCAAAGACGTGTCCAACTCACTATAACGCAGCACTAATAAATATCCGAAAATCGCAATATACTGATATAAACTGATATAACTCGGTTTAAAATAACAACATTATGATGTCTTTAACACCTATATCGAATAAAAACAGAGCCGGATATATCTAAGGGCTATAACGGGAGCTTTCTAGAACGACATCCAGAGGTCCTTTTTGCGTCAGGGCGAAGAGAAGAAAGGGGGAACCCCACGTTGCCAGCCCATTTATAAGCTCTCAGATCTGCCCAGCAACTCCATTTCAATTCTCACTATTCGCTGACATCCAGGGGAAGGCGTATGCAGTGCATCTCAACCAATAGAAGACAGGCAAATTAATAAACCGACCTCAGAACAGCCAGCAGAATTCAGCATTCTCACATCCTCATAGGAAAATTGCTCTAACTCCAGTTCTGTTTTACTCACAGATATAATTCAAACGGTTTTAGAAACTAGAGAGTGTTTTCTATCCAATAGTAATAATAATATGCATATTGTACGAGCAAGAATTGAGTACGAGGCAGTTTAATTTGGGAACGAAATTATTACAAAGTGCCAACAGCACCCCCTATTGAGAATTAACAGTTTTTTTTTAAACCAAACACTTTAACAAACACAAAACAAACCCGTATGCATGCTGTATTTCTGACAACAAGGGACGAACTGGCGACCTACCTGGTATCTGTCCAGGGTCCAGACATCTGGTGTGGGCGAAAAATCTATAAACAAAAAATGTCACATGACCGGATGAGGTAACCAACCATGTTATACGAAAAAAAACGTTTTTGTATCGACCAATAAAAATTGGTCAATAAAAATGGTTTACACGTTTGTTTTTTGTAAGAAATACATGGAACTATAACCGAATAAAACACAATTAGCCATCATGCATTGCTTACATTCATTCTATACTGAAGTCTGTTCAGAAAAATCGAAAACAGTACATATAGGGTTTTAATAAGGATTAAATAAAGACAAAAAATCTATATATTCATAACGTTAAAAAATTATAAATGAAATACAGGCTATCGCGTCTATATTTGTTGCAAACGCTTGTCGTCTACTGGTTCAATTCGTGTCTTTTCACACGAATTAACCTGTCTGACTCTGGCGTTCCGCCAGCGGAACTCCTCCCACATTCCACTGAAAAGGCAGAGCGCGAAATTCAAAATATATTTTTTAGAAATATTTAACTTTCACACATTAACAAGTCCAATACAGCAAATGAAAGGTACACATCTTGTGAATCCAGCCAACATGTCCGATTTTTAAAATGTTTTACAGCGAAAACAGCACGTATATTTATGTTAGCTCACCACCAAATACAAAGAAGGACAGACATTTTTCACAGCACAGGTAGCATGCACAAAGCCAACCTAACTAACCAAGAACCAACCAAACTAACCAAGAAACAACTTCATCAGATGACAGTCTTATAACATGTTATACAATAAATCTATGTTTTGTTAGAAAAATGTGCATATTTGAGGTATAAATCAGTTTTACATTGCAGCTACCATCACAGCTACCGTCAAAAATAGCACCGAAGCAGCCAGAGTAATTATAGAGACCAACGTGGAATACCTAAATACTCATCATAAAACATTTCTGAAAAATGCATTGTGTACAGCAAATGAAAGACAAGCATCTTGTGAATCCAGCCAATATTTCAGATGTTTTAAGTGTTTTACAGCGAAAACACAACATAGCATTATATTAGCTTACTACAATAGCCTACCACACAACCGCATTCATTCATCAAGGCACGTTAGCGATAGCAATAGGCACGTTAGCGTTAGCGAATAAACCAGCAAAAGATATTAATTTTCACTAACCTTCATAAACCTTCCTCAGATGACAGTCCTATAACATCAGGTTATACATACACTTATGTTTTGTTCGAAAATGTGCATATTTAGAGCTGAAATCAGTGGTTATCCATTATGCTAACGTAGCTTCCTTTTCCCAGAATGTGCGGATATTTCTATTAGACTCTCACCTATTCTGACCAAATAGCTATTCATAAACATTACAAAAAAATACATGTTGTATAGGAAATGATAGATCCATTAGTTCTTAATGCAATCGCAGTGTTAGAATTCTAAAAATATCTTCATTACGACATAAGGCTTATGTTATAGCGAGAGAGTGGCCAAAACCTGGGGGCAAAACTACTAGTATACAGTTCGACAGATATATGAAATAGCATCATAAAATGTTTCTTACTTTTGGTGATCTTCCATCAGAATGTTGGAGAAGGGGTCCTTTGTCCAGAACAGTCGTTGTTTGGATTTAGAACATCGTTTTTCCCTCTTGAATTAGCAAGCACACTGGCCAAGTGGCGCGAAGCTCTCCTTTCTGAACAAAGGCACACAACGCAACACGCCTAACGTCCCGAATAAATTTCAAAAATCTAATAAAACTATATTGAAAAAACATACTTTACGATGATATTGTGACATGTATCAAATAAAATCAAAGCCGGAGATAGTAGTCGCCTATAACGACGGCTTTTCAGAAGGCAATTCCAGGTCCACCTGCGCGCTTTCCAGAAAACAGGAAATGGATGACTCGTCGTGCCAAGAGGATATATTCCACCTCAGACCAAGATAAACACTTCATTTCTTCTCTCACTTCCTCTTGACATCTAGGGGAAGGTGTATGACGTGCATCTATACTCATACGTGTCATGCCCATTTATAGGCAGGCCCTTGAACAGAGCATAATTTTCAGACTTTCCACTTCCTGGTCAGAAAGTGTGCTGCCAAATGAGTTCTGTTTTACTCACAGACAAAATTCAAACGGTTTTAGAAACTAGAGAGTGTTTTCTATCCAATAGTAATAATAATATGCATATTGTACGAGCAAGAATTGAGTACGAGGCCGTTTAAATTGGGCACGTTTTTCCCCCAAAGTGACAACAGCGCCCTCTGTCCTCATCAGGTTAAGTTGCACATCAATTTGTGTCTTTTCGCACGAATTGAACCGCACAAAAACGCAGGAAATCTGCTGAAACACAGTATGTGCATATATGCGCGAATTGAATGTGAGGTTGGGCTGAAAGTATGCACCGAAGAGGAACTGAGGTCTTATCAGGAACGTGTTTATGGTTTTCTCAGCTTTTCATTTCCTTACAATCGGTCAAACTGATGGGATTTGGCATCAGACCAATCTTTCCACTGTTTTGGAGTTATTGTGTTTTCTCCCCGTTCGCTAAACGAAATAGAAAACTTTACCGGTGTTAACTACATTACCAATGCACTCATTCTATTGATGTATAGACATTATTATCTATAGACATTATTCTGGTGACCACTACTTTATTTAGTCTTCTGGGGCAACAAGTTATGAGCTGGATGTATTAAAGCAAAAACTTGGCTACATTTGGGGTGAAAGTAGCCAGTAGTAAATTGTAGTAAATACATTTTAGTAGTAATAATTTTAGTTATTAAATTATTATAGTGGAGCGAACTGCGCAGGTAGCCTACTTTTAGAAGTGACTTGTTTGGCAATCAGATGAAAACATCATCACACAGCATCCATGGTATGTGCAACTGAGCAGACCGCAAAAACAACAATTAACGGGACAAGATGTTAACATGCCACAGTATCCCGTTTTAGATCAGATCATAGGCGGAAATCCCAGGGTGGACACGACCCCCATCCTGGGAAAAATATGATTTCCCCCCCCCCCATATATCACTGTAAACATAACTATGTAATTTCAATAATATTAGTAATACGCAATGAAATCACTTGTGCTGATTATAGACACTTAATAGCACGTTTTTAAGTTTCAAAAGATTGCGACCCCCCGCCCTTTGTCTCACAATGGGTTGATCCACTGCCTCCAGCAGTGGCACATGATGCAGGTACTGTGCATGTGTGGAAATCTGACATAGTCTGTCATTGGTGGCTGACCTCCAGTAAGTTGTTCAAACAAAGGATATGTTAGACTTTTTTTTTTTTACTTCTACCACTCAATACAAGAAAACACATAACCGTCACCAGTCTTCATTTTCGCTGCAATAAATTACAGGTCACTCTCTGTGTTAGCTAGCGGTTAGCTGATGTTTGCTTGCTAGCTAGCTACAGTAACATCAACCAGTGTTTGACTCAAATTCAAATAGCTGCAATGAGAGAAGCTAGCATTGCAATGTATTGTTCCTTAGCTGGCAAGGTAACAGAGGGTTCGTGTCTACCGTCTGAAAAGCACTCCATGCACGTAACTAACGTGAGGTTAATGCAGTCAACAGCACCATAGCGATGTTTTATGTTGGCAGGGTTCACACACAATAGCTGAATTTGCAGCGCTAGCATGCAAAATTTGCAAGCTAGCTAGTACCTATTCCATGTATGTGGCGTCGTCAAAGATGGAATCTGCTATCGTCAGTTTATTCCAAAGTCAGCATGCAGCTGTAGTGCTTCGACGTCCCTGTGATAAGGTTAGCGATAAACTGAACAGAACTACACTCTTCTACCATTGTCTTAAATATATGTAATGGTCTTGTTTAGAGGTCGACCGATTATGATTTTTCAATTACGATACCGATTATTGGAGGACAAAAAAAGCCGATACCGATTAATCGGACGATTTATTTAAAAAAAAAATAATAATAATTGAATATATATATCATACACACATTTTTGTAATAATGACAATTGCAACAATACTGAATTAACAATGAACACTTTTATTTTAACTTAATATGATACATAAATACACACACACACAGCTCTGAAGTGACAATGATACTGAAGAGTCTGCTTAGGAGACAAATACTCAACTGTTTGAATAAAAATAGAGTTTAAGTTACCTGTGATGAATGTTGAAAACAAAAACTTTAATTTCTATATGCAGGAAATCCTATTTTAATAATGGGCATGGTAAGAATTGACAACCAAAGTGCGAGTCATAATTCCCATGACACCTTCTAGCAAAATCTGAAAAGCGGTTCCTTCATTTATTCCATAGGATATTTTTAGATTCACTTAAAATAAGGTCTGTGTTTCGTGTAGGCTTACATCACCGTGCCAATTTTATAACTGTGTAGATATCCATAGGACAAGGTAACTCTGATCAATATTGGCTAAATATAAGCGAAGATAAATTATTTTGTAGAGTGGATTTATGAAAATATGTTGACAAACGTTACCTTATCCTAGTGAGATTTACACGGGTATCAAAACGTCGAGGCGGTTTAAGCCTGCACGAAACACAGACCTTATTTGAAGTAGATCAAGACATTCTCTATGGAAGACATGAACGGTAAAATAATGAAGGAACCCCTTTCAAGTTCAGCCGCAAGTAATTGCAGGAATTATAACGCGTCAACTATTTCTCTCTAAACCATATACCTTTGACTAATCCGGAAACTATCACCTCGAAAACAAAACGTTTATTCCGTTCTGTATTTTATGTAACGGGTGGCATCCATGAGTCTAAATATTCCTGTTACATTGCACAACCTTCAATGTTGTCATAATTACGTAAAATTCTGGCAAATTAGTTCGCAAAGAGCCAGGCGGCCCAAACTGTTGCATATACCCTGACTCTGCGTGCAATGAACGCAAGAGAAATGACACAATTTCACCTGGTTAATATTGCCTGCTAACCTGGATTTCTTTTAGCTAAATATGCAGGTTTAAAAATATATACTTGTGTATTGATTTTAAGAAAGGCATTGATGTTTATGGTTAAGTACACATTGGAGCAATGACGGATAAGTACACATTGGAGCAATGACAGTCATTGATTGATTGTTTTTTATAAGATAAGTTTAATGCTAGCTAGCAACTTACCTTAGCTTACTGCATTCGCTAACAGGCAGGCTCCTCGTGGAGTGCAATGTAATCAGGTGTTAGAGCATTGGACTAGTTAACTGTAAGGTTGCAAGATTGGATCCCCCAAGCTGACAAGGTTAAAAATCTGTCATTCTGCCAGAAAATAAGAATGTGTTCTTAACTGACTTGCCTAGTTAAATAAAGATTAAATAAAGGTGTAAAAAAAAAAATCGGCCATTCTGATTAATCGGTCGACCTCTAGTCTCGTTGCAAAAGCTAAATTGTCGGTAGGGGACTTTGAAGCATCTGTGTGCGGATCTTGGAGTAAACTGACAATAGCAAAGATTATAGCAAACACCTCAGAAACGGAATTGGTGCTCGCTAGCTCTGCAAATTCAGCTATTGTTGGAAGCCAGCCAATATAAAACAAACTATATTAAAATTACAAAAGGTTGCAGCATACGTTGTGTAAATGGTGAACTCATACAGCTGTCAACCCTTGTCACTGCAATCCGTTTCACATTTGCTAGCTGACTAGCTAGCTACCTTTTAGATTGAAGCCCATATAGAAGATAATAGATGATAGAAGCCCATCTCCTACTGTAAATAACCTGCACACTGTGTGTGTAGCCAGCCAGCCAGGTAGAAAAATGGCAGAAAGACGGACATCAGAGTATTTTTCAGTACAAAGTAAGAACCCCCTAGTAGCCTAATATCTCAGACTAGTTGATCAAATGTTCATAAGAAAGAAGTGAAATGCTAATGGAAATGTTTCACAATGATGTCATTAGGCAGAGCAGGCAACAGATGGCACACAGACAGCAGAGCTAGGGACGGAGTCTCAGGTAAGTTGGTTGAGTCTTTGTTTGGCAACATTATGAAAGGTTCTCTCTTTTTTAGACTTGTAAAATAGGGACATAATTGGACAATGCCATGGATACCCCCACTCAACTTAAACTGGTGACTGAACTAAGATTTGTTTAAGGCAATGGTATTGCTGTTGTGATTAATTGTGTAGTTTCGGGTACCGGTAGTTAGGAGTATAGCGAGGGTGGTGAAAGGGAAAGAGACTTCAGAGGACAGTGTCACAGCCACGGCAGGACCAGGTGTCAACCTTGTTGCCAGCAGCACCAGTATAGGGGACAGTGGCACAGCATTGTCCAGTTACCTCAGTGATGCCACATAACCATATCAGCCACACCCACAATTTATAGAACCGCAAACTCTTGCCAACAGAGTGTTGACGTTTCAAGAGAGATGGTTTCGCGATTTCCATTGGCTACATTATAATCCATCAATAAAAGGAGTGTTGTGTTTTCACTGTAGCCAAGGGTTTTCAAGCCAGCCATCTTTTGGCCAAAGAGCGGATGCTGCCTTCATTAGTGCAGGATTTAGGAACTGGAGAAAAGCCATTGAAAAATTCACAGCACATCAAAACTGCCAAACCCACCGCCACTTTGTAACTAACAGCACACCAGCTAAATCCAATCAGTGCCCAGTTATCCAGCGCGTGAGGTAAACAGCAGAAATGACGAAAGCTACCTTGCACTCAATGAGAAAGCAACAACATTCATTGAATCTATTGAGACACACTCAAGATGTTTTGCTGGCAAAGCAGTGGATCACTATAGGGCAGAATTATTTTAAGTGTTGGATGGTATGGAGGTTCAGTTTTGCGACCGTTTTGACCAGGACAGTCTAAACATCCTGCAAAAGTTGGAAAGAGGGTTTCTCACGGGGGAGTTGGATGAGTCTCTAGATCAGTACCCTGAGCTGAAGATAGATTCTCTTTCAGTGCAGTTGCCTCTCTTTTGCAACAAATACCCCTGTAGCAGCGGTGGAGAGTCAGCAGAGGTCCTCAGGAGGCTTCCAGTGGAGGTGCGGGGGTTGGTTGGTTGACCAAGTTGAGGTGCTGATCAGAATTTTGTTTGTGGTGCCAGTGTCTTCATGTGAGGCTGAGAGGAGTTTCAGTGCACTCCGCAGGTTAAAGACTTGGCTACGGGCTAGCATGTGCCAAGAGAAGCTGAACGGCGTAGTTGTCTGTAATGTACATAAAGGCAGACTGGATGGTCTCGAGGGAAAATAGCTGCGAGCAATTTGTTGGATCCATTGAAACCTGCAAACATGTTCGGTTCTTTTAGTTCAGTAGTGTGTATAGTAGTGGTTCTCAACCTTTTTGGGGTACTGGAACCCCTGCATATTTTGAGGCAAGGCGGGCAAGGTTTTGAGTGGTCCTCAGGGACCTCCACCCCCTCTGTTATATGTAAAGTTACTGGAATCCTTGTGCTGAATACGTTCATTACTCTTTTATTTCACGGACCCCTTGCAATTACACCAGGGACCACAGACTCCTGTTTGAGAACCTGTTAAAGGAATTTCATTCCTATATGTTAGCAACCAATTCAATTAAAACACTCTGCCCATACATAAGAATTTGTAAGATACTTATTAGCATAAAATGGACAGAAACCAGTCTCAAAATCAATCAATCAATAGCGATTATTCTCGAGAGTACTGATCATAGTACAATTTACATCAGGTTATATAATAATGATGTCATAGGTTTTAAAATGTCCTTCCTCCTCTCGGATACAATGGCAGTACAGTTAGCGTTCTCACATTACTGTCTGCCACCTGTTAAACAATTTGCAACCAACCCAAGGTCTCTCCCCTCCCTGGGTAGAGACAGAATTTCCTGTAAGGAACACATCATTCCAGCCTGTCTGAAGATAACTCCATTCTTTCTAACAAGGAACAGATTATATTCAGCATTATGATTATAATAAGATGAATTCATCCATACAGTAATATAGTAGTATTCTGTTTAGTTATATTTCTAAGTCAAATGTATACATATTTTAGTCATTATTCATAAAAATCCCGTAACAGAACCCCTGGTGTATAGTATGATATTTGTTATTTTGTTTAGTATTTTTCCGTTTTTAGTACATGACAGTACACTTACTAATTATTTATTTGATTTTATTTAAAATTGCATACTTTGTGTGACATACTTCTCCATAGCTGCTGTTTGAAGAGTTGAGACACTGACTGAACAATAAATAAGTATTTTTGAAGGATATTTTGGTTGATTTGTTTGGGTTATTCATTGAAGTAGTTCTTTCGCTTTTAGAACTGTACTTATTGAGTGTTTTGTTCTTGTAAAGATATTGTAATAGACTCAGGCCAGTGGCACATATTTAATGACTATATAAATGTATCAGAAAAAGTCAAATAAAAAGGTAAATTCAATACGGAGACCAACTTTGTGATGGTTCTCAATGGAGAGTCTTTTAGATGAGCTCACACCATGTTCATTGTATTTACGAAAACTGCACCGGTACAGTGTACAGTACCATTGCCACCTACTGGCCTTTCTTGGTATTGCTGGTTGAAAATACAAATACCTGCATCAATACTGGACTGATAAGGAACACTGCTATAACTATTATTAGTAGTAGTATTATAATTATTTAAACATTTGAACAAGTTGGGACAACCCTTCAGTTAACTACTGTACCTATCAATTATCCAGTAGTAGTAATTATGGTTCCTCAATATACATTTTAACATATTACAACGTAGGCCGTGTTACAGCACTACTTTTGGTGTCCCCTTCAGGAATTGCTCTTGAGAAAATTTCATGTAATTCTCCCCTCCAAAGTTGTTATCAGATTTTCGCCCCTGCTTCTAACATATGAGACATGAGACAGAGGGCGCTGATCCTAAATCAGTTTAAGGGAAAACAGTCAATCAATCTACTAACTACATTACAGCATAGCTTCCACTCAAATATTTTGTATAACTAACCCTCCTTGTTATAACCACAGATTATCCATTATTGATCAGATAGATACTCAAGTGGCCTCTCTAACCATGAAAATAAATGTCTTTAAAAATTGAAGGCAGTCGGAGGAGGCAAGATCAGGTGGGACCATTCTAGCCAATTAGAGGGCAGATGCGAGTTTGAACAACAGGAACAAGTCCGATTAAAAGTTGTTGTTTTTTCAAAGTTGCCGGTATGTCACGTGTCCTACTTATATCAGTACAATCGTAACAACGTAAGCATTGCATTCTATTGAACAAATAAGCCATCATTGTTTTTGTTAACCAAATTCGACACGCTCATTGACCTCTATACAAAAACTCATCGCTTTGTGAGTAAAAATAACGCCACCTGCTGGAGAAGACAGGTGTTGGGCCCAGTTATCTCTCTCGCTTCACATCTTCCTCTATGTTATATTCCATTCAAATGGACTTTATTGCCATGGGAAACATGTGTTTACATTGCCAAAGCAAGTGAAATAAACAAAAGTAAGAAGACCAAAAACAATATCAACAAAAAACAATTAGAATTTAACATTTATATCTAACGATCCCTCTATCTGTGTTCCACGCATTGAGCTTTAATAAGAAGGGTCCACTTTCAGAAAACGTGGCGTTCTGATATAACACGTGCGAAGCAACCAATTGACGCTGAGCTAAACGGTCACTCTTTGACCAATGGGGGAAGAGAGAAGAAGAAAGTGGTTACGTAGTCGTGCTTTGGATCCGTCCGTTCCACATTTCTTGTTGTTGTTGACATGGCTCAAAGCGTGTCTGTTACATCGTAAAATGAAGACATTTTAGGATTTATCTTGATTAAATTTGTTATTTTTGGTATTACTATGGACTAGCTTGGAATCATGGTTGTGAATTCAGTGCATTGGTTTCGTAAGGGACTGCGGTTACACGATAATCCGGCTTTACAGGAAGCTCTAAATGGCGCGGACACTGTGCGATGTGTTTATATTTTGGATCCGTGGTTTGCTGGTTCCGCCAACGTCGGCATCAACAGATGGAGGTCAGTGTCAATGCACACATTACTAAAACGACTAACTCTAACTTTATGAAATTAATAGCTGTATAATCATAGTGTGGCCCCCGAGTGTCGCAGCGGTCTAAGGCACTGCATCTCAGTGCAAGAGGCGTCACACTACAGTCCCTGGTTCGATTCCAGGCTGTATCACATCCGGCCGTGTTTGGGACTCCCAGTTGTACAGATTTGGCCGGGGTAGGCCGTCAGTGTAAAGAACAATTTGAGGAAGTATACACTGACTAACTAGCTAGTGGAATTGCGAAGCACATCTGCATCCCTGAAAATGCTGGCAAGACATCGAGCATAGTCTTGCTCCCCATCACAACAAAAATAATCACGCTACAAATTAGCAACTTCTTCGGTCGTTTACTATTTGTACTGCAAAACGCACAAATTGAAAAAAAAAATCCAACACTGCAACCTAGTCCAGCAGAAGAGTTGCAGCGGTGTAGACTGCCTCCCAATTAAAGGATGGACTTCTTCCGGAACACATACAGTGTAAAGCAACCGGTGTGCACGAAGCCCGTTTACATCGTGAACAAATTTCATTACACTATAAATCTTCTTCATGCAATTCCGTCATTACGTTATAGGTCATCTTCATGCAATCTCGTTCCGCTACTGGACCACATCATTTCTAACGCTTCGAACACCGACAGCGTCATTGTGCAAAATATTACGCAGTATCATCTGGATCTGTATGTAACACAAGTATAACATTCACCTTCTGCTACCATTTCTGTCAAGCCATCTACCATATAGTTTGACGTTTACGTTCATTTGATAAATCTAACATATGCACCACACCGAACGCACTGCCTCTGCAAGACACTGCATCTCAGTGCTAGAGGCATCACTACAGTTCGAATCCAGGCTTTATCACAACTGGCTGTGATTGGGAGTCCCATAGAACAGGGCACAGTTGGTTTAGTGTCGTCTGGGTTTGGCCGGTGTAGGTCGTCATTGTAAATAAGAATTTGTTCTTAACTGAATTGTCTAGTTAAATAAAGGTTCAATTAAAAAGGCAAACACAGTGTTTCATTGGAAGTTAATGTAATACTGGTGTCTGTGTGTTTGAAGCTAAATCCAGAGACTTCCAGGAATGCTTGCGAAACAGACCAAACTGACCAGGCCAGGGTTTGGGGTTTGAGAAGAAAAATGTAAAGGCCCAAGCTAGAATCGTGCCAATTTATTTTATTTTTTTATTTATCCGTTATTTTACCAGGTAAGTTGACTGAGAACACGTTCTCATTTGCAGCAACGACCTGGGGAATAGTTACAGGGGAGAGGAGGGGGATGAATGAGCCAATTGTAAACTGGGGATTATTAGGTGACCGTGATGGTTGAGGGCCAGATTGGGAATTTAGCCAGGACACCGGGGTTAACACCCCTACTCTTACGACAAGTGCCATGGGATCTTTAATGACCTCAGAGAGTCAGGACACCCGTTTAACGTCCCATCCGAAAGACAGCACCCTACACAGAGCAGTGTCCCCAATCACTGCCCTGGGGCATTGGGATCTTTGTTTAGACCAGAGGAAAGAGTGCCTCCTACTGGCCCTCCAACACCACTTCCAGCAGCATCTGGTCTCCCATCCAGGGACTGACCAGGACCAACCCTGCTTAGCTTCAAAAGCAAGCCAGCAGTGTTATGCAGGGTGGTATGCTGCTGGCAATGACTTAAGTAGTTGAACATGTTATTACTCCAACCTCGTGGAAGTGACACTGACACATTTGTATATTTTTTTTCAAAAACAACTTTATATTGAAGGTGTCCTTTTTTATTTCAAATCTAATTTTATTCGTCACATACACATGGTTAGCAGATGTTAATGCCTGTGAAATGCTTGTGCTTCTAGTTCCGACTGCAGTAATATCTAACAAGTAATCTAACAAATTCACGATGACTACCTTATACACCCAAATGTGTATAAAGATTTGACGGCCTGCACATGTGCAGTTCGGCGCGAGATGACCGTTAGACCCGACAACGTGTTCCTACGCATGAGTTTAGCTAGCCAACATTGCCTACAAGTGTGATCGGGGATTTCTGGTGGAGAAGCCGTTTAAGCATATCCCTGTTTCTGACTGGATGGAGAACATAGGGAGGGTTTCACAACACGAAAGTTTGAGAGCCGAGTCTCTAGTCAGAAATCACATTTATTTTGGGCGATGGCAAAATATGACCTTCATTCAAGACAGGAGAAACACATTGTTTCAGTTGGTAATACATTGATCAACAACGGGAAAACAATTCACACAATTAATATGCACGACTTGGTGAGGGCCAGTGCGCGCTATTGGAGAAAGACACAGCTACCGACACAAACACATGAAGTCCCTGGGGTAGCTAGTAGTCAGTCTCGCCATTTGAGATGTTAAAGAGTTATTGAGGGGTTATTGTATCCTGTTTTAAAATGAGAAAGCAACCATTAACCGGGTTCCCTTTGTAATGGAACACTTTGTGTGGAAAACCAAGTTGAAGCCATTATTCAACGTTGTCTTGCTTATGATAACCTCAACTAGCGCAATAGACTAGCGCAACAGACTGCGCAGCAGACTAGCGCAAATTCCTTCAATTGAAATGGCGTAAACAAACGAAAGAGCCTACATCTCTCAAAAAAACTGATCAGAAATGAAATGACAGAATTATTATATTGGAGCAGTGGAATTTATAAATCGGCATCCATAACTTCAGTGACTTTTCAAGGACAAAATAGCCTAGAGAAAATGTCAGATTTTCAAGGTAGACTATTCCATGAATGAATTGCGCATAGCAAATATTTAACTTCTCTAGGATAGGGGGCAGTATTTTCACGTTTGGATGAAAAGCATACCCAAATTCAACTGCCAGGTACTCATCCCCAGAAGATAAGATATGCATATTGTTAGTAGATTTGGATAGAAAACACTCTGAAGTTTCTAAAACTGTTTGAATCATGTCTGAGTATAACAGAACTTATTTAGCAGGCGAAACCCCGAGGACAAACCATTCAGATTTTTTTTTTTAGGTCACTCTCTTTTCAATAGAGTTTCATTGGAAATACAGATTTCTAATTGAACTTCTTGCAGTTCCTACCGCTTCCACTGGATGTCAACAGTCTTTAGAAATTGGTTGAGGGTTTTTCCTTTGTGTAATGAAGAAGTACGGCCACTTTGAATCAGGGTCACTTGTTGTGTACTGTTTGTTAGAGGCGCATGACCAGAAAGCTAGCTACAGATTGTTTTAATCCTGTATTGAACACAGATCATCCCGTCTTCAATTTTATCGATTATTTACGCAAAAAAATACCTAAAGTTGTATTACAAAAGTAGTTTGAAATGTTTTGGGACAAGTTTACAGGTAACTTTTGAGATATTTTGTAGTCACGTTTCACGAGTTGGAACCGGTGTTTTTCTGGATTAAACGCGCCAAATAAATGGACATTTTGGATATATATCGACGGAATTAATCGAACAAAAGGACCATTTGTGATGTTTATGGGACATATTGGAGTGCCAACAACAGAAGCTCGTCAAAAGTAAGGCATGAATTATATTTTTATTTCTGCGTTTTGTGTCGCGCCTGCAGGGTTGAAATATGCTTATCTCACTTTGTTTACTATGGTGCTAACTCAGATAATAGCGTCGTTTGCTTTCGCCGAAAAGCCTATTTGAATTCTGACATGTTGGCTGGATACACAACCAGTGTAGCTTTAATTTGGTATCTTTCATGTGTGATTTAATGAAAGTTTGACTTTTATAATAATTTATTTGAATATGGCGCTCTGCAGTTTCTCTGTTTTTTTTGCCAAGTGAGACAGTAGTGTCCCGCCTAAACTCAGATTTTTGGATATAAATATGAACTTTACCGAACAAAACATACATGAAGTCCTATGAGTGTCATCTGATGAAGATCATCAAAGGTTAGTGATTCATTTTATCTCTATTTCTGCTTTTTGTTACTCCTCTCTTTGGCTGGAAAAATGGCTGTGTTTTTCTGTGGCTATGTACTGACCTAACATAATCGTTTGGTGTGCTTTCGCCGTAAATCCTTTTTGAAATCAGACATGTTGGCTGGATTCACAACAAGTGTAGCTTTAATTTGGTGTCTTTCATGTGTGATTTCATGAAAGTTAGATTTTTATAGTAATTTATTTGAATTTGGCACTCTGCATTTTTACTGGCTTTTGGCCAAGTGGGACGATAGCGTCCCACATATCCCAGAGAAGTTTTAACCAACACTTTGAACTACTTTCTGCTTCAAGCAACAACCAGCTGTTTGACAGTTTGCTCTCTCTGCCAGACAGATTATCTATAGCAGGGGCCACCAACCCTTTCTAAGTAAAGATCACTTTCGCAGTAAAAAAGCAAGCCGTGAACTACCGCTCCGATTTATTATATATATACACTGCTCAAAAAAATAAAGGGAACACTTAAACAACACAATGTAACTCCAAGTCAATCACACTTCTGTGAAATCAAACTGTCCACTTAGGAAGCAACACTGATTGACAATAAATTTCACATGCTGTTGTGCAAATGGAATAGACAAAAGGTGGAAATTATAGGCAATTAGCAAGACACCCCCAATAAAGGAATGGTTCTGCAGGTGGTGACCACAGACCACTTCTCAGTTCCTATGCTTCCTGGCTGATGTTTTGGTCACTTTTGAATGCTGGCGGTGCTTTCACTCTAGTGGTAGCATGAGACGGAGTCTACAACCCACACAAGTGGCTCAGGTAGTGCAGTTCATCCAGGATGGCACATCAATGCGAGCTGTGGCAAAAAGGTTTGCTGTGTCTGTCAGCGTAGTGTCCAGAGCATGGAGGCGCTACCAGGAGACAGGCCAGTACATCAGGAGACGTGGAGGAGGCCGTAGGAGGGCAACAACCCAGCAGCAGGACCGTTACCTCCGCCTTTGTGCAAGGAGGTGCACTGCCAGAGCCCTGCAAAATGACCTCCAGCAGGCCACAAATGTGCATGTGTCTGCTCAAACGGTCAAACAGACTCCATGAGGGTGATATGAGGGCCCGACGTCCACAGGTGGGGGTTGTGCTTACAGCCCAACACCGTGCAGGACGTTTGGCATTTGCCAGAGAACACCAAGATTGGCAAATTCGCCACTGGCGCCCTGTGCTCTTCACAGATGAAAGCAGGTTCACACTGAGCACATGAGCACATGTGACAGACGTGACAGAGTCTGGAGACGCCGTGGAGAACGTTCTGCTGCCTGCAACATCCTCCAGCATGACCGGTTTGGCGGTGGGTCAGTCATGGTGTGGGGTGGCATTTCTTTGTGGGGCCGCACAGCCCTCCATGTGCTCGCCAGAGGTAGCCTGACTGCCATTAGGTACCGAGATGAGATCCTCAGACCCCTTGTGAGACCATATGCTGACACATGCACATTTGTGGCCTGCTGGAGGTCATTTTGCAGGGCTCTGGCAGTGCACATCCTTGCACAAAGGCGGAGGTAACGGTCCTGCTGCTGGGTTGTTGCCCTCCTACGGCCTCCTCCACGTCTCCTGATGTACTGGCCTGTCTCCTGGTAGCGCCTCCATGCTCTGGACACTACCCTGACAGACACAGCAAACCTTTTTGCCACAGCTCGCATTGATGTGCCATCCTGGATGAACTGCACTACCTGAGCCACTTGTGTGGGTTGTAGACTCCGTCTCATGCTACCACTAGAGTGAAAGCACCGCCAGCATTCAAAAGTGACCAAAACATCAGCCAGGAAGCATAGGAACTGAGAAGTGGTCTGTGGTCAGCACCTGCAGAACCATTCCTTTATTGGGGGTGTCTTACTAATTGCCTATAATTTCCACCTTTTGTCTATTCCATTTGCACAACAGCATGTGAAATTTATTGTCAATCAGTGTTGCTTCCTAAGTGGACAGTTTGATTTCACAGAAGTGTGATTGACTTGGAGTTACATTGTGTTGTTTAAGTGTTCCCTTTATTTTTTTGAGCAGTGTATATTAGCGTAATAAGAACAGTTCTGCATAAATTAGGTTTGTGCAGTAGGCCTAACGGCATACATTATCAAAGCATATTGGCTATATGCCTGGCCTGCCAATATAGTGTTTCTCAGACCATATTATATTTAAACACTTGAGCTTTGATAACAAAATTCCTCAGCTGGTGTAGCACTTGCGAGGCACAGCTGAGCATAAATTGAAATAATTAGCATTTTTATTTTACTGGACTGATGGTACCTGCATCTGATGGGCATGGTGCTTTCAGGACAACTGGGAACTCAGGGGGGAAAAAGAGGTCAGATCGTGACATCAGTGAACTTCAGGTCTGAAAGTCGGAGCTCTAGAAAGATGCCAGTTTTTTAAATTGGAATTCCGAGTTTGACCATTCAAAACTCTTTTTCCCAGTCGGATCTCAGTGGAGGAATGGAGAAAGCAGCAGACGGTCCGCCTCTCACAGTCCCTGCTCTCTCCTTCCTTTCCTCTGAGACTGACCAGAGAGAGGACAGTCTTCCACCTGATGGCGAAATTCGAGTCGCACCACATCTGCACAAATTCCATGTTGCTCCTATGACCAGGGAAATAACTATTCCGCAATATTAAAATAGATGTGACGAGCTGCTATTAATAGTAAAAACGTAAGGCTATCGATACACTTGGCTACTCATTTATTGCAGCTGCAGCACAAGTGGAAGTAGGGAGAAGCACATTTTATGTTTCATAATAGTGTTCAATAAAACAAGTGACATTGCTGAATAAAAATGTAGATAAGAACTCACTCATAAAAACAGCAGCTCTTTGCTGTATTCTTTGTCAGTCTCTCTCTGGTCATGGTTTTAAAAGTTATAAAATCTCACGTAGGCTAGTTTCAAACTTTGCTGTGGCCGGGGTCGTGGAAGCTGTAGGAACGGTGATTTGAGCTATCCGATTGGCCAGCGCAGTAGGCAAACTCGATTTAGCCACAGATCTACAGGTCCGCCAGGCAGACTGACTTTGTCTTTTCAGACATTAAATGGTTCCAAACGGTAACACTTTGCCTACTCGGTGCGCAGGGCTTCTGAATCAAGTGCAGCTATAGCCAACAGCGCAACACAAATAACATAAAAAAGTAGCACAAGCCTTTTTCGTTGGCTTTTCTAAAGAAATGTTTGATAAGCGACTAGGAATGCCTTGAAGATCGACCGGTTGGTGACCACCGATCTATAGGCTATATGTGTGCAGCGTGCGTGCGATATATAATCGACATAACGAACAGCTTCAGAAAGCCATCTGTTACAACAAAATCAATGGTGGCCCCATGCCATGACACTTTTTGAATTTTAGATTCTCACAGACTCCCAGTTTTTATTTAGGTGATTTGTTTGTTCTCAAAGATGACAGTATTTAAAAAATATATAGATCCATTATCTTTTCTACATACTTTATATTTGTTAGTTGTTTTAAGTTTACAGTGAAAACATTTTACCATCCCAAATATAGATCGTACCAGTCAAAAATTTGGGCACACCTAGGGTTTATCTTTATTTTTTACTATTTTCTACATTGTAGAATAATAGGCCAGGTCATCTGATGCAGCACCGCCACTCTCCTTCTTGGTCAAATAGCCCTTAAACAGCCTGGAGGTGTGTTTTGGGTCATTGTCCTGTTGAAAAACAAATGATAGTCCCACTAAGAGCAAACCAGATGGGAATGGTGTATCGCTGCAGAATGCTGTGGTAGCCATGCTGGTTAAGTGTGCCTAGAATTCTAAATAAATCACAGACAGTGTCACCAGCAAAGCACCATCACAACACCACCTCCATGCTTCACACTGGAAACCACACATGCGGAGATCATCTGTTCACCTACTCTGCGTCTCACAAAGACACGGCGGTTGGAACAAAAAATCTCAGATTTGGACTGCTGTGGTGGATGAATCAGAATTAGTTGGGTAACATAAGTAATTAAGATGGCATATCTGCATAATATTCTTATGTGATAATTTTTTTATTAGAATGTATTTCTTTGGACTCTAGTGTTGGCAGTTGCATTTCTTCCCTCAGCTGGGGCTCAGTCACTTGGGGCCCAGAGAGGGGAGAGGTCAGACTTGTCTTTCACATATCCCTGGTGCTATGCAGAATATCAGAAAGGGAAGAGGATAGGATGGAACATTGTCTTCATATGTGAATGTTTCTGTTAAACCATGTGAAGGGATGGTGTGATTAATTGGGAACCAATTACTTGTCTCCACATTGTCTGTGCACAAGTCACTCCCTCCTTTGGCATTGGGGGGGAGGTGTATGGCAGTGTCTGGAACCATTGTATGTCCTCTCTGATTTTGCACTTATCCCGGGATAGTGTATGACCTAGAGGCTCACACCCCTCAGTGAGCTTGTCCAGGAGTGGGGTCAAGAGGGGGTTTACTTGAGATGGGAGTATTTAGAGTTGACAATTGAGTTATGCCATTGGATGAGGTAATGGTTCTGTGCTATGAAGTACCAGGAACAAGATTAGAACCTCGTCTTAGGGACCAAACTGAACGATAATTTTATGGTGAATGCTATCTGGCTATGGGATACTCCTCTCTCTCTCTCAAGTAAAAGTCTTTCTTTGTGAACTGTTCCTAAGATCTGTGGTTCGTCATGTAGGTTGAGAGGGGTGTATCTTGGCTATAAAAGATCTTTGTACTTTTATGTTGTCACTTTCAATGGTTCATTAGAGATGGTGCATCATTGAAAGTCAAATGCTATTGCAAAGCTCTTATTATTATTATTAAAGATGTAGTTTAAGTATAACTCTGAATGTTGTGTGAAGTTTGTAACTCTCCTCATTTGGTAAATACAGAAATAAGCCACCACATTGCTCAGACCAAAGTACAGATTTCCATGTTTCTTGGCCCAAGCAAGTCTCTTCTTGTTATTGGTGTCCTTTAGTGGTGGTTTCTTTGCAGCTTTTCAACCATGAAGGCCTGATTCCTCTGAACAGTTGATGTTGAGATGTATCTCTTACTTGAACCCTGAAGCATTTATTTGGGTTGCAATTTCTTAGGCTGGTAACTCTAATGAGAGCCAGTTTCATCATAGTGCTTGATGGTTTTAGCGACGGCACTTGAAGAAACGTTCAAAGTTCTTGACTTTTTTGTTTTGAAGTAATGATGGACTGCTTCTCTTTGCTTATTTGAGCTGTTCTTGCCGTAATATGAACTTGGTCTTTTACCAAATAGGGCTATCTTCTATATGCCACCCCTAGTTTGTCACAACACAACTGATTGGCTCAAACGCATTAGAAAGGGAAGAAATTCCACAAATTAACTTTTAACAAGGCAGGTGTGTTAGTTGAAATGCATTCCAGGTGACTACCTCATGGAGCTGGTTGAGAGAATGCCAAGCGGTTCAGCTGTCAAGGCAAAGGGTGGATACTTTGAAGAATCTCACATATATAATACTTTTGTGGTTACTACATGATTCCATGTGTGTTATTTCATAGTTTTGATGTCCTCACTATTCTACAATGTAGAAAATAGTAATGAAAAACTTTGAATGAGTAGGTGTGTCAACTTTTAACTGGTACTGTATATACAGTGCCTTTGGAAAGTATTCAGACCCCTTTTCCACATTTTGTTACGTTACAGCCTTATTCTAGAACTGATTAAATGGTTTTTATTCCTCATCAATCTTCACACAATATCCCATAATGACAAAGCAAAAAACATCTATTTGAAATTGTTTCTAATTTCTTAAAAATAAAGAACTTAAGTATTACATTTACATAAGTATTTAGACCCTTTAATCAGTACTTTGTTTGGCAGCAATTACGGAATCGAGTCTTCTTGGGTATGGCACTACAAGCTTGGCACACCTGTATTTGGGGAGTTTCTCCCATTCTTCTCTGCAGATCCTCTCAAGCTCTGTCAGGTTGGATGGGGAGCGTTGCTGCACAGCTATTTCCTGTTCGATCATGTTCAAGTCCAGGCTCTGGCTGGACATTGAGACTTGTCCCAAAACCAGTCCTGCGTTGTCTTGGCTGTGTGCTTAGGGTCGTTGTCCTGTTGGAAGGTGAACCTTCGCACCAGTCTGAGGTCCTGACCGCTCTGGAGCAGGTTTTCATCAAGGATCTCTCTACTTTGCTCCGTTCATCTTTCCCTCGGTCCTGCCGCTGAAAAACATCCCCACAGCATGATGCTTGCAACACCGTAGGGATGGAGCCAGGTTTCCTCCAGACGTGACGCTTGGCATTCAGGCCATAGTTCAATCTTGGTTTCATCAGACCAGAGAATCTTGTTTTTCATGATCTGGGAGCAACTCCATGCGGGCTGTCATGTGCCTTTTTTACTGAGGAGTGGCTTCAGTCTGGCCACTACCATAAAGTCCTGATATGTGGAGTGCTGCAGAGATGGTGGACCTTCTAGAAGGTTCTCCCATCTCCACAGAGGAATTCTCTAGAGCTCTGTCAGAGTGATCATCAGGTTCTTGGTCACCTCCCTAACCAAGGCCCTTCTCCCCTGATTGCTCAGTTTGGCTAGGCGGCCAGCTCTAGAAAAAGTATTGGTGGTTCCAAACTTATTCTATTTAAGAATAGAATTTCTTGGAGAAATTGTTTGGTACTCTTCCCCATATCTGTGCCTTGACAAAATCATGTCTCAGAGCTCTACGGACAATTCCTGCATCCTTATGGCTTGGTTTTTGCTCAGACATGTCAACTGTGGGACCTCATATAGACCGTTGTGTGTGTGCCTTTCTAAATCATGTCCAATCAATGGAATTTACCACGGGTGGACTCCATTCAAGTTGTAGAAACATCTCAAGGATGATCAGTGGAAACACGATGCACCAGAGCTCAAATTCGAGTGTCATAGCGAAGGGGCTGAATACTTATCTAAATAAGGTATTTCTATTTTGAATACATTTGCTAAAATTTCAGTATGGGGTTTGTCAGTATGTGGTATTGTGTGTAGATGGCCAAGGAAATGTTTTTATTAAATCAATTTAGAATATGGCTGTAATGTGACAAAATGTGGGAAAAGTGAAGGGGTCTGAATACTTTCCGAAGGCACTGTGGAAACACTGAAGTTGAACTGTATGTGGCTGGGCCAAGCCGTTATGGCTCTCCTATTCTCCCATCTATGTATCCTGCTGTGGCTGACTACCAGATGATGATGGGGATCCTTCTATATGGGCTCAGCGAGTTTTGTTTCCTTGCCACGATACTAATGAGTATCGCAATACTGGTATAGTCCAGGCCCTAAGTTTCCATTTTGTTTTTTTAAGAGCTCTGTGACAATGACAAATTTCCTTGTTAAAAGAAATGTTCACATTTGTTGATTGGTTGAGATATTCTTTTCACAGGTTTCTGCTGGAGTCTTTAGAGGACCTGGACAGCAGTTTGAGGAAGCTGGATTCTAGGCTGTTTGTGGTGCGAGGCCAACCTGCTAACGTGTTTCCCAGTCTCTTTAAGGTACTGTAGTCAAGTCACGGTTTGCCCTACAGCTTTGATTTTGGGTTATACTACTTTA
Source organism: Salvelinus namaycush (assembly GCF_016432855.1). Taxonomy (NCBI): domain Eukaryota; kingdom Metazoa; phylum Chordata; class Actinopteri; order Salmoniformes; family Salmonidae; genus Salvelinus; species Salvelinus namaycush. Next base: position 37,465,764 of record NC_052327.1, read on the forward strand.
TGTAATGAGCGTTTTCATTGAATTGGGTACAGCAAAAGCTCATAAGCCTACAGTTGCGAGCAGTTACTTCAAAAAACATATAGGCCAAAACATATGCACTTACTGTACTTTAGCACAAGACAATTGAGCTATCTCATTCTCACATTGCCAGCTTTGTCAATATGCAAGTATTTTCCTACCTGGATGTGATGTAGACTAGGCTACTACTCCGTAATGACTGGAATCAGTGGGTGTATTGAGTTGTGATGGTACACTACACCTTGAATCATGGGTCAATGCAGTGAACATCTTCCGTGGTATGGCTTCATTCGGATTATCATAATAGTATTCTACAGAACCATGCATTTGAGTAATACTGCAATGTGAAAATTGTCTCCTTTACTAATGTGACCCTAACTAATGTGTCTCTGACGACAGCTGTACTAGTGCGACCCTAACTGTGTCTCTGACAAAAGGTCTGCATTGTTTTGGAAGGGTCACCTTTGAGCTCCACTCACAAAATATATTACCATGAGTAACATAATATTATCCTCATTATTGTATAGTTAAGCTGCAGATTTATTTTTTAATACTAGTGAGTATCGCGATACTGGTACGTCCCGGCACCTACTAGACGTTCCATAACCCAAATTGTAAAACTAAATCCCTGTTTTGTTTTTAATAGTGATGTCACATGAATTTGGGCATTTATAGGCCTATTTTGGTCCATCAATAGGTTTAGTTTCTCAGAAGACAACTATAGCCCTAATACTACACAGCCTACCACCCACCCACCTCAATTTTCTTCCCAAAGAAATACAAATGGGTTCTGAGAATATGCATTCTTACAGAGAACATAAACCTGCTTACTTACTATGGATGTGCATCTTTCCCTTTCAAGACAATTCGATTAGGATCTGTGGTACGATACAGTAGCGATACGTTTTAGTTTCAAATCAAATTTATTTTATATAGCCCTTCGTACATCAGCTAATATCTCGAAGTGCTGTACAGAAACCCAGCCTAAAACCCCAAACAGCAAGCAATGCAGGTGTTTGAAACTATTTTAGTTTGAAACTATTTGGTTTGATTAGATGAACGAATCAATTCGATGCATTAAACACATTAATTTTCCATTCTAAATTCACAATCTGCTGCTGATGGAGCTCATGGGCTGGATTTGTCTGAGCTGACTCCTGCCATGTGTGTATATCCTGACAAGGTAGTAAAACAATAGTACATTTTTAATGTCCTGAATTTGTTCAAATGCAATTTTAGGCTTAAGGGTTAGGCAGTGGAAGTTAACATAAAAGAAAATGACTCCAGTGAAAGTCACCCATTAAAATACTACTTGTGTTAGTCTAAAACTATTTGGTTTTAAATATTCTTAAGTATCAAAAGTAAAGGTATAAATCATTTCAAGTTCCTTATATTCAGCAAACCAAGAGGCACCATTTTTCTTTTTTTTAATTTACGGATAGCCAGGGACACACTCCAACACTCAGACATAATTTACAAACGAAGCGTGTGTTTAGTGAGTTCGCCAGATCAGAGGCAGTAGGATTACCAGGGATATTCTCTTGATAAGTGTGTGAATTGAACCATTTTTCTCCCCTGCTAAGCATTCACAATGTAACAAGTACTTTTGGGTGTCAGGGAAAATGTATGGAGTGAAAAGTATAAGTTGTAAAAAAAATATGCTCCAAAAAACTACTTAATAGTACTTTTGGGTTAGGGAAAATATGATTTGAATAAGAATAAATGTTTGCTTCCTAAATCGACATGTATAGCCAAATGAGTTTTCTCCGGCAGTAGCTTATGCTACTTTTATTCTGGTAAAACACTATTTTCTACAGTGCATTTGATTTTAATAAAAATACCTAGAAAATTTCACTGGTTGCCACTCAACTAAGTAAGTATACTGTTGTGCAAGCCATTGAACAAACATTTGACTGCTGAAGGTGCTGCGCAGATGTGGCAGATCAGGGAAAAGGCCTATCTGTTGTTGGTCAGCGCGCAAAGTTGCACAAAGCACCCAGTTTGACTAGACTACTGATATTCCCTGGGGTTGCAAAATGACTTGTAGATCAGTGACTGTCAACATAATAACATGCTTAGTTCAACACTGAAGGAGAGGACACAGTTGTCACAAAAGATTAGGTATTTTCGGGAAGGCATAGTCATTTGAGAAAAAAATATTGTGAACTGACAATTCGTAATGTTTGAATCGATTTCCTGACTGACGCATGATACATTTGGATCTGTTTGGGGTCACGAAGACCGATGCACTCGTATCTTACGCATCGGTCCCCAGTTCAAATGTTTCTCTGTTAATCGTTACATCCCTATTAATTACCCACATTTTCTACCATACATACTCATTTTAATCTGACAATGAAGTTTGGTCATGCATGAGACAAGCTGATGGATCACCATTTTGTCTTGGGGGAACATTTAGGAAATACAGCCAATGGTACGGTTGGTAAGTAAATCAAGGAACACTGAACAAACTGTAAAGAACAAATGATCTTCTGCCAGGACCAAGCACTCTGCATATCCACGCACCTGTTCTCACTTCTGAGAAATGGGACTTATTTTGCAGGTATCAATTCACCTCTATGAAGGTTGATGACTAAGAGGAGAGCCATACACATCACCTCATTGCCTCTGTCGTCAAGGCTGCTTGTCATAATACGGTAATTCGGAAGGTATTTGCTTCTGAATTACCACTTCGCCACACTTTAGTTTTTCAGATGTCCAGTTTACAGTCCTAGAATACATGTAGTGGGTGACGCACGGACCAGCAGGTTGGAGAAAGGGTTGTTTATGAAAGAGTCCATCAGGTCTGAGGAGAGGGGGAGAGGACACTCGGTACATTTCACTTTCAGCACTAAGCTCTCATTATCATGGGTTCAGCAGCAAGGCCTACTGTAGATGGAGGAAACGCTATAGAGGTCGGATGTCGATAAACTCCAATAACTGCATTGCAGATACAGTGCCCTCTGGTGTCTATAGACCTAGTGAATGTGGTTATAGTGATCAAATTGTTCTGCAGATCACTATAGGAACGGTGCACTGAAGCAGCATGCATTGCTGCATTTCTTCAGCCGCTGCTTCAACAAGTAGGATGTTTTAGAAGGTTCTGTGACCTACGCTGACCACTTGTTTCAGCAAGCACTGAGGGAGAATCCTTTTTTTTTTTACCTTTCCCCTTTGTGTAGCCTAGACTCTAGCCACCTGCCATGTAGAATTGATTGTAATGATAATGTGTACTGTTCACTGATCTTTAGACCCATGTCTGGGAGATAAGGTGTTGTCCCAATAACATCAGAGAAATTATCTCAACCCCAGTTAGCGTTCCATTGTGACTTAACATGTATTATCTTATCTTTCATCCTCTCTCATTTCCACCTCTATCCCCCTCTCTCTCCCTCCCTCTCCCCATCTCTCTCTCTGCTCCTGTCTGTAGGAGTGGAACGTCACCCGGTTGACCTTTGAGTATGACTCTGAGCCCTATGGGAAGGAGAGAGATGGAGCCATCATTAAAATGGCCCAGGAGTTTGGAGTGGAGACCATCGTGAGGAATTCTCACACACTCTACAACTTGGACAGGTTAGTCACTGACTGTCACACTCAGTAGGAAGGGTCCAATAAGTCAAATGTTTATTTCCCCATTATACTGCTTATCTAACCTAGTCCCAAATCGTTTTGTCCTGTATAGCCGCAGGACAATGACCATAGGAGTTGGCAAGACGTCACAAACAGATCTGGGATCAGGCTAGTGCTTACCTAGTCATTTGAATGTTGAGCTCACTCTGTTCCCAGTGCTATTAAAAATCTGTCATTCTGCCCCTGAGCAAGGCAGTTAACCTACTGTTCCCCGGATGCCGAAGACATGGATGTCGATTAAGGCAGCCCTCTGCACCTCTAATTCAGAGAGGTTGGGTTAAATGCGGAAGACATATTTCAGTTGAAGGAATTCAATTGTACAACTGACTAGGTATCCCCCTTTCCCTATTCAACACCTTATTGGATAAACCAGAGCAAAGTGTGTCCCAGGGGAAACCTTACTACTGTGGTGCTGTAACACATCTGAGATGATGCTACGTGTTATGCCATGGGGACAGCCAGCTGACAGTCTTGTCATCACAACCACAACAGAACAGTGTGGGAAATAAACTTACCCCAGCAATAATGTAAAATGCTGAATTAACAGATTATTTCACCAGAGAGAACTCCATAAGATTTTGGCAGTGTATTGTGTCTATCCAGTAGGCTAAGTGATGTCAGTATACCACCGGAAGTCAAACTAGAGAACAATGCAGTGGGTAACATAATTGTGATTTCATGCTGTAAAGACACATGCTGCAAGCAGAGCTCAAAGGGGAAAAGCACTGACGTAGAATGAGCTGAAAGAATTTTGATGTTCTACTTCCCACAAACACACAGTCCCATAGAATCCCATAGTTTAGTGATGCTTCCTAGTGGTGGGTTAATGTAACTGACTGTCACACCACACAACATGTGCAGGCTCAAGTCAGTGGGAGGAGGAAATGGCTGAGCAGGGAGGCAGTCACTGTGGCAGACATGTGCGTGGCGGACAGGTGGGGTGGCAGTGCTCTGCCATCGCAACCACATTGCTGCTGGAGACACATGTGGGCTCCTGACGCCTGCTCGGCCCAGCCCACAATATGAGTTGATCCAATAAGAATACCTAAAAGGGCCCAAACGGCGCCAATATATGTGAGCGTTGCGTAAGATGGGACCTATTTTATAAGATTCACGCTGTAACATAATCAGGCCATGGTTGGGGGATAACTACAGTACCAGTCAAAAGTTTGGACACACCTACTCATTCAAGGATTTTTCTTTGTTTACTGTTTTCTACATTGTAGAATAATAGTGAAGACCTCAACTATGAAATAACACATATAGAATCATGTACTAACCAAAAAAGTGTAAAACAAATCAAAATATATTTTATTTGAGATTCTTGAAATTAGCCACCCTTTACCTTGATGACAGCTTTGCACACTCTTGGCATTCTTCGCAACTAGCTTCATGAGGTAGTCACCTGGAATGCATTTCAATTAACAGGTGTGCCTTGTTAAAAATTAATTTGTGGAATTTCTTTCCTTGATGTGTTTGAGCCAATCTCACCAACAATGCTTTGCTCTGTTATGAGTCAAGATGTTGCCAGATTATTATTTTTTAAATACGTTTAAGTACTTTATGTATATCAGGGGTATATGAGGTAATGGAAAAGATGAATAACAACTTGATAACTATGATCCAATCCAGTACCATTATTATGTTGACTATCAATCATTTATACTGTAGGTTTTTAGATGGTACAGAATGTCAAAACTACATCATGTCGACTGAAAAGTACAACTGTATTGATTGTTTTGAATTGTGCTGAGAAATTATGTACCGGCCAGTTAATTTACACAACCAGTTTGCTGACGTGCAAAGATCACCACATCAGTATCAATTGGCCTTTCAACAAATAATGCTCTGTTTTAATCCTGAAATGACATTTTCATAATTTCTACCTCTGCATTTACACCATCATCTTCAGGATCATTGAGATGAACAACTGCCCTCCACTCGCGGTCAAGAATCACCCGTGCGTTTTCCTCAACAGCATCACTTCACCACAGCAGTATTATAATGGACATTTCAACAAAGTTACCTCGGGCCTGGTATTCACAAAACGTCTGATTTTAGAAGTGCTGATCTACGATCAGTTTTGCCTTTTTATATCATAATGAATAAGATAACAGGGGCAGGGTGAGGACCTAATCCTAGATCAGCATTCCTACTCTGAGATGCTTTATGAATACGGTCCCGTATCTCAATATGTTTTAATCTCACTATCCTTCATGTTTCTACTGTTATCAGGATCGTTGAGATGAACAACGGCAGTCCTCCGCTGACCTTCAAGAGGTTCCAGGCCTTAGTGAACAGGCTAGAGCTGCCTATGAAACCCCTGCCCACCATCACACAAGAACAGATGGGCAGTTGTCGGACGAAGATCGCTGATAACCACGACGAACACTACAGTGTCCCCTCTCTGGAAGAGCTTGGTAATCAATTAATCAGTCAATCAATCAGATGTATTTTAATACTCCTTTGGTATCAGCAATCACTGCATTTACAGTAACCCAGCATAGACTCCATCCAGACCTTGTAAGAGAATGACATTCAATTATGGATTGTGATTTTGACTTGGGTGTACCATATACACTACCGGTCAAAAGTTTTAGAACACATACTAATTCAAGGGTTTTTCTTTATTTTTTACTACATCCGCATCCGCATTGAGCTAAAGGCTAGAGCTGCCACTTTCAAGGACAAACCATCAAACAAGCAAAGCGTCAATATAGGATTAGGATTGAATCCTACTACACCGACTCTGACGCTCGTCGGATGTGGCAGGGCTTGAAAATTATTATCACCCACGCCATAGACTGTTCTCTCAGAAGATAGCCCTATTTGGTAAAAGACCACGTCCATATTATGGAAAGAACAGCTAAAATAAGCAAAGAGAAACAACAGTCCATCATTACTTTGAAGACATGAAGGTCAGTCAATACGGAACATTTCAAGTACTTTGAAAGTTTCTTCAAGTGCAGTCGCAAAAACCATCAAGCACTATGATGAAACTGGCTCTGAAGAGTACTGCCACAGGAATGGACGACCCAGAGTTACCTCTGCTGCAGAGCATAAGTTCATTAGAGTTAACAGCCTCAGAAATTGCAGCCCAAATAAATGCTTCACAGAGTTCAAGTAACAGACACATCTCAACATCAACTGTTCAGAGGAGACTGCGTGAATCAGGCCTTCATGGTCGAATTGCTGCAAGGAAGCAACTACTAAAGGACACCAATAAGAAGAAGAGACTTGCTTAGGCCAAGAAACAAGAGCAATGGACATTAGACCAGTGGAAATTTGTCCTTTTGATCTGGAGACCAAATGTGAGATTCCAACCGCCTTACCTTTGTGAGACTGAGTGTGGGTGAACGAATGATCTCTGCATGTGGATTTTCCCACCGTAAAGCATGGAGGAGGAGGAGGTGTTATGGTGTGGCGGTGCTTTGCTGGTGACACGATCTGTGATTTTATTTAGAATTCAAGGCACACTTAACCAGCATGGCAACCACAGCATTCTGCAATGATACGCCATCCCATGTGGTTTGCGCTTAGTGGGACTATCATTTGTTTTTCAAGTGGACAATGACCCAACACACCTCCCAGGCTTTGTAAGGGCTATTTGACCAAGAAGGAGAGTGGAGGCCTGCATCAGATGACCTGGCCTCCACAATTCCCTGACCTCAACCAAATTGAGATGGTTTGGGATGAGTCGGATCGCAGAGTGAAAGAAAAGCAGCCAACTCAGCATATGTGGGAACTCCTTCAAGACTGTTGGAAAAGCATTCCAGGTGAAGCTGGTTGAGAGAATGCCAAGAGTGTGCAAAGTTGTCATCAAGGCAAAGGGTGGCTACCTTGAAGAATCTCAAATATAAAATGTATTTGAATTGGGTTTTTTAAAGCATTTTTTTTATTGTTACGTGATTCCATATGTGTTATTTCATAGTGTTGATGTCTTCGCTATTATTCTACAATGTAGAAAATAGTCAAAATAAAGAAAAACCCTTGAATGAGTAGGTGTTCTAAAACTTTTGACCGGTAGTGTATATATATTTTTTCACATGTTAAAACAATTGTGTGTTTGTCCAGTATAATAGTTCTTGTTGCTAATGTATTTACACCATTGGGTTCTCCAGAACTGTAACATCCTGTTAATCACCATGTACTGTGTGTGAGGCTAAATGTCGTCACAATGCACATGGTATCTGACTGTTCTGTTCTCCAGGATTCAAGACTCAAGGCCTGGACCCTGCGGTGTGGAAGGGAGGGGAGTCTGAAGCACTAGAGAGACTCAACAAACACTTAGACAGAAAAGCCTGGGTAGCTAGCTTTGAGCGAGCCAGGATCAACATGTGTTCGCTGATCGCCAGTCCCACGGGCCTCAGCCCCTATCTACGCTTTGGATGCTTATCATGTCGAGTCTTCTACTACAACCTGAGGGAACTCTACATGAAGGTACCGAGACCTTTGATCACCACAATAGAGATCTTTCTTTTTTTTTACAAGAATACATGTTGCTGTTTGGAATGGGATAAAGAAGCTGTTTGATCATGTAATTGTAAAATAACATTTTGTTTCTGCGTGCTCTGTGGTATAGGCTGGGTTACAGTAAAGCACAACTGCTGATGTAAGAAGTGATTTTGATAGGTATTTCTCTATCCATCCCTCCCACTCAGTTGCGGAAGAATTGCAGTCCCCCGCTCTCTTTATTCGGCCAGCTCCTGTGGAGAGAATTCTTCTATGCAGCGGGAACCAACAACCCTAACTTCGACCGGATGGAGGGCAACCCCATCTGTGTTCAGATCCCCTGGGACCATAACCCTGAGGCCCTGGCCAAGTGGGCAGAGGGGAGCACAGGCTTCCCCTGGATTGACGCTATCATGACCCAGCTGAGGCAGGAGGGCTGGATCCACCACCTGGCCAGACACGCTGTGGCCTGCTTCCTGACTCGGGGAGACCTGTGGATAAGCTGGGAGAGTGGCATGAGGGTAGGTTAGATTCCCTTCCCTCTCCAGTCGTTTACGTTAACTTTTTCTCGATTAATCTTTCCTCATTTGCTCGCGTCTTCAGTCCCTTTCCTTCTCAAATGCATTGGAGGATAAGATCAAAGGTCTCCACTCTGACCTTCTCCTGCAATGGGCTTTGAGAGGAATCAAAGAAAGTAATTGAGAAAGAACCAGTGTCACCCAACATGCACGACCATACCACAACAAGGGTTGTGGAGAAGCGTTAGTATTTTAGGAGGACATGTAGCAGTAGTAACCTATAGAGCTTGTCATCAGCGTTGGTAGATCTGGGCAGGGGTGTCCAACCCTGTTCCTGGAGAGCTACCTTCCTGTATGTTTTCGCTCCAACCCCAGTTGTAACTAACCTGGTTCAGCTTATCAACCAGCTAATTATTAGAATCAGGTGTGCTAGATTAGGATTGGAGTGAACCTACAGGATGGTAGCTCTCCAGGAACAGGGTTGGAGAGCCCTGGCGTAGGTAGTTCTGGGATTCATTTTTTTATGTATTTTAACCGTAATTTAACTAGGCAAGTAAGTTAAGAACAAATTCTTATTTTCAATGACGGCCTAGGAACAGTGGGTTAATTGCCTTGTTCAGGGGCAGAACAATATTTACCTTGTCAACTCGGGGATTCAATCTTGCAACCTTTTCGATTACTTGTCCAACTCTCTAACCACTAGGCAACCTGCCAGGCTGTGGATAAGCCACAGCCTGTCAGTGTATTATCATGTAACGCTGGGGCTTTTCTCTAGTCCTTTATCAAGGTGTTAGAGCTTTTACTGAATACAGAATGTCAACACACACACAGTGTTTACTTTACCTTAGTACTTCCATAAAGCAGGCCAATAACAGAAATACATGGACATTTACACACACAAAAGCATTGGGGGTTTACATTGACAAGGAAAGCGTGGGTATTTACTGTATATACAAAGCATCAAGACGTACGTGAGACAGTAGTGGTGCCGCTTCACTGGTATCTAACTGTATTCTGTGCTGGTTGGTTCTGCCTGTCAGGTGTTTGAGGACCTGCTCCTGGATGCAGACTGGAGTGTGAACGCAGGCAGCTGGATGTGGCTATCCTGCAGTGCCTTCTTCCAGCAGTTCTTCCACTGTTACTGCCCTGTGGGCTTCGGAAGGAGGACAGACCCCAGCGGAGACTACATCAGGTACACACACACACTACATCTCACACACACACTACGTCTCACACACACACTACGTCAGACACACACACACACATTACATCAGGTACACACACTAACCTGTGGGCTTTGGACAGAGGACAGTGATTGGTCCGTGATGAATAATTAAACTCTATTGATCCATAGAGGCTCATACAGGGACAATAAAGACACGGCATATATCAGAACACATTGATATGAGCACTAATGGCTGACGGCAGGATTGAGCGTCAGAACCAGTGCTGGTTGTGGGTCTGGCTGTGCAAGGTGTCTGCCTGTGGACCCAGGACTGGAACCTGGTCAGCCGGTGGTTCCTGGACAGTGCCGGGCATTGGATTCAGGGCTGGGTCTGGCGATGGGCCCAGGTCAAGCATATCTGCAAGGGCAGCAGATGTAGTAGGTGTTAAGTTAATGTTTTAAGTGTATATTATATAAGAAAAAGCAAACACTTGCGGTGGTATTATCGCTCGAGGGAAGAGCGAGAGATGCAGCACTGGAAATATACGTTGAGGATTTGAACAAGGAAAACGGAATGGGAACTTTGATCTAAGCATTTGCCCATCACAAATCCACTGGACAGGCGTGGAAGGAGATTAGAATGCAGTATTTGTGAAAGCACTTACCTTTGGGTTAAAGACTGTCCTCATAAAAATGAACAAGTTAAACTAACAGAGGAACATGTAAACACAGAGAGAGAGCCAATCTGATACTGAGATCTTTCTAGTTGAATCCTTAGGATCTGCTGTAATTGATACTGCATGTACACGCACAGTGTGTGGTGCAACATGTCTTGATAGTTATGTCAGTGAATTAAATATAAAATAAGTACAAAATATGATTGACACACCAAGCAACAGATATTTCACATTTGGAGATGGGAGAGTCGTCCATTCTACCAAGAGAGTTAAGATTCCAGCAAACATTGGTCAGACTAAGAGTCACATTGAAACAGAGGTGGTCCCTACAGATATCCCCTTACTATTAAGCAAAGCTTCCCTCAAGAAGGCAGGGGCTGTACTAGAAGAAAAAAAAATGCCATGGTTGTTTAAAACATCACTGCCATTGACCCTTGAACTTACTACCTCAGGCCACTATTGTGTAAACATTTTAGACAAAGACATCACACAGTCCATGTAAAAAAAATATTCTGACTGACACAGAGCACATGGAGATTCTGAACACAGCGAGAGGAAGAGAGGAAAAACTCAAAGTATTGTTAACTTCACAAACAGTTTGGTCATGCTACAGTTGACAGACTTCTGAAATGACTCAGCAGTTCTGGGAATAAGGACGATGAGTATTTCCATTCTACAGCAGATGGTTAACAGTTGTGAGACATGTCAGAAATACAGCAAACCTAAGCCCAGACCAGCTGTTGGTTTGCCACTGGCGTCCAAGTACAATGAAACAGTGGCTGTAGATCTACATGAGTTAGGACCAAGTGTGTGGTACCTTCACATAATCCACCACTTCACATGCTTCAGCGCTGGAAGCATTGTAAATACAAAGAAACCCAGTGACATCGTCAAGCACTTCATTTATTCCTGGTTAAGTTTGAATGGCCCGCCCCAGAAATTGTACAGTGACGATGGAATATAATTCAATAATAATGAAATAAGAGAAATGGCAGAGAAATTAAACATGGACGTAAAGACAACTGCTTCATACAGTCCATGGAGCAATGGACTTCTGGAGAGACACAATCAAACACTGAAAGTGAAGCAAGACAATGGATGTGACTGGAAAACAGCCCTAAATTGGGCTTTGATGGCAAAAAACTCAATGCACAATGTTCATAGTTACAGCCCATAGCAACTATTGTTGGGGCAGAACCCTAATCTTCCCTCTGTACTGGTTGACAAGTCACCAGCACGAGAAGGGACCAGTGTGAGTGCATGAGTGGGACAGCACCTTTCAGCACAACATGCAGCGAGAAAAGCGTTCACTGAAGCAGAGTGTTCAGAGAATTCTCAGGGCTCTGCGTAAACAACCCACCGATGAGATGTACGAGACTGGAAACAAAGTGTAATACAAACGAGTTGACTGTCAAGAGTGGAAAGGACCGGGAGTAGTCATTGGCCAAGATGGTGTGGTGATATTTGTGAGGCACAGAGGCACCATTGTCAGGGTCCATCACTCAGGACGGCAGACAGTAAATTATCAACAAGATGGAGGGGCTGTTGCTGAGAATCGGCCTCCTACTGAAAATGACAAAGGACACATTAACGGACACAAACCTACCAAAACATTTTTAACCTTTATTTAACTAGGCAAATCAGTTAAGAACACATTTTTATTTACAATGACGGCCTACCCCGGCCTCCCCTAACCCGGACGACACTGGGCCACTTGTGCATTGCCCTGTGGGACTCCAGATCACGTCCGGGTGTGATACAGCCCGGGATCAAACCAGGATCTGCAATGACTCCTCTAGCACTGAGATGCAGTGCCTTAGACCGCTGCGTGACTTTGTCACACAACCCATTCTGTAATGGGGATCTTGAATAATACTTGGACATTTAATTATTTTGTTGATGTTTTATTTGTCTTTAAAGAAAAGTGGGAGATTATTAAGTTCATGTTTTAAGTATCCTTATATTTCTGTTATTGCTGTGCTATCACTCTGTTATTAGTACGCCTGTGCAGGAGTCTCACTGGAGATGGACTTGGCCTGAGTGTGATGGCGACTGTGTACTGTGGAAAGACGGGGAAGTAAATGTTGTTAAACTGGTCATTTTCTGTTAACAGTAGATACCTGAACCGGAGTTGAGTCCGGTGATGGCTGGTCCAGGTGACACTCTGGCTGGGGTTTCTGTTGGGGTGCCAGCTCAGGCACCGGCGGAGGTGGAGCATGCCAGAGTGCTGGCAGCTGCTGGTCAGGCTTCAGCACTGGCAACAGCTCGTCTGGCTCCGGTGCTGCTCGTGGTGTCGCTCGTGGTGTCACCGGCTGGAGTGTGGAATGGAGCTTGGCCAGATGCTGAAATGACTTGAGCCTCTGTGGCAGTCGCTGGTCTGGCTGCACCACTGGCGTCGCGTCGGGTTGGCTGGCCGGAGCGCGTTGGACTGCAAGACTGGGTGCAGCTCTGGCAAATGCTCGGCTGGCTCTAGGGCTGGAGCCGTGGAGGCTGGTTTGGTTCCGGCTGCTGGGCACGAACCGGACTCAGGACTGTTGCTGCAGGTCTTCAGAGCCTGCGTAGTGCCATTGTCTCCCTGAAGTAGTTCTGGTATGCTACCAACTGGCGTCTGACCCGCTCCTTCCTGTTGGGGAACAGGTAAAACCTCTCCATGGCCCCAGTCTGCTGGACTTCCCAGTCCTCCTCTTGCCAGCGTGTGTGCCTCGTCTGTGGCATGCTGCATGCTGTTTCTACTGGTCATGTCCCAGCCAATTGCACCCATCCGGCTCGAAAGACCAGTTTGTGGTGCTCTTTTTCAAGTACAAAATACATAAATCAATAGAATAAACAACCAATGGAATCAATTGAATAAACTGCATAGAGATCATATGAATCAGTTCTATATGTAATTCAATGGCATAAATAATAACAATGAATGTCTCAAACATCTGTGATTGTCTATCTTCTAGGCGCTACATTCCTAAGTTGAAGGACTATCCCAACCGATACATCTATGAGCCGTGGAGAGCCCCAGAGTCTGTCCAGAAGGCAGCCAACTGCATCGTGGGAGTAGACTACCCCAAGCCCATGATCAACCACACAGAGGGCAGCAGGCTCAACATAGAGAGAATGAAGCAGGTCTACCAGCAACTCTCCCACTACAGAGGCCTCAGTGAGTCTTTAACTTTTATATTATTTAACCTTGATTTATACAGGTGAACAAGTTAAGAACATAGTTATTTACAATAAAAACCTAGGATCAAGATCTGAAGACAGCAGCGATAGAAAAAGTCCACCTCAGCCGTCCTCATTAAAGGAGACATCTGATGTTGGTTACAGTGGTCGTGTTCAGTGGGGAGAGTTTTTGTCCAATAACGCCACAGACTTTTGTTCTCCGTTGCAAACCGTTTCGCTGTGGTTTGCCCTATTGAACATGAGTCACGACCATGGTTTGGTTTCTTTTCATATGGTCTGAAAGGGGCTCTCTCATCTGAAACCACATCCTGGCTCTCTCACAGTTCCTGCTGAGATACTGCAGCAATTTGCCTCTTATGGGTCGTCATTTAATGGCCCCCAGCTCCACCATGTGTCATTTCTCTAAGAGCTGTTATGTTGGAATCTGATGGACAGTCTGAATGGTTCCTATTGCCAACAACGCACTCATGTCATGAGCTGCTGTTGTCTGTCCATTCTGTCATCTCACTGATCATGTAATAGAAGCATTATGGTTACAACGGAAGTACCGTACATCCATGTTGTCCCCGTTGCAGGGACTAGATAGCTGTATGTATGCAGGTCAGGGGTTGGCACTTCATGTTTTAACCGACCTGGAAGACAAGGTGTGCTAAATTGAGGCAATCATTGTGTGCCTTGCTGGGACAATATCCTGCAATCCCAGCGTCACTCGAGGAACAGGGTCGTCTACCACAGATGTAGGTATTGTACTGCAGTATGTTGTTGATGTTGATGTTGTTGACTGCTGTCTTATGGATGGGGCTGTCTGAGTTCTAACAGCACAGAGTAGCATCCTGTTTCATGAAGCACAGCTCCTGGTTTATTCTATGGCTCTAGAGAGCCTCCTAGTGGTAAAAAAAAAGTGTTTTTCAGTTTACATTGGATGACTTTCCCTTGTGTTTTCATGCTGCGTCGGTCCTTATGTAGGCTATTTCCAGTCAGTGTTGCCATGGTAACATTGCCGTTACGTCGGTCTGTGTGTGTTTGTCAGGTCTCCTGGCATCTGTGCCCACCATTCAGGAAGAGGCGGAGCCTCCCCCGACAGACGACTCTCAGGCCAGTAGCAGCACCTGTGGTATGTTTGGAGGTGTAGTTCTTGTTTTGTAGTCTTTTTAAAATGTTTATTCATCCTTTAATTAACCAGGGAAGTCCTGGTCAAGAAAGCAGAATTTTTCACGTTTTAGTTGCTGCTTAGTTGGCTCAATAAAAAAACAAGCAAATGATTTTGTAAATGAATCACTTGAAGCTTCCAACACATTGGCTTTTCGTTTCTGAAAGTTTGAATGCATCAGCTAGACAAGGAAATGTATATAACAGAAAGTGAATGATTAAATGTACATGAATAGACATTACTAATCTAAACTCTACTGAATGCAGAGTCACCCCCACACACTTCGTCTGCCCAGTCCAACACTCTGAAGAGAGGCAGGCCTTCCGAACCACAAAGCACCCAGACGTGCACCCACACAAAACACCAGCACACCAGCACTGCCAAAGGAGACCAGGAGCAGCAACAGGAGCAATGGGAGGAACAGTCAGAGCATCAGCCAGTGGATCTGCAGTGACACACGGTAATTAGCTAAACTATCTGAAGACACTGGCTTGTTCTTGTAATTATTTTTTTAAATGATGAGATTTATTTTTTCAGAAGTCATCTCATAAAGTAAAATCAAATCATTCAATGCTCTTTTTTTGGGCTGTTTGTAAAAAGTTAGATGCACCCCAGCTATTTTGGAACTTTTCCTTTTGGAAAACAAAATGTTTTTTTATACGGTAATGTACACACTCTTAAGGGTAAAATAACAATATTTTGAGCAAAATATAATTTTTGGGAGATAACTGAAAACTTCAAGGAGTTGATCTGATGTGAGGTCATCGGCCTCCCTGCTTGCTTCAGGAACACTAGAGGTGCAATAGTGAACAAAAGAGGAAAGGTCCACCCCTCACTGACCTTTTTAACGATTTATTTTTACTGTTAACGACGATGACGTGGTGCTGTCTCCCAGTGTTGACTCCCCGTTGAGTGTCAAGATTTGATTCTGCAAGAAATCAACTCCTAATATATATCATATTTTTTGGAAGGGAGGAGACAGATTTTTTTTTGCCTTACTTCTGAGAACACAAACACTTGCATCTTTCATAGCGTGCTAGTGAGGGACAGAGAGGGGAGGGGCACGGTATAGGTAGGTCGGCCATCAGGCAGACAGTCAGAACCATGCACTAGGCCCATCTATCGGCAGTTTAAAGCCGTATCTCGCAATTGAATGCAGTATCCCACAATTTCTTGGCTTGCAATGTCTCGCAACTTCAGCAAAGCAGGGCCTGTCATCAATGAATAGGCTAGGATATTGAGACGCGTGAGATGTAACACTTTGCTCTCTCACAGTCACACACAGTATCTGCACGGGTTCGCTGCGTGCTTCAACACTCTTAGTTGTTGTGGAAATTTACCCATTATGCTGTTTACTTTCTGCATCTACGTCAAAAAACGTCACACCTCTACCACCTATTGAGATGAGCTGCATCCTGTCCACTGGTGATTTAATGAGGTGAAAGGAGACTGGAGTGTGTCTTTAACTGAAGCTTTGGTTTGTTGCCTGTGTCTTTAGGATCTTGCCATGTGGGATGGTGTATGACAGAAGGACATGGCAGAAGACTTCTGATGTCCTGCGCTCACCCCTATCCTTGTGGCAAGACTAGTCACTTACATATATGCATACATACATACACACACACACACACACACACACACACACACACACACACACACACACACACACACACACACACACAGCGTTTTACAAACCATAACCACTTTATAAAATCTAAGAATAACAGCAACTCCAGATCAGTGTTAAAAACAGTACCATACTGGCTAATAATGTATGTGTATACAGCAAGGTTACAATGAGTTTGTTATAAGAAGGTTAGTGCTTACACCTTTCAGCTTTCCTAATCTAGCATTTAAAAAATTCAAAACATTTACCCCAACATTTTATTAGTAAGACTGCAATAGACCCTCAAAGATACTAACCTTAGAGTTAAGAACTCACCGGGCAGTCTCAACCTGGGGAAAATGTTTTAAATCTCCAAAAACTAAACGCATAATAACAAAACACATGCATGTAAATACGCAGGTCATGTGGTCTATAAAGATTTGATAGGATTTTTATGTGCATTTCAAAGATGTGGATATGTGTTGTGAACAACCTCCATTCTCAACATGTTCGTGTCTCTGGTTCCACTGTCCATATACAGTGGGGCAAAAAAGTATTTAGTCAGCCACCAATTGTGCAAGTTCTCCCACTTAAAAAGATGAGAGAGGCCCGTTTCATCTTCAATGCCTTTGCTGATGGAAGGAGGTTTTCACTCAAAATCTCACGATACATGGCCCCATTCCTTCTTTCCTTTACACGGATCAGTCGTCCTGGTCCCTTTGCAGAAAAACAGCCCCAATGCATGATGTTTCCACCCCCATGCTTCACAGTAGGTATGGTGTTCTTTGGATGCAACTCAGCATTCTTTGTCCTCCAAACACGACGAGTTGAGTTTTTACCAAAAAGTTATATTTTGGTTTCATCTGACCATATGACATTCTCCCAATCTTCTTCTGGATCATCAAAATGCTCTCTAGCAAACTTCAGACGGGCCTGGACATGTACTGGCTTAAGCAGGGGGACACGTCTGGCACTGCAGGATTTGAGTCCCTGGCGGCGTAGTGTGTTACTGATGGTAGGCTTTGTTACTTTGGTCCCAGCTCTCTGCAGGTCATTCACTAGGTCCCCCCGTGTGGTTCTGGGATTTTTGCTCACCGTTCTTGTGATCATTTTGACCCCACGGGGTGAGATCTTGCATGGAGCCCCAGATCGAGGGAGATTATCAGTGGTCTTGTATGTCTTCCATTTCCTAATAATTGCTCCCACAGTTGATTTCTTCAAACCAAGCTGCTTACCTATTGCAGATTCAGGCTTCCCAGCCTGGTGCAGGTCTACAATTTTGTTTCTGGTGTCCTTTGACAGCTCTTTGGTCTTGGCCATAGTGGAGTTTGGAGTGTGACTGTTTGAGGTTGTGGACAGGTGTCTTTTATACTGATAACAAGTTCAAACAGGTGCCATTAATACAGGTAACGAGTGGAGGACAGAGGAGCCCCTTAAAGAAGAAGTTACAGGTCTGTGAGAGCCAGAAATCTTGCTTGTTTGTAGGTGACCAAATACTTATTTTCCACCATAATTTGCAAATAAATTCATTAAAAATCCTACAATGTGATTTTCTGGATTTTTTTTTCTCATTTTGTCTGTCATAGTTGAAGTGTACCTATGATGAAAATTACAGGCCTCTCTCATCTTTTTAAGTGGGAGAAATTGCACAATTGGTGGCTGACTAAATACTTTTTTGCCCCACTGTATCTGTTTGCTATTTTGCTGTATGTTATTTTGACTTCTATCACAATGACGTGATTGGTCTGTAAACTAATATTTTGCCTGTGGCAGAGAATATATATTATCAATCAGTGAAATAACCAAAAAATTGTTGGTGCCCTTCATTAAAACTATAGAGAATCACATTCTATCAAACCTTACTGGAATTGAACGGCACCCAGCTGTTTCTACCCATCATGGGTAGTGAGGCTGCGGCCACACACGGATGAAAAATGCATATGCATTCGTTACTGTCCGTTCACCTCATTTAAACTTCTCACATAAGTTGCTTATGTAAAAAAAAATTACGGACAAAACTGCTGATAGACATTTCTCATTTCTGTAGCACATCAACCTACAGAAAATCCTTTTGGCTCAATATGTTTTAGATTTTGTGAATCCATCGATCAGACTTCAACACTACAGTTAATGATAATGCTGTCTACTAATACAATAATGACTTGTTTCAATTAAATACCATATGTGTAAAGGATGTATATTAGTTCCTGCTATATTCTGTGTTTATCAGCCTTGTGTATCTCTTTCTTTTTTATATATGATGGTTAAATATATCTTTGTCAAAACAAACATGACTTTCCCTAAAACCTTGGTAGCGTTAAGATCATTTTAAGTCCATTGGTAGGCAATTTGAGGAACAATGATCTTGGTGCTACACACATTTTGGGAAACTCTCCCCAGTGTTGTGGAACTACGCAGAAGGGGAACGAGTTGAGTAGGAAATATTAACCGAGACAAACTCCATTTATATTTTCCATTAACAGTCACCATCTTCTAATCGTTTGTCAGTCACCAAATATTGTACATCCCAAGCAAAAGTGTACGTTCACTATAATTTAAGTTGCCATGATGATGAGCTTTTGTTGAATAGTTGTATTTATTTGTTTTGAATTGTACAAAGGAGTTTATTTTCATTAAAGCGCTGATAGAATTGTGACCCATTGTTTTATGGACCTTACTATCACATTCTGGAATTCACTATTGTAATGATGACAATAACTGTAGAAGATGTAGTTTGTAATAAATGTCATTGCGTTTTATATTTACTGATAGATGGATACAGCCCTTTTTCTTGAGGTTATGTCATTTAGCCTTCAGACTGGAGGGCCACATGCAGTAGGTTGACACAGGAATATACTGGAGGTTAGGTATCTGGTAGACAGGATCGTATTGAATCTAAGGTCTAGGACTGGGAGAACTATTGTCGGCTGATCATATCTATTAATTGATGCAACAAATAAAAATTCACTCCAACAACCTTTAATTGTCTTGTGAAAATAGGATTGACTTACCGATATGTAATGACTTATATTGATTAATCAACAATCAATGAACACTTTTAAGGCCTGAGGTTTGTTTATTTAAGGGCTCAGATCAGTTATAGCTATAGAGGTTAATTATGTCTTACTGTGCAGGCCAGTTGTAGTCGGTGAGGAGGAGGAGGTTTAACAGTGCTTTGTTGACCAGCAGTAACACTGACGTGATCTCCTCAGAGATCACATCTAATAGCCAGAGTCCTCTCTCTTTCTTTGTCTCCTGATATCCACTCTGATAGAAACAAATGCCTGTATGGTTGTGTAACATCCTCTTACAGTGAACAGTAGAAGAGACATGGATGCGGGACAAACAAGCTAAAGGCTGTCTTTTAAGTACCATTTTGATATCTGGTAAAGACTTGTCCCAGTGAAACTGAAATTTGAGTTTCCATGTACAGTATAATTATCCTGATCTGTAACTTGATAAACTAAAGACCGAGGGGGGTATTGTGATGAACACAGGCCCAGTTTAATTTACATGGCACAACAGTAAAGTAAATGTCACACTTTCATAGTGGGATTTTACCTGCTGTATCTGGTGAGGGTCAATGCTTGAGTTGATAGGAGTTAGTGTAAGTGTATTCACTTTATAGGAGCTGCATTTTACAAGCCCTGCATGTGTTAGTGGCTAGCCAGTGTTGTAGTGTGTATACATGTCATGACTTGTCCATAGGGACAGCAAATCACATTATTTTAAACATGATAGACTAGACGTATGTA
Source organism: Salvelinus namaycush (assembly GCF_016432855.1). NCBI lineage: Eukaryota > Metazoa > Chordata > Actinopteri > Salmoniformes > Salmonidae > Salvelinus > Salvelinus namaycush. The sequence continues at coordinate 37,485,909 of NC_052327.1, forward strand.
AGCTGAAAATGATCTCTGCTGCACCGTTACACATATCACAGTTTGTTCAGGGCATGAACCATACTACACAACAACACAGTGGAACCCATGATGTTCTAAGGGCCAGGGACCTTCCATGTCCTCCCTCCTCAGATCAAGATGATGAGAAGAAGACTCTTTCAGCAGCAGCTCCATTGATCCTGGCAGTCACCACTTCTCTTCCTTTAGCCTGCCCCGGTCACCACTTCCCTTCCTTTAGCCTGCCCCGGTCACCACTTCCCTTCCTTTAGCCTGTGTATGGCTGGCTGTCCTGTGGAGGAGGAGGCAGGCAACCTGAGTAGAGCTGCATCGATCCAAGCCCTCCATCATACAGGAGGCAGGGCCTTACAGGAGGAGACCCTACCCAGCCAGGGTTGATGGGCTGGGGCTAAGAGGGTGAGTCTCTTCCCCTCCCCAGTTTCACTACTCTCCATCAGGCAGGGCTGCACCTCCCCCATCCCATCATCCCCCAGTCATTATACCGGACCAGAGGGGGAACACAAATACAGAGACAAGTGCCTCGGTGGAGCCAGTGGTGAAGACGAGATCTATGCTGTGTGGAAAATGAGCTGGTCTATCTTTTGACTGGATCCCTCGGTGTTTGTTTATTAGGATGCCCCTTCTTCCTGGGGTCCACACAAAATAGAGAACATGACAACTAACAAAACACTGATACACTGACAGAGAAGGAAAGTCAAACACATTTTAAATACAATGATATACAAATTATACAAACAATAGTACAAATAAAATGTGTGCGTGTCCTCTGTGTTGTGGTGCTGATGCTGTAGTTGATGTGTTGGCCAGAGTGGATGGCGAGTGAAGAGTCTGGGAGGATTGTGAATGATGCTCTGTTGAAAGGAGAAAGTGCTTTAATTGCCTGTTGAATCGATCACTTCCTTGTCCCTCTGCCTGCCCTGCTGATGTTACTCTGCTCAGTCTGGCCATGGAGTACAACGAGGATGGAGTACAGTGGTTGGGAGAGGAGGATAGAGAGAAGTGGATGGAAGACCAGTGGGAGAAATGGTACAGGCTGCACTTCTAGAGTTAAACCAGGGTTGTATTCATTAGGGCAAAACGTAACAAAATGTTTTGCAATGGGAAAACAAAAACAAGTGTTTTATTTTTGGACAACTTCAAGTGGTTCCATCCTAGTTTCAGTCCGTATTTTCCATTTGGTGCCTAATTAATGTCTCAGGCAGAGTTATAGACCTTTACCTGTGGTAAAGATACTGTGCATAGTATCATCAGATGGTTATTTTCCAACAGGGTAACAACACAACCCAGGATGCCTTATTTGGGGGCTCCCGAGTGGTGCAGTGGTCTAAGACACTGCATCTCAGTGCAAGATGCGTCACTGTAGTGCCTGGTTCGAATCCAGGCTGCATCCGGCCGGGAGTCCCGTAGGGTGGCGCACAATTGGCCCAGCGTTGTCATTGTAAATAATAATTTCTTCTTAACTGACTTTCCTAGTTAAATATAAAATATAAAGCATTATGGTGTGAAATCTGAGAGATATTAGCGGTTGTAGGATATTATGTCCAATGTCCAACTGCTTCCTGGAAAACCTCTACTATGCTATAAGTAGGACGCTTTAAAAAGTTGTACTAGGAAATGTCCACACTACGTAAACAAAGTATGTGCCGTAAATGCTAGCAGCTTCTCACCTAAGGTAATTAATTACAAGGCCGGAAGTCAAAGGCATAGAATTAACATGAATTCAGTGTATAACATTAGTAGCTTTGCATAACATACCGATTCATGTATTTCCTAAGTATAGTATAATATCTGTAAGTATAGAATTACAGATAACTAGTTTTACAAAGTCGGTTTCATATTTGTTGTCATGCTTTTCTGCACAATGCATATGAGAAATGAAGATAAACTATGTTTATGCTGTGCAGCTCTTTTTGAACATTTAATCTGGGGTGTATATACATCTCGCAACAGAAACCGTTTACTGTTTAAAAACCAAACGGAAGCAAACAAAACGGGGACGTACCCTATCTGAATTTGTCCAGTAGAAACTCTCGTTTTCCGTTTGCACCATAAGAAATTTTATGCAACAGAATCGGCGTAATGAATACACACCTGGTAAGCAGAGGTGTGTAGTGAAACTCTGACTGGTGTAGTAATTGAAGAACCGCCTAAGCAGGACATGCAGCTGCCTTGTGTTTACTGGATTAGCAAACCAGCACCTTTGCCATAAATCCAGACTGCTTGGCAGTAATGCTCTATGCTAATATACATGGAGGTCATACTAGTCTCTCTCTCTCTCTCTCTCTCTTCTCTCCTCTTCTCTCCTCTCTCTCCTCTCTCTCTCTCTCTTCTCTCTCTCTTCTCTCTCTCTCTCTCTCTTCTCTCTCACAATTTTAATGTGTTTTAGGGTTTATTAGAGCATTTTGATATCGTCACAGATGGTAGTTCTCCTGGTAGTCCACCTGGCATGTAGACTAGAAGTATAATCTGGCGGTACCTTACTATGACTGCCATTATAAAATGAAAGTATGACTAATCTGCAGACAGACACGCCTGTGTTTACCCTTTGATTGATGTGTGTGACGTGTTGTGTTTTCACCCCTCTCATTGATGTGTGTGACGTGTTGTGTTTTCACCCCTCTCATTGATGTGTGACACAATGTGTGTGTGTGTGTCCAGGCTGACTCATGACATCAGCCTGGAGGAGTTTGAAGACGAGGATCTCTCCCAGGCCACAGAGATCACTGACGAGGCTGGAGCAAGCCTCAACTACGACAACCTTGACTCACAAGTAAGATAAACTACATGTACACACACCAGACCTGGGTTCAAATACTGTTTCAAGTTGTCAATTGGGCTGGGTTTTGCAGTTTTGCGACTTATATTGGTCCGTTATGCCAGGCAAGCTCAATCAAACACAGATCAAGTCTTTGCAATTATTTCAAGTAATATTTGAACCCAGTTCTGGGACATGCAGCCTCAAGCTCCTCTGCACCTGCTTCCCTCCACTAACTCCCCCCGACCTCCATTCTACCACAATGCACTCTGTTTGACTTGACTCTGCTGCAGTCTACTTTTCATAATATGAATATTCGTTACAGAGCGTTGAGACGTTGAGATAAATGTTGCTCCCATCGTGTGATTTTATTTTGTGACTGAGAATGAGAGTAGCTGCAGCGATAGAAGAAACAGAGCAAAGTCCGGAGTAGGCCAAAGTCACTTATCAGATGAATGATTGCAGACGGGGATAGTCCTGAAACGCATGTAGTCCAGAGCTAAGTCGATCTAACATATGACACGTCATTACAGACTGGCCTTCAACATTTAGCCATGCAGAGACCTACAACACTAGCTGCTAGGGAGAACTCTCATTTTAATATCAGTCAAATGGAGACTTCAGACCAGGCATTCGCTTAGGGGAAGGTTGTAGGAGTTTTAGGATGCCATTGATGTAGCCTCCATTAGGTTTGTGTACATCTTAATATTGTGTGGTTAATGAAATGATTCAGTATTAACATTATCATTAGATTTGACATCAGTTTAAAGACAGTCAGGGTGTTACACAGTGCTGTTGTATTCCTCACAGAACAAAACAATAGCCCTGCCCTGCCTGTGTTTGTTTTCAGGGAGGTTTATCCTGCTACAGTATGATTGGATTAGAATAACATTACAGTGAGCATGAGAGAGAAAGAGCCACAGACTCTGCTGATGTCATTGCTGAGCGCTGATTGGCTGGCTCCGTCTCTGCTCTCTCCCCCTCCCTCCCTCTGCTCTCCTCCTCACTGAATCATTCTCTCTCTCTCTGCTGCAACGCTGCTGCTGTCTGGATCTTCCCAGGACCATGTGACGTGGCCAGCCAGTAGCGAGGCGGGGAAGGCAGACGGGCGGGGGTTTAGGGAATTGCAGGCGGAGATGATCCACTTGGAGCTGATCGATGCTGAGGAGGATATCCAAGAGGAACAGGAGCACTGGGGCCTGATCCATGGTTCCCAAGACGACCACAGGCTCAACCAGGAAGAGAGAAGGGCCATTGTTTTAACGCCTGTCAGACAGAAACAGCCTAATGTGATAGAATCAGAATCTGCGGAACATCGGGTCACTATGGATACGTACAGGCCCAAGAGACCAACCACCCTAGCACTGTTTCCACAGGTGCAGCCTCAGCCTCCCAGCACTCAGGTGGGGGCTGTTTGTTTCTACGCTGTGAGGACACGGATCATCAGATCATCCGTTTGGTTCAAATAATGTTGGATTAGATACAGAATATGTTAAAATGTGTATCTAGGCAGTAGAGGTCAGATCATAGATCATATTATGTCTGTTTGAATGATGAGATTTGACAGGATAGGATCTGTATAGGGGAATTGTAGAAGCTAGCAGCATCTGAGCACCAATATACAGTAGAGATTCTGCTAATGTTCTCCTCTGTGATTCCAGATCATCTGTTTGGTTTAAATCATTCATGGGAGATCAGATAGAATGGGATCTGTATCGGAGGCAGTTCCCCAGGCACCGATATACAGACTTGTCATGTAAATGTCTGCAGTACAACTTAATGTCCTTGAATGAAAAGGATGATCAGTTATCATGCTTTGCTACCGTGTATTTGGATATCATAATGCTGGAACTCTTGTGGTTCTCAATCAAGGCGTTGTAGTAGAGGGAACGTTCAATCATGTGATACTGAATGGGCTTTTTCTCCCTCCATTTGACGGAGCCATGGTTTACCGCTGTGTATGTAGCATACGCTCCTGTCCTTGGTCTTTGCTGTCTGAAAATAGAACTGTCCTTCTGTGAGTCTGTCAGCTTCCCTGTCAGCTGAATGGCAACAGACAGGGAAGTAAGGGTGTGCTCACCAGTGATAACGATAGAAAAGGACAGGTCAGAGTCCATCAGTGTCAGTCCAAGGATAGGGCTGTTTACAATGATAGTCCTATGTAGAATGGGTAAAGGAATGAGGATCATCTTTCATCCCTTGCATCTTGTTGATCTGTAGAAGATCTTTGATCTTCCCCTCAGAATACACCTCTTGCCAGAGTGCTATCCTGTAGGCTAGCTAGTATTTATCGTGACTAAACAGGGTTTGTTGACTGAGTGCACATTGAAGTTCGACTGTTTCATCTTTCACCTAGGCTATTAGTACAATTCTTGTCATGTGTGTCCAGTATGGAGCCTAAGAATGAAATGAACTCACCCTTTCCAGCTATAATCAGTTATGACCATCTAAATAATCAGTTGAAACCAGTTATAATCAGTTATCACCAGTTGTTAAGATGGTAAAAAGAAAAAGTCCAGAAAATCTATTTCACAAGGACAACCATGATGAGCACAATGTCTTTCTGAGTATGTGTTGAAATTCACAGAAGATCAGGAAAGATCAGGATAAGGTAGTATGACCAGATGTAGGATAATAACCTGCTCCAGTATTCACTGCCAGGGTTCCTTCAGATAACCTAACATCACTTCCACGTCTGGGGAGAGGACCTGTGTGTGTGTGTGTGTGTGTGTGTACTGACGGACTGACTGACTGACTGACTGACTGAACTGGGTTCAAATAGCACTTGAAATCCTTAAAATACTTCAGCTGTGCTTGTTTACGCTTGCCTGGTTTAATGGACCAATAGCATAGTCCCAAAACATCAAACACCGCTCCTCTGGCACTCTAGGCAGACTAAAGCAAATGCTAAACATATTTGAAAGATTTCAAATAGTATTTGAACCCATGGCAACATGGTCCATGAGGATGATAGAGGGATGCCTGTGTGGATGCTGTTCCTCAGGCAGTGTAATCCCTAATTCTGTCCCTGTCAGTCCTGGTCACGTCTCTGTGTGGCACGGCCTGAACTCTGCTCCTGAGCCCTGCTGCTGCTGGTGAGTTGTGATCTCACCCTGTGTTGGGGTTGGAGAGGATTAGGCTTACCATGTTTTATGTCTCACTCCTACTCTGTCAGAGTGGTAGCCTGGTACAGACAGAGACACTTCATTCATAAGGAGCTAATCTCAAGAACTGTGGAAGCTTGATTCAGACTGCCTGCTCTGGTCCCAGATCTGTTTCTGCTGTAGCAAGACCCCACAAACTTGTGCTGTAGCAAGACAGCACTTAGCCTGGTCCCAGATCTGTTATCTGAATGTTGGCACTGCCTATTTTCAGATCCCCCTCGAGATTAAGTGTCTATATACCACACCCAGTCAGGTTTATAATGTGTTCAAGTACATTGGAGGATTTAGCGTTTGTTTAGACTAGAGAGAGGGACTCCCAACCAATATGTCACCATGGCTGTTGCCGTCACTACGTGTCCCACCTGGTTACATCAGGCTGTTGTGATGGATGGGTTGAGGTGTGTGTGTGTAGCCAATGGAGCTCAAGGCAGTTCAATTATCATTACAGCCATCATAGTTGTTTATTTCAGCTGTGCTTTCATAAGCCAAGCCACTTATGTGATCATGGATATTTGACATGGCACCTACACAGACTGTATAGACTGCTGCTACCAGACTCTTATTATGCTAAATACTGCACAATTTAAACACCCCCCCCCTTCCCTAAAACATGTGTAAGTATTGGGCTATAAATTGTGCCTTTCTGTTTTATGCTGATGCTAAAATATGTATTCTATTCAACTGAGACATTTACTTTATGTTCGTATTCTTATCTTGTATTATTTATTTTGCATTGTCGAGAAGGAACCTGCAAATAAGCATTTTGTTGGACATTGTATAGCACGTGTATCCCGTACATACGACTAATTAAACTTGAAACTATAGAGATTCCACTCTTAACTGTGCCAAGTGATTTGTTCAAGATCTCAAAAGACCTGTATCTCTCAGAGGAAATATGTCTAGGCTGTAACGTGGGCTAACCTGGTTATGTCGGTGCCATGACTCAGATTACACAGTCGATGGTTATCAGCTGCTGGGGTTGCTGTGGACAGGAGGAAGGAGGGTGAAGTCTTCCGGAGGGGGTTTGTAAAGCTAGGCTCAAATGATGAGTAACCTTACCGGAGACGTGAAGACTTGTTAGCTACCAGAGGGCCCACACAGTAAGTATTGAGTTTGATACCCGGTGGATTTCATAAACTCCAAAATGCCTCTCCTTTATTTCATAAATAGAACCAATTCTTTACGATGAACATTTCAACATCAAACTGTTCTATCAGCACACACACACCAAAGAAACACATACACACTCTCTCTTTCCCCTGGTTCTGGGGCAGGGTAACCATGGTAACCGTGCCAGTGCCCGGCAGCAGCAGCTGTATCACCACAGTGAGTCAGCACCATCACTGTGAATGGTCTCTATGACAGACAGTGAGCTGTGTTAGTGTAGGAGCCTTGACTTCCTCCTCTTCACTGGCTCATTCCTGATTCATCTTCCTGGCAGATGGATCTGATTGTGGTGGTGTGTGTGATGTCATCAGGGCTTGGTTAGTCTCGCGCAGAGCCATATATTTAGATGGGTTTAGATTTAGGTGGATCTGGTTCTTCATTCGGCTGCAGGAAGCCTGGAACTGAGGCTAGGGCTGGGTATATGTGATTGGAAACAGACAGTCATTGATCGTAGTGCTGCTTGGCTAAAATAGCTGTTGTCTGGGCTGGGTGGGACTGGGCTGGGATGGGGGGGCTGGCTCTCTGGTAATAATACAAAACAACACTGAGGCTTTCTAACAGCCACTCCTTTGTGAGTGTGTGTATGTGTGTGTGTGCGTGCACTGTACACACATTCCCCTTGCTAACGTGCAATTGTTAGAAAATAAAATTGATGGCCTACTATTAAGATTATCCTACCAAAACTGTAACATCTTATGTTTCACCGAGACGTGGCTGAACGAATAAATGGACAATATAGAGTTGGCGGGATTTTCCATGCATCGGCAGAACAGAGACGCTACCTCTGGTAAGACGAGGGGTGGGGGTGTGTGTCTTTTTGTCAATAACAGCTGGTGCGCGATATCTAATATTAAAGAAGTCTCGAGGTATTGCTCGCCTGAGGTAGAGTACCTTATGATAAGCTGTCGACCACACTATCTACCAAGAGAGTTCTCATATGTATTATTCGTAGCTGTCTATTTACCATCACAAAGCGAAGCTGGCACTAAGACCTCTCTCAACCAACTCTATAAGGCCATAAGCAAAGAAGAAAATGCTCACCCAGAAGCGGCGCTCCTAGTGGCCGGGGACTTTAATGCAGGCAAACTTAAATCAGTTTTACCAAATTTCTGCCAAATGTGCAACCAGGGGGAAAAAATCAGAGACCACCTTTACTCCACACACAGAGATGAATACAAAGCTCTCACCTGTCCTCCATTTCGCAAATCTGACCACAATTCTATCACTGGAATATGTCCCGGGATTCATGCAATGGCATTGAGGAATACACCACCTCGGTCATCGGCTTCATCAATAAGTGCATCGATGATGTCGTCCCCACAGTGACTGTACGTACATATCCCAACCAGAAGCCATGGATTACAGGCAACATCCGTATCGAGCTAAAGGCTAGAGCTGACGCTTTCCAGGAGCGGGAGACTAATCCGGATGCTTATAAGAAATCCCGCTATGCCCTCAGACTAACCATCAAACAAGCAAAGCATTAATACAGGATTAAGGTTGAATCCTACTACACCAGCTCTGACGCTCGTCGGATGTGGCAGGGCTTGAAAACTATTATGGACTACAAAGGGAAACCCAGACGAGCTGCCCAGTGACGCGAGCCTGCCAGACGAGCTAAATGCCTTTTATGCTCGCTTCGAGGCAAGCAACACTGAAGCATGCACGAGAGCACCAGCTGTTCTGGATGACTGTGTGATAACGCTCTCGGTAGCCGATATGAACAAAACCTTTAAACAGGTCAACATTCACAAAGCCGCTGGGCCAGACGGATTACCAGGACGTGTACTCAAAGCATGTGCGGACCAACTGTCAAGTGTCTTCACTGACATTTTCAACCTCTCCCTGACCGAGTCTGTAATACCTACATGTTTCAAGCAGACCACCATAGTCCCTGTGCCAAAGGAAGTGACGGTAACCTGCCTAAATGATTACCGCCCCGTGGCACTCACGTCGGTAGCCATGAAGTGCTTTGAAAGGCTGATCATGGCTCACATCAACAGCATCCTCCCGGACACCCTAGACCCCTCCAATTTGCATACCGCCCCAACAGATCCACAGATGACGCAATCTCAATCGCACTCCACACCGCCCTTTCTCACCTGGACAAAAGCTCTAGCTATGTGAGAATGCTGTTCATCGACTACAGCTCAGCATTCAACACCAAAGTGCCCATGAAGCTTATCACTAAGCTAAGGACTCTGAGACTAAACACCTCCCTCTGCAACTGGATCCTGGACTTCCTGACAGGCCACCCCCAGGTGGTAAGAGTAGGCAACAACACATCTGCCACACTGATCCTTAACACTGGGGCCCCTCAGGGGTGTATACTTAGTCCCCTCCTGTATTCCCTGTTCACCCACGACTGCGTGACCAAACACGACTCCAACACCATCATTAAGTTTGCTAACTACACAACAGTGGTAGGCCTGATCACCGACAATGATGAGATGGCCTATAGGGAGGAGGTCAGAAACTGGCAGTGTGGTGCCAGGACAACACCCTCTGCCTCAATGTGATCAAGACAAAGGAACTGATTGTGGACTACAGGAAAAGGCGGGCCGAACAGGCCCCCATTAACATCGACGGGGCTGTAGTGGAGTGGGTCGAGAGTTTCAAGTTCCTTGATGTCCACATCACCAATGAACTATCATGGTCCAAACATACCAAGACAGTCGTAAAGAGGGCACGACAAAACCTTTTCCCCCTCAGGAGACTGAAGATTTGGCATGGGCCCCCAGATCCTCAAAAGGTTCTACAGCTGCACCATCGAGAGCATCCTGACCGGTTGCATCATCGCCTGGTATGGCAACTGCTCGGCATCTGACCATAAGGCGCTACAGAGGGTAGTGCAAACGGCCCAGTACATCACTGGGGCCAAGCTTCCCGCCATCCAGGACCTATATAATAGGCGGTGTCAGAGGAAAGCCCATAAAATTGTCAGAGACTCGAGTCACCCAAGTTATAGACTGTTTTCTCTGTTACCGCACGGCAAGCGGTACCGGTGCGCCAAGTCTAGGACCAAAAGGCTCCTCGACAGCTTCTACCCCCAAACCATTAGACTGCTGAACAATTAATTAAAAATCATCACTGGACAATTTACATTGACCCCCCCCCCCCCCCTCTTGTACACTGCTGCTACTCGCTGTTTGTTTTTTACCAATGCATATTCACTTCGCCCCCACCTACATGTACGGATTACCTCAACTAGCCTGTATCCCCGCACACTGACTCGGTACCGGTGCCCCCTGTATATAGCGTCATTATTGTTATTCTTATTGTGTTACTTTTTAATAGAACTTTTTTTTTGCCTACTTGGTAAATATTTTCTTCTTCTTGAACTGCACTGTTGGTTAAGGACTAGTAAGTAAGAATTTCACGGTAAAGTCTGCACTTGTTATATTCGGCGCATGTGGCAAATAATGTTTGATTTGATGTAATGTTTATCAAATTAAAATGTATCTCTCTCCCCCGTCTCTCTCTCTCTCTCCCCCCTTGTCTCTATCTATATACCCCCTTCTCTCTCTCTCTCTCTCTCTCCCTCTTCTCTCTCTCTCTCTCTCTGTCTGTAATATCATTGTAGGACAAGGACACTATTAACAACAATTCGTTTGGAAAGAAGGACACGTGGAAGGAGAATGTATCAAACTCCAACTCCTCCTCCCCCCACATAACAGGTGAGAAGGGGATATCCACTGGTTTATACCATAAACATGTACTGGTAGACAGTACCTGTTTTTAGAATAATACCAACATCAACTTTAAACAAAGCAACAAAGTTTGATTTTGCAGAAGTGAAAGTATTAAGGAAATTAATACTTTGATGAAATTTGTCTAGACATGTTTTATTTCATGTCAATGAGCACAGAGTAATTGCACATATTGTAGCCAATGCGACAGTATTTCATTATACTCTAATCCGCTCATTCCTTCATAAAATGACTAGGCCTAGACTACGACTTGAACACTCATCACAGTCATAATGCTTAAAATGCGCAAGAAATAGAACATTTAAGCCCAGCGGCTTCTCAATATTCTCATATTTCTATATGACAGAACATGTTGGATTCGAAACCCACCAATGGCTCTCATTATGAAACTCTATACAGTATGCAGAATGGATCTTATTATTACTGTAGCCCTTAATAATCCTTCACTGTAAAGTTTGGTGACTAATGAATAATCTTTTGTTTGTGTTGTTGTTGTTGTTGTGTGCCTCGTTTGTGTTAAAGGGGATCCCACTAATGAGCAGGTGAATGACGAGGCTGTCCAGCAGCACAACGGTGACGGCTCTGTGGCCAAACCACCACCAAACAGAGGGAAAGAGCAGGCAGTCAAGGCACACAGCAAGGACTACTCCACGTTCATCTCACACGGAGTTACAGAAACACGGGGCCGACAGCGAGACGCCAAACAGCGGAATAAGAAGCCCTCTGCTGCTCCACACAACCAGGTTACAGCAGCAAAACCCAAAGCAGGCAGCATGAGAGACACGGCTGTGGAGGGGGAAAGGAATAGGGATAGTAGCAGGGGGCGAGGAGGAGGACCGGGGCGAGGTCAGGTTCGGGGGTGCTGCCAGGAGGAGGAGCGCCAGCCAGAGGCCACCGAGGAGATCTACCTGACCCCAGTACACCAGAAGAACCCTGACACTGACCGTGACACTGACTGTGACCGTCCCTTCCTGTCTCAGAGCAGCGAGGGCAATCGCATGTCTATCAGCTCCGATGCAGAGGGACCCCCAGCATACCCAAACACCACCCTCCCTGACCGAACAAACCCCTCCATCAGCGAGGAGGATGAGGTCTACCTGCACCCCTCTGCACCTCCTCCACGCTCCTCCTCCTCGTGCCTTAGGCCATCCGTCAGTGAGGGAGGGGACCGGGACAGGGGGATGTGGGACAGGGGCTCTAAGTCTAAGGGGGGGTCGGGGGCTCTGTGGACTGCACACACTCAGAGCGCCGAGGCTGATGGCCTGTCTTATGACTCTGTCAAGTACACCCTAGTGGTGGACGAGCACGCCCAGCTAGAACTGGTGAGCTTGAAGCAGTGCTACCATAGCTACATTGAGGACAGCGACACAGAGACGGTGTATGAGTCAGCCAACGAGGAGGACTATGAGGTGGATCACAGCGAGCTGAAAAGAGAAAGGAGAAAGTCATCACGCCTGTCCAGGGCTTCTTCATCCTCTGAGGCAGGTGTTGGCGGGGGACCTCGAACACGCAAGTTCCTCAATGTGTTTGTGAACGGACGTTTACACTCCTCTGGTGAGTTCTGTGACCGGCTGCTGCCATCCTTTTTTAACATTTTAGTTTTAAACCTTTATTGAACCAGGAAGTCTCTTGGGATCAATAACCTTTTTTCGAAGGAGACCTGGCTTAAGGTTATGCTGTTTCTCAGTTGTATTGCAATTTCATTGAAACCATATTTGTGAAGGAAGAGAGCTAAGATTACCACTTACCACAAAGGAACTATAAAGGTTAAAGAATGACCAGATTCAACATGATTCAAAGACCAAAGTCACTCCTGTATCAGGATTTTTGGACACTATTAATGTGATAGTGCCGTGAAGCTCCTCTCCTGCCTTGTGTCCTCCAGGTGCAGAGTCCTTTGGCCTGTTCTCCTGTGTGTTAGACGGGGTAGAGCAAGAGCAGAGCCACAGAGCTGTGTTCAGGTGAGACATTGTTTGGGGTTACTCTGTACAATAACCTTCATGAATATGCCATTATACAGTGCATTCTGGAAACTATTCAGACCCCTTGACTTTTTCCACATTTAGTTACGTTACAGCCTTATTCTAAAATGGATTAAATAGTTTTTCCCCCCTCATCAATCTACACACAATACCCCATAATGACAAAGCAAAAACAGGTTTCAAACATTTTTACAAATGTAAAAAATAAAAATTAAAATTAAATATCATATTTACATACACTACCGTTCAAAAGTTTTGGGTCACTTAGAAATGTCCTTGTTTTTCATGAAGACATACATGAAATGAGTTGCAAAATGAATAGGAAATATAGTCAAGACGTTGACAATGTTAGAAATACTGATTTTTAATTGAAATAATAATTGTGTCCTTCAAACTTTGCTTTCATCAAAGAATCCTCCATGTGCAGTAATTACAGCCTTCCAGACCTTTGGTATTCTAGTTGTCAGTTTGTTGAGGTAATCTGAAGAGATTTCACCTCATGCTTCCTGAAGCACCTCCCACAAGTTGGATTGGCTTAATGGGCACTTCTTACGTACCATACGGTCAAGCTGCTCCCACAACAGCTCAATAGGGTTGAGATCCAGTGACTGTGCTGGCCACTCCATTATAGACAGAATACCAGCTGACTGCTTCTTCCCTAAATAGTTCTTGCATAGTTTGGAGCTGTGCTTTGGGTCATTGTCCTGTTGTAGGAGGAAATTGGCTCCAATTAAGCGCTGTCCACAGGGTATGGCACGGTGTTGCAAAATGGAGTGACAGCCTTCCTTCTTCAAGATCCCTTTTACCCTGTACAAATCTACCACTTTACCACCACCAAAGCACCCCCAGACCATCACATTGCCTCCACCACCATGCTGACAGATGGCGTCAAGCACTCCTCCATCATCTTTTAATTTTTCTGCGTCTCACGAATATTCTTCTTTGTGATCCAAACACCTCAAACTCTTATTTGTCTGTCCATAACACTTTTTTCCAATCTTCCTCTGTCCAGTGTCTGTGTTCTTTTGTCCATCTTAATCTTTTATTTTTATTGGCCAGTCTGAGATATGTATTTTTCTTTGCAACTCTGCCTAGAAGGCCAGCATCCCGGAGTCGCCTCTTCGCTGCTGACGTTGAGACTGGTGTTTTGCGGGTACTATTTAATGAAGCTGCCAGTTGAGGACTTGTGAGGCGTCTGTTTCTCAAACTAGACACTAATGTACTTGTCCTCTTGCTCAGTTGTGCACCGGGGCCTCCCACTCCTCTTTCTATTCTGGTTAGAGACAGTTTGCTCTGTTCTCTGAAGGGAGTAGTACACAGCGTTGTACGAGATATTCAGTTTCTTGGCAATTTCTCGCATGGAATAGCCTTCATTTCTCAGAACAAGAATAGACTGATGAGTTTCAGAAGAAAGTTCTTTGTTTCTGTCCATTTTGAGTCTAATCGAACCCATAAATGCTGATGCTCCAGATACTCAACTAGTCTAAAGGCCAGTTTTATTGCTTCTTTAATCAGGACAACAGTTTTCAGCTGTGCTAACATAATTGCAAAAGGGTTTTCTAATGATCAATTAGCCTTTTAAAATGCTAAACTTGGATTAGCTAACACAACGTGCCATTGGAACACAGGAGTGATGGTTGCTGATTATGGCCTCTGTAAACGTGTGTAGATATTCCATTAAAAATCAGCCGTTTCCAGCTATAATAGTCATTTACAACATTAACTATGTCTACACTGTATTTCTGATCAGTTTGATGTTATTTTAATGGACAACATTTTTAGCTTTTCTTTCAAAAACAAGGAAATTTCTAAGTGACCCCAAACTTTTGAACGGTAGTGTAAGTATTCAGACCCTTTACTCAGTACTTTGTTGCAGCACCTTTGGCAGCGATTACAGCCTTGAGTCTTGTGCTACAAGCTTGGCACAACTGTATTTGGGGAGTTTCTCCCATTCTTCTCTGCAGATCATCTCAAGCTATATTCAGGTCTCCAGAGATGTTTGATCAGGTTCAAGTCCGGGCTCTGGCTGGGCCATTCAAGGACATTCAGAGACTTGTCCTGAAGCCACTCCTGCGTTGTCTTGGCTGTGTGCTTAGGGTCGTTGTCCTGTTGGAAGGTGAACCTTCGCCCCAGTCTGAGGTCCTGATACTTATGCAAATAAAGTATTTTTTATTTTATTTCTATAAACCTGTTTTCGCTTTGGCATTATGGGTTATTGTGTGTAGATTGATGAGGAACATGTTTTCTTTAATCCATTTTAGAATAAGATTGTAACGTAACAAAATGTGAAAAAAAAGGAAGGGGTCTGAATACTTTCCAAATGCTCTGTACATGGGTTCTACATATATATGAATGCATAAAGCAATCTTACACAGGGTCCTCCTTCAGGAGCTGACAAATGCATTAAAGATTCATTACGTGGATAAACATCAAACACAACATCATAATGGTCTCACATTTAGTTAGTGTCCTCATGTAATCACCACCTCGTTAGTAAGATATTCCATTCTCGCTGTGTTTCATTTGCCTCCACTATGTAGTGGTTTTCCTTCCCACTGTGCTCCTGCTTGCTCTTTGGGTGTAGGCTGGGTTACTGTAAAGCACTTTGTGACAACTGGTAAAAACGACTTTCTAAATACATTTGATTGATTTATTGATTAACCATGCTGTCTGTGTGATTGACAGGTTTGTCCCTCGCCATGACGATGAGCTGGAGCTAGAGGTGGATGACCCCCTGCTGATGGAGGCTCAGGCTGAAGACCTGTGGTGTAAGGCCTACAACATGAGGACTGGGGCCAGCGGCATCTTCCCTGCCTACTACGCTGCCAAGGTCACACAGGAACACAGCAAAGGTATCAAAAATGGTTTATTTCATCCATTACACTGTTTATTATTGTTTATTTAATCCATTATACGGGCTCTGAACATAGCAAAGGTAATGCCATCGATACACTTTGGGCATCAATGTTTGGTTATAGGATCAATAAGGTTATTCTAAGAAATGCCTGAAATTAATTAGCCTGAGTGCCAGTCTGTTCATGCTCTCTTGCCAACTCCTTGCCACTCACTGTCATGCCAAACATGTTTGCCAGTTGGAGTTTTGGCACGAGTGCACGAACAGGATAGGATCTTTAAATAGCATTAATTACTTGGCTTTGAATGAACCTCTACTGTATACTGTGCTGTTGAAATTAAATCTGTGTGGACCAGCATTGAATGTTATTGAACTTTGTCTTTGCCCTCGTCTTACCCAAATAATTCAGCTTCTCACTGCTATTAATAGCAGTATGTAATGCTCCTAACTGTAAATCAAACCGTTCTCTCCTCTTATATCAATTAGATGACAAAGATGACTGGGTTGACAGATTCCGTGTAAAGTTCCTAGGCTCTGTTAACGTACCGTACCATAAAGGCAACGATGTGCTTTGTGCTGCTATGCAAAAGGTAGAGTATTACCCCCCCCTAGTGGTGGGCTGGAGTTTCTAATCTAAACCCTCCTTTCACAGTCCTTATTTGGAATAATACAGAAGGAATGTGATCTGGAAGCTAAGTGTATTTACAGCCAAGTAAACACGGTATTTGAATCTGACTATGTTGGTCCTGTTTCTGTCAACAGATTGCTACCAACCGCCGGATGACCATGCAGCCTCCCTCTACATGTGTTCTGGAGATCAACATGAAGGGGGTGAAAATCATAGTGCAAGATGAATGCAGGACCTCGGAAAGAGTATGTCTTCTCTTATACCCTAAAATGCCCTTATTCCATGACTGCTAACAACAATATGTGTTCACAATGCTTCACTGTTATTAGTTTATGCAACAGTGTTCAAGACCCAAGTTTCATTTGGATTAGCTAGATAAACATTTTTATTTAACTTTTATTTAAGTAGGCAAGTGAGTTAAGAACAAATTTTTATTTACAATGACCGCCTAGGAACAGTGGGTTCAGCTCGGGGATTCGATCTTGCAACCTTTCGGTTACTGACCCAACGCTCTAACCACTAGGCTACCTGCCACCCCTACATGTTGTGGTATGGAATGTTGTAGTCAGACCATAGTTAATCAATCCCACGAGTCATACATATATTAGTCATATTGCAAAATACAATTCTGGAGTGTTTCTGTAGCTGTGGAAGCTACGGTGTAACTAGACCTTTTCAAAACAGTCTTTAGTGGAAGCAGCAGTCTGTTAGCAGGGTGGACACTGCCAGTCTGTTAGCATGGTGGAGACTTCCAGTCTGTTAGCAGGATGGACACTTTCAGTCTTTAGTGGAAGCAGCAGTCTGTTAGCAGGGTGGACACTGCCCTCGTGAGGATGTTTGGGATACTGTGGTAGCTGGTGACATAACCACACTCTTGCATAATGACCACTCAGTTTTAAGACTTTTTAATCCTCCTCACTCGTGGTGCACCAGCAGTGTGCCCTTTTGGACTGGCTTACTGTATGAACAAGCTCTCAGACACAGACCATAGAGTCTCAGCCTAATATTAGGTTATGTTTTTACTGGTATGGCCTGCGTGTCAGTCTGTTTCTGATGATTGAATTGCCATGCCAAACATGAGCAGAAACAGATGGGCTTCCATGCTAGTATGATGCATTCATTCAGGCCCATAGCCACTGTACCCATAAAAATAGAATGAGTAGGCTACATTCTATGAGTATTTGTTCTAATTCTAGAACTGTACTGTCTCTGACATCACACGCTAGTGCAGGAACTGACCGTGACTATCTCTAATCTCAATGTATATTTTCACAGGGGGATAAGTGCTTTCACTTTTTTCAGCTTAAGAACATCTCCTTTTGCGGCTGTCACCCAAAACATAACAAGTGAGTAAATTAACTATCATGACACATGCTAAACTAAGGAAGTAATTCAACTTAAAGCTTTACGAATACAGAACGAAAGCAGATTCATTGCATAAAGAAATATGGGTGTTTAAAAAGCTGTAACTCAAGGATGCAAAGACTAGCAACTGAGAGTTGCTTCTCAACTCTAGACACTGTATCTGGAGCATATTGCATCATGTCTCTCCCATTGCTCTCTCCCATCCAGGTATTTTGGATTCATCACTAAACATCCTGATCATCAGCGGTTTGCTTGTCATGTCTTCATGTCAGATGACTCCATGATGCCACTAGCTGAGTCTGTTGGGTAATCTCTCGTCCTTTCTCTCTGCCACCCCTTCTTACTATCCACATATGCTAATGAACATGTACATCACACTGTTTATATAACACATTTTTCTATAAAAAAATGACTACTGACTATTTGTACCTAACTCCTCTTTGTTGTTCCTGTACATATAGGAAAGCCTTCCAACTGTACTACAAGGAAACTGTGGGCTACTCCTGCCCAACAGAGGACATCTTCATTGAATAGCGTTCTCTCAATAGTATATTTCTCCAATATTGTGTCATGATGAAACAACTTGCATGATGGATTTTAAACTGCATTGAATGGTAACGCTTTGGCCGCCTCCTAAAATAAATCTTTACAATATGCCAGTAAATAACCATTTAGTAATACTGATCTGCAACACAATCTACTTGGTGCAGCTTTCGACTCACTGCCATGTTTCTACAGAACAAACATGTCTACAGAAATACCCAAGCTAAAGCATTACCAGTCCCATCCAAAAGAGCATACATGTATCTTCCTCACAAAGGTTATTGGCCAAAAGTACAGTACTGTTAACTGTAAAGTGTGCAGCCAAATGTGAGGACGGGTACTACAGTACAAAGAAACCAACAAGTAGTTACAGATCACACTCAATATCAAGATAGAATATGTTTATGTGGCTTTATGAGCTATTCCAAATTATATGAGATGACTATCAAGTCACCTGGAAACCTCGTCTCTGTACGGAGGAAGACAGTGGCAGTGATTTCAATCTGTCTACGTGTCCCTGGACTGTTTTTAGTGTCACACTGTTTGATTTCAGATTCAGTTAGTATGTATGTTGGAAAGTTTATTTATGGATTAATTGTCCATCACATCATAACAGGCTTTAAATGAAATGCAGTCCGTCAGTGCATTCTCACCAATTATCTATGTGAAAATGACCTCTGACTAGGGCTTGTCATCTATCTGCCAATACCAAAAAGGTGAATTAACTCTTATTTTTTTACTGTATTGAAAGGAATGTGATTTCAATTAAGAAATATAAAATAGTCTGTTATTGAAGAATCAATGTATATTGGTGGGTAAGCAGGTGTAAGTTAAGGATGGTATCCTAATAACATTGTTTTCCTACATAATTCAATCACGCTCTATCACATTATATTTGTGGAAATCTATCCGGGTGACCCTTGAAAATGACAATCTACAGACAAAAAAAGCCCTACGTATTAATACTTACTCCGAATGTAACTTGGAAACAATGTTTAGCCAAAATTGTGAGGTGGAATTACTGTATAAGGAAAATATTTCAACAAGTATGATCTTGGCGTCACTGTGGTATTACCACTTTAAAAGTCATCCAGAAGGCACTTGTTCTTAAATCAAAACCACAAGTAGTGCCTATTTTCTAATGATTGTGATTACTGTTTACAGTATGTATTTCCTTTTTATTTGAGATGGTTCTCCTGGCACTGTGGGACAGATGTATTTACCTGTACAATAGAAATATGCTGTTTGTCAATGAAATGTCCTACAGTAGGTTTGATCAAACCCAGTGTGTATTGCATGATATCAATGTCAAACAAAACAATGTAGAGAAAGACACAGGAGGTCAATTCTTGTCATTAAATCTGAAGGTGTTTACATCTTCTCTGAAACTCAGTCGGGGTGTCAACTTACTGTTGAGAGTTAGACTAGTAGAATACACAAGGTGCCGTTTTGAAATGTGGTTGTGCATCAGCAGTTTTCCTCTTGCTATGTCAGTCACTCAATTAGCTCATGTCAGCTAAAAAAAGGTTTGATTGGTAAATAATAATCTAGCGACCAACTATCTAAACTTGTAGTAATCATGGTCGAATTACCGACCGGGGTGCCCCCGTTGATTTTCTTAGTCACTGTCACTCGGATATCATATTAAAACTGCAAACATTTCTCTCCGCCCCATGGACAAATGAGTAGAAATGCAGGAATATAGCTCAAACTTTTTTCTTCGCTATCAAGGGGTGGGGGTTATAGATAGATATTACAAGGTCAATAATAGATTTAGTCTGTCATTGGGAGGATGTGTGTTATAGGAGGGGGGTTATAGATAGATATTACAAGGTCAATAATAGATTTAGTCTGTCATTGGGAGGATGTGTGTTAACAGGAGGGTGGTTATAGATGGGGTCAATAAGAGGTTTTGTCTGTCATTGGGAGGATGTGTGTTAACAGGAGGGGGGTTATAGATGGGGTCAATAAGAGGTTTTGTCTGTCAGTGGGAGGATGTGTGTTAACAGGAGGGGGGTTATAGATGGGGTCAATAAGAGGTTTAGTCTGTCATTGGGAGGATGTGTGTTAACAGGAGGGGGTGGGGGGGGCAGTGTTAGTTGTTTGAAGTAACTTCTTTGTTGTAATATCCAAACCGGACGTGACAGTTTCACCAATTAAAGATTCTAGCTATAAATATTTTCAACAGTATTAGAAACATGGGTGAATGTAAGGTTTCAATATTGGTCAGAATGAAACTAAATGAAGTAGGTTCTGTGCCTCAGTTTACCTAGTTTATCCACCTCCTGGTCCATATCTCAGGGTCAATGAGCAGCTCGGACTTGTTTGGCAGGCCACCTAGCAGCGACAACACTCGGTTATTAACACTAGATGAGCAGCCCACACCCATTGCAATGGTAATATGTTCAAATGAAAAGCCTGCCAAGGTTAATTGTAGTAATGTATGGCTTGCATTTGTATTGCATTATTATTAATAGTCTTTGTTATGAACAGAAAACAACACTTGTGTTCTTACCACTGTCCTGGTTGATGTCCTCGTGTCTAACCAGAGCCATCGCAAAGCCATAGGTTATGGCAGGTGCAGAAGGATGGCTATGGAGAGTCACACAATATCAATAAATCACTCTAACTTAATCAAGCATTATGCATCTTAGTACAATTCAAGACAACTCTATTTGTCCCCTTAAGGCAATTACTAATACCAGGAAGAGCCTCACAAAGAAGTATCATCTTGTGAGTACTACTGTTGACTGAAAAATCATTCATTATTTGTATTGTAATTGTAATTGTAATCATTGTAATCTTCAGATTTATTTAGAGCAATGTATTGTAATGAAACTGTTCCTTACTTGCATTTGAACCTCTCACAAAGCCCCTCAAAGCATTCTCCAAACACTGATGAACCCACTCCTTCCTGAGCCTCAGCAGAGGTGGGGATGATTACAGTGTTGGGACTCTTCCCTGACAGCAGGTCCTAGTAGATCACATCACAGCAATGATATCCAGGAACTGTGAGTGGAAAGTCAAAGGAAACAGGATTTCAGGTGACACTGGGCAGTCTAGAGTCACCCAGTCAGAGGCTGGGATATTTAAACCAGATACGTTTTCAATAGAGACCTGGATCATGTCAGGTATGCAGTAATAAATCAAGTTCTCTGGTCGTTGTGAGAGGACCCGAGGCAGTCCATGGCATCGTTCATCAGCACTATCCTATGTTGAAAGAGATTTGAGTTGGATATGGTCATAGTGTGTACTTGAAATGTTCACAATCATGTCTTGAATCCATTTCAGAGACGACAAACACCCTGAACTTAATGTTACTTAGTGTAATGTAATACTGTACAATATCAATGAATAATGCCAAGTCACACACCTTGCTGCATGTTGTACCAACTCCACTAAACTGTCTGGACCGAGGAGCTGCAGAAGAGAGTTGTACTCCAACATGGCCAGGAAGTCTGTAGCAAGCAGAGCACATAACCTATAACAGTGGCAAACACCAGGGATATTCATTCTATCTACTGTATATAACTCAACGGCACACACAGGAGGTCCTTGTTATAATACAGTAGAATTTCATAACTTTTTAACTAAATTATATTCACATTTCTCATATGGTCAAAGACAGTGTTACCATATCACACAGACGCATTAGGCCTACCTAAGTTCTTTCCAATATGTCTGAAGCACCTCCAGAGAATGTGGATAAAGGAGGCCCTGTTATGAGCTCTGACCTTGACGTAGCTAAACTCTCTGAACAGGACATGGTTGCCATTCTTCACACTGCTGAAGCTGTCAACCAATCACAAAGGAAATCAAATACAACATAAGTGAGGACCAAATATAGGTTTCCATTAGTTACCCCAGCCACAAAGTAAAAATTGGCTATATATCGTAAACATTCATGAAAAGCAAAATTAGATTTTTGGTCTTAATTTAAGTTTAGGCATAAAGTTAGCAGTGTGGTTAGGTTTAAAATAACTTTTTAAGAAGATAAATTGTAGAAGTAGGCTGGGTTTATGGCTTTGTAAGGAATTTATGATACATTTTAAAGAATTTATGTTATTAGATAAGTATTCAGCCCTGAGTCAATACATTTAAGAATCACCTTTGGCAGTGTTTACAGATGTCAGTCTTTCTGGGTAAGTCTCTTAAGAGCTTTCCACTCCTGGATTGTGCAACATTTGCCCATTATTATTTTTTTAATTCTTTACGCTCTGTCAAATTGGTTGTTGTTCATTGCTAGACAACCATTTTCATGTATTGCCATAGATTTTCAAGCAGATTTAAGTAAAGAAAATGTAACTCGGCCATTCAGGAACTTTCACTGTCTTCTTGGTAAGCAACTCCAGTTTGGATATAGCTTTGTGTTTTAGGTTATTGGCCTGCTGAAAGGTGAAATCATCTCCCAGTGTCTGGTCGAAAGCAGACTGAACCAGGCCTGGGCTTAGCTCCATTTCATTTATTTTTTATCCTGAAAAACTTCCCAGTCCTTAACAATTACAAGCAAACCCATAACATGATGCAGCCACCACTATCCTTGAAAAACGGAAAGTGGTACTCAGTAATGTGTTGGAGAAAATCCAATACAAACATAACAATTTAATAAAAAAGGACAAAAAGTTGCTTTGCAAACAGGATGCATGTTTTGCAATATTTGTTTTATGTCCAGGTTTGCTTCTTTTCACTCTAAATAGGGTAGTATTGTGGAGTAACTACAACTATCATGTTGATCCATCCTCAGTTTTCTCCGATCACAGCCATTAAACTCTGTAACTGTTGTAAAGTCACCATTGGCCTCATGGTGAAATCCCTGAATGGTTTTATTCGTCTCTGGCAACTGAATTAGGAAGGACAGCTGTATCTTTTGTAGTGACTGGGTGTATTGATACACCATCCAAAGTGTAATTAATAACTTCACCATGCGCAAAGGGTTATTCAATGTCGGCTTTTATTTTTTAAATGTTTTACCCATTTACCAATAGGTGCCCTTCTTTGCAAGGCATTGGAAAACATCCCTAGTCTTTGTGGTTAAATCTGTGTTTGAAATTCACTGCTTGACTGAGGGACCTTACAGATAATTGTATATGTGGGGTACAGAGGAGATGTAGTCATTCAAAAATAATCATCTTAAACACTATTATTACACACAGAGTCCATGCAACATATTGTCCTTCTTGTTAAGACATTTTTCAACTTATTTAGGCTTGCCATAACAAAGGGGTTGAATATTTATTGACTCAAGACTTTTTAGCTTTTCATTTTTTATTAATTTGTTGTTGTTTTTTATTGAAAAACATAATTCCGCTTTGACATTATGAGGTATCGTGTGTAGACCAGTGACACAAATCTCAATTTAATCAATTTAAAATTCAGGCTGTAACACAATAAAATGTGAAAAAAGTCAAGGGGTGTGAATACTTTCTGAATCAATCGGTCAAATGTATTTATAAAGCCCTTTTTGCGTCAGCCGATGTCACAAACTGCTGTACAGAAACCCAGCCTAAAACCCCAAACAGCAAGCAATGCAGATGTAGAAGCACGGTGGCTAGGAAAAACTCCCTAGGAAGAAACCTAGAGAGGAACCGGAGGCTCTGAGAGGTGGCCAGTCCTCTTCTGGCTGTGCCGGGTGGAGATTATAACAGAACATGGCCAAGATTTTCAAACGTTCATAGATGACCAGCAGAGTCGCACAATAATAATAATCACAGTGACTGTAGAGGGTGCAGCAGGTCAGCAACTCAGGAATAAATGTCCGTTTGCTTTTCATAGCCGATCATTCATAGTTAGAGACAGCAGGTCCGGGACAAGGTAGCACGTCCAGTGAACAGGTCAGGGTTCCATAGCCGCAGGCAGAACAGTTGAAACTGGAGCAGCAGCATGACCAGGTGGACAGGGGACAGCAAGGAGTCATCAGGCCAGATAGTCCTGAGGCATGGTCTCAGGTCCTCCGAGAGAAAGAAGGAGAGAGAGAAGGAGAGCGAGAGGGAATTAGAGGGAGCATACTTAAATTCACACAGGACACCGGATAAGACAGAAGAAATACTCCAGATATAACAGACTGACACTAGCCCCCCGACACTTAAACTATTGCAGCATAAATACTGGAGGCTGAGACAGGAATGGTCGGGAGACACTGTGGCCCTGTCTGACGATACCCCCGGACAGGGCCAAACAGGCAGAATATAACCCCACCCACTTTGCCAAAGCACAGCCCCCACACCACTAGAGGGATATCTTCAACCACCAACCTACTACCCTGAGACAAGGCCGACTATAGCCCACGAAGATCTCCCCCACGACATGAACCCGAGAGGGGCGCCAACCCGGACGTTCCATTTCTGAAGGCACTGTACGTTCCATTTCTGCAGTACATTTGACAACCATGGGTATAACCGCTAAGAAACACACCTTACTGAAGCACATATTATTCATATCACTCTCTATTGGCCTCGGCCTACTTACAGAGATCCTCTCAGGATCCTTCGACCTGTACCCATCTTCCTTCACTATTCTCTTCACTGGCACAGCATATAACACCTTCTGTACTACTCTGATCCTGGCAACCTCAACCTGCCTTTCTCTCGTCACACCTTTTGTCCATCCATGCACCTATCAATATAATGCGTTGTCATCCCTACTGCCTCTGATCTGGCAAACTCAATAAACACAAAAACTGCGTTTGTAAATTATGTCTTGAGTGTTGCAGTGTTGCCCTATCTGATCATAAATGAAGAAAAATAAGAAAATCATGCTGTCTGGGTTGCTTAAAATAAGGTATTTGATGTATGACAATCAAAAACTTTTTACACCACTGTCCAATAGTGAGAAACAAGTTTTGGTTTACTTCATACCATAATTTACAAGTGTCGTCAGAACTCCGGTCAACAATGAACGCATCTCTCCTTAACAATGAACGATTCTGCTCTGTGATTAAAGATAAGTTATGACATTACTAGCTTGACAAACAATTCTCTCCTGTCTCAGCTGCAACCATCTGGGATCCTGCTAAACCAACCATAAGGGGATGTATTATCTCCCCATCATCTCTGATCAAGGAACTTAGATTGGAAAAGAGGGAACATTTGAAGCTGAGGTAAAGAATTTCGAACTTTTACACAAACAGCCAACTCAGGTAAACTGGAACTCCCTAACTTGTACTAAGTCCAAACTCACTTTAGACCACACAAAGCCCTTTTTTTTACCAAACAAAAATATTATGAGTCTGGCAACCAACCGAGCCATCTACTTGCACACCAACTTAAAAATGAACGGAGAGAAAGATCTATTGAGTCTATAAAGATGGCAGATGTCTCCACTACCTTGCTTATCAATAATACATTTGGTGACTTCTATAAATCTCTTTATACTTCTCAATACAGTTTACTAGCAGTGGTGTAAAGTACTTTAGTAAAAATAATTTAAAGTACTAAAGTAGTTTTTTGGGGTAACTACCTTCATTTATTATTAATATTTTTTACTACTTTTACTTTTACTTCACTACATTCCTAAAGAAAATAATGTACTTTTTACTCCACACATTTTCCCTGACACCCAAAAGTACTTGTAACATTGTGAATGCTTAGCAGGACAGGAAAATTGTCTAATTCACACACTTCTCAAGAGAACATCCTTGGTTATCTAGCGGACTCATCAGACACGTTTTGTTTGTAAATTATGTCTGAGTGAGAGTTGGACCGTGCCCCTGGCTATCCGTAAATAAATAAAAAACTAGAAAATGTAGCAGTCTACTTTGCTTAATATAAGGAATTTGAAATTAATTATACATGTACTTTTACTTTTGATACTTAAGTATTTTAAAATCCAAATACTTTTAGAATTTTACTCAAGTAGTATTTTACTGGGTAACTTTTACTTGAGTCGTTTTCTATTAAGGCATCTTTACTTTTACTAAAGTATGACAATTTGGTACTTTTTCCACCACTGTTTAACAGAGCAACTGACGAAATCACAAAATATCTGAATAAGATCACTTTACCCACTATATAAGATGAGCATAGAACGACGTTATATGTCCCCCTTACTTCTGAAGAGGTCTGGGAAGCTATTAAGTCAATGCTCTCCGGAAATGGCTACTCGGTAGAGTTTTATAAGAGGTTTTGGCCTGAGATATGACCTATCCTTATGCCTGCTCTTAATGATATGTTTGAAAGAGACCTCATACCAGAGTCCTGAACAACTGCCTAAATTAGCCTGTTACTGAAAAAAGAAAAACATCCATTGGAGTGCTCTTTGTTTAGACCAATTAGTTTGTCGGAGTGATGTTAAAACTTCTTGCCACTAGGGGAGTGCCATTTCGACATAGTACAAATTCGTTTCCAAATTAAACTGCCTCGTACTCAATTCTTGCTCGTACAATATGCATATTATTATTACTATTGGATAGAAAACACTCTCTAGTTTCTAAAACCGTTTGAATTATGTCTGTGGGTGAAACAGAACTGGACTTAGAGCAATTTCCCTATGTGGAGTTGAGAATGCAGAATTTTCCAACCTGTTCTCAGACCTGTTTATAAATCTGCCTGTCTTCTATTGGTTGAGATGCACTGCATACGCCTTCCTCTGGGTGTCAGCGAATAGAGGGCCTTGAAATGGAGTCTCTAGGCAGAGCTGAAAGTCTATAAATTGATTGGAAACGAGGTGTATCGTTCTTTTCCCCTTCGCTCTGACGCACTGAGGACCTTGGAACGTTCTTTTGGAAACATCGGTTATAGATCTTAGACATTTCCGGCTGTGTTTTTATTCGATATAGGCTTTAAAGACATCATAATCTTGTTATTTTGAACCGAATTATATCAGTTTATGTCAGTATATTGCGATTTTCGGGTATTCATTTTCTTGGCGCTGTAGGAAGTTGGGTATCTCTCTCTCTCAAGCTAATGTTTACTGCTAATTGCAACGTGGAAGACGACGTTCTCCAACCTAGCAACGATTCTTTTGGACAAAGGACACCTATCCCAAGATTCTGATGAGAGTTCATCGAAAAGTAAGAACTATTTATGCTGATAATTCATTGTTCTGTTGAAAAATGTCAAATGCATAAGACGCCATTTCTTGCAGTGTAGCCTTGCGTTATCGCACCCTGTATTGCGCAGTAACGTTAATTTTAAAAATGTAATTCAGCGATTGCATTAAGAACTAATTTGTCTTTCAATTGCTGTCCAACCTGTATTTTTTTAGTCAAGTTTATGAATAGTTTTCGATAAGAATAGGTGCCTTTCCAAGATGGCGCCGGACAGATTGCTTGACGTTATGGACACTAATCTCATTGTATTAGCACGATTTGTGCCGCTAAATATGCACATTTTCGAACAAACTCTATATGAATTGTGTAATATGATGTTACAGGACTGTCATCTGAAGAATTCTGAGAAGGTTAGTGAAAAAATTAATATATTTTGGTGGTTTATACGTTATAGCTATTTTTGCCTTGAATCAATGCTGGTGTGATGTTTGCTATTGTGGTAAGTTACTATAACGCTATATTGTGTTTTCGCTGTAAAACACTTAGAAAATCTGAAATATTGTCTTGATTCACAATATCTGTGTCTTTCATCTGCTGCACGCTGTGTATTTTTAAGAAATGTTTTATGATGAGTAATTAGCTAATACACGATGGTCTCTGTAGTTATTCTAGTCGCTTTGGTGAGAGTTGGGATGGTGGCTGCAATGGTAAACTATGATTTATACCTGAAATATGCACATTTTTCTAACAAAACATATGCTATACAATAAATATGTTATCAGACTGTCATCTGATGAGGTTGTTTCTTGGTTAGTGGCTATTTATATCTTTATTTGGCCGAATTTGTGATAGCTACTGATGGAGTAAAAAAATGGTGGAGTAAGAAAAGTGGTGTCTTTTGCTAACGTGGTTAGCTAATAGATTTACATATTGTGTCTTCCCTGTAAAACATTTTAAAAATCAGAAATGATGGCTTTATTCACAAGATGTGTATCTTTCATTTGGTGTCTTGGACTTGTGATTTCATGAACATTTTATTATATGATATCCCTGTGGCTTTAGGCTAGGCTATGCTAGTCATCTTTTTTGATGGGGGGGATCCCGGATCCGGGTTTGGGAGGTGTTAGAGGTTTTAAGATAGTTGCCAAGACACTTGTTTGCAGAGTGGAAGTCCTGCTATCGCACCTCATTAAGCTGATCAGACTGGTTTTGTCAAATCCAGATCTGGAATGGACAATGTGAGACACATTTTGAATATCATTAACCATCTTGGCAGGAAGACAGACCTCTCACTCATTGTCTCTGTAGATGCCGAAAAGGCTTTTGACAGAGTTTAATGGGAATTATTGTATTCTGTACCAGAAAAGGTGAATCTGGGTGATCATTTTATTAATTTTGTAAAATTACTGTAGTCCACTCCATCAGCAGCAGTTAACACAAATGGTTGGCTATCATTAATATTTTCTATTGGTAGGGGTTGTCGCCAAGGCTGTCCTTTGTTGCCTAGACTGTTCTCATTGGTCATAAAACCAATGGCTGAGGCAATAAGGTGTAGCAATGACATCAGGGGCATTTCTGTGGGAGATCAAGAACATAGAGGCGCATGCACATACCGATAGGACGCATGGGGTGTGAGTAGCACTGGTTAGTACAGACAAAAATGTGGTTTAAATGTAGAAACCAGACAAAAAAGTTTATATTAAGCCTCTAAAATCAATAAATCAACATATCCCCAAGCAACTGGGAGAGAGTGAACAGTCAGTTTTGTACAACAGCGAGCCAATCAGTTGGCAAAGCGACGCAGCAACACGAATCCAACATGCCAAGCTAAAATGCCCTCAATGCAAATAAAAAACTGCTACAATCTGTCGTTAAAAGTTTATTTGCTCAAAAAGAAAGTAGAGGCTATCGTGTCAGACACGCACAAACAAGGGCAGAGGGGATGCTTCGAAGGCAGTTGTCCACGTAGAATGACTCCATGACTGACTTCACAAGCTCTTGGTTGGCTCCTACGTTGTCCTGAACGTGTCGCTGCTGAGCGTAGATGGCACAACAGGGACTACAAATCTTTCCAAATGGCAAGACCTGCCACTCATAGATCCTTGGTTCTTCAGTTCTATGCATGTTCCACCAGATGAAGCATAGCACCGGTTTGTCAGCTGGTAAGAGGCGGATCTGATTAAACATGTCTTTGATGTCACTACTTACAAGTACAGCATGTTGACGGAATCTGAGCAGGACACTGAGCAGGGATGGTCCCAACGTTAGTCCAGGGAAGAGAATGTCATTGAGCGACTGTCCTTTATGCTGGAATGAACAGTTAAACACAATCCTGTCCTTTCCATTGTGATGCACAGTATGGTGGAGTATAAACCAGTAGATTGTTCAGTTACCTTGGGTGGCAACAGTGAAACATAACCTGCTGTCTGCAGCTTCTTGATCTCCTGACAGTACACCTCTGCGCTTTTTGGGTCTGGCGAGTTTTCGCTCCGTGCTATGGAGGCTTGGCAGTACAGCTTCCTTTGGAGCATGGAGAGTTGCATCGTTGACTCGACGAAACATGGGTGTAGCGAAGCGCTGAAGTAATCAACTTCTATCCTAGAAGAGAACTTCTGGAGAAGCGTCATGGATTGCTGGTCTTGTTTCGAGCGAGTCGCCAACTTCTCACTCACATAGAAAAGGGTATCAATCTGCCAAAGTCACTCCACGTTTTTGAAGAGCTCGGCGGACGGCAAAACAGTAGTGGTGAGCAGGCACTGTTGTTCAGCTGGTGCTGTGTGCAAAAAACTAGTAGCACCTTGCTAGTACCAGCAGAGTTTGGTGTGGACTGCCAGTGTAGCTGTATTGGTATCAGAAGGTGAAGCCTGTCTGAACCAATCAGCAGCAGAGGTTGAGCTTGGTCTACCGGTGGCAAAGGCAGCTTACGGAGGTGGTCATATCGCTTTTGGAGAGCTGCTACTGGGAGGAGTGTTCAGAAAAGCCTAGGTAGGCTGTAGTGAATGCCTGACGTATCTGACAGTTCTTGAACGGTTTGAGCAGGAGGGGACACGTCAAAGGTAACTGAGGCACCTTGCAGTTGCAAATCATCTTGTCGAACAGTCCTGAGGGTGAGTGTCTCAGGCTCAGAACTGACGTTTAGTTGTTGAACAGAGTGTGGCAGGACGATGCTACGCTCCGAGCCATCGCTGAGCATTGCGTATGTCTCCAGGGCTCGGTCTCCATTGTGAAGTAAGACCTTCAAAACTTTCAGCATTACTTTCGCCGATCGTTTGGGTCTGTCCAGGTACACCTTGGTCGTAGGGAAACTCACCATGAGCAGGCTTTTCTGGTTTTCCAGTATGGCGTCATGAAGGATCGTTAGGTGCTGCTCTTTACATGTCTTGCATGGTCGTCTGAGGGTGCAAGCATCAGCTTTGTGGGATTGTTCGCACTTCCAACATCTTTTTCCATCTTTTGTCCACTTGACGATCTGTCCTGTGTTCAGCTTCTTGAACTCATCACTTAAGTTGAGAAAGTGTTCTTTATTTTCACAGTGGGGGCGGCATGGCTGTATGGCTTGGGTCTGGATTTCTCCTTGGATTGAGCAGGCTCCTTGGGAAGACATGGCAATAAAATAGGTAAATTCAAGAAGCCTGTTTGAGATTATTCACTCATTCTTCATTCAAACTAACAGGAAAAGGTTGATCTGGTGAATTTGGCCATTAGTTGGCAAGGCAATAATGGGCCGGGGGCCTCAATGAAAAGATGGGACAGTGTGTTAGAAATGCCGGGGCCGTTTACTGGTCAAGGGGAAAAGGGCAGGTGCCCAGCCATCCCTGAGACCCCTATTTGTGCATGTGTCGGCTTTTAAACAACTTTCTTCCCCTTTGCTGCAAGAACGTATTTTGGCATATTAAGTTGAAATTCAACATTTTAACACTGTAATGGAGTATCTGTCACGTTCCTGACCTGTTTTCTGTTTTTTTTGTATGTGTTTAGTTGGTCAGGGCGTGAGTTGGGGTGGGCATTCTATGTTTTGTGTTTCTATGTTTAGGTCGTTTGTAATTAGCCTTATATGGTTCTCAATCAGGGACAGGTGTTTGACGTTTCCTCTGATTGAGAACCATATAAAGGTAGGCTGTTCACACTGTTTGTTTGTGGGTGGTTGTTTTCCGTGTCTGTGTATGTGCACCACACGGGACTGTTTCGTTTTGTCGTTCGTGTATGTAGTCTGTTCCTGTTCGTGCGTTCTTCGTGTTATATGTAAGTTCTTAGTTCAGGTCTGTCTACGTTCGTTTTGTTATTTTGGTAATCATTTCAAGTGTTTTCGGTTTTCGTCTTTTCTTTAATAAAATCATTATGTCAAATTATCACGCTGCGCTTTGGTCCAATCCCTACTCCTCCTCTTCATCCGAAGAGGAGGAGGACAGCCGTTACAGTATCCTTATTCTGAATTATGTCTGTTTGTGTAAAAGAGGATCCTTAATAGTCCATTTGTAATTTAGTTATGGTTTATTGATCAAATTGCGAAATGTATCAATGCGTGAAACTGACTGCTTGCAAGCCTGATAATTATGCCAGGCATAACTCTCTAGATAAGGTACTCTGTTTATTTTAGACAAGCTTTCTCCACAGAAAAGTTAATATTTCAATTAGATCATTTAGATCATTATAATTCAATAATATAATAATTCCAAGAAATGTTTACCCAGTGGCATCCTGAGGCATTGACAGATCACAAGAGAAGAAAAACAACTCTCAATACACACAGTCACTAATCGCTAACCCTGATTCTCCCACCTGTGAGTATATCAGAGGGTTGGGTACCGTGGCAGAAAAAATACACATTTCTGTTGCATAATGGACATAAATAAATATCTATTTGAGTGGTCTTTTATTTTGAAAACTCCTTATGAATACCCACAGTTAACTGCCAAAATGAAGGAACCACTTGAGTAAATGAGGGATACAAAGTATATTGAAACCAGGTGCTTCCACACACGTGTGGTTCCTAAGTTCATTCAGTAATTAATATCCCATCATGCTTAGGGTCATGTATAAAAATGCCCAGTTGTCCATTATTTTGACTACCATAGCTAGAAGAAGAGATGTCAGTGACTTTGAAAGAGGGGTATCAAATAAGTATAGTGGGTTTAAAGGGTGTTTGTGAGTCTCAGTCACCAGATCTCAACCAAATTGAGCACTTATGGGAGATTCTGGAGCGGGTCATGAGACAGCGTTTTCCACCACCATCAACAAAACATCAAATTATGGAATTTCTTGTGGAAGAATTGTGTTGCTTGCTTCCAATAAAGTTCTAGAAACTTGTATAATCTACACCAAGGCGTATTGAAGCTGTTTTGGCGGCTCATGGTGGCCCAATGCCCTATTAAGACGCTTTATGTTGTTGTTTCATTGATTTTGGTAGTTACCTGTAAATGTGTGATGAAAGTGTTGTGAAGGGAAGGGGGAAAGGGGGTACATAGTCAGTTGCACAACTGAATGCATTCTACCGAAATGTCTCTTCTGCATTTAACCCAACGCCTCTGGTTTCATCAGGTGTTATTCATGCCTGATGTATCTATCCCCCCTTTAAATGAAGTGTTAGCCATTGTTTAAAAAAATGTTTTTTGCTTTGTTTTTACATTATTGATTCTATTTACATTGCCGAAAATGTGTCATCAAAGTAATTTCCTCAATAGGTTACGTCAGGGTTCAGCATGTCGGAGAACTCGGGAACAGAAATGATTCACTCATTCGGCATTCAAACAAACAGGCAATAATGGGACGGGGGCCTCAACTCAAAAATGGGACAGTGTGTTAGAAATGCTGGGGTTGATTTCTGGCTGAGGACAAAAGGGCTGGTGCTCAGCCATCCCTAGCCCTCTAGATGTGCCTGTATTTAAACAACATTCTTCCCCTTGCTGTAAGAGAGTATTTTGGCATATCAAGTTGAAATTCAACATTTTAACACTGTAAAGGAGTATCCTTATTCTGAATTATGTCAGTTTGTGTTACAGAGGACCCTTAATAGTCAATTTATCATGAAGTTCCTTTTATTTCAGTTTATTGATCATATTATGAAATTAATATAATGACAATGAGTAAAACTGACTGCTTGCAAGCATAATAATTATGCCAGGCAGGACTTGCTTTAGGTCAAGTACTCTGTTTACTTCAGACACGCCTTCTCCCGGATATCATCACAGAAAAGTTATTT
Organism: Salvelinus namaycush; assembly: GCF_016432855.1. NCBI lineage: Eukaryota > Metazoa > Chordata > Actinopteri > Salmoniformes > Salmonidae > Salvelinus > Salvelinus namaycush. Next base: position 37,519,280 of record NC_052327.1, read on the forward strand.
ATTCAATAAGATAATTCACTTAATAATAATTCCAAGGAATGTTTACCCAGTGGCATCCTGAGGCATTGACAGAATACAAACAATTCTCAATGCACACAGTCACTACGCCAGGGTTTAACATGTACTTGAAGAAAAAAAGGTACTGAATTGTACTTAAAGTGTACAAACCTTTGTCGCTGTAGTGCAGCGTTTACCAAACTAGGGGTCTTGACCCCATGTGGGGTTGATGAATTGAACATGGGGTCGTGAGATAAACTCGCGCTTGGTTTATAGAACCTGGGTTACGTCAGTAACCGGTAGCCGCTAGATGTGTTTGTAATAAATCGAGCTGTTTCTGTTTTCTTCCTACAAATGTGGTCTTATCTTTTGAACGGTTTAAGTGGAAAATATTATCACCCAATCACTGAAAGATGAAACTCTCAGGAACACATATGTGTTTTCTGTTCCCCTCTTCAATGCCCACAAGCCTCCTTAGAACAGAATGGACAAGACACTAAATCAGACTGGAGGGAGAATGTTATTTTCTACACTAAAAATCATACAAAATCATTGCTTGATGATCTTCTGAACTGCCCAATACCTTTCTGATGCATTTGAGTCACTTCAAACCAAACTTCCTTCAGATTGAATTGCTGTCAAAAGTACTCAGACTGATTTGTATCAGACTGTTATATCATAGCCCCAGTTGTTATTGGCCGTTGATTACATCGATTTTTTACATGGTTGGGTTGCACATTTTTTTTAATCAAATTGGGTCGTGGGCCAAACAAGTTTGGGAACACCTGCTGTAGCTGTACCCTATAAGGCCCTATAAGGTCTATTGTACCATTAGTTATAGGTCAATATTTGTACCCTTGCAGGTTTGTCAAACCAGCACCACAATCATTTACCCAAGAGGCCTGTAATAGTGATAGGTTGTTTGGAAATGAACAGCTCTTTTTGAATATACCTTTTTGGTGAATGTCAGGAACTGAATCGAATGGATGAAAGAGCCAATCATTTGGTTCCCTGATTTGCATACTACTACTTTTTGAGCCACAAACAACGATTCTCTGCAGTTGAGTTCAGAATCATTCTCTGAAGATGTTGAATTCTCACCACAGAAAGAATCAATATTGGGGAGAGTGCTTCATTCTGGGCCACTCTCAGTTTTGCAGTGCGTAAACAACATTTCACGACTTGCAAACATTCAACACATAATGGTAGGCTACTTTTTTTGACTTTACATCAGAGATTTGCAATTTTTTCATGATTCTCTGTCAGTTTTTAAGCATTTTGAACAAAGAGCCACGTGGGAGCCAAATGAACATATCTTTTACATGAATGGAGCTAAATTATCCGGCTCACCGAAAAAAAAAATTGCTCGGCACTTTATTGTCAAATGCTCTTATGTAAGCCTTTTTAAAGACTTCAGAACAGTTAGCAGACATAATCAAACTTTAATGAACATATCCTTAGATGACTTAAATTTGTACAATACTTCCTTTTGCTGGTGGCCAACAATAAGTAACTAAAAGCCATGACCCCACTAGGCCACACCGCCAATGATTGTACCTTCACATAAAACATAATAGGTACAAACATGTACCATAATACTAGATTATCTGCACATGTACCCTAAAAGATATCGAACCTCTAAAGGTACATTATGTGTAATTTGATATTTTTATACCCCAGGGAACAATACTGTACCCTAACCGTACCCATTTTCTCCGTGTGTAGGAAAACGTTTGGTACAGAGAGGGTTCTTATTCTGCATTCAAACAAACAGATCAAGGATCATCTGGTGAATTTGGTCATGGTCTGTGGTGGTTCTTATTAAAAGGCCTGGAGGGCTGATCACCATGCAGTGGCCTTAGGGCCTTAAGTAGGCATGTAACACGTTTTCCTTCACAGATTTTTCAGGGAAGCAAACAGAGTTAATACAAACCAACCTGTCTCTGAAAAACCTATTTAAAGGAGAGGAGGAATAGGTCGAATTTAGGACACGGAGAGAGACCCAGTGAAGTTCTTTGAAGATCTCTGAAAAAGTGAAGCTACAACTGAAGATTTCAAAAGGTGAGATTTCAACAGTTATTAATTTAAAACTGCACCTGTCTGCATTCCAATTGGTACCCTACTCCCTATGTAGTGAGCTACTTTTGAAAAGGGCCCATAGAGCCTACAGTATGTGTTCCTTGTCAAAGTAGTGCACTACATAGGGAATATGGTGACATTTAGGAAGCATACATTTTCCTGTGTGCTAGGCTATTCTATTGTATGTGGTTGAAGGAATGATACCTGGTATTCCTTATCATAGTGTTTCCCAAACTCGGTCCAAAATGTGCACCCAAGGACCGAAATGGGGAAACATTGCCTTAGGAGTTCCATATGTACCCAACACAGTTTTTCCATAACCTCTCCTCCAGTTCCCCCAGATCAACTTATTGGATTTATTCCAGTACAAGCACAGCTGACAAATGGTCAACTAATCATCAAGCCCTTTAACTGAATCTGATGTGATAGCAGTGGAATACATCAGCTAAGTGGAATGGCTGGGAGTAATCGAGGAGAGGCTAGGGAAACTGCATTCACCTACTCTGAAGTACTCACTGAATTTGTCTTAACGGCTTCTCTCTCTCTCACTGTATTTGTCTGTCTCTCTGTCTGTCTGTGTGGCGCTCTTTCGCTCTCTCTCTCTCTCTCTCTCTCTCTCTCTCTCTCTCTCTCTCTCTCTCTCAGAAGACTATAACGATGGCGATGTTGACCATTCTTCTGCTTCTCAGCGCTGCCATTGTTCTGGGCGAGGCCTTTGATCTACGTGCCACAAGTAAGAGGGAATCCATTCTACACTTTACATTATGAATTAATTAATTCTGTATTTTTTTATGTTTTAGCAGAGGTGTGTGTGTGTGTGTGTGTGTGTGTGTGTGTGTGTGTGTGTGTGTGTGTGTGTGTGTGTGTGTGTGTGTGTGTGTGTGTGTGTGTGTGTGTGTGTGTGTGTGTGTGTGTGTGTGTGTGTGTGTGTGTGTGTGTGTGTGTGTGTGTGTGTGTGTCCGACCGACCGACCGACCGACCAGTAATATTGAATAGTTATTTATTATGCAAGGTGATTTGTAGATCAGTCAGCATCCTCTCACCTTTAAAGTAAAGTCAACTTCAGTTTGGAACGTGCACTGTGTCTCCTCCTTACAGATGCTGTGGTGGTGGAGGAACAGCAGGAGGTAGGAGCAGCAGAGAGTGATCCTCCATGCCCCGGAGGTTGGACCAAATACGAATCACGTTGCTTTATGTTTGTCAACACTGCAATGACATGGCCCCAAGCTGAGGTATATCATTCTTACCCACTACTGTGAATTAAAGTAGAAGTTAAATTGAAATCAACTCTCTTATTTGTTTCGACGTTATTGTCCAGAAGACAAATTCTCACAGACTGGCCTACTGACTAATACCTACATTATGAAATGTCTTTGTCCCTGTCACTTTCTCTAGAGCTACTGTCTATCCCTTCGAGCAAACCTGGCCTCTGTGCACAACTGTGGGGAGAACTATAATTTACAGCAATTGGTGTTGAAAAACACTGGCCAACAACATTCTACCTGGATTGGAGGATTTGATGCTATTCAGGTAGAGTATACTCACAGATGAATAGGATATTTGCTCATCAATATCTCAAGGGTCACTTGTGAAGTCAGATCTAGGTTTGAACGATCTTATAGATGTACTCCCCCCAAAAATACCCACTTCAGTATTCCCTGGCACACTATAATAATAATAATAATAATAACAATGACGAAAGTAACAATAATACAAAACTCATTAAGTATTTATGGTTGTGAAATAGTAGTATTAGGGGAAGTGATGGCAGTAGTAATGGTAGTAATAGTAGTGGTAGTGGTAGTGGAAGGGGTAGTGACGGCAGCAGTAGTGGTAGTAGTAGTAATAGTAGTGGTAGTGGTAGGGGTCATGACGGCAGTAGTAATGGTAGTAATAGTAGTGGGAGTGGTAGTGGTAGTGACGGCAGTAGTAGTGGTAGCAGTAGTAATAGTAGTGGTAGTGGTAGGGGTAGTGACAGCAGTAGTAGTGGTAGCAGTAGTAATAGTAGTGGTAGTGGTAGGGGTAGTGACGGCAGTAGTAGTGGTAGCAGTAGTAATAGTAGTGGTAGGGGTAGTGACGGCAGTAGTAGTGGTAGTAGTAGTAATAGTAGTGGTAGTGGTAGTGACAGCAGTAGTAGTGGTAGTAGTAGTAGTAGTGGTGGGGTAGTGACGGCAGTAGTAATGGTAGTAATAGTAGTGGTAGGGGTAGTGACGGCAGTAGTAATGGTAGTAATAGTAGTGGTAGTGGTAGTGACGGCAGTAGTAGTGGTAGCAGTAGTAATAGTAGTGGTAGTGGTAAGGTCAATTGAAAATCAGAGCATGCTATGTCAATGATAAGGGTGTTGAATGCGAGAGATTCCTGTTTTTTTCCCATGTGAGCACAGAGTGAAATGCAGAGGCGATCAACGCTGTTATAATGGAAACTACTGGCAAATACAACTCAACCCAAACTCATCTGCCAAACTTACGATGGGGGAAAGCTGCATGTTATGTACCCAGTAGGTCCCTCTGGCCCTCTGGCACTGGCCTTTTAACTATCCCACGCCTAGGACCAAGAGGCATGGAGAGTCAGCCTTTAGCTACTAAGCCCCCAGCCTCTGGAATAGTCTGCCAGAGAACCTGAGGGGGGCCGAAACTATGGACATATTTAAAAGAGATCTTAAAACACACTTTTTTACCTCTGCTTTTCCTTAGGTCGTTTTTTAGTTGTTCAGTTTGTGTAATTATTTAGTTTTTGTCTTATATTTGTTGTGTAGTAAATATTTCAGCTTTTATTTTCATTGTTCTTTGTTAGTTTTTCTCCTCTAAAGCACATTGTGCTACATTCCATGTCTGAAATGTGCTGTATAAATAAAGCTTGATTTGATTTACGTGGGCAGCAAGGTGGGGTTCAGGCGCTCGTGAAAACCCACTGTCAATATGCCCTGTTCATTCATTGTTATGCCCACAAACTAAACTTAGTTTAGGCACAGGGGACAAACAATATTCAAAACGCAAAAAATGTTTTTGCATCCATTGACAATTTTACCCATCATGCATTTTACAGACATGCTTACTGAGGTTGACAATACCATTCGGTTACCGGGAGGCTGTGCAACTCATAGGAACTTCAAAAGTAGAGCAGTGCATGCTGTGCACGAAGGCCAGAGATCATTGGACACTGTTTTTGATCGGATCATTACTGAGCCCAGCTGTGATAAAGATTCAATCGCCCAGAGCAGTGCTCTGAAACAGAAACTGAAGGACTTCATGTTAATTGTTTTAGTTGGTGTTTGAGGCCATTTTTTGATTCACCGAACAACTGTTTCAGGCCCTACAGAGCAAATCTCTTGACGTAAGACATTCTTGTGTACAGGTAGATGGTACATGGCTATTTCAGCCACACCAGTTGCTGACAGGTGTATAAAATCGAGCACACCGCGATGCAGTCTCCATAGACAAACACTGGCTGTAGAATGGCCTTACTGAAGAGCTCAGTGACTTTCAATGTGGCAACGTCATAGGATGCCACCTTTCCAACAAGTCAGATTGTAAAAATTTCTGCCCTACTAGAGCTGCCACGGTCAACTGTAAGTACTGTTATTGTGAGGTGGAAATGTCTAGGAGCAACAACGGCTCAGCCGCTAAGTGGTAGGCCACACAAGCTGACAGAATGGGACCACCAAGTGCTGAAGCGCGTAGTGCGTAAAAATCATCTGTCCTAGCTTCCCGAGTGGCGCAGTGCTCTAAGGCAATGCATCGCAGTGCTAGCTGTGCCACTAGAGATCCTGGTTCGCAGCCAGCCGTAACCGGGAGACCAATGGGGCGGCGCACAATTGGCCCAGCGTCGTCCGGGTTAGGGGAGGGTTTGACCTGCAGGGATGTTCTTGTCCCATCACGCACTAGCAACTCCTGTGGCGGGCCGGGCGCAATGCACGCTGGCACGGTCGCCAGGTGTACGTGTTTCCTCCAACACATCAGTGCGGCTGGCTTCCGGGTTAAGCGGGCATTGTGTCAAGAAGCGGTGCATGGTTGGGTTGTGTTTCGGCGGACGCACGGCTCTCGACCTTCGCCTCTCCCGAGTCCTTACGGGAGTTGCAGCGATGGGACAAGACTAACTACCAAATGGATACCACGAAATTGGGGAGAAAAAGGGGTAAAAAAAATATATATAATAATAACTAAAGAAATGTAAAAAATAAGATCTAAAAATAAAGAACAACGAATAAAATAAAGAACAAAAAATGTCATTCATATAAAAATAAATAAACAAAAAATAATCATCTGTCCTTGGTTGCAACACTCACTACTGAGTTCCAAACTGCCTCTGGAAGCAACATCAGCACAAGAACTGTTCCTCAGGAGCATCATGAAATGGGTTTCCATGGCCAAGCAGCCGCACACAAGCCTAAGTACAACATGCGCAATGCCAAGCGTTGGCTGGAGTGGTGTAAAGCTTGCCGCCATTGGACTCTGGAGCAGTGGAAATGCGTTCTCTGGAGTGATGAATCACGCCATTCCAGTGAAGGAAAATCTTAATACTACAGCACAATGACATTCTAGACAATTCTGTGCTTCCAACTTTGTGGCAACAGTTTGGGGAAGGCCCTTTCATGTTTCAGCATGACGATGCCCCTGTGCACAAAGTAAGGTCCATACAGAAATGTATTGTCGAGATTGGTGTGGAAGAACTTGCCTGGCCTGCACAGAACCCTGAGCTAAACTCCATCGAACAACTTTGGGATGAACTGTAACACCGACTCCAAGCCAGGCATAATTGCCCAACATCAGTGCCCGACCTCACTAATGCTCTTGTGGCTGAATGGAAGCTAGTCCCTGCAGCAATGTTCCAACATCTAGTGGAAAGCCTTCACAGAAGAGTGGAGGCTGTTAAAGCAGCAAAGGGGGAACCAACTCCATATTAATGCCCATGATTTTGGAATGAGATGTTCAACGAGCAGGTGTTCACATACTTTTCGTCATGTAGTGTATCTGTGACCAACAGATGCATATCTGCATTCCCAGTCATGTGAAATCCACAGATTAGGTCCTAATGAATTTATTTAAATTAAATGATTTCCTTATAGGAACTGTAACTCAGCAACATCTTTGAAATTGTTGCATATTTGTTCAGTATATAAATTAATGGGTGCAATTAAGAAAACCGTTCCAATAGGATTCTGATAGAGGTGATTACAAAATCCTATAGAATTGCTAAAATCATATAGGGTCCAACAGTATTACTTTTTATTTCCAATAGGAAAAAATGGGTCTAATAGGATTCCAATAGGATTCTGATACAGGTGACACAAAATCCTATAGGACTGCGAGAATCCTACAGGATCCAATATGATAACTTTTTAATTTAAATCAAATCAAATCAAATGTCATTTGTCACATGCGCCAAAAACAACAATAACCTTACTGTTAAATGCTTACTTACAAGTAGTCCAATAGTATTCCAATAGGATTCTGATTGAGGTGTTGCAAAATCCTATAGGATTGTGAGAATCCTATGGGATTCTATTTGAAAAATCACAAATGCTATAGGATTTTTTGACCAAGGATAGGCCAACATTGCTGTTCTCCAGAATGAACGAGTAGTACGTTCCACCTAGCCACCTTGCCACCACATTCAGCAGCGTTTTTTGGGCATCACATAACCCATCACCTGCACTTTAGGAGTGGAAGCCTTTACTGTTAGTTGAAGTTGTTTGGGATGGCTGTGTGGATTCCGTCTATTACTCCATTCGTATTTGGGAACCCATTGATGGGAAAGAAACCCCTCTTGAATTTAACCTGTTGTGCGATGGTATATGGAAATTGAATGTTACAGTTCATTTGACTGATGATTGTCCCCAAAACATTGGCTCATTGAGGGATGTGAGATGGTGATCGCCAAGCTCCCACTGAAAAGTACCCATTGCCAAAAACCTGAGGGTGGATAGCACTTTGATGTGCAGCGGAAAGTGTTTGCTTTTCTAAAGTAGATTTTAAATCCTCGCAAAGATCCTATGTGATTGGTTTTTGGAAACTACAGTATATCTGATGAGCCAATCTGTTCTTTCTGCAAAAAAGTCCCATCTGTCTCTAAAAACACGCTCTCTGCGGAATGCAGCCTGTGCTAAATCTTCCAACAGGGCAAGATCAGCCATCTCTCATTCGAATTTTCCCATTATATTAGTATTTTATAGTATTTCAACAATGGTTTCACTTTCACACATGCCTCTAATTTAACACATTACTGTACTTTATGTGGATTATCTGAGGACGTGGAAACCGGTCAGTATATTTTACAATAGTTATCTTTTGTTTATTTTTAGTCCCATCCAGCTCCACTTAACCCCTCCAATCTATCTCTGAACATCATCCATATATTTTTCAACTGTGCTGTGTTGTTTCACTAATGTTCTGAACCTTTCTATTTTCATAGATTCTACATATTGTACATTTAAATTTTTGGGGGGCTGAGAGTATTATTATATTATTGATCGATTGACTATGACTTTTTAAATCACCCAGCAGTGCTATTTGCAGAAAGGGACATAACTTGGCAGGGTGTCTGGGGGTCCTCCCATTTTTGGGGGCATCTAAAGCACATTTCCTACATTTCTACACAATCTAATATGACCGTTGGCCCTTCTAGCCTTCTCTATTTAGAACAACAAAAAGTAAGCAAAAATGCCCACAGTCATCAAGCTAGGTAAGAGAATATTAAATATGTTGAAGTGATTGATAAGACTGAACTTGATCCATGATCATTCAATAATCAATATTGTGTTGCACCTTTAACCAATAGCCTGACAAATGAACAACTCTTACAAATAAAGTACAAGGACATCCTCTATATCAAATTTCAGCAAGACAACCCAGCCAACCCAAGCCGCCTACACACCCGACCCCCACCAGTCTAGTCAATAACTCAACTCTCTCCCCAACACAACTGCCTTCCCATCTTTTTTTTATGTCTCAAGGGAAAGGTTTGGAAAACAAAAGTTGAATGAAAACACACATACACCTACACATTAACACACAGAAACAGTACACCTTCCATATAATTTATACCATAGGCCTAATAGTACTGTAGAGCTATTTTTACTTGCACACAATATAGCTGGGTCTCCCTGTCCTGCCCCTAGGGGTCCACTGCCCTGCAGCGCCTCAACCCAACACACCCCACTCAGCTTTAGGATCTTAGTGAAACATGTATTATTGGTTTCAGGTGTGTTAGGCCAAGGCCAGAGTGACAACAGGACAGGACTGAGCAACCCAGCAGCTAGGGATTGCCTAAATAGGTATCTTCCCTGACGTGGGCATGTTTTCAATACAGTCTCCTTTTGTCGTACAGTGTTCCATATAAGGCATCCAGACCTTATGAAAGTTTCACAGTTTACTCTTAATCTTAAAACGAATCTAGTGATACTGTACATAACTTGAAATTTCTTACATACATTGTGGGAGGATAACCAACCTTCCAGTTAATGGCAATGCCTTTATTAGCCATTATAAATGCTAGGTTACACAGTTTCTTCTGATAACAATCTCCAGTATCAACATTTCCAAGCAAACAAAAACAGGGAGAAGGGAGAATATGTAGACATGCTGAGATAAAACAACATACTCTTTGCCAGAATTCAGTCAGCCTTCACAAGACCACAACATATGCAAATATCTTCCCCTTTACACCTCCAGCAGAATAATACCATTTCGGAGTGCATGATATTCAGTTTCATTGGCATATACAGTAGTGTGTTCTCTGGATGGTCTTAAACTGCCGTGATTTATGTCTGAGATGATATGAACATGACTGGGCATTCTAACATGTCTGTATCCATTCATCATCATCAATAGCGTCTCCCAGGTCTTTCTCACATTTTTGTTTTATATGTTTTGTGTCATCGGGAAAAGCCTCTATCAACTCTTGATACAGTTTTGAAATCAACTTTAGAGGTTTGTAAGACTGCCTTAAAATAGCATCTGGCTTGTCCAGTGTTTGCAGGACAGAGAGGTGAGAGAGAGAATAAAGTGTTGTATCTGCAAAAATTCACCTCACCTCTGTCACAGACCGGTCTTCCCTGGCTGTCTAACCCTACTGGGACCCCTGTCACCATTTGAACCTGCTAAGACATGATGAGCATAGTGTTGTGTACTGACTGCACTAGAGGGCTGCATTCGCACAGGATGCCTGCGAGACCTGCGGGTCCCGGCAGAGATCATTGCGGCGTGGTCAGCATTTTTCATTCGGAAGGCGGAAGCGGGTGGTCATACAGACGACTTTGGGATTCAAATATTTTTGTCATCCCACAGATTCTTTTGAAACGGTCTTTGTTCTGCTTTGTATGCGTTAGCCTACTTATGGTATTAATAACACATATTTGTCCCATTATTCACACACTCAGAATTCGCTGCTTCAACTTCAGTAGTGTCTACCTCTTCTAGTTGGGCGTGAGAGTTCAAGTGCGCCTAGTATGTGTGGTCTCATTGAAATAGAGTAGGCTGCCTACATAGGCCGGAGAATCACGTGGCAATTAACTTGAATATGAAATTAACTTTAAAATGATTAGACTGTAGTGTACTACAGTGTCTGTAAATAAATATTGCCACAGGGTGGGGTGCTGGCAGGAGCAGGATGAAGCAATTGGTCCCGCGCAGACCTCTACTGTGCATCATGACAGTGAAGCCTGTAATGTTATAGCTGTTTATTACTGTGTCAGTGTGAAAAGTAAGGAATTATCTTGGGAAACTGACAGATCAATAACGTTACATTAACGTACTGACTAATACAACTCACAAGTAGAAAGAAACAAAGAAATAATGAAATATTATAATAAATATTTCTCTCCATTGGCTCTAATGTGTCTGAGCATCCTGAACTTGATGGGTATGCTATTTCCATCCATCCATCCATTTGGTTCCTGCTGTTCTGACAATTACATGCATGTGTGCATTCCTTGTCTTTCGAAATCATACAATGAGGCAAAATCAGAACATGGAGGCAAGAAAAGCCATTGTCCTCTCAGTATTATCATAGATGCGCCAACGTGCAAGTACACAAACTGAAATGTGCATGTACAAGCTTACAGCATACTGTTACAGTATACCATATAAATAGTTTATGTCTATGCTGTATACATCAGTCAATGTGTGAAATATATGTACTGTAGGCAGAGATCAAGGCCAGGGCAAGCAGCAGAAGGCAGACAAGGCAGAGAAGGGAAGGGACAGGGGTGGACTGAAGACAATAGAGAGAGCACCAAGCTCACCTCGGGGCAGACAGTGGTATTAGTTTGAGGACTGATTCATTATCCCTCAAGCACTGGGGATGAAATAGAATAAACCATGATCATGCTGTCTGTCTGTACCTTTACAGTTTCAGGGCTCACATTATGTTAATGCCTATGCCTTGTGCTATATGCAGATATGCAATTTGCTCTATGAGCAGGAATTGGCATCAGAATACTTGTGATTGAATGTTGCCATGTTTAAATGTTTAACTGGCAATGACGTAGGGTGACTGCTTGAGGCGGTGCCCCTCTCTGTGGAGCTCCCTCTGACTCTCCGCCCTTGGAGGCGTTTCAAATCTCGCAGAGAGTAATGATCAAATATCGTCTCTATCTATATAACGTTAGCTAGCTAACGTCATTTTGCCTACCAGAAAGACCCCCAGGTCACCAAAAGGCCTTTATTCATAGTTTTGCGTGTTAGCTACTACATACTGAAAGGCTAGCCCGCGTTTTCCATCAGACTTCGACATTATTGTTCTGCGATTTCTGGGCCCTGTGGTGCGCGGATGGATTAGCTTTGTGGCAGACAATAGTGAGTCTTATTGTGTGCATATGCCAGCTTAATACAATGTCATCATGCCTTATATTTTACTCCACGTTATACTGGTTGGTGAGAAAGTATTGTTATAAATAGTCAAAATGGTTGGTTGTGTTTTGGGCGTGTTGACAGGCGCATCTAGCTAAGTTGCTAGCTACTGTTGCTAACCATTATTAGCTAGCTTCTGTTGATGTTGTCAGCTGACGTTTGCAAGAACAGTCTTAACTTAGCATCGTTAGTTAGCTAACTATCTGTGCATTGATGCTGAACTGTGCTCCTTGATTCTAAGTAGGTATATATATATATATATATATATCGTTATTTGTTACCGAACATAGCTAGACTACATGCGGGCGAGGTTCTGTCAGGAATGTTTATCATTAGCCTAACGTTAGTTAACCTATTGAGATTGTGTTGAAGATGGAGCCTTTTCCAAGCCTTTTTCCATCATGCCATGCGTGTGTTTATTGTATTATCATTGAACACACTATGTTTGGCATTACTTTGCTTACTAGTTAAATCGATGTTTGCTAGTGTCGCAGACTCGCAGTTAACTAATGTAGCTAACTTAGCTGGTTAGTTAGTGTAGCTAAGCCATCTAACCTTACCCAGCCAAAATATTTAACTCGCCCCAGCCAGCCAGTCTGCCATATCATAGCTTGCCAGACTCTGTTGCCATGTTTTTTGGCAAATCTTTACATATCGCTCAGCAATTTGCAAATAGAACCATATAGGTTATGTTTGCAAGTAACTAATTTGGCTAGCTAACGTTAGTTAGATAACTAGATGACTAACATATTGTTGATGAAATATGCACTTCATGTGTTAAAGCTGTTTACCCCAAACTGCATAGATCAATATGAAATCTGACAAGGCAGCCTCTCCTGAGAATGCATTAGGGGAGAATCGCATGGTTTGTCCTTTCAAATAGAGCTGTAGTACAGCCATTTTAACCACAACTAGCGGGGTATTGTAATGGCTACGTTTTGTCTTTAGATCTCTACTCAGACATTGTATTAGGCAAGCTAATGGTTCTACTGAATTATGTCTGCACTTTGTACACAAGTGCTATTAGTGTAGGCCAGAGTATCATACTGATGCTTTCATGAATACATTGCATGATGTTTTCTAATTTCACATTGGTATGATAACTATGGAAATGACTGCACTATTGACATACCAGCACTCATTCCAACTTAAAATATATTTCACATAAAACATGGTGACTCACTTTGTTTTCATATTTCCATGACAGTTGAATTTGTAAGGCCTAAGGCAAACACACAGAGGTCATCATGGGTGACGACAGTGAGTGGATGAAGTTGCCCATCGACCAGAAGTGTGAACACAAGGTGATTACCCCTTACACACACTATAAAACAAACCTGACTCTCCTCAGTGTTGAATCCTTGCTGGATGCGTTTCACCAGCTGTGGTTTTGTTTCATAAAATGGTATTCAATAGCACACTCAGTATTCTCATTGTAAGATCATTTATAGAGCAGCTTTTATTGAACATGTTTTTTCCCACATAACATCTAATTTAGACTGGTTTTCCAGCAGCATAGAGCTAGACTGGAGAAGGCTTATTGGCTTCTTCCAAAAGGATAACTTAAAACCCAGTAACACTTATGATTTAGAGTTTCGAATCCCTCTTCAGAGTTTCTCTCAAATGATCGAAACCCCTTACTGACTGCTTCAATCACAATGTTTTATATGCTAGGCCAATCAACAGCCCAATATAACATCCAAAGAAGGCCCATTTTAAATTAGTTTCTCTACTCTGGCATTCCAACTAGAATCTGGATCACATCACCCTATCCCTTAGTTACAAACTCGAAATGACCTTGACTCCCTCTCCTCACAATGCTCACTATTCTCCTGCTTCATCCCAACCAAGGTATGGAAGGCCAGACTAAATGGCTATGAAGAAGCCCTGAAGCTCTTCCAGCGTATAGAGGACGAGAAGAGCCCAGAATGGGGCAAATACCTGGGCCTGCTTAAGAAGTTTGTGACAGACTCAAATGCTGTGGCCCAGCTCAAGGGCCTCGAGGCAGCACTTGCTTACGTTGAGAATGCTCATTTGGCTGGCAAGTAAGTATTAAAACTACATCTGACTACTAGACTGTACTGTGTAAAAATGAGTAATACCTAGCTTGTTCTCAGTCTTCAGGCTACTTGAATATTTCCTGATGTAAACACTGTTTAAATAATTAATGAATAGGCCTAATTTATAGCCTGGGTGTACAGGTTAGGTGATTTCATAGAATTATAATACATGACTCATCGTAATTCTATGGATTAATATAACAACAGTCTCCCAGTGAAATCTTTCTGTTTGTGTTATAAGTACTGCTCTCTGTGTGAGTATGGGCTTGTTGTGGAAAGCTCCAGTAAGATGCAACACAGTCAGGAGAAATGTGATGCCTGTCTGATATTTATTTATGGCGTGAGTCAGTCTGACATCATAGCCGTCTATTGTGTGCAGCCTATTGGGCAAGGATTACACTATTGAATGACTGGTAGATACTGAGTTTAGCTAAAAGGTGGTATTTCCAGATGACCTCTTCCACCTCCTGGACAGCGTCTGGTTATGAACAACATGGTATTATATTGTACAAAAACAAGCACTTGCATTCTACAATGGTATCTAATGTCAAATATTGTTTCCACAAACCCTTGTTATATGATGTACACTCCACAGTATGTATTCCACATTTTACAGAATTTTAACGGCTTGTATTTGAATGGTTGGCTAAGTATTCTTCTCTGTATTGTGCTTGTGTTCCAGAACATCAGGAGAGGTGGTGTCTGGAGTGGTCAGTAAAGTGTTTAACCAGCCTAAAGCCAGGGCCAAAGAGCTGGGCTCTGACATCTGCCTCATGTACATAGAGATCGAGAGGGCTGAGGTGGTTCAGGACGAGCTCATCAAAGGCCTCGATAACAAAAACCCTAAGATTGTTGTCACCTGTATTGAAACTTTAAGGAAGGCACTTAGGTGAGTTGTTCAATTTCTTAGTTTTCCTAGAGATTTCTCCAACCAATTAATTCTCTTTTTTTTCTTTTTTTACCATCGCTATTTTCATTACATACATAGGCCTAAATTCTGAAATGTAACATGATTTTTCTTTTATTTCCAGTGAATTTGGCTCCAAGATTATTACCCTGAAGCCAGTGGTGAAAGTTTTGCCCAAACAGTTTGAGTCGAGAGAAAAGGCAGTCCGAGATGAGGCCAAACTACTCTCAGTAGAGATCTATAAATGGATCCGGGATGCTCTGCGACCTCCTCTCCAGGGCATCAACTCTGTTCAGGTGTGATGACACTTCTGAACACTTTCATACACATCCCATCTCCTCTTTGCCTTCTCAAAACGCATAGGAGAAGAAGTTCTGAGGGGAGGGACGTTGGACCTTCTCCAATAATAGGATTATAGCATGGAATTGTGGAAAGACAAATTGAGATGCAGCTAGAGTTTCCGTATGCTCATGTGCAGTATGGGTCTCCCTAAATGCCGGAACAACCGATGAATGGGATGTCTTACAGTTGGGTATCTTACTCTTTCTTCCACAGTTGAAAGAGCTGGAAGAGGAGTGGGTGAAGCTGCCAACAACGGCCCCTAAACAGAGTCGCTTCCTCCGCTCCCAGCAGGCCCTCAAGGCCAGGTTTGAACAGCAGCAAGCGGCTGGAGGAGACGAGGCAGACGGTAGGCTTTCTCATAAATAGTTTTGATGTTCACATTTAAGCCTTTTACACCCCCCCCCCCCCCTTTTTCCTAGCCTGGGTGGCGGTGTGTTTGTGCTATCTTGCCCACTCCTTATGGAAATGTTGGCTAGATGGAACAATCAGATCTGTGACTAGGCTGCTTTTTACCCCCTGCAGCTTAATTCCATTTGTGGAACAATTGATCTTCATCGATGGCGTTTGAGAGTGAATTTGTGCAGTGCTTTATAACTTTGTGAAAGTGAACTTTAAATGCCCAGGTGTTGTTGAAAGACAAGAAGATTGACGTATGATGGAAACTGAGAAAGGCCTTTGTGCTGAAGCGTCAACATCAAACCGTCTCCAATATATCCCCTCGTCTTTTTTTCTTCTTCACTACTCTTACTAATGAGATGGGTCTAGGACAACAAAATCAGATGGTCTCAGTCTGTAAACTCTTTCAGGAGATGACGATGACGAACCTGCACCTCAAGTTGATCCTTATGAGCTGCTGGAACCAGTGGAGATCCTCTCAAAACTACCTAAAGACTTCTATGACAAAATTGTAAGTTTGAGCCCCTGTGTTTTAGGAAAGGCCCTATTGGATCTTTGGATGTGATGTAATGCTAAATGTGTCTAAATTATTTTATATGATTAGTTTCACTGCAATTTTGTTTCTTGTAACAACTATCTGATTTTTATCTGACCATAGGAGGCCAGAAAATGGCAGGAGAGGAAAGAGGCCTTAGAAGCATTGGAGACCTTGGCTAAAACCCCTAAATTGGAGAACGGTGACTATGGGGACTTAGTCAGAGCACTAAAAAAGGTACAGTACCATGCATATCAGCTTAATGGAGATGCCAGGGATCCTGGGAAATGGAATGTGTCTCAAGGAAGTAGGTCGGTCGACAATGAAAAATCTACTGAACAACTCTGTCTTGTTTTCCAGGTTATTGGGAAAGATGCAAATGTTATGTTGGTGACCTTGGCAGCCAAGTGTTTGGCTGGACTAGCTGCTGGGCTCCGGAAGAAGTTTGGAACATATGCAGGACATGTAAGTTAACTAGCTAGCTATCCTCATGGCAGAGGGAACATCTCTTTATGCATCTTGATTTCTGACAAAAAATAAGTACTTATATATTATGCGCAATGTTTTCAAGGTGGTGCCAACGATTTTAGAAAAGTTTAAAGAGAAGAAACCTCAAGTGGTCCAGGCCTTGCAAGAGGCTATTGATGCAGTCTTCCTTACTGTGAGTATGCTGTTTCATCCAGTGTAGATGCGTATAGATTGCATTTGGATTATTGTTACAGTGATATTTGTGTTGTTCATTCGATTAGTTCCTCAATTTCTTGATTAACCCGGAAGCCAGCCGCACCAATGTGTCGGAGGAAACACCGTACAACTGGCGACCGTGTCAGTGCATGCTCCCGGCCCGCCACATGAGTCTCTAGAGCGCAATGGGACATCCCTGCCAGCCAAACCCTTCCCTAACCCGTACGATGCTGGCCAATTATATGCAGCCTCATGGGTCTCCCTGTCGCTGCCGGCTGCGACACAGCCCGGGATCGAACCCAGATCTGTAGTGACTCCGCTAGCACTGCCTTAGACTGCTGCGCCACTCGGGAGGCCTTCAATGTCTTGTTTTTGACACAATCCTATCCATGTTTTTCAGACAACTCTCCAGAATATCAGTGAGGATGTATTGGGGGTGATGGACAATAAGAACCCTTCCATCAAACAACAGGCCTCTCTGTTCCTGGCCAGAAGCTTCCGCCACTGTACCCAAGCCACATTGCCAAAGAGCATGCTCAAAGCTTTCTGCCCTGCATTTCTCAAGGTATCTGAACATTTCCTATTTCTAAGCAGGCAAATTCAGGGCTGGTTTCCCAGAAACAGATTAAGTGTTGTCCTGGACTAAATAGCATGCTTAGTCAAGACTCTAACATTGTAAATGCTTTTTAGTCTAGGACTAGGCGTTATCTGTGTCTGGGAAAATGGCCCTCTGTTCAAATTATGCTCTGTGCTCAAATTTGTGATTGAGTGTATGGAGTAATGCTCATACTCCTGATCTCTTGATTAACCCTCTCAGCAAGTGAATGATTCGGCCCCAGAGGTGAGAGATGCTGCGTATGAAGCTTTGGGTACAGCCATGAAGGTGGTGGGTGAGAAGGCTGTCAACCCATTCCTGACTGATCTGGATAAACTCAAGCTTGACAAGGTGAGGCTAGGGCTGTTGCGATGACCGTATTACCGCCACACCGGCGGTCACGAGTCATGAAGGCAGTCAAATTCCACGTCACCGTTTAGTCACGGTAATGATGATTCTCCAAGTTCTTATGCTGCTGATGGTCATTAGTAGCCAACCAAACTTGCTAGCTGCCTGGTACTCAGCACTCTATTGTCCCTCTAATCACACTGACATCAATGCAAATGTGTTCGAAAATCTAATCAAACACTTCATGAGAGCCCATGAGCTCATGTTGTGCAACATTTCTATAGGCTATGCAATTGTGCGAGAAAACAGAGTGATGGCCTCTATTAAAAAGAGGAGGATCCCATCAGCTTTCTATAGGCTTGCCCTACTATATTTATTTCTCAACTTTCCTAATGTTAAGCACATTGCTTATCTTTACAACAGGAGTATAGCCTACCTGACTGGCATGAAAATGAACCACAGGAAAAGTGTCCTCCATTCACTATTTAAGTGCATAGATGACATGATTTTTTCCCGCTACCTCTGTTTGGAGACTGGTTCATTGTCATGCACCTGTCTAAATCCAAACTTCACACATATATGTTGATGGATTCTGGGTGCTAAACACCTAAACTTGGGATAAGGTTAATTATCATGTATCCTATTGAAATATTGAGTGCTATGGTTTAGAGGGTCTACACCAGAAGTTCATTGTTATCTGTAGGAGGAAGGTATATAGTGTGTGCAACTAAGCTTGGAATGTACTGAGTGCAGGGAAAGCGATCACATGTGGCAGGCATTGATAAGGGGGGAGAGCCATGGATTACTGATGAAGGGGGTCTAGGTCAGGTCACGTTACGTTAAGGGAGAAATAAAAGTTTATGGCCCGTATCACTTAGTGTCCTGCCTTGCAGTAAAGATACAATGTTTGTACAGATGTGTAGGAGGAGACTCCGTCTAGGAGGAAGGGTTAAATATCAGTGCTTTTGTGAAAAGGTTTTTGTCTAATGCAGCTGTATTGATCCTCTGGGAAGAATAAACTTGGTTAAGCTTTCATAGTGTCACTGAAATTAGAACCTGACAAGATTAAATCAAGGATAGTCTGATGGGTGACAGTATTAGCCTATCACTTGTGAATTATATATTATCACTTGGGAATGATGCCCAGCATAAGAAACAATGCCTTTTTTTGCGTGACTTTTTCGAATCAGTCGCACACCTCATGTAGCTTAGTCCATAGTCCTTTAGTTGTGATACAAACCTTATCAAAACACAAAGTGGCCAAATAACATCTTAGAATTAAGCACATTAATCCGCTTTACAAGGAGTGTAGAGCCTAACTGGCATATATAAGCAGCCCATGAGTTTCAAGTTTGGGGAAGATAATTTTCCCCATAAAAATGCACCTTTTATAATAAAAGCATTGCATGTATAATCGCATTTGCGGTCACTTTTGATAATGGTGTTTTCCCGCTAATGGAACATTCATGCTTATAGCTTCCTGCTGTGTGCGCATTGCTGCACTTATAATGTGAATAAATAGCTTAATAGTTTATTAACATATTTTAAGCTAAACGTTCTGATCTGTTGCGTCAGCCACAATTCGTTAAAAAAATAAAAATTGGTGCTAGTAGTTGTATTCATTTGGGATCTATCGCATCCCACAACTGTCTCAGACTATGTTTGGAATATTTATTTCTCACACAGAATAGAATAGGTGAACTTTTGTACTATGGGGATAGTAGATTGACATAGGCTAGTGCTTTTGCTGTTCCTTTAGGCCTACTCATCTTGTTGGCTGACGAAAAGTAAATATGGACCGTTCTTCCAATATGCATCTCGGAATTGGATAAGGGCGCACACAGTTGCATCCCTGATGTCTGTCTTCACTTGTAGCCAATGAGTAACACCTGATCACGTGATGGAGAACCATGTGAGTGAGAGGTGCTTTAGAGCGCGCAGCACTCTGGGAGAAGGGCACAATGCAGCACTCTGGGAGAAGGGCACAATGCAGCACTCTGGGAGAAGGGCACAATGCAGCACTCTGGGAGAAGGGCACAATGCAGCACTCTGGGAGAAGGGCACAATGCAGCACTCTGGGAGAAGGGCACAATGCAGCACTCTGGGAGAAGGGCACAATGCAGCACTCTGGGAGAAGGGCACAATGCAGCACTCTGGGAGAAGGGCACAATGCAGCACTCTGGGAGAAGGGCACAATGCAGCACTCTGGGAGAAGGGCACAACAGCCACTGGCCGTAAAAGGCATCAAGTTTTTTTTTAGGGTGCGTTATGGCCACACAAAGGGATGCCGTTGGGAAATTCGAGGCATTATCAAGTGCTTGTCAAATTGTGAATAAGAGACGGATGAAGTGCGACTTTTCAATGCATCATTAGTCGCATCATGCAGCCCTACAATGTATTAAATCAAAACATATAGCCCAACGTTTGTAGAACTAAAGTTAAATTACTAACTCTAAATTAAGCATATAGAAGTACTTTTTTTTTTGGTAACCGCTCAACACAGAATAGCCGCATGTGCGCACACCCTCAAATCATTTGGAGAAAATATCCTTTCTATTTTATTCAGCTTTGTTCAATTGTATTCTTCAAACTATAAAATAATGCCACGGAATTCTAAGCAAATCTTGTCTGCTAAATAAACTAGTGTAGCCACAGCCATTTGTCATAGCCATATCGGACCTAACATGAGCACAACTCAAAGTATGCTATTCTGTTCTTCTGAAATAGACTACATTTTCTTCATATCATGTTTCTTTAGACCTAAAATAAATAATGGATTAGTGATGGTGTAGGCTATATTAAATGGATTTAAAATGTAGATGTTCCAAAGGTCTGCATCAGTGGCTTGTATGGAAGCCAGGAGATGCTAAATGTGTTTATGTCAATTACCGTGAGACCGACAGTTATTTGCTTGACAATCACCGGCTGACAATTTCGTGACCGCCACAGCCCTAAGCAAGTCCATATAAAAGATTTATCAGTCTATTCTTTTCTATATATATATATATATTTATATATATTCCTTATCAGTATCCTTATTATTGTTATCTTGTGTTGCTTATCCTATGAAAAACTAGTTTACCCCTTCAGACTAGTTGAGGCCAATGTAGATGAGTTCTTTATTGGATAAGGGTTATATTATGAGTGAGTGAGTGAGGTTGTACCCTTTTGAAGTTTAGCCGTTAAAGAGTTGATAACAAATGAAATGACCTGACCTCCATCTCTAAATGAACAGATTAAAGAAAGTGCTGATAAAGTGGAACTGCTGGGAAAGAAAGGAGGTGGAGGAGCGGAGAAGAAGGCACCTGCTGCAAAGGTTGCACCGCCTGCAAAGGTTGCACCGCCTGCTGAGAATCCAGCTAGATCCTCTGGACCACCCAAGAAGGCCTCAGCAGCTAAGGTGTGATTGGGTGATTGATTATACAATTATAATGCATATAAAGCCACTCCGGCCTGAGACAACATTACAAAGTGAATCCCAGGCTACCAGTTTTGTTTACCAGGCTCACTACACTGCCCCTAATGAGACACAGGAACCATAGTAGTAATAATAATAGATTGCATCTATATAGCGCCTTTCCACCTACAGTAGGTGCTCAAAGCGCTTTGCATAGTAAAGTGGGTGAAAGTCACTACTTCCACCACCAATGTGTGGCAACCAGTTGGGTGATGCACAGCAACCTTTTTGTGGCGGGAACACTCACCATACATCAGCTATCATGGTGGAGAGGTCAGGAGTGATGAATGCCAATTGGGGATTCGGGCAATGATTAGGTGGCCAACTACTATTAAAAAGTTATATTTTTTGTGTTTTTCATTATTTTTGCAGTCTGGTGGACCTCCTAAGAAAGGGAAATCTGCTCTGGGTGCCAAAGGAAAGAAAGTTACTGAAACAAAGGAATTCATAGAGACAGAACTATCGGTAAGTTGGCTCATAACGTTTCACGGTTGTTTCGCAAATTGTAATGTGCAGCCATTTCACCATAGGAATACTCAGTTGTGTTTTGATGCTTTAGTGATCTGTTTCGACATGAGTGAAGCAGTCGTCTCTAGGGTTGGCTCTGGCCCTCTGACCCCGGTTCCTCTCTAGGTTTCTTCTTTCTAGGGAGTTTTTCCTCTTTTCATTAACTTGAGTGCGTTCTTCTGTCTGTGTCCTCTAGATCGAGGTATGTGAGGAGAAGTCGGCCGCAGTGCTCCCTGCCTCCTGCATGCAGCTGCTGGACTCTGCTAACTGGAAGGAGAGACTGGCCAGCATGGAGGAGTTTCAGAAGGTAACTAGTTTTGACCTTGTATAGTTTGACTTCGTTTTTGCTCATACAGTGCATTCAGAAAGTATTCAGACCTCTTCCCCTTTTCCACATGTTGTTACGTTACAGCCTTATTCTAAAATGGATTAAATAGTTTTGGCTTTGTCATTATGAGGTATTGTGTGTAGATTGGGGGGAACGATTTGGTCCATTTTAGAATAAGGCTGTAACGTAACAAAATGTGGATAAAGTCATACTTTCCAAGTGCGCTGTACCTCATAATAAGATACATTTGTGTTCTATTTAATTTGGTGCTTTTGCTCATGTCATGAACATGCTCCATACAACATAATGGTATTGTCATCTGAATTCCAATGTATTTTTAGCATCTACAACTGGCATATAAACATATAAACGTGTAAATAGGTTAGAGACATATTTTAAGTGGCGGCGTCATGTACTGTTATCTTATGCTATGTTCTTTCATGTGATTGTCATCAGGCTGTGGAGCAGATGGACAAGAATGAGATGCCGTGCCAGGCTCTGGTCAGGATGCTGGCCAAGAAGCCAGGCTGGAAAGAGACTAACTTCCAGGTACAGTATACACACTTTAAACACTTACCGATAAAATGGAAGTATCACCAACAAGTATATATTTTAGTGGACAGTCCCTTTTTTTGGTATTGGACCTTGTTTTTGTCCAGCTCCTGTCATTATTTTGGATGCGTGTAGAAAGAAAAACGTATTCACTAGATGGATCCACCCACATGGCTCTGTCTTCATAACTGACTTTTGGCTCTTGGGTTTGTTCAGGTGATGCAGATGAAGCTCCACATTGTGGGTCTGATAGCCCAGAAGGGCTCCTTCTCCAAGACGTCTGCCTTCGTGGTGCTGGACGGCTTGGTTGATAAAATAGGAGATGTGAAGTGTGGGGGTAAAGCTAAGGAGGGCCTGACTGCTACTGCCGAGGCCTGCTCCCTCCCCTGGACTGCTGAACAGGTCTGTTGTCACTATTTGTTTATGACACTGCTGTTCTGGTAGTCTGTTTTTGAATGAAAAGAACAAGACTAAGAAATATGAGAACACAAGTAGGATATATATCACAGCGGTCCCAGGACTGGTTTGGCGATTAGTATGTCATATGTCTGTTCTACAATATATATATTCCCAAATATTACATTTTTCTGTTACAATGTGTGCACTGAACTGACATGCAGGATTGTTGATGACGCTCCGATGTTCTGATCAATGTCATTAAATAGTCTATAATGGACATCACAGCGGCGCTCAACTCAGACAGCAGTGTGTAGCCTACTGTAGTTGCTGGCAAAGTCATTCAAAGCCGATACTTTAGAACTTTCCAGTGCTACTATCTTTGCCATGTAACGGTGTTAATGAAACTAAATCAAAGACCACGTTTCCCCTCTTATGGCTCTCGTGACTTGAACCTTGAGAGGAATATTTACCTTGCATAGAACACACTGCAACTAGCAGACTAGGTCATAGGTCAACTATGGGGCTCATGTACATGTACAAAATTATAATTTTCCTTAAAAGCATGATGATGGTCATGACTTTCTTACATGAAAGGGAGTTTAACTTGGCCCCAACCAATCAAACTGAGATCCTCTTAAGTTTCAGTCATTGGCCTTATTTTTTATTTTTCAACTGGTCCCTGGTCTGTAATGGTTTGACTGGGATAGGGTCCAAGGCAGACAACATGAAAGAGGGTTACTGGTTTATAGATATGATTCCACTTTCTCTAAGAACGTCGCCTGATGGTCCTAAGGGAACATTCTCTGTGGGACCTTTGTCTAGTTCCCTGTACGTTCCCAGGACATCACTGAGGACCATGTCAGGACCTTTTTAGGACGTTCCCAGGACTTTCATGGACATCGCGTAGTTTTTCACTAATGTGCTTCATCCCTCAGGTGGTCTCCATGGTTTTTGCACAGAAGAATCCAAAAAATCAAGCTGAAACCCTCAACTGGTTGTCTAATGCCATGAAGGAATTTGGATTTACTGGGTTAGTCTTACTTTCCATTATTGGAAGTGTATTCATCTACCAATAACAGTATCAACGCCTTCACTGTCCTATGATTTTAGATATTTTAATTCACCAAATCATTGTGGTAACACAAGTCTGCAGGTAAAATGCTTTGTGTTATAAACATTTCTGATAATGTGTATCCCCTGCAGCATCAATGTGAAGGGTTTCATCAACAATGTCAAGACGGCGTTGGGTGCGACCAACCCTGCGGTGCGGACCGCAGCCATCACCCTCCTAGGAGTCATGTACCTGTACATGGGAGCTCCTCTACGTATGTTCTTCGAGGATGAGAAACCTGCCCTGCTGAAACAGATTGACGATGAGTTTGAAAAGGTAGGAAAACCGTGTGAGCAGCATGTTGAGTGAAGTAAACAATATAGTATTTGATGTATGTCTTTTTTCCCTTCTTCCTAATGACTGGCCTCTCTTTGAAATTGGTAGCTAGAGGTTTATTTAAACTTTGATCTGTTCGGTCTACATAAGATGATTCTCTTGTGAACAGACTATTTAAACATTCTGGTACCGTCGATCTGTCATCAGGCTTTAGGCTGCATGAGATAACGAGCAGAATTAGTTCAGTGTTTGGGTTTTCGTCACAGGTTATTTCGACGAATCGGGTTTGGGCGAAGGCAGTGGTCCAACTGGGGGTGGGGATATCCAGCCTGAATAAAAACAGCCGGTATTATCAGTGGGGTGGGGCTGTTTTCTTTTGCAAGGGTGGAGACTAGTGATGTTAATCGGTTAGCTGCCGAAAATACATGCCTAATGGTCTATAGGTTATTTTCATAATTTTGTGGAATTGAATTTGTGCGTATGTATTTTTGTTTGTCGTCATGCATTTAATTTATCACAGCATACAGACCCTAGTTTGAGGAGCTGAATAGCCTACCACATGTCAGTCAGCACGAGAGTAGCTCCTTAGGTTACTGGTGAAACCTGCTTTTATAAGCCCAGTCATTGGCAACAAATAACAATTCTAAATGCATTTGCGTGTTAACTTTGGTGGCCACGATATCAAAAAAGTTGCATTTCTTTTTTTGGTGAAGTGCAATCCCATTTGCCTTTAGGGTGCATAGGCTATAGTCTGCTAACTGTTGACTATCAGCACATCACCTACTTTTCAATGTGAGCTGGAGGCAGGGTAGTGTAATGCGAGCTGGAGGCAGGGTAGTGTAATGCGAGCTGGAGGCAGGGTAGGGTAATGCGAGCTGGAGGCAGGGTAGGGTAATGCGAGCTGGAGGCAGGGTAGGGTAATGCGAGCTGGAGGCAGGGTAGGGTAATGCGAGCTGGAGGCAGGGTAGGGTAATGCGAGCTGGAGGCAGGGTAGGGTAATGCGAGCTGGAGGCAGGGTAGGGTAATGCGAGCTGGAGGCAGGGTAGGGTAATGCGAGCTGGAGGCAGGGTAGGGTAATGCGAGCTGGAGGCAGGGTAGGGTAATGCGAGCTGGAGGCAGGGTAGGGTAATGCGAGCTGGAGGCAGGGTAGGGTAATGCGAGCTGGAGGCAGGGTAGGGTAATGCGAGCTGGAGGCAGGGTAGGGTAGGGTAATGCGAGCTGGACGTCTTACTTTGAAGTAAAGTAGCCTTGTGAAAATCCATCCATAGAAGCGTTCAGGCAGTTATTTTCTAAAGACTTCCTTATGCCATTAAAACCTCTTTAGGCTAGGTGGGATGCTAGCGCCCTACCTCGACAACATCCGGTGAAATTGCAGAGTGCGAAATTCAAAATACAAAAATCGTAATATTAAACATTCATGAAAATACAAGTGTCTTACATAGTTTAAAAGCTTAACTCCTTGTTAATCCAACCTCTTTGTCAGATTTTAAAAAAGGCTTTTTGATTTAAAAAAAATCAGAAGTAGCGATAAAATAAATAAATGACCTTTGAAGATCTTCCTCTGTTTGCAATCCCAAGGGTCCCAGCTACACAACAAATGGTCGTTTTGTTCGATGAAGTCCTTCTTTATATCCCAAAAAAGTCAGTTTAGTTGGCGCGTTTGATTGTGTTCCACTCGTTCAACATGCAGACAAAGGAATCCCAAAAGTTACCAGTAAACTTCGTCCAAACAAGTCAAACAATGTTTCTAATCAATCCTCAGGTACCCTAATATGTAAATAAATGATCAAATTTAAGACGGAATGTAGTATGTTCAATACCGGTGATAAATAACGAAGTGCGCGCCCTCATCCACGCGTGCCACAAGACTACAGTCCAAATGAGAGCCACCTTGAAAAATTACAACTACTAACTAATTTTTCAAAAAACAAGCCTGAAACCCTTTTTAAAGACTGTTGACATCTAGTGGAAGCCGTAGGAACTGCAATCTGGGAGGAATTCCTTTGAATATCCCATAGACAAGCATTGGAATGGCCAGTGACCTCAAACAAATATTCGGGGTTTTCGCCTGCCATATCATTTCTGTTATACTCACTGACATTATTTTAACAGTTTTAGAAACTTCTGAGTTTTCTATCTAATGCTACCAATTATATTCATATCCTAGCTTCTGGGCCTGAGTAACAGGCAGTTTACTTGGGGCACGTCAGTCATCCGAACTTCCGAATACTGCCCCCTAGCCATAAGAAGTTTTTAACCAGCATTTCTCTCCTGTTCTATTGGATTTCATATTCACTTACTTTTGTTGTCCAGAAGCCATAGGCACTATCCTAGTCATATTAGCAACCCATTATAGTAGTTGCTATTAGATTCCCCCTTTTTCTACGTTTCTAACGGAGATTTCCGTATCTGTCACATGAAACTGCTCTCCGTTAGGTGTGTAATTTAGAACTGTGTTTTCCGTGAAAGAACTGTTTTCCGTGAATTCTATTTATTAGCTGCTTCATGACAGCAGTTGCTTGTTCAATAATAGGCTATAGCTTTTTTGACTGTAAGACGATAGACTTGCTATTCATGAAAAATATCCAGTCCTTGTATGCATGCAAAGTGTCAGGGAGCAAGAAGCGAAGCGAGAGGTTTCACTCTTGCCAAAATAAGCCCAATGCGATTTCTATGGGCTTATTTTGGGCATAAGCTTGTCACCTGCCTTCCCGCCTTGCCATTGTTAGGGTGGAAACATAAACATCTTGTCATTATATGCAGATCTCTGATACTATTTTCTGTTGGTCACGTCATTTTACTTCTTTTTTAAAAATGTAACCGTTTGTTGAGGGTCAGTTAGTCAGCAGCAAAATTGACTGAAATTTGCATCCCTAGTGGAGACTTCGCAAGACCAGATATCTACATTTCTAACACCACCACCCCCCCCAAACCTAATTGAGGATCGGACCAAATAACGCAATATTTTCTTTATGGTTTAACTGAGATTAACATAAGATTGATGTCAGGAAGGCATATAAGATATGTTTATATGCACAGGTAAATATTTTTCAATGTGACTGAGATTGCTGCTTTTGCCTCTTCAGATGCAAGGCCAGTCTCCTCCGGCTGCGTTCAGAGGAACCAAGAAAGGAGGAGCAGAGGAGGACGGTGAGGAGGCAGACGAACAAGAGGAGGATGGAGGAGGAGCACCTGACATCATGGATCTGCTACCTAGAACTGACATCAGGTTTGAATTCACACACTACCTCACCGCTCCTTCTCAGCACTGTTCCATATTTTCACCAAGTATGGTGGTCCTGCTTGGATTGGTTTGGCTCATCTGGCTCAGTGTGAAAAGTCCTATACTACTTGGACTATTTTGGTTTTGATGTTAAATGGTTTAGTTATTTCACCTTATGAATCTATGTTCTTCATCTCCTGTCAGTGATAAGATCACACAAGACATGGTGGATAAGATGGCTGATAAGAACTGGAAAATCCGTAAGGAAGGTCTGGATGAGGTGGCAGCGGTCATCTCTGAGGCCAAGTTCATCCAGCCCAGTATAGGAGAGCTGCCCATGGCACTGAAGGGCCGACTCAACGACTCCAACAAGATCCTGGTAAGAAATGGACTCTGCTCTGACAGATACCATGACATTTTAAAAAATCAACGTTTTAAGCGATCTGTTTTTCTCCAGGATATTGGAGTATCAGTGCAAACATCATTTATAGATGTCCTGCCATATTGTAGGTATTTCTGACAGTGAATTATGTCTCTCCCCAGTGCCAGCAAACCCTGACTATTCTTCAACAAATAGCTGTAGCGATGGGCCCAGCTTTGAAACAACATGTTAAGAGCCTGGGCATGCCCATCATCACTGTACTGGGAGACAGTAAGGTAAACACTATCCTACTCTAAAATACCTACACAAAGGCATAGGTAGGCATTAGGATTAATGTGAGAGAGAGTATTATACTGTATTATATAGTGCATACATATTACAAGCATAACAATCTCATACCATTGATAGACTAGCGTAGAGTTGTCAGAATCACTTGTCACTCTCTGTATTGGATTGAGTGAATAATGGCGTTGGCGCTCTGTGTCCCCTCCTCCCCTGTAGACCAATGTGCGTGCTGCTGCCATGACAACCCTGCAGGCCTGGGTAGAACAGACCGGCATGAAGGACTGGCTGGAGGGAGAGGACCTTTCTGAAGAGCTCAAGAGGGAGAACCCTTTCCTCAGGCAGGAGGTACAAACACAGCCCTTCAGGTCATCTCTTAGAATCTCTGTTAAAGCCTACCTCTTGTAGCTGGCAGTCATGTGTACTGACAATGTGGTTAGATGGCTGTGTCATGGGTATTGTGTGGATTCACTGGGGTCATTTGGACTGTTAAAAAAAGGGGAAGCATAATACCTCCAACCATGTATGAGAAAGACCCATGTTACCCCCCTCTCCCTAGGTGCTGGGCTGGCTGGCAGAGAAGCTCCCCACCATGCGTACGGTGCCCTCTGACCTGATGCTGTGTGTGCCCTACCTGTTCATTTGTCTGGAGGACCGCAACGGAGACGTGAGGAAGAAGGCCCAGGACGCCCTGCCCACATTCATGATGCACTTGGGCTATGAGAAGATGTTGAAGGCCACTGGCAAACTGAAGGTACATTATGCCATGGAGGAGATGACTTAGACACACTAACTCAAGGTGGGTTATGGATGGAAGAGATGACTAGGACAGGCTATATTAAAGATAACTTGGCTAAAATATATCTACCAGAGATGGGTGAGGGGCAAGTTCATTGGATAGCTTTTGAAAACAATTGAATTACAGTAGATGGTAGAGTATAATTTGAATGACTAACTCATAGAGGAAAACCGAGCTGAATTCAGTCTGGATTCCTAGTGGAAAACAGAGATGAATTCAGTCTGGATTTTGAGGCTAGAGTACATTGTCTTAGGTCAGATGGTGCAGTGGTTTATGGCAACACTCGTGTTAGAATGACGCCATCTGTGTGAACACAATGGGCTGGGTTATTGTTATTGTGTAGTGACTCGGAAGACAGTGGGCTGGAGTATTGTTATTGGGTAGTGACTCGGAAGACAGTGGGCTGGGGTATTGTTATTGTGTAGTGACTCGGAAGACAATGAGCTGGGTTATTGTTATTGTGTAGTGACTCGGAAGACAGTGGGCTGGGGTATTGTTATTGTGTAGTGACTCGGAAGACAGTGGGCTGGAGTATTGTTATTGGGTAGTGACTCGGGAAGACAGTGGGCTGGGGTATTGTTATTGTGTAGTGACTCGGAAGACAATGGGCTGGGTTATTGTTATTGTGTAGTGACTCGGAAGACAGTGGGCTGGAGTATTGTTATTGGGTAGTGACTCGGGAAGACAGTAGGCTGGGTTATTGTGTAGTGACTCGGAAGACAGTGGGCTGGGTTATTGGGTAGTGACTCGGAAGACAGTGGGCTGGGTTATTGGGTAGTGACTCGGAAGACAGTGGGCTGGGTTATTGGGTAGTGACTCGGAAGACAGTGGGCTGGGTTATTGGGTAGTGACTCGGAAGACAGTGGGCTGGGGTATTGTTATTGGGTAGTGACTCGGAAGACAGTGGGCTGGGGTATTGTTATTGGGTAGTGACTCGGAAGACAGTGGGCTGGGTATTGTTATTGGGTAGTGACTCGGAAGACAGTGGGCTGGGGTATTGTTATTGGGTAGTGACTCGGAAGACAGTGGGCTGGGTATTGTTATTGGGTAGTGACTCGGAAGACAGTGGGCTGGGTATTGTTATTGGGTAGTGACTCGGAAGACAGTGGGCTGGGTATTGTTATTGGGTAGTGACTCGGAAGACAGTGGGCTGGGTATTGTTATTGGGTAGTGACTCGGAAGACAGTGGGCTGGGTATTGTTATTGGGTAGTGACTCGGAAGACAGTGGGCTGGGTATTGTTATTGGGTAGTGACTCGGAAGACAGTGGGCTGGGTATTGTTATTGGGTAGTGACTCGGAAGACAGTGGGCTGGGTATTGTTATTGGGTAGTGACTCGGAAGACAGTGGGCTGGGTATTGTTATTGGGTAGTGACTCGGAAGACAGTGGGCTGGGGTATTGTTATTGGGTAGTGACTCGGAAGACAGTGGGCTGGGGTATTGTTATTGGGTAGTGACTCGGAAGACAGTGGGCTGGGGTATTGTTATTGGGTAGTGACTCGGAAGACAGTGGGCTGGGTATTGTTATTGGGTAGTGACTCGGAAGACAGTGGGCTGGGGTATTGTTATTGGGTAGTGACTCGGAAGACAGTGGGCTGGGTATTGTTATTGGGTAGTGACTCGGAAGACAGTGGGCTGGGTATTGTTATTGGGTAGTGACTCGGAAGACAGTGGGCTGGGTATTGTTATTGGGTAGTGACTCGGAAGACAGTGGGCTGGGTATTGTTATTGGGTAGTGACTCGGAAGACAGTGGGCTGGGTATTGTTATTGGGTAGTGACTCGGAAGACAGTGGGCTGGGTATTGTTATTGGGTAGTGACTCGGAAGACAGTGGGCTGGGTATTGTTATTGGGTAGTGACTCGGAAGACAGTGGGCTGGGGTATTGTTATTGGGTAGTGACTCGGAAGACAGTGGGCTGGGGTATTGTTATTGGGTAGTGACTCGGAAGACAGTGGGCTGGGGTATTGTTATTGGGTAGTGACTCGGAAGACAGTGGGCTGGGGTATTGTTATTGGGTAGTGACTCGGAAGACAGTGGGCTGGGTATTATTATTGGGTAGTGACTCGGAAGACAGTGGGCTGGGGTATTGTTATTGGGTAGTGACTCGGAAGACAGTGGGCTGGGTATTATTATTGGGTAGTGACTCGGAAGACAGTGGGCTGGGGTATTGTTATTGGGTAGTGACTCGGAAGACAGTGGGCTGGGTATTGTTATTGGGTAGTGACTCGGAAGACAGTGGGCTGGGTATTGTTATTGGGTAGTGACTCGGAAGACAGTGGGCTGGGGTATTGTTATTGGGTAGTGACTCGGAAGACAGTGGGCTGGGGTATTGTTGTTCTGTCATCTGACTCTGTGTGTCCATGTATTCCTCTCCCTGCAGCCGGCCTCCAAGGAGCCAGTGTCTGCCCTGCTGGAGAAGGCCCGGGCAGTGATGCCAGCCAAGCCTGCTCCACCACCTGGCAAAGCTGGCGCAGCCAAGTCTAGCAGCGGTGGCGCCCCCGCTGCAAAGTCAGGTTGGCTTGCCTCTCCGTTACTGTCTGAATGATGAATGAGTGTTCATCCCCAATTGCACCCTATTAAGTGCTCTACTTTTGACCAGGTTCCATAGAGCTCTGATCAAAAGTAGTGCACTATGTAGGGAATAGGGTGCCATTTGGGACACTATCTACCACCAGTACATTCCTTATCATGTGCTACATCAACTAAGATCCCGTCCTGGCTGACGTTACTATCTTTACAATGTTCTAATCTTGACCAATAATCCAATCAAATGGTATTTGTAAAATGTGTGTTGACTTTACCGTGAAATGCTTACTTACGAGCCCTTTCCCAACAATGCAGAATTAAAAAGTAAGGAAATAAACATTTTTGGCAAAGAAGAAGGAAAAAAGGAAATAGTCACGCAATAAAATAGTAAGGCTATATACAAGGAGTACTGAGTCAATGTGCAGGGTTACGAGGTAATTGAGGGAGCATGCAGGTTGGGGTAAAAGTGACTAGGCAATCAGGGTAGATAATAAACAAAGTAGCAGTGTGTGTGTGTGCACTACAGCTCAAAAGTTTGGGGTCACTTAGAAATGTCCTTGTTTTTGAAAGAAAAGCACTTGTTTTTTTTGTCCATATAAAATTGATCAGAAATACACTGGAGACATTGTTAATGTTGTAAATGACTATTGTAGCTGGAATCGGCTGATTGTACGCCTATGTAGATATTCCATAAAAACAATCAGCCGATTCCAGCTACAATAGTCATTTACAACATTAACAATGTTTACACTGTATTTCTGATCAATTTGATGTTATTTTAATGAACAATTTTTTTTGCTTTTCTTTCAAAAACAAGGACATTTCTAAGTGACCCCAAACTTTTGAACATGTGTGTGAGTAGAGTCCAGTGAGTGTGCATAGAGCCAGTGCCAAAAAAAAGGGGTGGAGGGGCAATGCAAATAGTCTGGGTAGCCATTTGATTAACTTTTCACCAGTCTTGTGGCTTGGGGGTAGAAGCTGTTCAGGAACTTTTTGGTCCCAGACTTGGTGCTCCTGTACCGCTTGCCGTGCTGTGGTAGAGAGGACAGTCTATGGACTTGGGTGGCTGTAGTTGTTGACAATTTCTTGGGGCTTTCCTCTGACACCGCCTAGCTCCCTTGGACTCATAACCTGTCTTGTAAGATGTAGGTTTAGTCTGTTTTATTTATATATATATTAGTGTGGACAGAGAACTTCCTGACCACTGTTGTTTTTTTATACAGGTCCGTCTAAACCTAAACCTGTCATTGATGACTATGATGATGACGATCCTGAGCCTGAGACTAAGTCTAAGAAAGTGGTCAAGCCTGGAGCAGCCAAAAAGGTATGCATTTATTCAGCTTTTCTTTTGTATTAAGTTTATTCGTCAGGGACCATGTAGTTCATTTGATGCATTGTTCCACATATAGTTGGACTGATAGTGTACGTCTCCAGTCCCTGGGAATCTTACTTGCCAATGTCATGAAAATCTAATTTCAGTCCCATCTCATTTCAGTCCCATCTCATTTCAGTCCCATCTCATTTCAGTCCCATCTCATTTCAGTCCCATCTCATTTCAGTCCCATCTCATTCAGCTCTCGGCACACCAAACTCCTACAGTGTGCCAGCTTTTCTCTCTGTGAAGTTGATATTTCATTTAGCATTTAATAGAACGCCCCCCCAGGAATCTGTTGCGAGCTCATATAAAGATAGTCAGTAGTCCTAAAAGACTTACAAAGGGGAAGCCTAGCAGCCAGCAGGTACATGTTCGGATTCAAGCACCTCTGTGTTACTAATGTGTGACTCAGGAATGACTAACTGGGTGGAGCCTTGCGTCGGGTGTTGAGGCTCTGCGCTCTGTCCAAGGCGTTGCACAATATCTAAGAATTTTAAATCTAGCTTTATATTAATCTTTGTAATTTTGGTGAAAAATATGGTTAGTGTGTGGCGCTTTTTCATTTACAGGCTGAAATCACAAAGCTCTTTACATTATGAAGAGGATTGTGTTTTGGTGTTGTCTTAACCTTTGTCTTTGTCTGACCACGCTATACATGAGTTTTACAGCTTTTATATATAGCTTTACATGTTGTAGTAATGTTTCTGTCTTTTAAACCTCTACCACATATTCTGAGCACAACATTTTAGCTTTTATCTACCTTTGGCTCTTGTAATGATGATATTTCTGTGCCTCCCCATCTCTCTCCCCCGTCCCGTTTTCAGGGTGTGCTTGGGAAGAAGGCCCCGGTCACGAAGGCCAAGGATGAGGAGGACCGGTCTGGTGTCATCTTCATCCTGGTCCCCAATGGCAAGGAGCAGAGGATAAAGGAAGAGAAAGGGCTGAAGGCACGTCACCTTTGACCTTTTCACTTTGGATAAAAGGAGTGTGGGAGATGTACATCTCTTATTCAAGTGATTACAAAGAGACATCTCAATGTGCCTTCTCTGGTTAAATAAAAAATCTAAATAAATTGTGCAGTGGAGATGGAAGCTAGAGGTTGCTATAAAGGACAGTCATGTTTCATCTGCTCCCTGACAGTGTTTTCTGGATGCCCAGGATAAGACTGTTTTCTGAGCAAGACATTTTTAACTCTTTATTTAAGCTTGAAGTCCCATTGAGAGCAAAGTCTCTTTTGCAAGGTAGCCCTGCAAAAGTGTAAAGGAACATATTGTTTTATTTTGTCCTTTTATTTAACCCGGCAAATAATTTAAGAACAAATTCTTATTTACTTTGAAAACCTTTCTTGCTGAACAAGAAATAACTTGTCATGTGAATAAGAATGCTGATTTTATAATTCTTTTATAATTCTAATTGACTAATGATAATCATCTAACTTGTGATGCAGGTGTTGAAGTGGAACTTCCAGACCCCGCGGGATGAGTACGTGGATCAGCTAAAGACTCAGATGTCCAGCTGCTTCGCCAGATGGCTCCAGGACGAGCTCTTCCATGCTTCTGACTTCCAACGCCAGGTCAAGGCTATCGGGGTCATGGGAGAGGTGAGAACCTGTAGGAGACAGTGAAACGCACTAATGATTAGATGGAGCCCTTGGTTGAGTGTGTTCTTTTTTTCTTGAACCTTTATTTATACAGGTGTGTGTTACTGAGATAATCTCTTTAGCAATAGGGACCTGCACTCTGTACATAACCGCTTTTGTTGTTTGAGTCTGAAGAGTGTAAAAGGCTTCAAAAATCGAATCTTGCCTCCCGGGTGGCGCAGTGGTCTAAGGCCGCAGCCGGC
The DNA here is from genome assembly GCF_016432855.1 of Salvelinus namaycush. NCBI lineage: Eukaryota > Metazoa > Chordata > Actinopteri > Salmoniformes > Salmonidae > Salvelinus > Salvelinus namaycush. The sequence goes on from NC_052327.1 coordinate 37,554,130, forward strand.
CGCGACCGGGAGGTCCATGGGGCGACGCACAATTGGCCTAGCGTCGTCCAGGTTAGGGAGGGTTTGGCCGGTAGGGATATCCTTGTCTCATCGTGCACTAGCGACTCCTGTGGCGGGCCGGGCGCAGTGCGCGCTGACCAGGTCGCTAGGTGCACGGTGTTTCCTCCGACACATTGGTGCGGCTGGCTTCCGGGTTGGATGCGCGCTGTGTTAAGAAGCAGTGCGGTTTGGTTGGGTTGTGTTTCGGCGGACGCATGGCTCTCGACCTTCGTCTCTCCCGAGCCCGTACGGCCGTACGGGAGTTGTAGCGATGAGACAAGATAGTAACTATTAACAATTGGATACCACGAAATTGGGGAGGAAATTTTTATATTATAATTTTTTTTTTTTAAATGAGTCTTGTTTTTTAGTTTCTCTTAGACCAAAACCATTAGTGTTTCTTAGAAACCTAAGGGAGTTGCTTGTTTACTTGACTGACTACAATCTTATGTTTCCACTCTGTAGCGAATGGAGGATGAGCTTGAGGGCACAGTCAGCTGCTTGGACCTGATCCTGAAGTGGTTCACGCTGCGTTTCTTTGAGACCAACAGCACTGTACTGATGAAGGTGCTGGAGTACCTCAAGCAGCTCTTCCCCACACTGAGTAGAGAGAACTACCACCTCAATGAATACGAGGCCTCCTCCTTCATTCCCTACCTCATCCTCAAAGTAAGTCATTCCCCTACCTCAGTGGTCACCAACTGGTCGATCACCAAACATTTCTGTAAAAAAAAAACAACGATAAAGCCTTGCGTTCCTTTTTTGGGGGGGGTTTGCGCTGTTGGCGGTTGGTGTACTTGATTCAGCAGCCCTAGTGCCTGGAAAGAAAGGTATTCCCATTATGAACCATTTCATGTGCCTGAAAGTAGAACTCTGCATACCCGGCAGGCCAAGGGTGCAAATCAAGTGCACCTACCGCTGGCCAATCCGATAGCTCAGATCACCGTGTCTGTATAGTTTCCTCAAGTCGTAGGCTGTGAAAAGAAGCCTCGAACTCACAGCAAAGTTGATACTGTGAGTTTTCTAAACTTTTAAAACCATAACTAGTGACTCAATGAATACAGCAAATAGATGCTGTTTTTATGAGTAAGTTCATGTTTAAGTTGTTATTCAGCACTGTCAACACATATGTATTCTTCCTACTTCCACTCACGCTACAACCAGCAGTGCAGCTGTAATGAATGAGTACAACCAGCAGTGCAGCTGTAATGAATGAGTACAACCAGCACTGCAGCTGTAATGAATGAGTACAACCAGCACTGCAGCTGTAATGAATGAGTACAACCAGCACTGCAGCTGTAATGAATGAGTACAACCAGCACTGCAGCTGTAATGAATGAGTACAACCAGCAGTGCAGCTGTAATGAATGAGTACAACCAGCAGTGCAGCTGTAATGAATGAGTACAACCAGCAGTGCAGCTGTAATGAATGAGTACAACCAGCAGTGCAGCTGTAATGAATGAGTACAACCAGCAGTGCAGCTGTAATGAATGAGTACAACCAGCACTGCAGCTGTAATGAATGAGTACAACCAGCACTGCAGCTGTAATGAATGAGTACAACCAGCACTGCAGCTGTAATGAATGAGTACAACCAGCACTGCAGCTGTAATGAATGAGTACAACCAGCACTGCAGCTGTAATGAATGAGTACAACCAGCACTGCAGCTGTAATGAATGAGTACAACCAGCACTGCAGCTGTAATGAATGAGTACAACCAGCACTGCAGCTGTAATGAATGAGTACAACCAGCACTGCAGCTGTAATGAATGAGTACAACCAGCACTGCAGCTGTAATGAATGAGTACAACCAGCACTGCAGCTGTAATGAATGAGTACAACCAGCACTGCAGCTGTAATGAATGAGTACAACCAGCACTGCAGCTGTAATGAATGAGTACAACCAGCACTGCAGCTGTAATGAATGAGTACAACCAGCACTGCAGCTGTAATGAATGAGTACAACCAGCACTGCAGCTGTAATGAATGAGTACAGGAAAGTGTTCCCATAAGATTGCATTCTTGTTATTATTAGCGGCTTGTTTCTTTTTTAATATCAAGGAATATTTCACTTCCTCTGGTCAGAGGTGTAACTTTGTGTAAGTTGTGCATGAGGCAGAAATCATGCAGTGCGAAGTCAGTTTCGTCATCAGCTGGAAGACTGTGTCCCCTTTTCTCAGCGGAGGGAGGGAGGGAGAGAGAGATGGTGAGAGGCATCTGCTCCTTCCCCTCAGACTGACCATCAGATGCAGGCCATCAGTCCAGTAAAATGAAAAAAAAAGAATTATTATGCTCACTCTGCTGTGCCTCACAAGTAATACAACACATATATTACCAGTGTGATCATACACCTACAATTTTTAAATATAATTTCATAATGGTCTGTGAAGAACAATGGCAGGGTAATTCAAGCATAGCCAATATGCAGTGATAATGTATTTGGCCTATAGCTTACTGTACAAACCTCATTGCTACAGAACTGTTAGGTTAATGTAGCATAGGTTAATGTAGCATAGGCTTATGTTTTTAATAGGTTAATGTGTAGGCTTACATTTTTAAGCCATGTTTAAAAAATTAATTAATCTGAGCGGTAGATCTCTGCTGACTTTTGGACTCAAAGTGATCTTGACTCAAAAGGTTGGTGACCATCCCCCTACCTCATCCTCCAAGTAGGGAATCCCCCTACCTCATCCTCCAAGTAGGGAATCCCCCTACCTCATCCTCCAAGTAGGGAATCCCCCTACCTCGTCCTCCAAGTAGGGAATCCCCCTACCTCGTCCTCCAAGTAGGGAATCCCCCTACCTCGTCCTCCAAGTAGGGAATCCCTCGTCCTCCAAGTAGGGAGTCCCCCTACCTCGTCCTCCAAGTAGGGCGTCCCCCTACCTCGTCCTCCAAGTAGGGCGTCCCCCTACCTCGTCCTCCAAGTAGGGCGTCCCCCTACCTCGTCCTCCAAGTAGGGCGTCCCCCTACCTCGTCCTCCAAGTAGGGCGTCCTCCAAGTAGGGCGTCCCCCTACCGCGTCCTCCAAGTAGGGCGTCCCCCTACCTCGTCCTCCAAGTAGGGCGTCCCCCTACCGCGTCCTCCAAGTAGGGAATCCCTCGTCCTCCAAGTAGGGAGTCCCCCTACCTCGTCCTCCAAGTAGGGCGTCCCCTGTGAATTGTGCCGTAAAAGTTGTTTTCATGTATGATTTTGGGCGGCAGGTAGCCTAGTGGTTAGAGCGTTGGGCCAGTAACCGAAAGGTTGCTAGATCGAAACCCTGAGCTGACAATGTAAAAATCTGTAGTTCTGCCCCCTGAACAAGGCAGTTAACCCACTGTTCCCCAGTAGGCCGTCATTGTAAATATGAATTTGTTCTTAACGAACTCGCCTAGTTAAATAAAGGTTCAATTAAAAACAACACGTCTTAACAAAAAAGGAAAGGTTTAGTAGAAAGTTCGATACACGGTGAAGCTGCAAATGCTAATATGACTATTGACTAGCCATCTGTAACCCTCTTTCACCTGACAGGTTGGAGAGTCGAAGGACGTGGTACGTAAAGATGTGCGTGCCATCCTCACCATGTTGTGCAAGGTCTACCCTGCCAGCAAAGTCTTCCCATTCCTCATGGACGGGACCAAGTCCAAGAACTCCAAACAGAGAGCTGGTAAGAAAGAGATTTTAGTTGTGACTGAGGTTGACCAAGGCTATAAGGACTAAAACAGGTTATAGAATTCATTACAGTAAGTGATTGTGTCAGAAATGTTGTAATTCATTGTAAGAACTTCAGGTTCTTAATAAATACTCTATGGGGCTAGTTTCCCAGACACAGATTATGCTTAGTCCTGGATAAAAGCTATTCCATTTTATGGGGGGAATATTAAAAGATGTTTTTGTCTAAGACTAAGCTTAATCTGTGTTTAGGGAAACTCTCTGAATACCTGAAGTGTGACGTTCCTGTCTGAAAAGCTCCAGATCTTACCATCCATCTCTCCCTGTATTTCCCCAGAATGTCTTGAGGAGCTGGGCTGTCTGATAGAAAACTATGGGATGAACGTCTGTCAGCCAACACCGGCCAAGTCCCTGAAAGAGATCGCTGTTCACATCGGAGACAGGGACAACTCAGTACGCAACGCTGCCCTTAACACAGTAGTGACTGTGTACAACGTCTGTGGCGACCAAGTCTACAAACTCATTGGCAATGTAAGATACTCGCTAGTACAATGTACTGAAACAGTGTACAAAACATTAGGAACACCTGCTCTTTCCATGACACAGACTGACCAGGTGAATCCAGGTGAAAACTATGATCCCTTATTGATGTCACTTGTTAAATCCACTTCAATCAGTGTAGATGAAGGAAAGGAGACCGGTTAAAGAATGAGTTTCAAGCCTTGAGACATGGATTGTGTGTGTGCACTTCAGAGGGTGAATGGGCAAGACAAAAAATGGAAGTGACTTTGAATGGGGTATTGTAGTAGGTGCCAAGCGCACCAGTTTGAGTGTCAAGAACTGCAACGCGCAACTCAATATTAGGAAGGTGTTCATAATGTTTTGTACACAGTGTAAACTTCAGTACAATAGAGGGTATGTCACAACGCTGGATCAATGAGTTAACCAGCTAACTTGCTTAAATCTTCTGGAATTAATACATTTTAAGATGTAGATATGCTTGAAATGGGCATGGACTGTTACAACCAACAACCATTTAATTTATTAATGAACCATTAATATCTGAATGTTTATCAAAGTTGGCCAATTTACTATCCTGCTTTGGACTAGACCCCTCTGGATATATCATCTCCGGTGTTAATCTCAAACATCCTGTCTTTCTCCTGCAGTTGTCTGAGAAGGAGATGAGTATGTTAGAGGAGAGGGTCAAGCGCTCGGCTAAGAAGACCCCGGCAGCTGCCCCACCACCCAACAGACAGGCTGCAGAGAGGGAGAGGCTCCAGAGAGAGCACCCCTCCAACCCCAATGCTACCTTCATGCGGAAGCCTGCTCAGCAACCTCAGGAGGATGTGCCCAACAAGCTCAAGTATGGGAAGGATCAAGTCCCTGGCCTAGTGCCTCCTCAACTACCTGCCACAGCATGGCTCTCTCTCCTAACAAACCTGCCTATGGGGTTTTTACTATACTTAAGTCTGGTGATCTACTAGATAGTACCACTTTTACCATTACTAACATTCATGGTAAAGAAATTCTGTCCATGTCTTAAGACCTATCTACAAACCCTTGTAAAAATATCTTAATGCTCTTCCTCAATGTTTCTTGAATGTCTTTCCTCTTGCTCTAACCTATGTTTCATTGGGTACAACTAAACGCATGTGACTGGCCTGCAACTCATTGACAGTCCAATGTGGGCGAACCTAACCTTGAACAAACCCCTGACGCAAACCTAACTTGAACCAATTAGAAAATTCCACATGTTTGCTGGTCAGTCACCCTTTAGTTTTCCCAGTATCGTTGCATGGTGTGGTCTCTTAATCCAGACCTCTCTTCTCCTTTATAATTGCTCTTTTCTTATCGCTGCTCTGCTCTCCATGGACAGAATAATGTATCGCACATATAGGATGTGAGTACCGCCGAGCCTCTCCCAGACAGTGTGCACTCTGCTCTCCTCCAGAAGCACTCAGAATGGGGCTGTAATGTAACACTCACCAGTCTAAACTAAGTAGTTAATTTACTGTGTCCTCCCCTCCTCGTTTGTTGTAACTGTCTTAATGTGTCCATGGTAACCTTCCAGTGTCCATACTAGCAAACCGCAATGTTTTGGGCATGCATTCTAAGTAGTAGGCTTGTGGGGGATATTGGAACAGAGCTATTGTGTGCTGACTGCCTACCTCTCTGTCCGTGTTGGTTTCTATGACATGGTTCTGATTCTGAATGATCCTCTTCTGTCCTCCCTCCACCAGCCAAGCGCGGGCTCAGAACGCAGAACGGGAACACTCACACCCCTCTATCCCCAAGGAGTTTCAGCTGGATCTAGACATGATTGAGAACGACCACACGCGGGTCAGTGAGCTGCCTGACCTGGTCCAACACAAACTGGAGGAACTGCTGGAGCCCATCATGATGCCAGAGCCCAAGTAAGTGTCCAGCTGCCCTAAGCCCTAATACTCTACCGGCTGCCCTGAGCAGCCCTGATACTCTACCCGGCTGCCCTGAGCAGCCCTAATACTCTACCGGCTGCCCTGAGCAGCCCTGATACTCTACCCGGCTGCCCTGAGCAGCCCTGATACTCTACCCGGCTGCCCTGAGCAACCCTGATACTCTACCCGGCTGCCCTGAGCAGCCCTGATACTCTACCCGGCTGCCCTGAGCAGCCCTGATACTCTACTCGGCTGCCCTGAGCAGCCCTGATACTCTACCCGGCTGCCCTGATACTCTACCCGGCTGCCCTGATACTCTACCCGGCTGCCCTGATACTCTACCCGGCTGCCCTGAGCAGCCCTGATACTCTACTCGGCTGCCCTGAGCAGCCCTGATACTCTACCCGGCTGCCCTGATACTCTACCCGGCTGCCCTGAGCAGCCCTGATACTCTACTCGGCTGCCCTGAGCAGCCCTGATACTCTACTCGGCTGCCCTGAGCAGCCCTGATACTCTACCCGGCTGCCCTGAGCAGCCCTGATACTCTACCCCGGCTGCCCTGAGCAGCCCTGATACTCTACCCCGGCTGCCCTGAGCAGCCCTGATACTCTACCCGGCTGCCCTGAGCTGCCCTGATACTCTACCCCGGCTGCCCTGAGCAGCCCTGATACTCTACCCGGCTGCCCTGAGCAGCCCTGATACTCTACCCCGGCTGCCCTGAGCAGCCCTGATACTCTACCCCGGCTGCCCTGAGCAGCCCTGATACTCTACCCGGCTGCCCTGAGCAGCCCTGATACTCTACCCGGCTACCCTGAGCAGCCCTGATACTCTACCCCGGCTGCCCTGAGCAGCCCTGATACTCTACCCCGGCTGCCCTGAGCAGCCCTGATACTCTACCCGGCTGCCCTGAGCAGCCCTGATACTCTACCCGGCTGCCCTGATACTCTACCCGGCTGCCCTGAGCAGCCCTGATACTCTACTCGGCTGCCCTGAGCAGCCCTGATACTCTACCCGGCTGCCCTGAGCAGCCCTGATACTCTACTCGGCTGCCCTGAGCAGCCCTGATACTCTACCCGGCTGCCCTGAGCAGCCCTGATACTCTACCCGGCTGCCCTGAGCAGCCCTGATACTCTACCCGGCTGCCCTGAGCAGCCCTGATACTCTACCCGGCTGCCCTGAGCAGCCCTGATACTCTACCCGGCTGCCCTGAGCAGCCCTGATACTCTACCCCGGCTGCCCTGAGCAGCCCTGGTACTCTCCCCCGGCTGCCCGGATACTCTCCCCCGGCTGCCCGGATACTCTCCCCCGGCTGCCCGGATACTCTCCCCTGGCTGCCCTGAGCCCTAATACGCTACCAACACAGGTTGGGAGATCTGCCTGCCAACTTTATTACTTTGTTCTGAAATAGCTGTGGTCTTAGCTGGCTGGGAGAGATGTGTGTTGATGGATCTTAAGTGCAAGAGACTTAACGACCCCGTCATCATAAGACTAATCATCACGAGAGATCTCATGGTTATATAAGGTGTGAGTTGCTTGTGTTCCCTCAGGATCCGCTCTGTGTCGCCCCACTTTGACGACCTCCACAACAGTACTGCGTCCACCATCAACTTTGTCATCTCCCAGGTGGCCAGTGGCGACATCAACACCAGCATCCAGGCTCTGGCCCAGGTACATCATTGACTCTAGTGTAGGCACAGCACAGGAGGTTGGTGGCACCTTAGTTGGGGAGAATCAGTGGAATGGTATCAAACGCATGGTGTCCAGGTGTTTGATGCCATTCCATTTGCTCCGTTCTAGACATTATGAGCCGTTCTCCCCTCAGCCGCCTCCACTGAGGCATAGAAACATCACTCACTGGGGAAATACCAGGCTTTACTCTTCAACTTTAAACCTCAGCTCTTTTTTATTTATTTTTGTTGCAATGTGTAATGAATACATTAGAAATCCTATTCAACCAAGCTCTCACAATAACAACCACATGAAATGGAAGTAAGGTAACCTCTTAACACCCATCTATTTACCTGAGGTACTCTGCTCTGGTTAGGAGAGAGTAAATGGTTGATAACGACAGTACCAAAGTGTGTGTGGTGTGGGATTCTCTGTCTGTCTGTAACCCTTGTGCCTCCCCCAGATTGACGAGGTGTTGAGGCAGGAGGACAAAGCAGATGCCATGTCAGGTCACATTGACCAGTTCCTCATCGCTACCTTCATGCAGCTGCGCCTCATCTACAACACACACATGGCTGACGACCGCCTCGACAAGAAGGACATCTTCAAGCTCTACAGCTGCATCATCGGCAATATGCTCTCAGTGAGTGTGACTACACATGAACACCACTAGGGGGTTCTGTTTGATTATTTAAGGCCTGAGGATTGTCTGTGTATCCTGGCAGATCTTTCTAGAGAGAAATTATAAAGGAATTGTTCTTTGTCATTGTATGTATTAAAACATTTTACCAAACGTTTTTAGCCAAGCACACCTGAGTAGGCTTAGTAGACTGGTGTTGACATCTGTGTCCCTGTCCTGGGTCTGTCTCCTGTAGCTGTTCTCTATGGAGAGCCTTGCACGGGAGGCGTCGATGGGCGTGCTGAAGGACCTGATGCACGGTCTGATCACCCTGATGCTGGATGCCCGGGTGGAGGACATCGAGGACGGACAGCAGCTCATCCGCTCTGTCAACCTGCTGGTGGTCAGAGTACTGGAGAAGTCTGACCAGACCAACATCCTCAGGTCAGATTCCACTCACTCTCTGAGACTGATGGGGATGTCATTTTTCTTCCTGGTTTAATAAGGAATTTCTACTTTTCTCATCTTCTATTCATATTGAAATATACCTACCCCCAAACACACATCCTACGTTTCCTGATTGTATATGTTGGAGTTTCCAGTGAGTTCCAGTATCTAGTGTTTATACGGAGTCTCTGTTCTATGTCTCTGCAGCGCTCTTCTGGTGCTGCTACAGGACAGTCTTACCACTTCTTCAGGGTCACCTATGTTCTCTGAACTGGTCATGAAGGTAATATCACTGTTTCACTATATTTTCTTGTGGGAGAGTTTACTTTTGTCGTTTTACATATTATTAGGGTTGAGAATTGTTAGGGACCTCACAATATATTATCACGGTACTCAGGTGCTGATACGATGTGTATTGTGGTTCTCATGATTCTATGTATTGCGATTTATTGCAATTTGATGTTACAAACATTGCTCACTATGTGTCTGCTGCAGAGAGCATGAGAAAATGAGTGCTGAAAACATGTTGGCTCACTATTTAAAAAGAAAATGGAGAACAAAGCTATAGAATGAAAAATACCTGAGTTTTGGCACAGGTACAGCCAACTAGCAATTATTATTTATATTTTTTACAAATTAATATTTGCCGTCAAAGGATCAATATAATATTGCAATTGGAACTGTCTATTTTTTTTCCCCCATCACTGCATATTGTGTATATTGTCACGTGATTTTCTCAGACATAAACTTCCTGTTCTTTGTATTCCCAACTAACACATAAATGGAGGATACTGAATTTGACTTTAAAAAGTGGTGAATTTCTCCCTTTACACTGCCTGTACAATCTCAAACTGATGATTGGAATTAAATGGAATTTATTTTGTTCTGTGTCTGCAGTGCCTCTGGCGTATGATCCGGTTCCTGCCAGAGACCATCAACAGCATCAATCTGGACCGCATCCTACTGGATGTTCACAACTTCATGAAGGTGTTCCCCAAAGAGAAGCTCAAGCAGCTGAAGAGTGACGTACCCCACAGGACCCTCAAGACCCTACTGCACACACTGTGTAAACTCACTGGAGCCAAGGTACAATACATACACGTCATTCACAACCAATGGTTCAGTGATTTGTTATGTTTTATGTACACAGATGAATTTCCCCCTTGAGGAACAATTAAGTTGTATTGAATTGAAACACCTTACTATTTATTAGTGCATTACTCAGGGGTACTGCTGTCTATTTTCACTGGTTTTCATTACTCAGGGGTACTGCTGTCTATTTTCACTGGTTTTCATTACTCAGGGGTACTGCTGTCTATTTTCACTGGTTTTCATTACTCAGGGGTACTGCTGTCTATTTTCACTGGTTTTCATTACTCGGGGGTACTGCTGTCTATTTTCACTGGTTTTCATTACTCGGGGGTACTGCTGTCTATTTTCACTGGTTTTCATTACTCGGGGGTACTGCTGTCTATTTTCACTGGTTTTCATTACTCAGGGGTAGTGCTGTCTATTTTCACTGGTTTTCATTACTCAGGGGTACTGCTGTCTATTTTCACTGGTTTTCATTACTCAGGGGTACTGCTGTCTATTTTCACTGGTTTTCATTACTCAGGGGTACTGCTGTCTATTTTCACTGGTTTTCATTACTCAGGGGTAGTGCTGTCTATTTTCACTGGTTTTCATTACTCAGGGGTACTGCTGTCTATTTTCACTGGTTTTCATTACTCAGGGGTAGTGCTGTCTATTTTCACTGGTTTTCATTACTCAGGGGTACTGCTGTCTATTTTCACTGGTTTTCATTACTCAGGGGTACTGCTGTCTATTTTCACTGGTTTTCATTACTCAGGGGTACTGCTGTCTATTTTCACTGGTTTTCATTACTCAGGGGTACTGCTGTCTATTTTCACTGGTTTTCATTACTCAGGGGTACTGCTGTCTATTTTCACTGGTTTTCATTACTCAGGGGTACTGCTGTCTATTTTCACTGGTTTTCATTACTCAGGGGTACTGCTGTCTATTTTCACTGGTTTTCATTACTCAGGGGTACTGCTGTCTATTTTCACTGGTTTTCATTACTCAGGGGTACTGCTGTCTATTTTCACTGGTTTTCATTACTCAGGGGTACTGCTGTCTATTTTCACTGGTTTTCATTACTCAGGGGTACTGCTGTCTATTTTCACTGGTTTTCATTACTCAGGGGTACTGCTGTCTATTTTCACTGGTTTTCATTACTCAGGGGTACTGCTGTCTATTTTCACTGGTTTTCATTACTCAGGGGTACTGCTGTCTATTTTCACTGGTTTTCATTACTCAGGGGTACTGCTGTCTATTTTCACTGGTTTTCATTAAGTAGACCATAGGTAGGCTGTTGTGGTTGTTTTGACCATGTTGTTTTGTGGTGGCTAGATCCTAGACCACATGTCCATGATCGAGAACAGGAATGAGTCTGAGCTGGAGGCCCACCTGAGACGTGTGGTTAAACACTCTGGAAACTTCTCTGGCATGAAGTCTGACAGGGGCACAGAGAAAGGACAGGTATGTTCACTTAACCCAACCTCTATTAGATTTATTGAACACCAAGTGAATACACTGAATTAAAAATAATTCAGTCCGCTTCCATAAAGCCTAATCTCTTCTTCTTGCTTCCAGGATGACAGGATGTCAAAAGCTAAAGTGAGCGACATCCTCTCTGAGATCTTCAAGAAGATTGGTTCCAAGGAAAACACAAAAGAGGTGATTTTATTTTCTTTATTATTCCTATTCATGTATTCATACCTTAGTTTTACTGTTTTCATCACCCTGCTCAGTTCCTAATTGTAAAAGATCATGTGTTCTCAATAACTGGTTAAATTAATTTCCTGTCCCACCCCAGAATTGTTTTAAGTTGGCTGTGTGTGTTGTGACGTTGTGTTCTCTCCAGGGTCTGACGGAGCTGTATGAGTATAAACAGAAGTACTCAGACGCTGACCTGGAGCCCTTCCTGAGGAACACGTCTCAGTTCTTCCAGAGTTATGTGGAGAGAGGCCTGCGCATGATTGAGTCTGAGAGAGAGGGCAAAGGCAGGATCCAGCCTTCTAGCACAGGTAATAACCCTGCAGGATTAAAAGGGAATTACTGGTCTTTACCTTTTTGATACTTTATCTGATATGACTAGTGTCTACCATGGCCAACCCACAAACTTTAGTCCCAACCCTTTACCTGAGCAGTAGGGAATGTAATCCTATAACATTGGCTCCAGTGTTCTGGTATAAGGAGTGTTATTACTGTTGTGGTTTACTAGTAGCTAGCTACTGTATGTCAATTTATTGATATTATATGCATCTGCTGGACTGGTTAAAAAGCAGCTCAGTAGCTGTGAAGAGTTGAAGTGTGATGTGTCTCTCTGTTCCAGTGATTCCCCAACATGGCCTAGACTCTGGCTCAGTGCCTCTGAACGGAGAGGAGATGAAACCTGCAGTGTACTATGAGAGACTGAAGATACTGAGACAGAGACAGGGACTGGAGAACAACTCCAGGGTTAGTTTAATATCGATCACATTGATGCCACTTGGCTTACCAATTTCACATTTAGATTTATATATTTATATTACGATGTAGATTTGTAATACTTGCTGTATTGATGAGTGTCCCCGTTATATTATAGCTAGTGTCACACAATTTTAAACCTTATCACCTGTTCTCTCCTTCTACCTTTTTTTCTATATATTCTCTCCCCTACTCTCTCTCCCTCCTTCTCTCTGTCATAACAGCAGGCTCAGCTATTGCAGCAGGTGGAGGGGGACAGTGGACCGACGCGTCCCATCACGTCCCTGCTGTCCAAGCCCTCAGTGGCCTCCTCCACAGACATGCTCCAAAGCAAACTGTCTCAGCTCAAGGAGTCCCGTGAGTCCCACTTCCAGCAGGAGCAGTCCCACTCCCACAGCCCCACACGCTCCTCGTCCCCCGCCGCCAACCTCGACGACCTCAAGAAGAGGCTGGAGCGGATAAAGAGCAACCGCCAATGAGTGACCCCTGACCCCACCTCTATACCCAGTCTATCCAATGTGTTAGCCAGACTCCACCCTAAAACCCACCAAGCATTGGCTTTACCCGCCCCAAAACCCATCTCTTATCCTGGCCTTATTTTTCAGGGCAATCCCCTCTTCTGTGTATAAATTGAAAAAAATAACCTGTTCGTGGCACAATTGTTTGTATATACTCATGTGTGCTAACCACTCAATGCTTTTAAGTGTCAAGTTAGGGTTATAGTGTACAGTTTCCATGTGCAAAACGCTGTAATATGTGTAACTTAACCTATCCTTTTTTAGGTTTTAGAATTCCATGGTCAAACCATAACATTTCTCTGAGCCTCCAGCAGGGTTGGAGTGTGTTCCATTTCAATTCATGAAGTAAACTGACATTCCAATTTTTTTTTAATTGTTATACAGAAGTATTGAGGAGAATTGGAATGTCAGTTTACTTCTGAAATTGAAATGGAATTGACTCCAAACCTGTTTCCAGACCTTGTTAGTTTATACCACTGTTTGCTGAACTTGCTAATGAGCTTTTTCATCTATGAAGTTAAGACTCATAAAACCTGAAGGATTCTGTTCTCAAAGTGAAGGAAGGAGCATGGCATGAAGGAATTAATGTTTTGTAAATAAAGTTTGCATTACTAAAATCTGCTGGTTTAATGTGCCCATCTTGCGTACTGTAGCAGAATCCGACTCATTGTTTTTATTTAATTCAAATGGAAGTAGTCTTAAATTGTTGCTCTTATGAGTGTTTAATCTGTAGTGAAAATGGCAATAAAGCAAGTTTGTTTTTGAACAAACTATGTTTTGCATTTTATTCTTGATCATGACACAGGTGCACCTTGTGCTGGAGACAATAAAAGGGCACTCTAAAATGTGCAGTTTTGTCACAACTCCACAGATAGCTCAAGTTTTGAGGGCATGTGCAATTGGCATGCTGACTGCAGGCATGTCCGCCAGATAATTAAATGTTCATTTCTCTACCATAAGCCACCTTCAACGTCATTTTGGAGAATTTGGCAGTACATACAACCGGTGACCACTCGTAACCACGCCAGCCCAGGACCTCCACATTCGGCTTCTTCACCTGTGGGATCATCTAAGCCACCCGGACAGCTGATGAAATTGAGGAGTATCTCTGTCTGTAATAAATCCCTTTTGTGGGGAAAAACTAATTCTGATTGGCTGGGCCTGGCTCCCAAGTGGGCGGGCCCATGCCAACCCAAGGCTGTGCCCCTTTTGAAAGAATATGCCAAAAACAATCAGATTCCGACAGAAATATGGCTGAGCAATGGCACTTACAAATGTAGATCCTTCAAACACCCCCAAACAGGGAAACAAATCCCAATCAAATGTGTTATCACGTGCTCCAATAAGGTAGTTATTTATCTTATAACTTGTTCTTGTGGTTAAAAAAAACTACGTATCCAGTTAAGGACCACTTTTTGGAAGCGAACCACTCGATTTGTCCCTACGTTATATCGGCATCGAACACGTCACCCTCCCTAGGAGAGGGGTTGACCTCGACAATTTATTGTTAAAACGAGAGGCTGCCTGGATCTTTAACTTAAAGAACCTTGCTCCCTTCGGTCTCAACGTAGACTTTGATCTGAAGCCATTTTTGTGGTTATTGTAATTTTGCTATTCATTGAAAATGTTTGTAGGTCTATGTAGCCAAATTGTATCTATGATCATATGCTATTCATTTGTGTTTTTTATATGTTCTTTTTATATCTGTTAATTAACCAATGATACCAAGCCACACCCGGCCATGATTACAGACACCTGTGTGTGTTCTTTGACACTATATTAACTAATGACCCGCAGTGTTCGTCATTATATAAAGACAGTTTGTCAGTCAAAACGTTGGTTATGAGGTTATTACGTTTTTGCATCTGAGCTATCTCCTAGAGTGTGCGGCTTTCCTTTTCGTTTTCAAGTGTTTTACTCCGCTAGCCAGCACCTCGCCTTAACAGGTGTGCGTTTCTCTCGCCTCTGCAGAGTCATGTGGAATCCGTAGAAATTAGGGTCTAATGGATTTAATTTCAACTGACTGATTTCCTTATATGAACTGTAACTCAATAAAATCATTGAAATTGTTGCATGTTGAGTTTATATTTTTGTTCAGTATACACAAAATGTATATTAATAAAGGTATTTCAGGATTTCATCAGGTTTAGGCCAAGATTTAATCCGAACATGGTTTATAATGCTACTGCGCTAGACAGCTGACAATTTGCATGTTAAAGGCTACTTCCCAGCTGTTTGCGGAGTTCACATTCATGGTAAACGCTTTGAATGTCGGCTCAAGTGTAAATTACCTTTTCAAAGGCAAAATGTCCCCTATACCGCAGCTGCGCTATAGCATGCGTCGGATTTAATCCAAGTCTTAAAGTTGTATTTACAATAAATGCAAATATACATATCGCAATTGTGTAGATGAATACAAAATCTGAGGTATTGCCTCAAATATCCACAAAGTGCTGAAAAAGCACACTATTTTAAACAATCTAATAACTTAATTATTTTTCAATCCATACAATCTTTTAAAATTTGAGTACATCTCAAAGGCCAAAGGTTACCTGAAGATGTGGCATGAACATGCTGGAAAACATTTGTGATCAAATTGAAATTGACTGGCAGTATATTCAACTTCCCATAGATGTTTCTGTCTACAAATCTTTCACTAAGCACTCCATCTTTGGTTTTGTATATCCTAAGTTGATGTAAAAGAATGGCAAACACAGTAGATTCAACAGTACAGCCTCCAAGCATGCTTTGTGACTACATGCAAGGGAAGAGGAGGGCTGTATTCAAACAAGTGCAAGTATACAATACATTTAGAAACACTCTCAGCAGCCAAAGACAAATAGAAGCATGACATACAAGAACGGCATGATCAACATGTGTAACGTGCCAAATTCTTGACAAATGACAATGTTTTCTGATTCAGTTGTAGGCACATGCAACACAAATTATTTGACATACAAGTTACACGTTGCTTATACAAAAGGCAGTGTCATTTTAGAACAGGAGAAGTTTGAGGTTGATTCATTCATTGTAGCCACAGTTTTTCTCTGTTGGGATGTGCTTATTAGTTCATTGAGCAGCTAACATGGAATGTTTACATATAACTATGCTACAGTACACGCAAACAGATAGGGGTGGCAATATATCTTTCATCAACATGTTTCCTATTGCAGATTTCTTGACAATGACATGCATCACAACAAACCTCATTCTTTTTTCAAATCTATTTAGTAACAGTGTTGAGAAGCGACCTGTTTCTGTGCTGGGAGGACATGTCTATAACCATTCTCCTATTCAGTGGGCTCAGAATAGTTATTTTAACACATCAAATAAACAGCATTGTGGAAGACTGGAGATTAAGCACAGTAGGCACCAAATCAGCCCTGTTTACTGTAAAAATCGATCATAGGCCTACTGCTGTATTAAAGGGACGGTCTTTGTCAGAAGACAACATGCATAATCTTGGACTTTGACTTTCAATTTCCCTTTGTGTAATCTATAGAAAAGTGTGCAAACGGTGAATAGAGCGAACAACAGATGACTACTGCAGAGTTGGTGAACTTTGTCACTTGTCCAGGAACAGACGTTAGCACTGGGTCTGGCCCAGCTGAAGGCCTTTAGGAGGGAGTTTGAGCCCCAGGGAGTTGGTTCCTAGCGGGTCCATCATGTTCTTGTATCGTTCTCCTCTGTGCTTCATCAGGAAGGGACCCCAGTCCGGCTGAGGGGAGCACACTAGCTTCAGACGCTGAAACATCATTAAATTCATTACCATAACATGTCGTAATACCAGGGTACACATCAGGAAAACAGAACACTGTTGTATAAAAACCATTGTCCCTTGAGCCAGATGTCCTGGAACAAGTGTAGTAACATAGCATCAGAAGAATATTCCAATTATTTTCACTCTTTTGTAGGATGATCTTACCAAGCATCTCAATTTCACTATCAAGCTACATTAGGCATTATTAGGCTACATTAGGCTACATTAAGCATTATTAGGCTACATTATTGGACCACTACATAACATGGAAGATGAGAGAGACAGTAAATGTCTTAAGCAGGGGAGGGGGGAGTTACATTAAATGTCTTTAGCAGGGGGAGGGGGGAGCTACATTAAATGTCTTTAGCAGAGGGAGGGAGGAGCTACAGTAAATGTCTTTAGCAGGAGGGGGGAGCTACATTAAATGTCTTTAGCAGGGGGAGGGGGGAGCTACATTAAATGTCTTTAGCAGGGGGAGGGGGAGCTACAGTAAATGTCTTTAGCAGAGGGAGGGGGGAGCTACAGTAAATGTCTTTAGCGGGGGGAGGGGAGGCTACATTAAATGTCTTTAGCAGGGGAGGGGGGAGCTACAGTAAATGTATTTAGCAGGGGAGGGGGAGCTACATTAAATGTCTTTAGCAGGGGGGGGGGGAGCTACAGTAAATGTCTTTAGCAGGGGGAGTGGAGCTACAGTAAATGTCTTTAGCAGGAGGGGGGAGCTACAGTAAATGTCTTTAGCGGGGGGAGGGGGGAGCTACATTAAATGTCTTTAGCAGGGGGAGGGGGAGCTACAGTAAATGTCTTTAGCAGGGGGAGGGGGAGCTACAGTAAATGTCTTTAGCAGGGGGAGTGGAGGTACAGTAAATGTCTTTAGCAGGGGGTGGGGGAGCTACAGTAAATGTCTTTAGCAGGGGGTGGGGGAGCTACAGTATATGTCTTTAGCAGGGGGAGTGGAGCTACAGTAAATGTCTTTAGCAGGGGAGGGGGAGCTACAGTAAATGTATTTAGTGGGGGGAGGGGGGAGCTACATTAAATGTATTTAGTGGGGGGAGGGGGGAGCTACATTAAATGTCTTTAGCAGGGGAGGGGGGGGCTACATTAAAGGTCTTTAGCAGGGGGAGGGGGAGCTACAGTAAATGTCTTTAGCAGGGGAGGGGGAGCTACAGTAAATGTATTTAGTGGGGGGAGGGAGGAGCTACAGTAAATGTATTTAGTGGGGGGAGGGAGGAGCTACAGTAAATGTCTTTAGCAGGGGAGGGGGAGCTACAGTAAATGTATTTAGTGGGGGGAGGGAGGAGCTACAGTAAATGTATTTAGTGGGGGGAGGGAGGAGCTACAGTAAATGTCTTTAGCAGGGGAGGGGGGAGCTACAGTAAATGTCTTTAGCAGGGAGGGGGAGCTACAGTAAATGTCTTTAGCAGGGGAGGGAGGAGCTACAGTAAATGTCTTTAGCAGGGGAGGGGGGAGCTACATTAAATGTTTTTAGCAAGGGGAGGGGGAGCTACATTTAATGTCTTTAGCAGGGAGGGGGAGCTACATTAAATGTTTTTAGCAAGGGGAGGGGGAGCTACATTAAATGTTTTTATCAAGGGGAGGGTGGCTACTGTAAATGTCTTTAGCAGGGGGAGTGGAGCTACAGTAAATGTCATTAGCAGGGGGACAGGGAGCTACATTAAATGTCTTTAGCAGGGGCAGGGGGGAGCTACATTACATGTCTTTAGCAGGGGGAGGGGGAGCTACATTAAAGGTCTTTAGCAGAGGGAGGGGGAGCTACATTAAATGTCTTTAGCAGAGGGAGGGAGGAGCTACAGTAAATGTCTTTAGCAGGAGGGGGAGCTACATTAAATGTCTTTAGCAGAGGGAGGGGGAGCTACATTAAATGTCTTTAGCGGGGGGAGGGGGAGCTACAGTAAATGTCTTTAGCAGAGGGAGGGGGGAGCTACATTAAATGTCTTTAGCAGGGGGAGGGGGAGCTACGGTAAATGTCTTTAGTGGGGGGAACGCTAGAGTAAATGTCTTTAGCGGGGGGGATAGCTACAGTAAATCATCTCATACCTGGATGAAGGTGCCGGGGGCCAGGTGCATCTTGATGCAAAACATGATGGGGATCCAGATAACAGAACACACCACCATGAGCCAGCCCATCACCATGGACCAGGTGGGGTAGGTGTAGGTCTCATAGGTCATCACCTTCCAGTGGTACAGACTCAGACCCAGGATAAACTGTGGTACAGGCAGAAGACAGGGACAACCAAGACATTAAAGGCTACTGAGCATTAGGTGAACTATAGAAATATCATTATTAGAAGGGATAAAGCCCCTGCATTTGGCTAGAACAGGATGCACGTTTTTTGGTCCTGGGGCCCCCCCTGGGTGCACGTTTTGGTTTTTACCCTAGCACTACACAGATGATTCAATAATCAAAGCTTGATGATGAGTTGGTTATTTGAATCAGCTGTGTAGTGCTAGGGAAAAACAAAATGTGCACCCAGGGTGGGCCCCAGGACCGAGTTTGGGAAACCCTGGACTAGAACACTCATGGAAACACTCAATATGACTGACATGGTATAGTGATGCACAATGTCCATGTAATTCGATTTTTATGCAGTTATCACTGTTTCTTATGCACCGTTTCTTATGCTGAAAGCAACATGTTCTATATAAAATCACACACAGCAACATGGGAATACAGAATACATTTAATCTTGGCCTGGGGATGGTAGCACCTACTGTGAGAATGGTGGGGGTCACAAAGGCCCAGCAGACCCTCCAGAACATGTTTGGCTGGAACCCGATCATCATTTCAATGTCTTCACAGAACCTCTTCAGACCTAGAACACAACAACCAGTTAGTTTGAGTCCTTTCACACACAGTACCAAGCTTGATAATGTCACTCAACCACAATTAGTAAAGCATATCTTGAAAACATTTACAGGAAGGCTTATGCCAAATAAGGTCTTTGTCGAATAAGGTATCTTTTGAATACGGTCTGAAAAAACTGTACAAACACTGGACCAGTGCCTGTCAAGACTATACATGACTCACCATAAATGTATGAAACTCCCACAAGTTCAAAGATGGTGATGATGATCAGAGAGTATGAGGCTGCGTATGTGTCCACCAGCTGAAGCATATACATTCCATTCTGCCAGGATGGGATACAAGACCCATCAGAGCACTGAAAACGTAGCAGTCCTCTATACAGCCTCACTGACTCTCAATGTCATTCTATTAGTTTGACTGTGTATCCTTAGTGTTTGAGACGTGCCACTCAGACACCTAAACTGTATAATACATTTGCGTTATTGACAAAATGACTAGGGCCGGGATCTAGTTGTTGCAGAGCAGCGCACTACACAGCGCCTTCTCAAGGCATTCGCCATTTATGGTAAACGCTACAGATGAATGTTGAGGATCAGATTAGGCCTTACCTCTGTGATCATGGGGTACCCCAGGATGTAGAAAGAGGTGCAGCACCCCAGGGTGAAGAGGGCCTTGTACTTCCTCAGATATCTGGGGAACTCATCTGACACAGACGTCACTATGGTCTCAATGGTGGCAAACTGAGACAGGGACAGTAGATACTTAATTAATATAATAGATTCCGTCGAGCAACAGAAAGCAAAATGACATAATCTTGGTACTACACATACTTACAATGAACCACTAAGACCCTGCGGAGGTCTTATCAACCACTAAGACCTTGCGAAGGTCTTATCAACCACTAAGACCTTGTGGAGGTCTTATCAACCACTAAGACCTTGCGGAGGTCTTATCAACCACTAAGACCTTGTGGAGGTCTTATCAACCACTAAGACCTTGCGGAGGTCTTATCAACCACTAAGACCTTGTGAAGGTCTTATCAACCACTAAGACCTTGTGGAGGTCTTATCAACCACTGAGACCTTGCGGAGGTCTTATCAACCACTAAGACCTTGTGGAGGTCTTATCAACCACTAAGACCTTGCGGAGGTCTTATCAACCACTAAGACCTTGCGGAGGTCTTATCAACCACTAAGACCTTGCGGAGGTCTTATCAACCACTAAGACCTTGCGGAGGTCTTATCAACCACTAAGACCTTGTGGAGGTCTTATAAACCACGAAGACCCTGTGGAAGTCTTATAAACCACGAAGACCTTGCGGAGGTCTTATCAACCACTAAGACCTTGCGGAGGTCTTATCAACCACTAAGACCTTGTGGAGGTCTTATCAACCATTAGGGCAGCGCACAATTGGCCCAGCATCGTCCGGGTTAGGGGAGGGTTTGGTCGGGGTAGGCCGTCATTTTAAAATAAAAATGTGTTCTTAACTGACTTGCCTAGTTAAATAAAGATAAAATAAAAATAAAAGACCACCAAGTAATTAAATACAAACACTTACATCCACACAAAACAGAAAGTAGAACAATAGTTACCATGGTATCCAGTCCCAGGGTGAGTAGCATAAGGAAGAAGATGATGGCCCAGAAAGGAGAGAGAGGAAGTCTGGTGAGGGCCTCTGGATACACTACGAAGGCTATGCCAGGACCTGCAGAATCACAACAAGACAAGAGAACTGTCTGGTTACACTAATGTTACTTTAAAAAGTTGTTTTAATAGAATAGAATACCGGTTTTCTTTACCCTCATCAGCCACCTGTTCGATGGGCACTTTCAGCTCATGAGCCATAAACCCGATGACAGAGAAGATGACAAACCCTGCAAAGATGCTGGTGGCACTGTTGGTGCAGGTCACAATGATGGTGTCCCTAAAAGATCAAAGACAGTCTGAAACTGTCTGAAACAAGTTGTTGCATCTACAGTATAGTTTGCATGTAGGGCATGTTTCCTGGACCCTTAAGACTAGTCCTGGAGTAAGAAGCATACTCAATAGAGAACCTGTGTCCGGGAAACCGTCCCATAAGGTTTAACCCTGCTCACCTGTAGCAGTTGTTATGGAACTTGTTGTAGGAGGACAGCGTGATAAGTCCACCCCAGCCTGCTGACAAGGAGAAGAAGATCTGGGTTGCAGCATCCTTCCACACCTTGGCATCGTAGAGTTTCTCCCACTTGGGAGTGATGAAGTAGAGGATGCCATCCCCAGCTCCAGGCAGAGTAACTCCTCTGACCAGCAGAATCACCAGCACCACGTAGGGGAACGTAGCCGTGAAATACACCACCTATAGAACAGAATCCAACAGAATCCAATCCAATCCAATAAAATAGAAAACCTTTAATGATCCTATAATCCTATTGTCAATCAGTGCAGCAACGTAGACACAAAGACAACAATCCAAAAACAGACACCAATAACCACAACATATATCTCTTCAGAAAAGCCTCAAAAGAATAATATAAGTATGTTGGCTGGAAAGTGACAATGATTACCTTCCCAGATGATTTGATTCCTTTAGCCAGTGAGGCGTAGACAATAACCCAGGCCAAGAGAAGACAGAGGGCCAGAGGCCAGCGGATTTCCCCTGGGTATTCTATTCCTTTGGAGATGTTCAGTACATTATATCTGCATGGAGAGAGGGAGTGAGAGACATCAGGCTATAACGCAATGTCTTCAAATCAATAAGATATTATTTTCACTGAAAAATCTAACTTCAGTCACACACACACAAAGCAGACATATTTTATTTTATTTTATTACATAGCCTAACATAATAAACAATACTTACTTAAAATACTCTTCACTTGGGCTGACATAGGTTTTGTTGATCTCAGATGTGATGTTAGTGAGTTTGCTCAGATTCCCAATGACATCAGCAGACAAACATAGTGTAGTATTCCTTATAGAGGTGGCGTTCCCATCCCGCAGAATGCATGAATCTGATAGGAGAACAAAAGCGAAGAAAGTGGGTGGTAGCATGTGTGAGTAGTTAAGTTCACGTGGTGGCTAAAATTGAGGTGGTATGAATAAATCCACTATGCAGCGCAAGAAGAACAGATGGACGCTAGAGGGCGTCACAGTAGCCTGCCCTCCAGCAAGAATTGTGTCAAGTGAGCATTTGTACAGTACCTGACATTAATGCTTTGCCATAGTATTCGAGTGTGGCCTATTTATATGATTTACAATCGAAATACAATGTATTTTGATTTTATATACCTGAATAAATGAAATACACAGTATTTTCCCGCAATAAACATTTCTAACAACAATTAATCCTTGCATTCCAAATTGGAAGGAGTTCGGCCTTCTGAATACTTACCAAGAAGAAGCATGTCTTTGTCCTTGCAGTGTTGAGTGTTCCATTTATTCTTGCAGTTCGCCCAGGGGAGTGAGCCCTTCAACGAAGCGAACAGGTAGTACAATGTCCAGCACATTATTATGTTATAGTATATGGCTATCAAGACTGATATTATCAACATGGCAATCCCGCAACCTAAAATAACGAATGAGACGAAATATAGAAATTACTCTTTTGCACCTGAAATGTATAGGTTATAATAAAAAAATAAAAAAATAGACTATGCTTACGTACTGTTCAAGTATGATCGCTGTTGTTTGGCTTACCTTGAAGAGCAGGGATTGCTTTCCATACGGACACGGGTCCTTGGCTTGCAAACTGCCCCAAGGACACCTCCAATAAGAATATGGGGATTCCAGCAAGGCCCAACATGATTAGATAAGGAATCAAGAAAGCACCTACAGGAAGAAAGTGGAAACGGAGTTGAATGTCAGGCAGCTCAATCCGATTACAGTTTTACATGAAACAGGCTGAATGGTGAAATTATTGGACAAGAAATATGTAATTTCACAACATATAAATGTAAATTGTAGTTGGATCACAATTATTATTCGTTTTATTTAATAATATGAACTGCATTAGTATCAATATTAAACGAATCACATAATTATTATTGTAATTATTAAGAGTATTATTATTTTATGTAAATTGTTGATTTATTATTATTTAATTTATTAAAATAGGCTATTTAAATAATAGTCAAACGCTAAAACGAATAAAGTTTCCAAAATAAATAAACAGATAGGGATTTAATTATTTTTATACATTCTGATTTCTTTGCTGAGATAAGCAGATGCAGTTGATGAAGTGTGCAAACGAATAAAATTGTTTTGCAACATAAATGTGTCCTTTACCTCCTCCATTTTGGAAGGCTAGGTATGGGAATCTCCAGACATTCCCCAAACCAACAGCATATCCAACCATTGATAGAATGAAGTCCATTTTATTGGACCAGTTTCCCCTCGCTTTATTCTCATCTCCTCCTTCATCATCATCATCCTGAAGGAAACAATTAACGTTTAACGGTTATTTAAAAACACAAATATAAATGATTGATGTCGAAAAGTCTTCAATTATCACCGATCAATTTGATCTATTCCTGCACATTTCACCGTTTTTGTATTTATAAATGTGGGACTATTCATTCTAATGATTCTGTTTCGATTAGGCTACAATCATGATGCGTTCCATCACTTCCACACAAAGGGCGCTATTTGGTTTGATATGTCCCCAGGGAATAGAACAATGGAGAGGGCCTGCAGCGCTACAGATTACTCCGCAACACCCTGCTCTGCAGTAAGTAATGCATTGGGACCGAACACCAGCAAAATGCTCCCAGGAAAGTGAAATTCGTTTAGGCAGCACACCAGTTTACACTTGTCAGATGAAATCAGCCACTGGCTATGTTCTGGGCTTGCTTTTTACTCGCGTCATGCCTGAGTAATAAAATAACGGACTCTTACCCCGTCCCCGGTCACTGTGCCAGGTAGAACCGAAATGTTTCCATCTGTCCCCAGTATCACAGTGGTGGGACTAATCTCCGTCCCCGTGCCATTTTGCTCTACTGGGCTCGTTGTAACACTTTGATTGGGACAGGAAGCTGTGCCATGACAGTGTATCGTAAAATGATCCACAGAGGCACATTCGGCTCCATCAACGTCGGTATTATGCGTTGCAGGTGCGTCGGTTTTAAACGTTCCATTTCTTGTGTTAGGCCTATCCACCGGATGAGAAAAAGTTTGTTCCTCGGTTTTTGAGGGATGCTGCCAGTTTGAAGAGGGTAGATCTGGGACATTCTCTTGTTTGTTGATTACTACTGCTACAGCTCCATTATCTAATTGTGGTAACGAAACCTGAGTGGGAGGATCAGATACCTGCCGGTTGTTCATCTCTTCAGAACAATCCTACAAAAGGTGAAATTAAAATTCGTTACAATACAGGCATATACATACAACTGTACAAAATAAATGGTCAAATAGACTGGAAAATCAAGTGGCTTAATTGGTGGCAATTCACATATTGGATAACATATATACAGTTAGGCCTAGTGCATGTGTTTTTTTTAGTTCAATACTATTATTCCATATTTGTGGCAATTCCTTGGTGGGGCATTGGTCGACTCTGGATTGGTTATGTATTCATTATTGCAGAGATTCTTTAATTTTACGGCTCATTTGCTCTCGGTCATTCCGTGCAGCAGCAGCAGCAGCAGCGGCCCCTCTCTCTGATTGAACAGGCAATAGACAAGCTGTTGAGCCCCCTCTCCCCCAGTCCCAGCCCAGCAAGCATTCTCCACAGCAGTAAAACGTAAACACACCAAACAGATAAAATGATTACCCGCGAAGAACCAATAATCGTTATTGTTTTAAAATTGAGATACATAAAACTACTTTGCCAAAGTAAAAACACACAAACACAGGCACATATGCTATAAAAATGACTAAGCTACTGACAATAGAAGAGAATCTTGCAAAAAAAGTAAAAAAGATGCTAGAATAAGATTAGCCAATAAAATGGCAGATTAAACTGAACAGAAGATGTCGAGTAAGGAATGTTTCGCTGCCTGTAGTAGAGGGAATGAGCCGTAAATAGACGCATCATAGTTTCAGCACAATGCATTTCAGCACCATGGACGGCGACAGTGGTTCGACTACTGTACAGTCTACAGTAGTCCACTCAGTGTTGACTGAATAAGTGCCACCCGTGATTTTTCATAAATTTTAGTCTAAAATAACTGTACTTAGCCACAATAATTGTTTAGATTAGGAATTGAGGATCAATGAACGCATCTCACCATGTTTGTAGTAAATTCCAGGACAGCCGGAAGCTGAGAAGAGAAGTCCGGACTGCAGCGAGATTGAAAGAAACTGCAAATGCAAAGCTCAGTCGGTGGGAGTTTCTTTAGCCTACGTCAGAGTATTGCAAGGTGCCCTTCGAGGAACGTTTTACTGCTAATATATATTCAATGCATCTTCAGTTGGAGATTCACAATTCTTCCAGGAACAACTATGCATGCCTAATGCAGTGTGCACGCTTTGTCACTCGTCGTTCGCTGCCAGCTCTGGTGTTTGGCTCGACAAATTAATGGACAAAGAATACACGAGGGAATACACAAAACAATAAAAACCGACATGAATCTCGTCACATAAAGAGAAATGCGACCTAACCATGGACTTCACAGGTTCGTTTCAGGCCAATGACCTGAATAATTGAATTATATTGAAATACAATTATAATTATTTTATAGTTTCCATATTATGATTAGTAAACCTACAATGTCAGAGTGCATCCAGATCTGACAATTTTCTGTTTTCATCATCACCTATGCCAGGTAGCGATACAGCACATTTTAGCCATTCAGCAGGAATGAACGCCTCAGCAGCGCGAGGCGAGCTAAATATCTGTGCTTGGCTGGCCAGTGCCCAATACGGGTTTAATTACTTTCTCAACCAAGATTAATTGTAATTTATTTATTTCTACACGTCTTTTCGTCTCCCCTTACACCATACCTTGTTTCTCAGACCAAGACCATTCTGAGAAGAAATACATTGTTGTAAAAAATAATTGTTATCACATTTTTATTGAGTGGATTGGAAATATTTGCTATTGGATATCGTGCTTATCATATTTGCTATTGGATATCGTGCTTATCATATTTGCTATTGGATATCGTGCTTATCATATTTGCTATTGGATATCGTGCTTATCATATTTGCTAAAAACAAACAGGAAAACATGTTCAGTGAAAAATAACGACTATTTATTGCATTTAATTAATCAATATAGGCCCATATAAAACAAATCTGATTTAAGGAAAGATAAACTAATTATGGCTGAAATGAATAATCAACACCATAATAACCTCATACTGATTAATAATAATTTATTATTTCAGTAAATTTATTTGAATGTGTATCTGGAGGTGAGAGTTTCTGTGTGTTATTTCCTAACAGCTTCTGTTGATCTATGTGTTGAGGGTGCTTGTAGGGGCCAATGATGCAGAACTAATAGCTTTTAGTCCTGAAACAGCTCCCTGCTCCCAACAGCAGAGAAAAACCCAAAGCTCTGGGTCCAGTTCGTTGTGTGTGTGTGTGTGTGTGTGTGTGTGTGTGTGTGTGTGTGTGTGTGTGTGTGTGTGTGTGTGTGTGTGTGTGTGTGTGTGTGTGTGTGTGTGTGTGTGTGTGTGTGTGTGTGTGTGTGTGTGTGAGAGGATAGTCCTTTAATGAACTCTGGCATCCCACTAAAGGACTCCTCAAGATGCCATCTCCTAAACAAACTGTTTGCAGCCAAGAGGTCTAAGGCACTGCATCTCAGTGCTAGAGGCGTAACTAGAGACCCTGGTTTGATTCCAGGCTGTATCACAACTGGTCGTGATTGGGTGTCCCAATTGGCCCAGCGTCGTCTGGGTTTAGCCAGAATAGGCAGTCATTGTAAATAAGAATTTGTTTCTTAACGGACTTGCCTGGTAAAATAAAGAAGAGGGGGAGGGAGAGAGACAGAACACTGTTATCTCTCCCTATGCAGGGTGAAATAGATACTTATCAGGGCCAACCTCAAAAGGTACAGGGAGTAATTCATCATTTTTCCTTTAGTGGTATCATGTGGGAACAGCGTGTGTCTGATACACGTCAGTAGCATGTCTTAGGAACAGCCAGATAATGGGGTTGTATGGGGTTTAGTGAAGCGTGAGCTCCTCACACTCACCAGAATAAGGCACAGGGATGGTTGGCTTACTAAACTACTCTAGAATGGCGGCGCATGCATAAGGTCCTAACCCTAACCCTAGCTTCATGTCCACAACCCGGCTCATCCCTAACCCTAGCTTCAATTACAACCCGGCTCATCCCTAACCCTAGCTTCAATCACAACCCGGCTCAACCCTGACCCTAGCTTCAATTACAATCCGGCTCAACCCAACCCTAACCCTAGCTTCAGTTATAACCCGGCTCAACCATAACCCTAGCTTCATGTCCACAACCCGGCTCAACCCTAACCCCAGCTTCAATCACAACCCGGCTCAACCCTAACCTTAACCCAAGCTTCAGTTACAATCCGGCTCAACCATAACCCTAGCTTCATGTCCACAACCCGGCTCAACCCTAACCCTAGCTTCAATTACAACCCGGCTCAACCCTAACCCCAGCTTCAATCACAACCCGGCTCAACCCTAACCTTAACCCAAGCTTCAGTTACAATCCGGCTCAACCATAACCCTAGCTTCATGTCCACAACCCGGCTCAACCCTAACCCTAGCTTCAATCGCAACCCGGCTCAACACTAACCCTAGCTTCAATCGCAACCCGGCTCAACCCTAACCCTAACCCTAACTTCAGTTACAACCCGGCTCAACCCTAACCCTAGCTTCATGTCCACAACCCGGCTGAACCCTAACCCTAGCTTCAACTACAACCCTATTCATAGCTATATGTCCCCAAAGCAGATTAACCATAACCCTAGCTTTATGTCCACACCCCGGCTCAACCATAACCCTAGCTTTATGTCCACACCCCGGCTCAACCATAACCCTAGCCATAACGCTAACCGTAACTCTAGCTTCATGTCCACACCCCGGCTCAACCATAACCCTAGCTTTATGTCCACACCCCGGCTCAACCATAACCCTAGCCATAACGCTAACCATAACCCTAGCTTTATGTCCACACCCCGGCTCAACCATAACCCTAGCCATAACGCTAACCATAACCCTAGCTTTATGTCCACACCCCGGCTCAACCATAACCCTAGCTTTATGTCCACACCCTGGCTCAACCATAACCCTAGCCATAACGCTAACCATAACCCTAGCTTTATGTCCACACCCCGGCTCAACCATAACCCTAGCCATAACGCTAACCGTAACTCTAGCTTTATGTCCACACCCCGGCTCAACCATAACCCTAGCCATAACGCTAACCATAACCCTAGCTTAATGTCCACACCCCGGCTCAACCATAACCCTAGCCATAACGCTAACCATAACCCTAGCTTTATGTCCACACCCCGGCTCAACCATAACTCTAGCTTTATGTCCACACCCCGGCTCAACCATAACTCTAGCTTTATGTCCACACCCCGGCTCAACACTTTGTTTTTCATAAACATTGATGTTTTTCAAGGCAATTAAATACAAAATATTTGACAAACAGGAACATGAATATTCCAGATCCCTTCATCTTTCTGAGACATTTTCAAATGTTTGTCCCCCCATGATGTGGCTCAGTTGCTGTATTAGGCAGGACATCAAGTCCCCCATCAGTTCCACTCATTCATCAACAGACTAAAAGGCCCATCTCAGCCTGTCTTCTATGCATCTGTCTCTCTATGTCTAGGCACCTGTAATGGATCTTCTCCCCTGACAGTCCTGATTAGGTGAACCAGCTTGTTTAATGTCTGTGGACTGGGTGCTGACTGTCTATCAGTGCCCTTTACTAAGCATTCTGCCACACACTCAAACCCTGCAGATGCTAACCAGAAGAAGAAGTGAACACAAATACAGACAGGCCAATGGATATTATGGGGATTGTCAGTTATTAATGTGTGGTATCAACAAAGAACACATAGCATATCAGTCATCTGTAAGAAGTGAACCCAACTACAGAGCCAATGGATATTACAGGCTGTGTCAATTCACTTTAATGTGTGGTATCAACAAAAAACAACATTATTTTCCTCTTTCAGTGATAAACACCTACTGGTCAATATTCAGTAGAGATGATGAAACAAATAACTCTCTCATACACCTAGAGACATTTAAGACTGAAGGGAGGTTCATGATGTGAGAGGACACTGTCATGATTTCCACAGCAGTCAGGCATACGTTCGTAAAGGACAGGAGGTGGCTGGTGTGGTGCTTCCAGTCTATATAACTCAGCAGGGCACCTCCATAACATCATGGAGTTCTCCTCAGAATGCTATTGACCCCTGTGTGACCACATGTTCTGCTTCAGTGGGCGCCATATTAATCCTGATAGCATTCCATCACTGCCAGTAGCAGATGTAGGGTTTTGTCAACCTTATAGGACAAGCTCTAGACAACACGCTTTATTACTGAGAGCTCAGATTGTGGTGTCCAATTCACAGAACTAGAATAAGATTATATTTCTATGGTCCAACCCCCCCCCCCCCCCCCCCTCACTCAAAAACACATTTAGTTGCTTATTTGTTTACCAACAACCCCGCAATCTTCTCCAAATCTCTCCTTTCCCCTGTCACCAATGGTTGACCTCCACTGTGGAATCTCCTGTATCCACTCAGCCACAGCGAATACACCCATAAACATACATGTTTATATGCATCATTGGAATACACCCTGGAGGTCTATCTACCCTTGGGCCAGGCAATGGTTTCCTTTATTACCCCCATCAGAGCAATGTGGCCTCTGTGCATTGACTGCACGGCCCAGCAGAGTACAGCCCTCATCTGTAATTTAAAATGTAATTTCACAGTCCGCTGCTGCCTCACTTCACCTGTAGCAGAGACATCTGTAGGGAGAATTACATCTGACATCATCTCCCACCATGTAGTCTCCTCGCTACAATGCTGCAGCCACAGCTCAGCTCAAGGACCAATTCCTCCTGTTTTGTTACTGTTCTTTTTACTCGATGGCTGAATGACTGTGAAGGTGTAGCTGTGTGGCTGTGATAAGTGACTGTGATAGTGACTGTGATGGTGTAGCCATGTGACTGTGAGAGTGATGGTGTGTGACTGTGAGCTTCAGACCCACTGACAGGATGAGTGATTACTGTGTACGTCCTCAGAGTCTCTAAAGCTCCCAGCAGAGATAATGAGACCCAGGAGGCAATGGGACTTCATTTATCTTCTATTTCCCCCTCTCCTCACAGAAACCGAGCAAACGGTCTTGCTGAAAACTGGGACACACACACACGACTAGACTTATTGAGGTCAGTAATCATTGGATAAAAGGTAGCAGATTTGACTTTGTCTTATAATTTGGGCCACTCCCATTGTAGTAAAAGAGAGCAAATACATTAGGGTACTCCTAAAGCAAAAGGTATAAATAAATGGTCAATGTATATGTTAACTTCATATTCAAGCATGTAATACAAATGGGAGTTCTTATAACACTTTTTTTTTTTTTTAACAGATCTGCATACATTTCTATTGAGCTTATAAGACCGGTAATTTTCTCTAGATCAAATCCTGGTTTCGAGGTGTAGCCCATTTGTCATTTTTTTAGTTTCACACTGTATCACGGCTCATTTACAGATGCCTGTATGATGCATTGCCACACTTTCAGCTAGTCAAAGACTGAGGCTGTGGTCATTCAACCAATGTGGTACTATTCATTTCATTGAAATTTAGGCAGAAATACTGTACCTCAGATGGAAAATGTAAAGTAATATCAAGTTTTATGAAAGCTTTGGATTTAAAGTCAAGTGCCTCGTTTGAGAGCTGCGAGTCATCCAGAAGTATGGATGGGAAAAGACAACAGAAGAGTCTTTCCTCCAGCTATAGAAAAATAACTTGCACACCCATTAGATTACCAGGTTCATGGAGAGAACTGATATTTCCTAGACATACAATAACAGAATGGGGTTATAGGTCAAGCTAAAAGAGGGTTTAAACATGGGTCCATTCACACGGTATAGAACATGCCAGTGGCACTCTGGGGTTGCTTTTAACTGAATCTCCCAAATGGCCTTTTCTTTTTTAACATATGACCTCTCACTGAATACTGACTTGGGGATGAAGTGTGTGTGTGTGTGCGCTTTGGTTGGGCCCAGGGTCTGAATAAAATAAAGGCTCTTTCAATGAGCATCGCATTCACTTCATAGCCTCCGTATTCAATCTCTGCATTATCCTGTTATCGCGATAGCCAGACCGTGTTACCAGACAGTAGAATTACTTAGTGCATTTATTAGTCACAGCCATGCTTTACAATGTATTAAGAGTTATCCTTATCTTCCTCTGTCAGTGTCCCAGGCTGTGTAACAAATCTATTGACTATAGAGATCACTCCTTTTGACCAGGGCTATGGCCATCTCAGATACACCCTAGGCAGTCATGCAGTACCCAGACAAAAACTGTCACCCCATGACAGGAATCATTTGCAGGACTAAGGATAATGATAGTCCCAGTGGACCACAGAACAACACTGACATCAGCTGGAACAAGGGAGGTAAGACATGGAATTTCACCCACTACTACATTCATAACCTTAATTGATACTTGCCACTCTTTTCCATATATCAACTTGGCATCATCCTGTGAAGCACCCAATGCCATTTTATTTCAAAACAGTTGCAAAAGGAACACATAAAGAATAAGCTTTGTAGAGGATGTTTCATGCAAGTTGTATACAAAGGTATGTTGAAAAGAGTAAAAAAAAGGAGAAAGGAAACCAAAGACAAAGTAAATACATTTATAAAATCTATTTAAGAAACGCAATAAATAATCTCTCACAGTAGAGGGCGCCCTTGAATTGTTCTAGGACTTAATGTAAATTAAAATGAGAGTAATCTATAGGCGTTTGGTTGTCCCAGCTTAACAGATCCATCTATATCTGCGAGTGAAACTAAAAGTTTGTGGATGAAGATTGTCCGGGTAAGTAAAAAACAAAAAGTGTGAAACCCCTGAAAGTTGGAAAGTTCCAATCAGCAGGGTAAGAGTCAGTCCTCTACCCAGGTAGAAGGCAGGCTGGAACGTACTGGGTGATGTTCAATTATTTATAAACATGAATATTCAATTATTTAAACATGAATATGTAGGTTTCTTGTCAGTGTAGACAGGCTGGGACATTGGACAGTTAGGGTTTCTTTGGAGCAAAGACGACAGGTAGGACCCGTCGGGAGTTGCTTTTCACCCAGGGGTGGGTGATGACGCTCTGCAGGGGGAGCCGCATAGAGGGACTGTGGCGGAGCAGCTTAGAGACCAGGTCCCGAGCACCATCAGACACCACCTTGGGGAACTGCAGGTCAACCTGAGAGATGGGAGGTCATTCATCACCGTTTAAAAGCGGTGCCTTGGGTGAATATCTAACTACTACATGTATGTCTCTTCTATGTAAACAGATGTTAGTCAGAAATCACAATGGAACTACTCAAGCGATTACACTTGAATTAGGGATAATATTACTACTGGATATACAAGTCATTGACGATTTAAACTGCAAACCTTTGTGATGCGCTTGTACGTGTCGGAGTGGCTGGCCGTTTCAAACGGGGGGTTTCCAACAAGGCACTCATAGCAGAGCACCCCGATGGACCAGAGGTCCACCTTCTCATCGTGGATCTTCCCCTCAATCATCTCTGGGGGCAGGTAGTCCAGCGTTCCACACATTGTGCGGCGCCTAGAGGGGGTAAGACAGCAGCTAGATAAGTGACAAGGTTTTCTAATGGCAACATTTCAACAAATAGACAGTCATGATGAAGAAAAGCCCAGTGAATTCATGACATTCAGTGGATTTGAGGAGATCCGTTTGAGCTAGGCAGGGTGCAGAATCTCCAATCTTGTCGACATAAACAAGTAGTTATTTGGGATGCAACAAGGTGATTTGTAGATCAGAGATTCTGTACAATCTGACAGTAATGTAGTCTCAAACATACAAATTGACAGTATTTAGTTGTGAAGCAAACATATGAGGCTATAGAGGGTTCAGTTCAGGGTTCGCTCACCTTAAGGATGGGGCATGGACAGACCAGCCGAAGTCTGCTATCTTCAGCTCCCCACGGAGCCCCAGCAACAGGTTCTCAGGCTTGATGTCACGGTGTATCACCTTCCTCTCATGGCAGTACTGCAGCGCATCAGCCAACTCCTCCATGTACTAACAAAGGACATACAGATATTAGACATGACTCATTTCCACATTGCAATTCAAATGCAAATAAAGTAATGCCAACTTAAATCAATGCCAAAACGTAGCTACCATTATCAGACCAAAATATGACTTAATTATTAGAAATATACTATCTAACAACCAAATGCTATGACTGGAGGTATTGGGTGAAAGAAGCAACGGATACTGATTATTCAGAATAGATTAATTAGCTTGTCTATGCAACAATAAAATGCCAACTTCTCACCGTAGCAGTGCGCTGGTCATCGAAGCGACCACATTTCTGCAGCTCTTTGTACATCTCACCCCGTGGGGCGTACTCCAGGATCAGGAAGACCCTTGAGCTGTCATGGAAGTAGTTGTAGAAACGCAGGATGTTGGGGTGTCTAAAGGAACAGGAGGAAGGAATGATTTAAATCTACCTTCCCCAACCTGAGAAAATAATACACCCTGAATTATAAAGGGAATACTGGTCAGTTTCAAAACGCCAGCTGAAATCCACTCACTGAAGTATATTTCATGATGTTAACCAGCAAGTCAAAACATTTCCCGTAGAGAAATCATTATATTTAGGCAACATCAACCAACATCAACCCACTAGGCTAGACTCAAAAAGTTAAGAAATTAAAAATCAGGGTACTACTGACCTAAGATGGGACTGAATCTCAATCTCTCTTCGGAGCTGGTGCTCCACGCCTTCCTTCTCCATCTGAGACTTGAAGAGCACTTTCAATGCCACAATGAAATTCAGCTTCTTATCCCGTGCAACGTACACGTTCCCAAACTTGCCCTTGCCCAGGGGCCGCCCGATGTCAAAGTCATGGATGGTGAATTTCCTGAGGAGAGACGAAGGTGTGGTTTTACAACCTCTACATGACACATCTAGTTGATAAAACCTAAAAATGCTAAGGTGAATTGACCCTTCTTAAACAAATTCCAAATGCACAACATCAGGGTGAGGTGACGATATTACTGGACAGAAGACTTACTTTGCCGGAGCGGCACCAGAGGAAGAGGTGACAGGCTCTCTCCCAGGACCTGTAGTGACATCATGGGGATTCAGAATAGAGCAAAAAACATATTGGGGTACATTGTTAGCACCATTAAAAGTGGTGTGATGTGTTTCTATACAGTTTCAGATGGCACATCAAGCAGAATGGTAGCTATAGAAATGTACCTGTAATTGCGTTTTTGTCTGTAGTCTCTGGGGCAGAGGGTACTTGAACTCTCTGTGGACCCACAGAAACCATTGAAGTTGCCATCTATCAGGTAGAAAAACATCCTGGATTAAACCCAATTACCTCCAGCGCCCCAGTACTGGTTCAAAGTTATGAATTCAAAATGGTAGCCAGCCAAATGGGCAACTTAATTTTATGGCAACTAGCTAGCCAGAAATGGAGTAGATAGGGTTCCCAACTCCACGATGTACATCACGGTAAAGTTGGGTTGCGACGACTGTTGGCAGAGTGTACCTCCGACTAGATCAAGTCGCTCTCAGTCGATACGAGGAAACAGTTGGTGGTTGTATTTGATTAACATTTTATTAAAAAGGATGGATTTCATCATCAAAAAAAAAAAGCTACTGAGGACAAACATTATGTACACAGTAAGGGTTTCAGAATTTACATTTTAGAAGTATCGACCGACAGCGATACGATGTAGTCAGAGCTACAGGGTTGTCACTAGTTACCACAAAGTCATAATTATGGCTAAACCTCGCCTTCTTCTACAATGTTTCTTCTTAAAGGGAAATGTAAATGTTTGAACTCCATATTCATCATCTCCAGCACCACCCCAACACACACAAACTAGGTGGACACAAAATTAGTGGATTCGGCTATTTCAGCCACAGACGTGGCTGACCGGTGTATAAAAACGAACACACCGCCATGCAATCTCCATAGACAAACACTGGCAGTAGAAGGGCCTGTACTGAAGAGCTCACTGACGTTCAACGCGGCACCGTCATAGGATGCCACCTTTCCAACAAGTCAGTTCAAATATTTGCTAGAGCTGCCCTGGTCAACTGTAAGTGCTGTTATTGTGAAGTGGAAACGTCTAGGAGCAACAACGGCTCAGCAGTGAAGTGGTAGGCCACACAAGCACACGGAACAGGACCGCCGAGTACTGAAGCGTGTAAAAATCGCCGGTCCTTGGTTGCAACACTCAATACAGAGTTCCAAATTGCCTCCGGAAACAACGTCAGCACAATAACTGTTCATTCGGGAAATGGGTTTCCATGGCCGAGATACGGCACACACGCCTAGGATCACCATGCGCAATGCTAAGCGTCGGCTGGAGTGGTGTAAAGCCTGGACTCTGGAGGAGTGGAAACGGGTTATCTGGAGTGATGATTCAAGTTTCACTATCTGGCAGTCCAACAGACGAATCTGGGTTTGGCGGATGCCAGGAGAACGCTACTTGCCCCAATGCATAGTGCAAACTGTATAGTTTGGTGGAGGAGGAATAGTGGTCTGGGGCTGTTTTCATGGTTCGGACTAGGCCCTTTAGTTCCAGTGAAGGGAAATCTTAATGCTACAGAGCACAATGACATTCTAGACGCTTCTGTGCTTCCAACTTCGTGGCAACAGTTTGGGGAAGGCCCTTTCCTGTTTCAGCATGACAATGCCCTGTGCACAAAGCGAGGTCCATACAGAAATGGATTGTCGAGATCGGTGTGGAAGAACTTGACTGGCCTGCACAGAGCCCTGACCTCGACCCCATCTAACACCTTTGGGATGAATTGGAACGCCAACTGCGAGCCAGGCACAATCGCCCAACCTCACTAATGCTCTTGTGGCTGAATGGGAGCGAGTCCCTGCAGCAATGTTCTAACATCTAGTGGTAAACCTTCCCAGAAGAGTAGAGGCTGTTAAAGCAGCAAAGGGGGGGGGGGCAACTCCAGATTACCCATGATTTTGTTCGACGAGCAGGTGTCTACACGCTACATGACCAAAAAGTATGTTGATGTTGGGGTGGTGTTAGAGATTATGAATATCACGCAAAAACATTTTGAATTTAAACCTAACCACACTGCTAGCCTTATGCCTAACCCTGCCCTAGCTTGTGGGTTAGAGATCTGACACCAAGGAAGCTCCGATTCCAACATACAGCTCTGCAGGTGTATTAATGTCAAAATACATTTGTTACTCACAAAACAATAAAAGTGTGGTAAGCACAGGCTTAGGAGATCTTATACGTTTTGTTATATGAAAATCTTTAACAGAAGCATTTATATAAAACTTTTTTTCTTTTAAATAAGCAGGTAAATGCTTTAAAATTCAGAGGTTAACTGACTGATATCTCAGAACAAAACATATAATATCTCCTAAGCCTGTGTTAACCTCAGACCTTATTTTCTGCGTTTAGTCATCCGTCGCCATCATCTCATGTTTCAGCATGATAATACACAGCCATGTCGTAAGGATCTGTACAATTCATGGAAGCTAAAAATGTCCCAGTTCTTCCATGGCCTGCATACTCAGATATGTCACCCATTGAGCATGCTTGGGATGCTCTGGAACGACATGTACAACATGGTGTTCCAGTTCCTGCCAATAT
The DNA here is from genome assembly GCF_016432855.1 of Salvelinus namaycush. Lineage (NCBI taxonomy): Eukaryota > Metazoa > Chordata > Actinopteri > Salmoniformes > Salmonidae > Salvelinus > Salvelinus namaycush. The sequence goes on from NC_052327.1 coordinate 37,591,366, forward strand.
CCAGCAACTTTATACAGCCATTTGAAGAGTGGGATAACATTCTACTGGCCACAATCAGTGTGATCAACTGTTATGCTACATGAGGCAAATGGTTATCACACCAGATACTGACTGGTTTTCTGAACTATGCCCCTACTTTATAAAAAATATTTAAAAAAAATAAAATAAAATGTATGGTATCTGTTACCAACAGAGGCATATCTGTATTCCCAGTCATGTGAAATCCATAGATTAGGTCTAATGAATTTATTTGAATATGAACACTAAAATCTGAACACTAAAATCTTTGAAATTGTTGCATTTATATTTTTGGTCAGTATACATACCGGCCATAACCGGAGTAAATGAATATAGTTGCTCAGCGAAACTCCATACTTGGTGAGTAACGTACGTATTTTGACATAACGATTGCAGAGCCGTCTAATGGGAGTTTGGTTTGTTGCTTCCAGGGCGTTAGTTAAGAGAACCGTAATACCCATTATATCTAACGCACAGATACTGGGGCAGCCTAGCCTTAAATTAAGACCAACAAGTTAGTTCACACGATATAGCCATTTTGACTGATTGTGGTAACTAGTGACACTAAATTCCATTGATGTAGCTACATCGTGGAGTTGAGAAAACTCGGCTAGGAAAGGAGGGAATCATAAAGGTAAACGGACCAGTGTGGCGAAACTTACCGGTCTTTGTAGGCCTTTAGGATCACAATTCTCCTTATTCTGCAAAAAGATTGAATAGTTTAACAAGCTAAGTTGGCTAACGTCATCATTGGCACTGCCCAGAAGTTGACGTTAGCCATAGATAATGTTTTAGCTAACTAGCTAGTACCCTGGCTAATGTTAGCTAGCCAAAGCCATTTTTCAAACAGAGCTAACGCAAGCTATTAGCTACAGGGTTGGCTAGAGACAACAGTAATGTAGGAAGAAACTTTAGTAATTTAATTAACAATTAAACTCTTACCTGCATCATACTGACGCATTTAGCTATATGTGAAGTACAATAACTTTAAAACCAAACGGCACCCTATTCTTTGGGCTTCGACCGCCAATCTTTCAAAGCTACTGTCGTTGTGTGTGATTGGCTAGATCAAATGTACAACTCCTCGTCGATTGGTCAGCCCAGCAGTGACGCGCTTCCGTTTTACTTCCTATTCGCGTGTGTTTTTCTGTTGTTGATGTTTGTGGTGTCGAGGTAGCTAGCTAGTTGTGAGTTCCACACAGAAAAGGCGAATATGATGACCATAATCAGAGGATCCCTCGCGTCATTGTTATCTAAATATTGTTTTTACATTGGCAAATATATTTATTTACACAATATTTACGTAACAATGACGTGAGGGATCGAGCACACAGCCATGTAATCTCCATAGACAAACAATGGCCGTAGAATGGCCTTACTGAAGAGCTCAGTAATCTTCAACGTGGCCACCTTTCCAACAAGTCAGTTCGTAAAATGTCTGCCATGCTAGAGCTGCCCCGGTCCACTATAAGTGCTGTTATTGTGAAGTGGAAACATCTAGGAGCAACAATGGCTCAGCCACTAAGTGGTAGGTCGCACAAGCTCACAGAACGGGACCAAAATTGTCTGTCCTCAGTTTGTGACAACCCTCCACTCACTGCTGTATTCTTTCTCTTTGCTCTTGTTTTCCTTAATAGGATGTCGGTGGGCGGAGCTGGGAGGGTCGTCAGCGACATCGGGACACACCTGGGCCCGGGTGTGTCCCGGGATAAATACACCTATTCCCCATTCATTGAGGAGACTCCATGCAGACACACTGTTAGAGTTTGGTTGTGGCTGTTTGTTTGCTTTGGCACCTTTCAACACCCCTCATTATCACATTTATGCACGCAACTATTCACTTACACTATTGATTACTGACTACACACACCATTGTTAATTGTATTTAGTTTACTTCAGTTAATAAATATATTTTGTTTTTCCTTATCTCCACGTTGTCTGCCTTTTTGTTATGAACTTCGAGACGGTTTGTGAGAAGTTGTAAAACCCCCTACTGAGTTTCAAACTGCCTCTGGAAGCAATGTCACCACAATAACTGTTTGTCGGAAGCAACATGAAATTGGTTTCCATGGCCAAGCTGCTGCACACAAGCCTAAGATCACCATGTGCAATGCAAAGCGCCGGCTGGAGTGGTGTAAAGCTCGCCGCCATTGGACTCACGTTCTCTGGCGTGATGAATCACGCTTCACCATCTGGCAGTCTGACGGATGAATCTGGGTTTGGTGGATTCCCGAGAACGCTACCTGCCCCAAAGCATTGTGCCAACTATAAAGTTTGGTGGGGGAGGAATAATGGTCTGGAGCTGTTTTTCATGGTTCTGTCTAGGCCCCTTAGTTCCAGTGAAGGGACATCTTAAAGCTACAGCATACAATGACATTCTCTGGACGATTCTGTGCTTCCAACATTGTGGCAACAGTTTGGGGAAGCATGACAATGCCCTGTGCACAAAGCGAGGTCCATACAGAAATGGATTGTTGAGATCGGCGTGGAAGAACTTGACTGGCTTGCACAGAGCCCTGACCTCAACTCCATCGAACACCTTTGGGATGAATTGGAACACCGACTGAGAGCCAGGCGCAATCGCCCAACATCAGTGCCCGACCTCACTAATGCTCTTTTGGCTGAATGGAAGCAAGTCCCCGCAGCAATGTTCCAACATCTACAAATTAGTGGAGTCGGCTATTTCAGCAACTCCATATTAATGCCCATGATTTTGGAAATAGATGTTCGACGAGCAGGTGTCCGCAAACTTTTGGTGTGGCTAAAATAGCCGAATCCACTAATTTGTAGTATCCACATACTTTTGTGTATATATGGTGTAATTTAAAAGTATGCATCAAGGTGTCTGTAATAGAATGCACTTGTCAAAAACAAATGTAGGCATAAAAAAATTAATCACTATTGCTTCCAAAAACTTTTTTACAACTGAGGAGGAGTGCCAAGATGGCTGTGAGGTGGCTTCAATACAGTGCCCCCTGTCAGTCATCCAGGGTTTATACACATCATTGGTACAACTCCACTGTTAGTTTTCACACTCCCTGTAGATGAAGAAGTCAGGAAAATATGGCTCATAAAAATAAAAGTTCATTAAACACCATAAAGTATGCAGCACTCATTGTTGAAAGCAACTTTGCAGAGGTGACCCCAGTAGGAGGACGCAGACGCCTCAAGAAAGGCTTCCTACCTTGTTCCATTGGAATGATATCATCCCGGCCAAACAGAGACCTGTGTGAGAAAGGGTAGAGAGACCCCCTTCCCCTAGACCTCCTTCCCCTCCCCTTGTAGTCGATGTGAAGCAGGAGGATACTCACATTCAGCACCACGACTATTGCGCAGTCACTGAGCCTGCAGCCCTGGATATGGTCCTGATGAAGATCGAGGACCAATTTCTTAGAGATAGAGGAACTGCAGGAGAAGTTGCAGAATCTGGCACCACAACACCGCTTTGGTTTGCAGAGATTTGCTGGGTCCGTTGAGAACATACGGTTGGGCTCCCGACTGGCGCATCTCAGTGCGAGAGACGTCACTACAGACCCTGGTTTGAGTCCAGGCTGTATCACAACCGGCCGCGATTGAGAGTCCCATAGGGTGGTGCACAATTGGCCCAGTGTTAGCCGAGTTAGGGTTTGGCCGGGGTAGGCCGTCATTGTATATAATATTGTGTTCTTAACTGACTTGTTAAATAATGTTTTTTTTAAGTAAAAAAAATTGCAGGGTATTGGAAAACCTCTCTCGTCATTGGGGTTGAATCGGTGTTTGAAATTTATTTAGGCTTGCCATAACAAAGGGGTGGAATTCTTATTGACTCAAGACATTTCAGCTTTTCATTTTTTTTAAAATAATTTTGTAAATCAATTTTAAATTCAGGCTGTAACACAACAAAATGTAAAAAAAAACAAAAAAAAAAAGAAAACAATGTTTTGTCTAGATGACATGATTTTCATCCAAGGACCCTTCCGTTCCAATGAGTTTTCAGTGTCCCTGAACATGCTGGGATAAAACTGACATTGAAAAGCACTTTTTAGTATATCTTTACCGTATCAAACTATGTTTAACTAGACAGACACAATTGTACATATCTGCCTTTATATCAGTCATAATCTGTAGATTTGCAAGCCACAAGCACCTGATTGCCTTCTGGCATTTGACTGAACCGGCAGCAGCAACAACAAAGATGGTCCGAGTCAACAAAGCTAAAACAGCTACGGCTAGCCTTCCTGGAAGAAAATCTGTAAGTGACTACTTACTTAAGTATAGTATAGTACAGTATTATAAGATGATCCAGTCTGGTCCCTGATCTGTTTGGGCTCTTGCCAACTCCATTGCTGTCATTGTCAAGCCAAACATTCTTTGTCATGATAATGAGTGACAAGGAGATGGCATGATAGTACACACACACAATGGTACTACTAATGAGGCAAGTGCTTTCAGGCTTTTAATGATCCAGGAGATCATAGAGCCTAATCAGGAAGTCTTGAGGAAGTAATGCTGCCATTGAACCTATTTTCCCAACAATGAAGCAACATTTCTGCTTATGATAAACATGTTTATTACTACTGATTTCAAGAGTTATGTAAATGAAGGACAATCTATTTGACTACCAATATGTTTTGCTTTATGTTCAATAGGGCCTGCCACAGATGGATGAGTGTTTCCTGTTCATGACACGTCTTGCACTGGGCCTGAAGCAGAGGGACCTGGCCAATCGCTACAGTGTCTGCCAGTCCACCGTGAGCCGCATCATCACTTCTTGGGCCAACATCCTGTACTGCCTGCTTGGCTCCGCCTCCATCTGGATGTCACCAGGGAGCGTCTGCCCCTGGAGTTCAAGGACTATGCAGACATAACGGTTCTAGTAGACTTTACAGAGCTCCGCTGCCACTCACCATCCTCCTATCAGCGGTACAGTCTTCCTCCACCTTCAAGGTAATGGTGGGGATGACACCACACGGCGCAGTCACGTCTGTATCTGCACTCTATCCTGGAGCTGTAAGTGTTGAGGAGATATTCCTGCAGTGTGGCATCGTTCCCCTACTCACTACAGACGCGGCCATTATGGTGGCTAAGGGCCCCGGTGTGGACGACCTTGTAAGGTCCACCGGCCAACTTCCTGGTCAAAGGGCACACAGATGCCAACAGGGCGCAATGTGATGGATGATGAAAGGGTAAGGGGGATACCTAGTCAGTTGTCCAACTGAATGTATTCAACTGAAATGTGTCTTCCGCATTTAACCCAACCTCTCTGAATCAGATTTTTACCTTGTCAGCTCAGAGACTCGATCCAGCAACCTTCCGGTTACTGGCTACCTGCCGCCCCTGCCAGATGAGACACAGATCATTGCAAAACTGAGGGGACCAGTAGAGAGGACAATGCGTAGAGTCAAAGACCACAAGCTCTTTGAGACAGTGACGTACCTGTCAGATATAATCATTCAACTGTTCACAGTGGCATGCCTGCTGGTCAACTACCAACATGAACAACTACCAGCAATTAAAGTACCAAGGCACAGGAGGAAAGGAAGTGAGGGGGGAGTTGGTCCTCTTGCTCCATCTACTCCTCTCTGGCCAGATACTGTACTGCTGGAAGGGGTTTAGAAGAACCAGTAGGGGGCACTACTCTCCTCTCTTGGTCTAAGTAGAACACAATACTCCACAAATGATGCAGTTCTTCAAAGATATGTTCAACCAATGGAGGCTAGTGGGAGGAGCTACAGGAGGATGGGCTCATTGTAATGGCTGGAATGGAATAAATTAAAAGGTATCAAATACATCAAACATATGGAAACCACACATTTGACTCTGTTCCATTTATTCCATTCCAGCCATTCCACTGTGTTCAACCAATGCTCAGGAGCTTCACTAAGTTGTTGTTGTTGGTTGTTGTTTTTTTAGAGAAAATGTTTAATGTAATTCCAGGAAAAGAGGGCCACACATCACCCAATTCACCGAAGTCAATACTGTATGTGTAGAAAGCTCTACCTCATTCCTCAGAGTGATTTGGACTGTATCACAGCTCCTCTGAAGATGGGAAAAAACAAGAGTTTTGTTTTCCACTTGACAATGAAATAACACAGTAATCTTAAAACACACTTGTGTCATTATAATTGCTGCAACATTAAATACATGGCTGCTATATATCGGCTATTGAGAAAACATGTGAAGAAAAGGCAATCACAGGTCATTCCTCTGGTTTATGAACGGTTTGTTATGATAGAGATGGTATTTTCTGTAAAACTGTGAAAATCACTAACTTTGATAAGTGCTCTTTTAGAAACGGAAACACATTTGTCTGCATTTAATTTTATAACAAAAATACAACGTTGACAACCCAATTAACTTTCAAATCCTCAAAAATGTACTGTATGTCAAATATAATGGATAATAAAATAAACCATAGAGCATCCAACATATAATCAATATAAATTAATAGGCACATTAATAAAAAACTTTAGTCTAAACGGTATGGTCCCTCGGTGTACCATTGACTGGGAGGTTGTGTAGTCCACAGACTTATTGTCCTAATGATCAACCATTCTTTCTGACTGGCAGTCACAACAATACGGACACACTCAATGTCAAAGGCAATCTTGTGGTCCACATCTTGAACCTCAATGTTGCCATATTTAAAGTCCCCTAACGTGATGTAGGAAGAACACTGCCTTCCTCTCTTTGTCCCCACCAGCTTCTCTCCTACTTCCAGAGCTCCATGGTGCAGGATATCGTTCTGACGATCGTACGTTCCTGTCATGATTTTTATCTTGCTGATTTGAGTTGGTTCGTGTAAGATAATGACAAAGAAGTCTCCGGTAGAGGGGTGTTTCCCCCAAAAGTATTCATCCACACTGCTATAAGCCTTGGTGGCATCATAGTTTTCAAATACATGAATGTTTGTGTATAAGCTAGCAGGAGGGTTGTCAGGGATATCAATGGAGTCTTCTTCAAAGTCATCATCCTTCAACTTGTTCTCTGCCCCTTTATATGAGGAATAGTAGCCCATGTGCTGGAACAAGGAGGGCTTGAAGCGGATCACGTCTTTCTGGGCAAGCAGGTCCCGGAAGTGAATGAGGAGCCAGTCACAGGGCATCTCCTGGTAGAACATGAGCAGGAAGTGGGCCAGGCGTGGCAGGTCTCTTGAGTGGTAGAGCTTCCCTATGTAGCCAAGCTTGGAGAACTCCAGCATCACCCAGTAGGAGCCTTCCCTAGAGGTGACCACCTTCTTCAGGGATGTCAGAAAGTTCCGTGAGCAGCGCACATCATCCTCCAGCATCATGTAGAAATCAGAGAGGTTGGTGCAGAAGTTGAGGAGAAAGGCGTAGTCCACGTTCTGCTTGGAGCGGAATCGTACCCTGTCATCTGGGTCATTGTAGTTCCTTTTTAGCCCATCCAGTGATGGATAGTACTCCTCAGGGGCATGGATCACCAAGAGATGCCCAGCGATGATGTGGTGGGCAAACTTCCTGGAGATGTCCTGCACCAGGTTTTCACACCAGGCCAGGTCAAAGTCTGCCAGGTGGACCACCACCACAATCTCTTTCAGCTCCTCATAACTGGACTGGTCAAAAATAGATTTGATCGTCTCCATGAGGTAATTCCCTCTTTTTCTTTTGACGGATGACAATCCAATGGTTAGATATTCTGTAAACACAAACATTGATATGACTATATAAATAATAATAATAAAAAGACAAATCACTGACTTTCAGGATGAAATACATGTGTATCTACAAGTATATTAAAAGGTACATTTACTCTTTCGGGGCAGTGGGTTCCCAGCGAGGTAACGATATGTGACGTTTATGGTTCCAGAGAAATTAGTGAGGTCTCTGAAGGTGTGAATATATCTCTCAGTGTTTGAAGGATGAATTGATGTCTCTCTCAGCGGTCTTTTACCCGCCTCCTAAAAAACGACAGCATTGTTACTCAAATGTAAAATACAAATATGACATCATAGGAAGGAAGATCCAGAGACAGCCTACCATCATGTATCCATCCTCCATGTAGAGATTGAAGAAGAGGAGACAGGTGATCAGGACCCCCAGGAAGGGGATGGTGGAGCGTTTACGGAAACACCTCATCTTGTCCAGGGACTTCCACACCAGCCTCATGATGGTGACAGTCACTGGGGGAAGAGAAACAACAACATTAAAACAGAGCCTAATCAGTTAAAGCAAAGGATATCATTGATGCGCACAGATTTCCTGTAGAGCTCACTGGAAGATTTTTATTTAATCCCCTAAAGCAAGTTGTTTGAACAAATTGGTCGTTTTCATTCGTAAAAGACTGTGTGTGTAGGTTGATCTACATCCCCCAAAGTCAATCCAGTTTTGTTGAATGTACAGTATGTCTATGTGAGTGCGTACACAGAACTGCCTGTACCATGTGTTTTTTGATGTGCTTGTTTGAATTCAGCAGTGCATATATGCATATGTAAGGTATGTACAGCTCTGGAAAAAATTAAGAGACTACTGCAAAATTATCAGTTTCTCTGGTTTTACTGTTTATAGGTATGTGTTTGGGTAAAATTAACAGTTTTGTTTTATTCTATAAACTACTGACAACATTTCCCCCAAATTCCAAATAAAATATTGTCATTTAGAGCATTTATTTGCAGAAAATGACAACTGGTCAAAATAATAAAAAAAAATATGCAGTGTTGTCAGACCTTGAATAATGCAAAGAAAATAAGTTCATATTTATTTTTAAACAACAAAATACTAATGTTTTAACTTAGGAAGAGTTCAGAAATCAATATTTGGTGGAATAACCCTGATTTTCAATTACAGCTTTCATGCATTTTGGCATACTCTCCACCAGTCTTTCACATTGATGTTGAGTGACTTTATACCACTCCTGGCGCAAAAATTCAAGCAGCTCGGCTTTGTTTAATGGCTTGTGACCATCCGTCTTCCTTTTGATCACATTCCAGAGGTTTTTAATGGGGTTCAGGTCTGGAGATTGGGCTGCCCATGACAGGGTCTTGATCTGGTGGTCCTCCATCCACACCTTGACTGACCTGGCTGTGTGGCATGGAGCATTGTCCTGCTGGAAAAACCAATCCTCAGAGTTGGGGAACATTGTCAGAGCAGAAGGAAGCAAGTTTTCTTCCAGGACAACCTTGTACGTGGCTTGATTCATGCGTCCTTCACAAAGACAAATCTGCCTAATTCCAGCCTTGCTGAAGCACCTCCAGATCATCACCGATCCTCCACCAAATGTCACAGTGGTTACGAGACACTGTGGCTTGTAGGCCTCTCCAGGTCTCGCACGCACTGTGAAACTTGGCGGAGGATCGGTGATATGCATATGTATACATGCAATGTATTGTGAGTGTGTGTATGTGTGTTGTGCATGTGTGCATGTGTGTGCGCTGAGACATACACACACTTGTACAGTGTGTTGTACGGCTCTCCATCTCCAGCCATTCCCAGTGGGCCTCTGGCAGAGCGCTAATCTGGGTCAAAGTGCAAACTTCTGAGAAGGGCCTGGGAGAGGCTCGTTTACAAATGAATCATTCCTCCCGTCCTCGTTACACTCGCCACTGATGGAACCACAAAGCCTTTCATGTTTCCTTCTGATCTTAAAGGTAAATACTCAGAGAGCTTTCACTCTGGAAACAGCTTGGATCAAAAGCCTTATTCAATAGGAGCATATTGTTCCCCAATATAGGACAGAAGTGGGAGAGAGGTTGTGTACCTGGAAGTGTTGCTGAGAGACCTGCAGTATACTGGTAGAAATATGAGCTGTGCTATTGTAGGGTTGTCTGATTACAAATGAACATTTTCTGTAATGTACAGTTTAAACAGCCTCTGAGATGGATGTATGCTGACAGGAACAAATTGATCGTACTCTTCCCATTAAAAAAACATTATTGAAGAGGTGAATATATTCTTTACAGACAACTGCCAGCACACCAGCCGAGGTCCACCTTTGGCTCAATTCCTAACAATTTCCAAACTTCCTGTAAAATGAATATAAATATACATCGCTGTTTGAGTGAATCCATTTGCATCACAGAATGATAATGAAGAAAAAGTGCTTTCAAAAAAGCCAATTAATCTTATGTAAAACGGCTGCTCAATGCGGCTAATGAGATGCCATTTTAATAAGCCGGTGTGTTGTACAACAAAGCCATTTGGTAAACACTATTGTTCATTTGTTTGATGACAACATTCAGGTAACATGCAGCCTAGGCGCCAGTCTGTTTCTGCATCAGCCAACTTGTTGTTGCCTTGTCAAACATGGGGAACAGTGAGTCGAGTTTAAAGTTTTCCAAGCTTTGCACCGGCCTCTTCAAATATTCATGCCCAACACTGTATGTAGTCTTCAGCACATTAATGTGATGTTACAGTGTGGGCTGAAGCACTGCAACCAGCCAGCCACAGAAGAGCTTCATTGGTCTTAAACCTACAATTTCATCAAATTCATCACTAAAAATACAAAATTATACTACAAATTACAGTCACATTTACCCTGTAAAAATGACAAGTAGCCACCATGTGACACCAATCTCTTCAACCAGCCCAGTCAGCTACTTGATCTATGAGGCCCTTATTGAATGGATGATGACTGCTATTATCCATAGCCTTAAAATATGACATTCAACATATGATCATGGTGTACATAAAGCTACGCCATTTATTCACTCAGCTATAGCAGTACATAAAAAATGGTCACGTCTCTCGCCTTCCTAATGGCAGTGATGCTGAATATGGTTATGGTGTCATTGAGTGTCCTCTCACACCCCCCTCCACTCCGGCTCAGTGCTGCTGGGCTGTGGAGTCCATTTTGTCACCTTGTTTCATTCTGTCTCAGATTGGAAATGCATGGAGGATTATTGCCTGGTGTTCAGGATGAGTGATGATGGGCACTGAGCCTGGCCTGGCCTGCTCTTTCGCTCCTCTTGTTTGTGTGGGGCTGTCAGAGCTCATCTGGAGGAAAGAGAAATCGATTATCTGGGTCATGGGTGTTAGTGGACATTTCAGTTTGTTTTATTGTGTCTCGGGGTAAACATTCATAACGTCACTAATAACAATAGCAATGACTATTGAAACAACAAAGAAGAGGAAATAGGGAAGGAAGATGGTACTTCTTCCAAATGATATGGATATATCCATCAGACATGCACACCGGTATGAGGAGCTGGAAATGCAGCTGAGATTTGCTGGCCAATATGTATGTAGCCACAGGATTCTTTTAATTAAAACCTCTTAGATATAAGGTGTCCTTTCTGGTACCGGTTCCGACCATCATTTTCGCTTAAAAATCGACATGTAGATTGAAATGGCTTGCATTGAGCAAAAGCCCTGGTTCCCACGGACACAGTCACAGTCATTTTTCTGTACCTGTGTGAAGTAGTATGTGAAATCTGAAACCACTTGAAGCTGGGATGTCCCACCTACCATTTAATTCGCTCTTCCGACTGTCCATCAACTCTTGGCTCCTACAGCTCAGCCACTGACAAAGAATACTATCGTTACATCATAGCACATTCATCTAAAATAATTCATAGATTTTAAACAAAAAAACACTTTCTGTTTGTCATGAAAGGCGAGTTCCTAACGAGTTCAGGAAGCCAAGCTAGAGCTCTGTGAAACATTTTGACCTAAAGAGACTTAAATAATATACACATTTTCTCTAACACTAAACATACCAGTGGAGGCTCCTCTGAGGAGGAATGGGAGGACCATTCTCCTCAGTGAATTTATATATTGACATTTCGCCAAATAATTTACTAAAACACATTGTTTTGCAATGAAGGTCTACAGTAGCCTCAACAGCACTCTGTAGGGTAGAACCATGGTGTAGCCGGAGGACAGCTAGCTTCCATCCTCCTCTTGGTACATTGGCTTCAATACAAAACCTAGGAGGCTCTTGGTTCTCACCCCCTTCCATAGACTTACACAGTAATTATGACAAATTCCGGAGGACGTCCTTCAACCTATCGAAGCTGTTGCAGCTTGAACTGACATGTTGTCCACCCAATCAAAGGACCAGAGAATGAATCTAGTACTGAAAGCATAGACTACAGCTAGCTAGCATTGCAGTGCAAAAAATGTGGTGAGTAGTTGACTCATAGAGAGAGTAAGACAATAGTTGAACAGTTTTCAGCAAATTGATTTCTTCAAGAATGAAGTAGAAGCAAGAGAAAGAGAGAGAGGGAGAGATTATTATGTTTTTTTCACTTTAACTTAACTTACAAACACCCGGCTCAAACAGACGGACGCTATGTTAGCTAGTTGGCTATGACTATCCAACACAACACTGGAACTCTTCCAAGTCAAGGTAAGCTTTTGGTTGTATTAATGTATTGCCACCGGGGCCCGCCAGTGTAACTGCTAAACTGCTTACTGACTTTACACTAACGTTACTGCACGATTGTAGCGGGTTTACTAACGCATCAGTTCTATTAGCTATGTTGACTAGGACGTTACTTTAGCTGATATGGGGACAACGATGTACGCTGTGTGTAACGGTTAGGACATGGTTTGGCTTGGAAAGGTTATTTCGCCTGGTTACGTACAGCTGATGTGTTGTGCATTGAAGTCCACAAAAGAAGGGAAAAGGTGAGAGGAGGAGAGTACATATAGGCGAGAAGGAATACAACGTGGCTGCTATGAAAGTGATCTGTGTTTACGTGTGATAAGGGGTGTATTCATTCCACCAATTCTGTTGAAAAATGCTTCTTAAACATGGGGCAAACGAAACAGGGATAAAAATACCTGAATTTGTCCAATAGAAACTCTTGTTTGCAACAGCTGTCTGTCACCTCAAATGAGTCCTCAGCAGTTTATATTTTTAAAAATCATTTATTTGAGTATGCAGCATTACTAGTTATTGTTTATAGCCGCCTCATAATAAATTATGACTATTTATTTAACCTTTATTTTAACTAGGGAAGTCAGTTAAGAACAAATTCTTAATTACAATGACGGTCTACCGGGGAACAATGGGTTAACTGCCTTGTTCAGTGGCAGAACGACATCTTCTTTTTTTTACCTTGTCAGCTCGGGGATTCGATGCAGTAACCTTTCGTTTACTGGCCCATCGCTTTAACCACTAGGCGTAGATTACATTTTCGTTTACATTTAGTTACATCATCTCTGTTTTTATCTCATGCTGTTCCACCTGAATGTTTCCAGTGCAACTGTTGATATTTAATGTCAGATGAACTGTCAGTTCCCAGGGCTGATCACTTGGTTACTCTACATTATTTTACAGATTGTCAAATCTAGAATCTAGAACTAGTGGACCAGTGGATCCATCCAGACCCCTGTGTTTCTACACAGGGAGAGAGTTAGTGAACAGTGCAAGTTATACTTGGACACAAACTGTTTGAATCAATGTTGTTTCAACGTAATGTGTCAAGTATTGTGATGTGGAATCTATGTAGAAAATACATTGGATTTGCAAAAAGTGAAATTTCAACCACTTAATTATGTCATCACGGGAACCAATTTTCAACATAGACAAACCATGTATGAAATATGTTGAATTTGATCATACATACATCATAAATGGATTATTTCTGTAATTTGAAAGTTACATATCTTGAAAACGTCATTGCTGTCAAGCAAAACATGTTAGAACTATGGCAACAATGGACTAATGAAAAGAATCCCAAAAGATAGATTTGGGAGGAATTTTCCTTTAATAATGAATATGTTGGATTCATGTCTCCATTTCAACCAAAATCTAAGTTAAAGAATAGGACCAAATCAAATAACACTTTATTAAACGTGCATTTAAAGTTTGATTTGATGTCCTTTTCTTTAACTTAGATTTTTGGTTGAGATGGAGACGTGAATGCAACATATCAATTATACATTTGTAGACAAACTGGAATTAAAATCACACTAGGTCACTGGCACAAAATATACATCTCCTTCAAATGTTGATATTTTGTCGTGTTGACAACCAAACACAACTCAATATCACTTTTGCAAATAGAGTAAATAGCCTATTAACTTGTCAACAAGTTATCAAATTATATGTTGGATTCACATCTCCAACTAAACCAAAAATAAAAGTTAAAAAAATAGGCCAGTGGCTCAGATGAAAAAAAATAGCCAGTGGCTCAGATGAAACTATCCAAGCATTAGATACAATGCATTCGGAAAGTATTCAGACCCCTTGACTTTTTCCACATTTTGTTACATTACAGCCTTATTCTAAAATTGATAAAATATATTTTTTCTCCTCATCAATCTACGCACAATACTCCATAATTACAAAGCAAAAACAAGTTCTTAGAATTTTTTGAAAATGTATATAAACCCCCCCCCCCCCCCCCGGAAATATCACATTTAGATAAGTATTCAGACCCTTTACTCAGTACTTTGTTGAAGCAACTTTGGCAGCGATTACAGCCTCGAGTCTTCTTGGATATGACGCTACAAGCTTGGCACACCTGTATTTGTTGAGTTTCTCCCATTCTTATCTGCAGATCCTCTCAAGCTATGTCAGGTTGCATGGGGAGTGTCACTGCACAGCTATTTTTAGGTCTCTCCAGAGATGTTTGATCGGGTTCAAGTCCGGGCTCTGGCTGGGCCACTCGAGGACCTTCAGAGACTAGTCCCGAAGACACTCCTGCGTTGTCTTTGCTGTGTGCTTAGGGTTGATGTCCTGTTGGAAGGTGGAACTTTGTCCTAGTCTGAGGTCCTGATCATTCTGGAGTGGGTTTTCATCAAGGATCTCTCTGTACTTTGCTCCGTTCAGCTTTCCCCCGATCCTAACTAGTCTCCCAATCCCTGCTGCTGAAAAACATCCCCACAGCATGACGCTGCCACCAACATGCTTCACCGTAGGGATAGTACCAGGTTTCCTCCAGGCGTTATGCTTGGCATTAAGGCTAAATAGTTCAATCTTGGTTTCATCAGACCAGAGAATCTTGTTTCTCATGGTCTGAGTCCTTTAGGTGCCTTTTGGCAAACTCCAAGCGGGCTGTCATGTGCCTTTTACTGAGGAGTGGCTTCCGTCTGGCCACTCTACCATAAAGGCCTGATTAGTCGAGTGCTGCAGAGATGGTTGTCCTTTTGGAAGGTTCTCACATCTCCACAGAGGAGCTCTGGAGCTCTGTCAGAGTGACCATTGGTTTCTTGGTCACCTTCCTAACCAAGGCCCTTCTCCACCGATTGCTCAGTTTGGCCAGGTGGCCAAGCTCTAGGAAAAATCTAGGTGGTTCCAAACTTCTTCCATTTAAGAATGATGGAGGCCACTGTGTTCTTGGGGACCTTCATTGCTGCAGAAATGTTTTGGTACCCTTCCCCAGATCTGTGCCTCGACACAATCCTGTCTCGGAGCTCTACGGACAATTCTTTCGACCTCATGGCTTGGTTTTTGCTCTGACATGCACTTTAAACTGTGGGTACTTATGTAAACAGGTGTGTGCCTTTCCAAATCATGTCCAGTCAATTGAATTTACCACAGGTGGACTCCAATCAAGTTTTTGAAACATCTCAAGGATGATCAATGGAAATAGGATGCACCTGAGCTCAATTTCGAGACTCATAACAAAGGGTCTGAATACTTATGTAAACAAGGTATTTCTGTTTTTTATTTGTAATAAATTTGCAAACATTTCTAAAAACCTGTTTTCACTTTTTCATTATGGGGTATTGTGAGTGGCGCAGAAGTCTAAAGCACTGCATCTCAGTGCAAGAGGCGTCACTATAGTGCCTGGTTCGAATCCAGGCTGTATCACATCCGGCCGTGATTTGGAGTCCCATAGTGCGGCGCACAATTGACCAAGCGTCGTCCGGATTTGGCCGGAGTAGGCCGTCATTGTAAATAAGAATTTGTTCTTAACTGACTTGCCTAGTTAAATTTTTAAAAAGAAAGAAGAGGGGGGATGGAGAGAGACAACACTGTTATCTCTCCCCCCTCAGGGTGAAATAGATACTTATCAGGACCAACCTCAAAAGGTACAGGGAGTAATTCATCAGCTTTCCTTTAGTGGTATCATGTCAGTAGCATGCCTTAGGAACAGCCAGATAATGGGGTTGCATGGGGTTTCGTGAAGCGTGAGCTCCTCACACTTAACGTAACAAAATGTGGAAAAAGTGAAGAGGTCTGAATACTTTCAGAACGACCTGTACATCTCCTTTAAAATGTTGATATTTGGTTGCATAGTCAATGTATCACAATTCAATATGACTTTTGTAATACAGTAGATAGCCTTAACTTTAGACTATCTTACAAACTAATGTAACAACCTTAAAATGAGTAACTTATCCATGGCCACATCTTGAGGTTACTGTAACTATAAAAGTCTTATTATGTAATCATAGAAAGCATGCATGGTCAAGATAGCATGCAAAGATCGCAGGTCTGTGGAGATCTTCACAATATAAATATGTCAGAATCTACAACAGCATTGATCACTTGCACTATGTACTTTTAATGTAATCTCAACTGCCATCCAGGTCATTTGGTTCTGCTAGATGAAGCAGTGATAACACAATAAGTTGCTGTATAAATACAAAACATCTGATATTGTATTCCCATTTGAATGTGGTTGTGCTTTTAGATGGTTGAAAACATAGTGATAACACATTGGGAATTCAACAAACTTCTGGCGGTCTTTTTGACTGGGTGAATAAAGGTTGAAATCTGACTGTGTCAACCAAAAATGGCCCACATTTCTACAGTACGTTGAAATGACGTTAAAAAAAAAGTGTTTACTCAATCGTTAATCTCGGCACCCAGAACAAAATTGCTCAATTGTTGATGTATTTGTCTCATGAATCATCCATTGGCCCAATAAGCATCAATGGGAGGTGATTTGTATCTTGGCATGTGGGTGGGTACACTACTCACAACACATTTGACTGAGGTCATTGCTCAGTCTGGTCTCCAGCGTAGATATAATCAATTCCCTATTATTACATTATTCCAGTTGCTTGAGGCCCTGGGCCATCAGGCTGTGGAATATGATATTGCTGGAGACTTTCCCAGCGTGATGACTGTCTGTCAGCGTTGCACCAGGAGGAGGATTGGGAACTATCCAGCTAGTCTGAGTCCCATTTCCAATGACGAACAGCCCTCTTGTGACAAGTCAATAATGCCCTGAGGGACCATACTTGCCATGGATCATTCTGGAGACATGACAGTGTGTGTTGTTGCACAAATGCCAAGAAGAGAATAGGGGTGATATCAGACTGTGGGAAAATCTGTTATTTTGATTTTTCATTTGATTTCAAATTATTTTACGTGAGAGAATGGCTGTAGATACAACAGGGAAGAACATTATTAGGTAAGATATTATTACAGATGAAAATGACAACTTTTGCTAAGTCCATCACATTTACATTGTCAAATAAATGTCAAATAAAACCTGTATTCACAAGCCTATTGTCATGTAAGCACCTCGCTTCCCTCCCTTATACTACCTTGTAGTAACATTCACTGGGCATGTTTTGTTAGTGTTTACAACCCAAAAAATACCAATAAAAATCACTACAGTCTTGAGGTTAACATTTCAGGAGATAGTAGGAGAAGATTCAATGATGCAGTATACAGGTCTCGATTAGATGTTGGTCTCCATAGTGACCACCAGAGTAATTGTAAGGTAGCATTAATAAGTGGGTCCTGCAGGGTTGATCTCAGTGGTACAGGTAAAGGGGGAAAAAACGATGTAATGACTGATGAACATCGTTATATACAATTGTTTCCAACAGGCAGTGTTGATTAATCACACAGGGGGGTGGTGACACCAGACCCAACCCCCTCTATTGGAGCTGGGTAGTGAGGCTGCAGGGAGGCGCTGCTCTAGGACACAGTGACACAGTGGCTCAGCTGACAGGAGGGGTGAACATGTTATCTTTCCAGGAAACCTATGAACAGACAGAATGACAGACTGAGGGATGTGAAGGGATGTAGTAGCAGAAGTATCTGAGTTGGGTTCAGGATCAGGGACAGGTTCAGGATCAGGTTCAGAATCAGGGACAGGATCAGGGACAGGATCAGGGACAGGACCAGGATCATGGACAGAATCAGGGACAGAATCAGGTTCAGGACCAGGATCAGGGACAGAATCAGGGACAGGATCAGGGACAGGATCAGGGACAGGATCAGGGACAGGGACAGAATCAGGGACAGAATCAGGTTCAGGATCAGTGACAGGATCAGGGATAGGACCAGGGACAGGACCAGGATCAGGGACAGGGATAGGATTGTGTTCAGGGACAGGATCAGGTTCAGGGACAGGATCAGGTTCAGGATTAGAGACAGGATCAGGTTCAGGATTAGAGACAGGATCAGGGACAGGATCAGGATCAGGTTCAGGATTAGAGACAGGATCAGGGACAGGATCAGGTTCAGGATTAGAGACAGGATCAGGGACAGGATTAGAGACAGGATCAGGATTAGAGACAGGATCAGGGACAGGATCAGGATTAGGGACAGGATCAGGGACAGGATCAGGGACAGGATCAGGGACAGGATCAGGTTCAGGATGTGTCAGGCAGCAGCAGTTATTGGTAGAATACTGATGAAGGGGTGATATTCCCCATACTACCCGTCTTGTATCCACAGAACTCGCACTGTCTGCTTTGCCATCACAAACACAGTTTGGGTGGAACTAAGTGTGGAAAACCCAATAACCTTTTATCCTACTAGGATTACTTGCAGGAAAGGCTGCCAAATAGTTCTGTAGAGAATGATGAGGCAACCTAACGGCCAACTCTGCCAAAACGACACCAACAACTAACTGGCACTGAACAGCCAGACTCAATTAACCTGAGGCATTCTATCATGCCTAGCCTGTCTGTCTAGTTCCCAATCTGCTCCTCTGCAGGTCTGTCTGTATGACAGAGTAATGAGAGACCAGTACTACCACACAGATTTCCTCCAAGACCACTGGATTACTACTTCACTGCAGGCGGTTGAAAAGTCTACCCATGTTCTCACCAAATCAATTCTAATTGGTTTCTTTCGGTCGATAATTTGCTCATTGCTCTGCTATTTCAGTCTAAATGCAGCTCAATGCATCAATCTACAGGTTATGTGGTTAAATACAATTTCTAACAGTCGTATAACCTTGTAACAATGTGTGGAAAGTGTAAGGTGTTGTAAGTGAACAGGGCTGTGGTTGCCTATGTATGCCTCTTAAAAGGTTCACCCACGGGTTCACCACCAGGTTCACCACCAGGTTCACCACCGGGTTCACCACCGGGTTCCACCACCGGGTTCCACCACAGGTTCACCCACGGGTTCACCACCGGGTTCAACCACAAGTTCACCACCGGGTTCCACCACAAGTTCACCCACAGGTTCACCCACAGGTTCATCCATCGGTTCACCTACAAGTTCACCCACATGTTCACCCACAGGTTCACCACCAGGTTCACCACCAGGTTCACCCACAGGTTCACCCACAGGTTCACCCACAGGTTCACCCACAGGTTCCCCCACTGGTTCATCCAAAGGTTCAACCACAGGTTCACCCACTGTTTCATCCATTGGTTCACCCACAGGTTCACCCGCAGGTTCACCCACAGGTTCCCCCACTGGTTCACCACCGGGTTCACCCACAGGTTCAAAACAGCATCACTCAAATTATTAAGAGCAACACTGAAGGTTCAGCTCTGGTACACCTGAGGCCAGATGGGAGTCCACAGACAGACCACAGGTAAAAAAGCTCAGTCAGTGATGATTTCAGAGAATGTGTGAATGAATGCTACGAGTCAGACGTATATACCTCCAGCTAAGACAAAGGTGCGATGTAGGAGATTGGCCACATAAGCAGAAAAGAGAAAGGTGCCATACATGTACTCGCTCCCAGTGATGTTGTGACAAGGGAATGTGTAATTTATGTGATAACGACTGTTTATGAGAGCGCTAAGCCAAGGCATTGATGGGCTCTGCGATGCTGGAGAGAGGCCAGACAATAAAGAGCAGTCAGGATCAGTAGAGCTGGTCTCCACTGACTCTCTGCAGTCAGGATCAGTAGAGCTGGTCTCCACTGACTCTCTGCAGTCAGGATCAGTAGAGCTGGACTCTCTGCAGTCAGGATCAGTAGAGCTGGTCTCCACTGACTCTCTGCAGTCAGGATCAGTAGAGCTGGTCTCCACTGACTCTCTGCAGTCAGGATCAGTAGAGCTGGTCTCCACTGACTCTCTGCCGTCAGGATCAGTAGAGCTGGTCTCCACTGACTCTCTGCAGTCAGGATCAGTAGAGCTGGTCTCCACTGACTCTCTGCAGTCAGGATCAGTAGAGCTGGTCTCCACTGACTCTCTGCAGTCAGGATCAGTAGAGCTGGTCTCCACTGACTCTCTGCATTCAGGATCAGTAGAGCTGGACTCTCTGCAGTCAGGATCAGTAGAGCTGGTCTCCACTGACTCTCTGCAGTCAGGATCAGTAGAGCTGGTCTACACTGACTCTCTGCAGTCAGGATCAGTAGAGCTAGTCTCCACTGATTCTCTGCAGTCAGGATCAGTAGAGCTGGTCTCCACTGACTCTCTGCATTCAGGATCAGTAGAGCTGGTCTCCACTGACTCTCTGCAGTCAGGATCAGTAGAGCTGGTCTCCACTGACTCTCTGCAGTCAGGATCAGTAGAGCTGGTCTCCACTGACTCTCTGCAGTCAGGATCAGTAGAGCTGGTCTCCACTGACTCTCTGCAGTCAGGATCAGTAGAGCTGGTCTCCACTGACTCTCTGCAGTCAGGATCAGTAGAGCTGGTCTCCACTGACTCTCTGCATTCAGGATCAGTAGAGCTGGACTCTCTGCAGTCAGGATCAGTAGAGCTGGTCTCCACTGACTCTCTGCAGTCAGGATCAGTAGAGCTGGTCTACACTGACTCTCTGCAGTCAGGATCAGTAGAGCTGGTCTCCACTGATTCTCTGCAGTCAGGATCAGTAGAGCTGGTCTCCACTGACTCTCTGCATTCAGGATCAGTAGAGCTGGTCTCCACTGACTCTCTGCAGTCAGGATCAGTAGAGCTGGTCTCCACTGACTCTCTGCAGTCAGGATCAGTAGAGCTGGTCTCCACTGACTCTCTGCAGTCAGGATCAGTAGAGCTGGTCTCCACTGACTCTCTGCAGTCAGGATCAGTAGAGCTGGTCTCCACTGACTCTCTGCATTCAGGATCAGTAGAGCTGGACTCTCTGCAGTCAGGATCAGTAGAGCTGGTCTCCACTGACTCTCTGCAGTCAGGATCAGTAGAGCTGGTCTCCACTGACTCTCTGCAGTCAGGATCAGTAGAGCTGGTCTCCACTGATTCTCTGCAGTCAGGATCAGTAGAGCTGGTCTCCACTGACTCTCTGCATTCAGGATCAGTAGAGCTGGTCTCCACTGACTCTCTGCAGTCAGGATCAGTAGAGCTGGTCTCCACTGACTCTCTGCAGTCAGGATCAGTAGAGCTGGTCTCCACTGACTCTCTGCAGTCAGGATCAGTAGAGCTGGTCTCCACTGACTCTCTGCATTGTTGATGCTTCGCTCCTTGGGAGTCTCGCTACGTTATCAGAGATCATCAAAGGCACTGTCAAGAAAATTTGAAACTGGGGCTTCCAGAGGCTGAAACTGGGGCTTCCAGACGCTGCCTGCGACGCTAGACACATCTAAATGAGACAGGCTTATTAATTCTTCAAAAGCCACCAAGCTTCCTTTTCCCCAAGACTGATTTTGGTACACTTAAAAAGTGTAGAAACTCGGTTTGTGTAAATTTTACTTGAGGTAAACCTGCGAGAGTGTTTTATGCTTATGGGGTCATAAATAACCTTGCACAATGCACATCTACGTACAGTGTGAAATCTAAAGTGTGAAATCTACATCCCAACTGTCTGAAACATCAAAGCTTTAGTTATCTTTATGATTGCAAAGTAGATAGACTCTTTAAACAAGAGAGAAGAAGCCAGTACTTCAAAATGCACATAATTTAATACCACCCGATATTTAATTGGTGAATTAATTTGAACTTGAGAGGCTTTAATAATCGTCATGTCTCTCTCTCTCTCTCTCTCTCTCTCTCAGTTCTGTGGTGTGCTTCTATTCCCAGTAGTAGCGTTTCATCACAAGCTCAGGCCCAGTTTCAGCAGTGTCACTTACTTGACTGAGTCCATCAAGACTGTAGGCATAAACTATTCTCTACTTCAGCTAGAAGAGCACTTTGGAAGGGAGGATGAAGATGCTGATAAGCTCTGGACCTCCCTCTCCACAGGAATATATAATGGTCTTCTCCTTACCTGGAGAGATGAGTGTATTTCTACCAGGGGCTGTTCCCTCTTACAAAGCCCATGAAGTCAGAGTGGTTTTTGAAAATGTCACAAAAAAAAGGGGAAATGTTAAGCTCAATAACTTGAAAATAAAAATAATTTAATTTGGTGGGTTCCTGTATTTGTCCAATTTCACACATGCACAAGTGTGTATTAATGAACACGTGTGAATTGGAGAATTGGAATGACTCAACCTGACAAAGGAACTGAAACAGAGCTCATTCCAAACCGACAGGTAATTTATTCTACACTCCAATTCCCGACGCTTGCAGTAACTCAATTATCCCATTTTTGGTAAGTTAGTCTAGTCAGCTATCTAAACTTGTAGTAATCATGGTCGAATTACTGACCGGACACACCAGGCACATGCCCAGGTGCCCTGACCTCCAGGGGGCCCCCATTGATTTAGTTAGTCTCACACAAATATCATATTAACATGGCAAAATGTGTAGAATTGCTGGAAATGATCTTAACTGCAAAAATATTTCTCCACCTTATGGCAAAATGTGTAGAATTGCAGCAAACTTGCTGTGAAATTAGTTATAAAATTGCAAACTCTAAAATCTGCTTAGGGCCCCAAAAATGCTAGGACACACTCACTCACTCCCTCCCTCCCTCCCTCCCTCCCTCCTCACACCTCCTCTCTACTCCATGCCTGGAGCCAGACTCTTGTGTTGTCTACCTCAGAGAAGCTGGTAATGGCATAAAGAAGAGGCTCCAGTGGATTGTGTGCTCCGCCTGCCAATGGGCTCTTTTGATCAGCAGCCAGGTGATGACAGGTGATGACAGGTGATGACAGACAGGTGATAACCTCTCCGTCCCTTTCTATCTTATTCCCTTTCTATTTGTTTTTGTATTCTGTATTCTCTCTCTTTTATTCTCTCTCTCTCTCTCTCTCTCTCTTATTCTCTCTCCTATTCAATTCAATTCAAAGGGTTTTATTGGCATGGCAAACACATGTTTACATTGCCAAAGTAAGTGAAATAGATCATAAACAAAAGTGAAATAAACAAAAAATGAACAGTAAACATTACATTCACAAGTTACAAAGGAATAGGAATCTCAAATGTCATATTATGGCTATATACAGTGTTATAATGATGTGCAAACATCCCCCCACTTCCTCTCTCTGTCTCCCTGATCTGGAATGTGAGTACACAGGCTTTGGTTCCTGTTGTCTGTCCTGTAGGAAGAACAGCTGTTTGCATGAATCTTTAATGCACATTGTTCATTCGCCCACATCAGTGTTTCTCCATTCTAGCAGATGTATATCTGTATCCCCTCATTCTCACTTTAAACAGCTTCAAGAGCTGGTTATTCATAGGGCTCAAATCTGTATCAGTCATCGTTTTTCTATTCTATGGCGATTGCTCAAATTGAACTTGATCATTAAAATGTTTTAAAAGCTTTTCAACAACTTGCCAGTGGTAGTGAGACAAAGTAAGATTAAGAATAACAATCTCCTCAAGATATCACAATCACATCTGCATTTACCTGAAGTGTGAGACTATTAGTGGCTTTTGTTTGTCCATAAATATAATAGGGAAAAGGGGATACCTAGTCAGTTGTATAGGGAAAAGGGGACACCTAGTCAGTT
The DNA here is from genome assembly GCF_016432855.1 of Salvelinus namaycush. Taxonomy (NCBI): domain Eukaryota; kingdom Metazoa; phylum Chordata; class Actinopteri; order Salmoniformes; family Salmonidae; genus Salvelinus; species Salvelinus namaycush. The sequence continues at coordinate 37,615,190 of NC_052327.1, forward strand.
GTATAGGGAAAAGGGGACACCTAGTCAGTTGTATAGGGAAAAGGGGACACCTAGTCAGTGGTATAGGGAAAAGGGGATACCTAGTCAGTTGTATAGGGAAAGGGGGATACCTAGTCAGTTGTATAGGGAAAGGGGGATACCTAGTCAGTTGTTTAGGGAAAGGGGGACACCTAGTCAGTTGTTTAGGGAAAGGGGGATACCTAGTCAGTTGTATAGGGAAAAGGGGATACCTAGTCAGTTGTATAGGGAAAGGGGGAAACCTAGTCAGTTGTATAGGGAAAGGGGGAAACCTAGTCAGTTGTATAGGGAAAGGGGGATACCTAGTCAGTTGTATAGGGAAAGGGGGATACCTAGTCAGTTGTATAGGGAAAGGGGGATACCTAGTCAGTTGTATAGGGAAAGGGGGATACCTAGTCAGTTGTATAGGGAAAGGGGGATACCTAGTCAGTTGTATAGGGAAAGGGGGATACCTAGTCAGTTGTATAGGGAAAGGGGGATACCTAGTCAGTTGTATAGGGAAAGGGGGATACCTAGTCAGTTGTATAGGGAAAGGGGGATACCTAGTCAGTTGTATAGGGAAAGGGGGATACCTAGTCAGTTGTATAGGGAAAGGGGGATACCTAGTCAGTTGTATAGGGAAAGGGGGATACCTAGTCAGTTGTATAGGGAAAGGGGGATACCTAGTCAGTTGTATAGGGAAAGGGGGATACCTAGTCAGTTGTATAGGGAAAGGGGGATACCTAGTCAGTTGTATAGGGAAAGGGGGATACCTAGTCAGTTGTATAGGGAAAGGGGGACACCTAGTCAGTTGTATAGGGAAAGGGGGATACCTAGTCAGTTGTATAGGGAAAGGGGGATACCTAGTCAGTTGTATATGGAAAGGGGGATACCTAGTCAGTTGTATAGGGAAAGGGGGACACCTAGTCAGTTGTACAACTGAATGCATTCAACTGAAATCTGTCTTCCACATTTAACCAAACGCCTCTGAATCAAAGAGTTGCGGTGGGCTGCCTTAATCCACATCCACGTGGGTTAACTGCAGTGGGTTAACTGCAGTGGGTTAACTGCCTTGCTCAGGGGCAGAACGACAGATTTTTCCCCTTGTCAGCTCGCTCAACGCTCTAACCACTAGGCTACCAGTCAAACATATTTATTTCGCCACATGATGGGGCTGTGTGCTTAACCCTGTGTTGTTGCCTGCAGCAAGTCAACATATAGCCTGATGGTATAGGGATGCCTCACTGCACTGAGATGCTCTCGTACATAGAGCAAATTAGTAGACTTTCCTTTGGGATGTAGTTCAGTGGATTTTTCAAAGACTACTTGGTATAGTCTTATTACTACTGTGTAAGTGTGTGTCTGGTGTTGAAAGGACTTCTCTGCTAACCGGCCAGTGATCCTTCCAGGCAAAATGACTTAAGCCATCCCAGGCTCATTATGGCAAATCTCCAAAAGCATAGATGGAAATAAAAATGTTCTTATGACTTTAGAAGAGGCTTATTACTGAAGAAATCAATCCAAAATGCATTCATGGCATTTAGGCATGTATCAGAAGACATACCTGCTTGCTAAAGTCAATTTACTTTGTGGGTTGTAGGAGAGCCTAGGCTGGCATCATAGATGGATACATTAATGGCTCTGTCATTAGTTGTGGCGGACTGTGAAAACAAGAGCAATGATCAACAACATAACCTCATTACCTTGGTGTTTTCAAAAATCACAAGTTTTGCATGCCTCATTCCAGAGATTCTGGGGTCTTCACAGGGAAGTGAATGGGCTGAGGGTGAAGGAGAAAAAGTAAACCAGAGAGAGGGAAAAGGAGAAAGAAGGTGGTCCACAAGGCCCATCTCATTATTCAGAGAAACACTTGAGGCCACAGGAAAAAGCGCACTTCATTGTTCTTGTCAAACTCCGTCCGGCTTAATGGCGTGTTCAGTTCTTAGGGCCTCAGCTAGTGGAGATATTAAGGATGGTGTGGCTGGGCCAGACGTAAAGAGAGAGAGAGAGACAATCTGATCACCTCACCCTGTTTCATACACAGTGCTGCCTGACCTCAACACACTATTCTGATATTAACTCACAGTCATAGACATACGACTGATATGTTGTCTTTGCTCACAGCTCTAAGTATAAATGTTACTGCATGACTTCATTAAAAAGCCATTACCAGGGACTTTATGTAATGGATTTTGGCCAAAACAAAAAGGGAAATGTGGACTAAAATAGATATATACTGGTAATGACATTAGGAAGACACTCTTTAACCACATGTCTGATACATACATACAGTAGAACATTTCAACCCACACATATTACGGTAATATCACACACTTAAAAATACAGTGACGCTCAGGCTAATCCTTAAGCTGTTGTTTGTTTCCACAAAGTGAAAGGCCACTACAGATTTCTTGAACACACTACCGTCTCTGCCACCCCTAAGTGAAATAGATTGGCTTGTAACTCTGGATGCTACTTCTCGAGCTCACAAAGGGATTTTTTGTATTTTACCCCCTTTTTCTCCCCAATTTCGTGATATCCAATTGCGATCCAATTAGGATCTTGTCTCATGGCTGCAACTCCTCAACGGGCTCAGGAGAGGTGAAGGTCGACCTGCCAAACCGCACTTGTTAACACCTGCCCGCTTAACCCGGAAGCCAGCCGCCCCAATGTGTCAGAGGACCTGACGACCAAAATCAGCCGCAGGCGACAAGGAGACGCTAGAGCGCCATGTGCCAAGTAAAGCACCCCCCCGGCCAAACCCTCCCCTAACCCGGACAACACTGGGTCAATTGTGCGCCACCCTGTGGGACTCCCGGTCACGGCCGGTTGTGACACAGCCTGGGATTGAACCCGGGTCTGTAGTGACACCTCAAGCTGCGCCACTCGGAAGGCCCCCGTTAATAGGATCTGTGTCTTCAGAGCTTACAGAGTGAAGCACAAAGTCAGATCCTATTGAAATAAAATGAGTGAAGAATCCACCAAGAGGCTCTTACTTTGTCAGCTTCTCCTTTGTGCCAATATGTGTGACCCGCTGGCCGCTTTTTCACAGATCAAACAGTCACGCATCTGAAAAATAAAAAAACAAACATAGACGTTAGCCTTAAAGCCATAGACACATACCAGACACATTTTCAGCTGGTATCTATCAAATCAAATCAAATCTGATTGGTTAGCAGATGTTAATGCGAGGGTAGCGAAATGCTTGTGCTTCTAGTTCCAACAGCGCAGTAATATTTAACAAGTAATCTAACAATTCCCCAACAACTACCTAAAACAGAGTATATACAGTATATAGATACGCTCTTATATATATTTATATGTACATATTCTTATTCCATCCCTTAAGATTTGTGTATCTTAAGGGATGGAATAAGAATATGTACATATAAATATATATATGAGCGTATCTATATACTGTATATTGGTGGGGAAGGAGGAATGTGTTATTTTCCATTAGACTAACTGGGTGATACACAGATACTGGGCACCTGTTCAACTTGTTCAACCTGAGGCCTTCCAGCCCTACTCCCCAGTTGAAGGTTTTTAGAATGTCATTTGTGCCTAATGGCCACACTCATTAGTGGCATCTCAAAAACATTGTGGTCATTACCGAAACACATTTACAGTGTGACTTCAACCATCAATCACCCTTCATTCCATGGCAGTTGGTTGGCAAAATATAATTAATGCAAAGCCGGAATGTTCTAATAAAATCTGTAAAGCGCTATCCTTACACGATCCTTGTTATCCTTACGCGATCCTTGTTATCCTTACGCGATCCTTGTTATCCTTACGCGATCCTTGTTATCCTTACGCGATCCTTGTTATCCTTACGCGATCCTTGTTATCCTTACACGATCCTTGTTATCCTTACACGATCCTTGTTATCCTTACGCGATCCTTGTTATCCTTACGCGATCCTTGTTATCCTTACACGATCCTTGCTATCCTTACACGATCCTTGCTATCCTTACACGATCCTTGTTTGGGAGTTGAACGTGCAGGAATAACCAAAATGGACCAAATAAGAAGGTAACAGGTGAGTGAGTACACATAAGGCACCTTTCATAACACCTTTCTGACACTATTTCTGACATCTTTTTGAGTGTTGCAGTATCATTCACAACAACCTTCATAACAACTATCTCCATCAGTATTCCATTTTCCAGTGAGCTTGTTTTGACTAGGGATAATTGTAGTCAATGTAGCGAGAAACCTGGTTTGAGGGAAACATCCATCATTGATGCAGAACAGGCTCCTACACTCCTACATGCTGACCACAATGCCCACGTCGCATGCGCGAGCATTGCAAAATACATTTACACATATGTTATTCAACCATTGCACCCACATTACTCGCGCACATCAATGAGCGTCTGCGTAGCCACGCGCTAAAATAGAACTTAGTTTTATTTGTGATGCTTGACGTGCTGCAAGTCCCACCTCTCCCATCTCCTCATTGGTTTTTAGTATCATATACCCATGTGGGTGATTGAAAGATGAACTGAGGTCCACACTCCAGTCCAGTTGGTGATGGGTAATGCACCTTAAAGTTGGTTGTCAACCACCATATAAAGTCCAAAGAAGAACAAGAAGCCGCAAGGAGGAGAGATTACTAGAAACGAACTCAGTTTACCCTTTAATCTGTGGATTATTTTTTTTTAATTTATTTTATTTCACCGTTATTTAATCAGGTAGGCTAGTTGAGAACAAGTTCTCATTTACAACTGCAACCTGGCCAAGATAAAGCAAAGCAGTGCGACACAAACAACACAGAGTTACACATGGAATAAACAAACATACAGTCAATAACACAATAGAAAAAACATTGTTGGAGTAGAGGACCTTGTGCATTTCAGGTAAATATGTTGTTATACCAGGACAAATTAGCTAGCAACAGCAAGCTAGCTAACTAAATTACCATAAATGTTTAATGGTTTTTTGACTGCGTGTCCTGATCGCGTCTGGTGTGGGTGGACAAAATCAACATGCGTGCAAGCAGTGTGGTCAGCATGTTAGAAAAAAGGGTTTCAAAGGGGTTCTTCGGCTGTCCCCATAGGAGAACCCTTTTGGTTCGAGGTAGAACCCTTTTTGGTTCAAGGTAGACAGCTGAAGAACCCTTAAAGGCCTTTTAGGCCTTTTTTTCTTAAAGGGGGGTGCTCTCGAGCGGCTAGAAGTTCTTTACCATTTGGCCATCAGATTTGCCACCAATGCTCCTCATAGAACACGTCACTGCACTCTATACTCCTCTGTAAACTGGTCATCTCTGTATACCCGTCGCAAGACCCACTGGTTGATGCTTATTTATAAAACCCTCTTAAGCCTCACTCCCCCCTATCTGAGATATCTACTGCAGCCCTCATCCTCCACATACAATGCCCGTTCTGCCAGTCACATTCTGTTAAAGGGTTGCTCCTCTGGGTTGCTCCTCTTTTCAATTCGCTTTAGCTAGCGACTGGAACAAGCTGCAAAAACACTCAAACTGGACAGTCTCTTCATTCAAAGACTCAATCATGGACACTTACTGACAGTTGTGGATGCTTTGCGCAATGTATTGTTGTCTCTACCTTCTTGCCTTTGTGCTGTTGACTGTGCCCAATAATGTTTGTGTCATGTTTTGTGCTGCTACCATGTTGTGTTGCTACCATGTTGTTACATTTTACATTTTACATTTTAGTCATTTAGCAGACGCTCTTATCCAGAGCGACTTACAGTAGAGTGCATACATTTTATTACATTTTTTTTTCTTTTTTTTTTTTTCTTTTTACATTTTTACATATTACATATTACATTTTTACATACTGAGACAAGGATATCCCTACCGGCCAAACCCTCCCTAACCCGGACGACGCTATGCCAATTGTGCGTCGCCCCACGGACCTCCCGGTTGCGGCCGGCTGCGACAGAGCCTGGGCGCGAACCCAGCCCAGCCTGGGCGCGAACCCAGAGACTCTGGTGGCGCAGCTAGCACTGCGATGCAGTGCCCTAGACCACTGCGCCACCCGGGAGGCCCTTGTTGTTATGTTGTGTTGCTACCATGCTGTGTTGTTGTTTTAGATCTCTCTTTATGTAGTGTTGTGTGTCTCTCTTGTTGTGATGTGTGTTTTGTCCTATATTTATATTGTATTTATTGTCTTAATCCCAGGCCCCCGCCCCCGCCCCCGCCCCCGCCCCCGCCCCCGCAGGAGGCCTTTTGCCTTTTGGTAGGCTGTCATTGTAAATAAGAATTTGTTCTTAACTGACTTGCCTAGTTAAATAAATGTTAAATACAAATAAATAAATAGGCAAACAATGAATAACACATTCATGAATGTCAAAAAAAGAGTGTCAAAAAAGGAAATCATAAGGTTTGGAAGTGTCTGTCTTAAATCTAGGAGATATAAGAAAGCTCAGGAAATATATATCTTTACACATATTTAACCCCTTATTTTTGTTAGCACAAAACAACCTCCATACTTCCATTCATTTGTATGGGTTACCTTTAGATGAAGGTTTAATATCTGTATATATCTCCATACTTCCATTCATTTCTATGGGTTTTGGGTGATGAATTTTAAATGGTGATTTTTTTTATTATGTTACTTAGATCGATGCACCGGTGCGTCAATCGACTCTAGGGGGTTCTAGATTTGGTTGGCACTTTTAAAACATCACGTGAAAACAAAATTGCTCAAGTATAGAATAAAGTTCTGTTATATTATGTTCCGTTCTATTTCATTCTATTCTACAGATTTTCCACATCACCTAGAATGCATTTGACTCTGTACCGGTACGCCCTGTATATACAGCCTCCCTATTGTTATTTTACTGATGCTCTTTAAGTATTTCTTACTTTTATTTCTTACTTTAAAAAAAAAGGTATTTTCTTAAAACTGCATTGCTGGTTGAGGGTTTGTAAGTAAACATTTCACTGTAAGGTCTACCTGTTGTATTCAGCGCATGTGACAAATACACTTTGATTTGATGTCTTTAAGGAAGAAGCATGGAACACTATGGGGTCAACAGTTACCTCTGATCATGAATATATCTGTGAAAGATAACATCAGCAATGGCAGCTTTGATATAGATACAGTTTGACCATGGGAAGTCACACATCTTCTGGTGTGTTTGGGAGAGCTTAACGTGTGAACCAAATAGGACCCAATCTTAACTTGACATCCGCAATCACAGCAAATTTGCAGATTTAAAAAAATCTTGGTGTTGAGGCACTTACACACTCACTTGGTGAAGGCTACAGGACGGCAAGCCATCTGTCACTAGCAAACACAGTCATGGGTGGTACTGGTTCCTCTAAAATTCACTCGAAAAGCACCCTCGGAAATAAATGTGCAAATAAGGCTTTACACCCTACAGTGTTAAAACAACCACTAAAAATGAGTTACTGTAAAATCACAGGTGTTAATTCCTTAACACTAAGAAAGTGCAACATCATCAGCTCCAATAAGGTGTTAATTTAAGTTGGAATTTGCAACACCCATGGTGTAGGGACCCAACACGCTTGGGGTGTTAGTTTATCAACACTGAATAGTGTTATTTTAACACTATTTTGGTGGTTCACAGACACACACTAAGAAAGTGTTAAATGTGACACTGTGGGTCTTAAAATTCTGATCTCAAATTTGCTGTGCACCTAATTATAACTTTTGCGAAATCTTCAATTGACATCAACACATGACAGAATCTTTTTCCCATCTCCTCTACAGATAACTGCCTCTCAGATATGAGATTTTTCAGCGTCACTTTCTCAGATGATCTGACAGGTCCACCTCAGTGCTAGAATAGCTCCCCACATAGCACCCATCCAGCCTGGTCACTGTCTCATTACACCCCACACAGATCAACAAAGAAAAAGGTGGCATAACTATTGATTTCTAAAGTCAATATTTCAGTCAATGTTTCAACAGGTCTGCCCCTGACCAGAGTCAGTCAATACACTCCTGTTACGATGCAACTCCAGCCCAGCTTTCGTGGTGAGACTGATAGAAAGGGAACAATAAAAGAGATAAGCTACATTTGCAATAAGAGCCACAGTTGATAAGTATCCAGTGGCCAGACATGAAAATAGCCCGGGTACATCCTTTACCCAAACAAGTTTGCGTCTCAAATGGCACCATATTTCCTACAAATTCTTATTTACAATTACGGCCTACCCTGGCCAAACCTTAACCCGGACGACACTGGCCCAGGGACTCACATAGGCCGGTTGTGATACAGCCTGGAATCGAACCAGGGTCTGTAGTGATGCTTCTAGCACTAAGATGCAGTGTCTTAGACCGCTGTGCCACTCAGGAGCCCCCAGGACTGATAGGCCTCTGTTCAAAAGTAGTGCACTATATAGGGAATAGTTTGGCATTTGGGGATGCACACCAAAACATTATGGACAGCGGTTTCACTGTCTGACTGACTGTATATCCAATCTGTGATTAAAGTACTTTTAAATTTAAAAAGTGATGCTACAGAAGTTTTGTATAATTTCAGCCAGTAGTTTTGAAAGTAACGCTTACGAGACAAAATGGATCCCCAAAAGTAGTGCACAATTGTGTACAACGTCATCCATTTCGTTTGATATATCCTGCCAAATGTTGTATTTATTTTGTATCCTGAAATGTGGATGATATGTTATGAATTCCAATTTGTACAATATGTTACAAATTTGTAAGTGCTTACGATCCTGATCAATCTCTTTAAGGGCTCCCTAAATTTTTGTCTAGCACCAGAAAGAGAATATATACTGTGTTCTATTCTATCTTAGTCTATGCTGCTTCGACATTGCTCGTCCAAATATTTATATATTCTTAACTCCATTCCTTTACTTAAATACTTGTGTGTATTGTTGTGAAATTGTTAGATATTACTTGTTAGATATTACTGCACTGTTGGAGCTAGAAACACAAGCATTTCACTACACCTGCAATAACATCTGCTAAACATGTGTACGTGACCAATACAATTTGATTTGATATAGAGATGGCTGCAAGTGAAGCCCAAATTTCCCCCTATTTCCTACGTAGTGCACTACTTTAGACCAGAGCCAATTCTTCCCTTTTGGTCAAAAGTAGTGCACTATATAGGGAATAGGGTGCCATTTGTCTAACTCCTCAGTTAGTACCGGGAGGTGTAGGGGGTCACCAACATAAGTATCAACTGGTTTGGCACGTTCTAACACGATGTGCTTAGTGGAAGCCGCTCAAATCTGTGCAGTCTGACAGGGAGGAGAACACACCATCTAGGACACAACATAGGATACCATTAGATGACGCTATTATAGGTCGAGCCAGCCACAAACACCCTGGCTGACAGAGGTGAGAGCAGTAGTGCATCATCTCAGTGTAATCTGGCGGGGAGATGAGAGCAGGTTATTCCCACATCGCTGAGAGGAAGGGGATTTGTGTCACCAGCAAAGCCATGATAAAACCCGGGACACAGCGCCATCACTCAGGATAAAGCGGTCTCAGTTAGAGGAAAGTGGGTTTTACAATGGAGCAGTAGTTCAATGTTCAATGGAACCAACACATACCCATTACAGCACAAAATGAAGAGGTAATAACATGGTAATAGTATGGTAAAAGTTATAGTTACCGACAGACAGACACACACAGAGAGAGAGAGAGCGAGAGAGAGAGAGAAAGAGCAGCATTACAGCACAGAATAGAAGAGCAGAATCTGCTTCAATAGCCCATGCAGCGACAGGCATGCTTACCTGCCTGCTGTACGTCTCCTGTTGTCAGTGTGAGAAGCATGAGGGAGTTCTGCCGATGCTCTGTGCTGCACGCTGTCACCAGTCTAAATAATCTCCATGACTCACACAAGAGCAGATCATTGGCTCTCAGAACAGTGCAGTAAACACTTATCATAACGCTGGCTACTAGCCTCTCTCTCTGTCTCTCTGTGTCCATTCCGCTCTCTCTCTCTCTGATCTCCACCTCTCTTTTTCAGCCCTCTTCCTACCTCCCTGCCCCTCTCCCTGACTCCCCTCACCAAGGTGTCACTAACTGTGTCGGCACACCCTACTTCTCATTGGTTGTCCGATTTTCCGTCTCCTAACCCTCCTCCCCTTTCCAATTTTCTGTCTTAAAGTCGCAACATATTGAAATGCACCCTTCAGCCTCAACTTCCCGTGGCTTGAGATAAGCCTCTCTCTCTCAGACAGACAGAAATTTAAATCAATCAAAATCCAGCCAAAGAGCATATTTTAAGGTCGTTAAGGGACAGATTTCAGTGATTGTAAAGAGAGTACTGGTGCATGATTGAAAGTAAAGAGCCAAGAGTTATACAGTCCCCGTACTTATTTAGAATTAAAATGTGTCTTTCTACACCTTAAAATGTAGATATATACAGTACATATTCTACTGTGCCATCCATTGTGTGCTCTCTCTCATGCAATATTTATAATGCCTAGATATGAATCCTAGATTAATGTGTGAATATTGAATAATAACAATGGCAGTGGTGAGGCTTTGTGGCGTAAAGTGCTCCGCTCTGCGCACTCATGGTGTTACTAAGACATTTCAAATGAGCTGCTGCAGTTGAAATGGAACAGTCTCGTCTAAATCATTCAACGCACACCATGTAGCAGGCACACCACGTAGCAGGCACACCACGTAGCAGGCACACCACGTAGCAGGCACACCACGTAGCAGGCACACCACGTAGCAGGCACACCACGTAGCAGGCACACCACGTAGCAGGCACACCACGTAGCAGGCACACCACGTAGCAGGCACACCACGTAGCAGGCACACCACGTAGCAGGCACACCACGTAGCAGGCACACCATGTAGCAGGCACACCACGTAGCAGGCACACCACGTAGCAGGCACACCACGTAGCAGGCACACCACGTAGCAGGCACACCACGTAGCAGGCACACCACGTAGCAGGCACACCACGTAGCAGGCACACCACGTAGCAGGCACACCACGTAGCAGGCACACCACGTAGCAGGCACACCACGTAGCAGGCACACCACGTAGCAGGCACACCACGTAGCAGGCACAGCTAGAACACAACGCCTAGGATATTACATTGCTCGTCTTGAACACAATGACACACAAGTGAAGTTCACCGCTGTAAAGCATGAACCCAATTCAACTGTGCTTTATTTGAAGTGAAGAAACCATGTTATCCTACCTACAACAGGAACATCCCCTAAGATATTGTAATACTCTAATATAATGTAATGTTCAAAAGAAGTATGAGGTAAAACGATAACTCTGATTTTAACAGTCTAGGTTGAAACTTCAGGTTGAGCCCAGGGGCAAATCGCCCTGGGGTGAAATTGCCAGCAGTGTGAAAACGCCTCAAGTATACTTTGTCTGCACTCTACAGCAATGTCACCCTCAGCAAGAATAGACAACAAGCTCCGAACAATTACCATGCCTGATTATGAGCGACAGACAGTCTGCTCCGTAGTCTGTTGGTTAAACTGGGGCTCTTTGTGTACTTAGGATATTCTTCATGTGTACTTTGGAAATGAGCTTGACTAAGTTAATGAATAGATGAATAAATACATAAAAAATGTATGTTGTGATATCATGTTCTCTCAAGGGCATCCGTGGATGACTAACTCACCTTGCAACTTAAATCCAGCACTCGGTAAAAACTGGTTGAATCAACTTTGTTTCCACATAATTTCAACCCACCAAAAATCTATTGTGATGACGTTGAATCAACGTGGAAAACTGACTGGATTTGGAAAAGTCTTCAACTTAAGGGCATTTCTTTTTTTCACCCAACTTTTGACCTAAATCCAATGACATGGTGACATTTGTTGTTGATTTCACGTTGAATGCACATTAGTTGAAAACTCAACCAAATGTAAATCAAAACTAGACGTTGAACTGACGTCTGTGCCCAGTGGGAGGGAGTTTAAAGCAATGGCTGCCTCCCCCTCAACTTTCACCAATAAAATCAAATGGTAAAATAAGGACAGAGGACAGGAGGAAGGCTTTGACAAAAAATGATGGCTTGGCCAACGAACATACGACTATTAACAAACCTGTACTTTACTGACATGCGAAGTGCCATATTATAAAGGAGGTCATGTATGATTTTGACCGTTCTTACAATGCATTTATAGCTGCATCACAATGCATTACACCTGCAGGCTAATCAAAGCCTAACCGACACATTGTATTGATTGCTTTGCAACACTCAGTGAGCCATAGCCTTCTTGACAGACAGGTATGTGATTACAAGTCTAGAGGGTCAGGCATTAAAAGGTTGGAGGTAAAAGGAGAGGTTAGGAACATCTCTTCTTCTCCAATACACCTTCCTCTGTTGTGCCTGCAATGCATTAGTAATTCCCTAGTCAGACACAAGCTGTCTGACAACCTCCAGTCAGTCCAATCACTCTCACAGTAACCTCCAGTCAGTCTAATCACTCTCACAGTAACCTCCAGTCAGTCTAATCACTCTCACAGTAACCTCCAGTCAGTCTAATCACTCTCACAGTAACCTCCAGTCCGTCCAATCACTCTCACAGTGTGAATGGATGTAAACTAATTTACATGTCATTCTGTCTGCCTGAAAGTCTTCTATATCAGCAGGTACAGCAATGAGACAACCTTATCTGTGTAATTGCCTGTCAAGTGATAAAATAGACACTTGTTGGTTAAGAGTCACTCCCAAAATAAAATGTAAATGTAGAGAATCAGAGAAAAGCTTCATTCAGGTTGACAGGACATGTATGTCAATTTTATATTGGCATAACCATGCAGCATTGTAGGGCCATTCATCTTTTCAGAAAAGCCATTTTTGACAGAACATTTTCAAAATGTTGAAAAAATGTTTTTATCCTTCAGCCACAGAACAAGTGAATTGTCACTACTGTCATTGTTGACCGTGGTTATGGCAATGAGCCACCATGACGACCATGTGTATTGGCAGGAATAATAGTGGTCAGATCTGTGTCTGGGTCCCTCTACAAAATGAACAAAACTACTACTTCATTTACTATTCTGATCATGAAAGAGGAATGTTTCCATTGGGTCTTTGAGGCCAAGATGAGAGCAATACAACAAATGTTCAATCACTTTGGTTACATTTTCAGATGTAAGTGGTATATTTTCAAAACTCTAAGTGCGTGGGTGTGTTGTGAGTGTGGGAAATGTGAGTGTTATTGAGGGTTCATTCAGGTGAAAGATTGTTCGCATCAAATCCATCACAACCCCATGCAGGACAATTCAATTTTACAGCCCGCCCATTTCCCCAGGCTTCAGAGGCCTGGGAATATTCAGGGTTGATAGGATGTTCACGTGGCTTCTTCACATACTAATGCGAGACAACCAGGGTGAAAGTGAATATGTCCTTTCCACAGACCTTAGAGCAAGTGAATATGATACCTTATGATGCTTACCTATCCGTTGGATAGCAATATGGAGGAGTGCCCTCAAATTGTGTCAAACTCTAGTGTCGTGGTTTTAACAGTATTGATTATATACTTTATCTATAGGAATGTAGGACAGGGTGCTGCACATCATAGGTCCTTGTGTTTTATAAACATGTTATGCAACAAGGAATCATTGTAACACAGACTGGAGATGCCAGGGGGTAAAGCGCAGAGATGCGCTTTTTGGTACCTATGCCATCACACAATTTTGAGTCAGACGATGAAGGACATTATGAGTGAACAAAAAGAAAAATCCCATTAATGTGGGGGCCTTTATGAATCTATGTCAAGCAGAGCGTGGGCTGAAATGGGTTGTACTAGGCCCCTGGAGTTCACACCTCAATTGAGCCAATCACAACTATCCTGAAAACCACTCATTAATTTCAAAATGTTTTATCCAGTGATATTTTCTTAAAGCGTAAGGGGGTTTGGGTATGGGCGTGGTTATAAAGAAATGGACTGGTCAGTCACTGTAGGCGATTGTGTTACAATTATTATTATAAAACCAAAGACACTGTAATCATTAAAACACCCATAGACCTGTATGAGACATTACCTACGCTCCTCTCACAACGCAGTAGGTGGCATCACTTATGATAATGTATCATTATATCAGCTATAGGTGTTTAATGATTACACAGTGTCTTTGGTTTTATAATAATAATTGTAATAATCCTAATATTGTTTGTATTTATTTATTCATTAGTTGATTGTGTTGAAGCAGAATGTGTAGTGTTCATGCCGGGGTTAAGCTCAACATATAGATCCAGCACCCCTAGGAAGGTTGGGAAAAGGAGACATTTCACTGAGTATGTAGACCTGTTTAACTAGAGGTATTATAATAATATACTGATAATAGGTGTTTTAAAATCTATTCTGGTAAAACATGTATAACATCTTGTTTTGGACATACATTCAGCCCACGCTCATTTGGGTCATCAAATGTATTTTAACAAAAAAAGAAGAGTAATGTGAGCATTGCATTGTGGAAGGCAATGACTTTATATGAACATGCATTGTGGAAGGCAATGACTTTATATGAACATGCATTGCAATGTGAAACATGTATTTCTAGATGAAACACTGATTAAGTTTGGTGAAAAAATTACTTTGAATTTGTTTGTTGTACTCAGTCAATTGAAAATGTGCTTAGAGTTGTTTTGAAACACGAGACATTTTGATGATCTGCTTGTTTTTTGGGGCTTAGAGTTGTGAAAATGTACTACATACTTGTGAAAATTGCACCAAAGTGATTGAATTTTTTAATATATTTTAAGTTTCCCTTAAATAGTTTTTATTTTGAAACGTTAAATAAGTAAATCACTACATAAAAACTGGATTGACATTATGCTGCTCTTATAGTAGGACATTTTAACCAGGGCAAAGTCAATGTTACGCTTCCCTGATGCTAATTACTGTCTCTTTGCATCCTCTGATTACACACTTGGATTGACAAGCATCAAGGTTATCCTTTAGTGTCAGGTTAGTGTTACTCAAAGGTGAATGCATAGTTGAATGCGTGTGCAATGCTTTGAGAGCAAAGGACTTCTTACAAAGGTCGTCACTCAAATCAGCCTGCCAACCTGCCATGTAGGTTCAGGCTGGCTATCCCTGTGGAGTTGGAAGAGTCAGAATTTTTCATATCCTCTATTTTGAGGTGTTGTGGGAAATCCTAGTTTCACTGAATATTTAATGAAGCAGAGCGGCACCCAGATTCAGATTCCACGTAAGTGGAACATGAAAAGATCCTCTTTCTACTGTACAATGTTTTCCTTCTGTTTTCTTTTTTCAGCAGCGGTGCCAGAGATAAGGGGGCGGTGCTACACTTCCAGTATTATAAGATAGCTAGCTAGTTACCTTGGAGGCTTCTCGGATGATCTGATGAGAAGAGAGAGATAAATTGAGGCTGTTCTGGGGGCAAAAGGGAGTGCAACTCAATATTAGGAAGGTGTTCTTAATGTTTTGTACACTCAGTGTTTATATTTTTAGTTTTTTGGGAGTGGAGGCAACAATTTAACAGCGGTGGTACGCCACTATTAAATGAATATAGGAGAAACACTGACTGCACAGATCAGATGCCGTCAGTGTGTATCTCTGGTTGTGAGATTCACAGAAATATTCAATACAATTATTTATGTGTTATAAGTACATTAGCACTGATGACCTGAAAAACAGGGGGAGTGAATGGGGCACCATCAGCATGCTCTAAATTACCTACTGCCAAAAACACCTTAAAGTAACTGGCAGCAAACCAAGTTATTTAGAGACAGACACAAAGCAACCTGGAAACTGATTTGTAATAGAAGAGAGTAAAGTTTGCTTTGCTTGAGGTTGAAATGATTTGGGTAGACAGTCGGAGCATGGGTGAACTATCTTGTCGAAGACAGCTCAAGTTTAGCTCACAAAGGTTATTTAGGGTCTATTCAATCAAACCCACAAATTCAGTTTTCTGAGATTTTGATTCAAAGAAGTGTAATTCTTCAATTATGCAAATATACAGTACCAGTCAAAAGTTTGGACACAACTACTGATTCAAGGGTTTTTCATTATTTTGTACTATTTTCTACATTGTAGAATAATAGTGAAGACATCAAATCTATGAAATAACACATATGGAACCACCAAAAAAGTGGTAAAAAAATACAAATATATTTAAAATTCTTCAAAGTAGCCAACCTTAGCCTTGATGACAGCTTTTCACACTCTTGGCATTCTCTCAACCAGCTTCACCTGGAACGCTTTTCCAACAGTCTTGAAGGAGTTCCCACATATGCTGAGGACTTCTTGGCGGCTTTTCCTTCACTCTGCGGTCCAACTCATCCCGAACCATCTCAATTGGGTTAAGGTCAGGTGGTTTTAAAGGCCAGGTCATCTGATGCAGCACTCCATCACTCTCCTTCTTGGTCAAATAGCCCTTACACAGCCTGGAGGTGTGTTGGGTCATTGTCCTGTTGACAAATAAAATGATAGTCCCACTACGCCTAAACCATATGGGATGGCGTATCGCTGTAGAATGCTGTGGTAGCCATGCTGGTTAGCTGTGCCTTGAATTCTAAATAAATCACAGACAGTGTAACCAGCAAAGCATCCCCACACCATCACACCTCCTCCTCCATGTTTCACGGTGGAAACCATACATGCAGAGATCATCCGTTCACCTACTCTGCGTCTCACAAAGACACGGCGGTTGGAAACCGGACGGCGGTTGAAAATTTGGACTCATCAGACCAAAGGACAGATATCCACCAGTCTAATGTCCATTGCTCGTGTTTCTTGGCCCAAGCAAGTCTTCTTATTGGTGTCCTTTAGTAGTGGTTTCTTTGCAGCAATTCGACCATGAAGGCTTGATTCACGCAGTCTCCTCTTAACAGTTGATGTTAAGATGTGTCTGTTACTTTTACAGATAACTCTAATGAACCTATCCTCTGCAGCAGAGGTAACTCTGAGTCTTCCTTTCCTGTGGTGGTCCTCATGAGAGCCAGTTTCATCATAGCGCTTTATGGTTTTTGCAGCTGCACTTGAAGATTCTTAAATTATTTTTATGTTCCGCATTTACTGACCTTCAAGTCTTAAAGTAATGATGGACTGTGGTTTCTCTTTGCTTATTTGAGCTGTTCTTGCCATAATATGAACTTGGTCTTTTACCAAATAGGGCTATCTTCTGTATACCACCCCTACCTTGTCACAACACAACTGATTGGCTCAAATGCATTCCACAGATTAACATTTTACAAGGCACACCTGTTAATTGAAATGCATTCCAGGTGACTACCTCATGAAGCTGGTTGAGAGAATGCCGAGTGTGCAAAGCTGAACACTTTTTTAGTTACTACTTGATTCTATATGTGTTATTTCATAGTTTTGATGTCTTAACTATTATTCTACAATGTAGAAAATAGTAAAAATAAAGAAAAACCTTTGAATGAGTAGGCGTGTCCAAACTTTTGACTGGTACTGTACGTCTATTGATCTCTCATTTCCACCCAATTATAGCAATTTAGTCATTTGATTTGAACACTTAATAAAAATAATTATGAAGGATATACTCTGCATAATGAATAATATGCATTGTGATGGAAAAACCCTGCTTTTGTTTTCCTTTCAATGTGAACTTCAAAGCATCAACCACAAGTGCCTGTTTAAGAGAAGAGTTCTCCTAAAACAAAGTAATAATCTGCATTTGAAAGGAATAAATAATGGATTTCCAATCAGGCATTATTCAATAGAGCACGCTCCAACGTAATTATGGTTGCATTACATTAGGTGGTTCCTCCTACCCAATATTGGGGCTTGTTGTCACTGATGTATTCAAGTCCATTTAAATCCAAATATTGTGTTAACGATGAATATTAAAGGCAGAGCCCAGTGACAGGTTAATGTGAAAGCGGGGGTCAATGACTGTTTAAGGTTAGAATACATAACAGGAAGATCACAATTCATACGTTTATGACAGGATAGGCTGCACATTATTAACAACAGTGGCTTTATAGAACATGTCTTGGTAGTAAGTAACAGCTCCTGACATAAAGTCATTAACAAGAAGTAGATTCAAGTGCCATTTTATCAAGAGCAAATGGAACAACTGATCTGGCTCACTGTATTTTCAAACTGATTAAATATTGCACTGCATAAGAACATAGATAAACTTTCATCAGGAATGTACATTTTAAATGTGGTTTCTGATCACAAGAAGTGACATGGACTCCTCCACTGCAGGCTACCAGACTAGGGGTGTGACTGGCTCAGTTGTCTCTGTGAATAATACACAAAGACTCTGACAGACATGAGTCCTGTCATGTGGGTTTTCTTCAACTCTCCTCCAACAGTATAATCATGGGTGGTGTGGGCAACAGAATTAAACCAAAATACTGTAGCCTTTACAGAGGTAAAAATAAATAAAAAATGACTAAGTAACTACAAAACCAGACTGCAGAGCAGTAATACATTTCAAGATGAATCATCTAATGTAGGCCTGCTACGTGTAGGGTTGTCTTGACCTGCTGTCACGACAAGCCCACTTGAAATGTATTTCAAGGAACTTTAGCTGAATTCTGGTGAGCGGTAATAAATGAAACGTAAGATGACAAAGTAATTATTTTCCATGCGTTTCATTAATGTGACCCAATGTCACCTTGTTCTCGGACAGAAGAAAACACACAGAAAGCAGAGCAGAGCCATAATGAGATGTTTGGCCACAGGCCTTTAAAGGAGCAATGATGCTGTCACTCTGCCGTCATGACAACTGCCCCTGTGGCACTGAATCACTGACACCCTCAATGTCCTGTATGTTTCGTAGAGGGCAAGGAGGAACTAGTTGATCTGAGCATTTACCTTACCAAGTCTATTCTCTACACCAGCGGATTGAGTTCTGATGGGTTTTTGGAATAGCCAGTACTTTTATGTAGTATATCATATTGTTGTCTCTACCTTCTTGCCCTTTGTGCTGTTGACTGTGCCCAATAACATCTGTACCATGTTTTGCACTGCTACCATGTTGTGTTGCTACCATGTTGTTGACATGTTGTGTTGCTACCATGCTGTGTTGTCATGTGTTGCTGCCTTGCTAGGTTGTTGTCTTAGGTCTCTCTTTATGTAATGTTGTCTCTCTTGTCGTGATGTGTTTTGTCCTATATTTTCAATCTCCCCGCAGGAGACCATTTGCCTTTTGGTAGGTCGTCATTGTAAATAAGAATTTGTTCTTAACTGACTTGCCTAGTTAAATAAAGGTTAAAAAAATACAAATAAACGAACCAACTTATAAATGTGGTGGCATTTCAATAAAAAGGGAAATGTAATGTGTTGTCTGGCTGTGAATTTTGTTGTTGATATCTATGAGCAGAACGTTCCCTGCTGTGTGTGATTGTAACGTATACACAGGGAGTCAGGAAGCAGGTGCAGAAGGTGTTTAATAATAAGAAACATAAGAAGATAATACAAACCAGGAGAAGCGTACTGGGGGCCCCTCAGGGGTAGCGTGCTCAGTCCCCTCCTGTACTCCCTGTTCACTCATGACTGCACAGCCAGGCACGACTCCAACACCATCATTAAGTTTGGCGATGACACAACAGTGGTAGGTCTGATCACCGACAACGACGAGATTGACCTCCCCGTATAGGCTAAGACCTGGCCGTGTGGTGCCAGGACAACAACCTCTCCCTCAACGTGATCAAGACAATGGAGATGATTGTGGACTACAGGAAAAGGAGGACCGAGCACACCCCCATTCTCATTGACGGGGCTATAGTGGGGCAGGTTGAGAGCTTCAAGTGCCTTAGTGTCCACTTCACCAACAAACTAACATGGTCCAAGCACACCAAGACAGTCGTGACGAGGGCACGACAAAACCTATTCCCCCTCAGGAGACTGAAAAGATTTGGCATGGGTCCTCAGATCCTCAAAGGGTTCTACAGCTGCACCATCGAGAGCATCCTGACTGGTTGCATCACTGCCTGGTATGGCAAATTCTTGGCCTCCGACCACAAAGCACTACAGAGGGTAGTGCATACGGCCCAGTACATCACTGGGGCCAAGCTTCCTGCTATCCAGGAACTCTATATCAGGCAGTGTCAGAGGAAGGCCCTAAAAACTGTCAAAGACTCCAGCCACCCTAGTCATAGACTGTTCTCTCTGCTACCGTATGGCAAGTGGTACCAGAGCACCAAGTCTAGGTCCAAAAGGCTTTGCATTGCC
Organism: Salvelinus namaycush; assembly: GCF_016432855.1. Taxonomy (NCBI): domain Eukaryota; kingdom Metazoa; phylum Chordata; class Actinopteri; order Salmoniformes; family Salmonidae; genus Salvelinus; species Salvelinus namaycush. The sequence continues at coordinate 37,635,270 of NC_052327.1, forward strand.
CCCTCTTTTACGCTGCTGCTACTATTTGCAGTCACTTTAATAACTCTACCTACATGTACATATTACGTTGACTAACCGGTGCCCCCGCACATTGACTCTGTACCGGTACCCCCTTTATATAGTCTCGCTATTGTTATTTTACTGCTGCTCTTTAATTACTTGTTCCTTTTATTTCTTATTAATATCTTTTAAACTGCATTGTTGGTTAAGTAAGCATTTCACTGTAAGGTCTATACCGGTTGTATTTTGCGCATGTGACTAATACAATTTGATTTGAACGTAATACTGCCTGAAGACTGAGGCTACTGAGGGCTAAATAAAGGGGAAGTAATCAAGGTAAATTATGAACTCCAGGAGTGCATAATGATGGGGAGCAGGTGTGCAAAATTATGGTTGCCAGGTGTGCGTAATGTGGGTTGCCAGGACCGGTGGTTAGTAGTCCGGCGACGTTGAACGCCGGAGAGAGGGAACGGGAGTAGGCGTGACAGTGATGATGTCATATTCCTGAGTCTCTTGGCTGCTTCCTAGTGGGTTGTGTCACAGCTGTATCAAACACTCCAGGATGAAGTTTCCCCTCGGTACAGAGCTAGAATCAGCTTCCTCTCCCCCAATCCTAACTCTAACCATTTGTCCCAAAAGATACTAAACTGACACAAGATCAGCATATAGGGGAAACTTCACCCTTCAACATATCAAACAATTGAGGTGACTATGTCAAATAGCAGAAAGTGCTGAATCATATTCCAACTGAAACCCTGACCGTCAATGCATGCAATTCGGCTGATCTTCATTCCTCTTCTGGCAATATATTAAAAGTTACAACCCAATAAATAATTCAAACAAAGGTATAATAGCCTGTTCAGAGAAACATTGAATATTTATCCAATTTGAAATGATAATCATATAACAAGGTATTTGATGTAAAAGGGTTCTCTACACCAGCAGAGTATTCAGGCAGCTAATAACACTGCTCATTAGTATGCACCTAGTCCAGCCTCAGACAAAGAGAGAACCATGGTTGTGTACATTTTACAGCAGGCCATTTCAATCTTCTCTCACTCATATTCCTAGCCATGGATCGATTCTGAATACAGAAACAAAAAAGTATCAAAACTGTCCCTTTTATATTCAAATGAGAAGTAAGCCTATATGGGGAAATTGGATTTCTCAGAAATGAAATTCCTGATGGCAAATTGTTTTGGATTATCTTGGTGTATTAATATTCAGGCTATGAAGATCAGTTGGCTAGGCCCATTCTTCACTTCACAGCACAAAGGCAGGTAGAGTAGAACACTCAGTCCACAAAGGAACTGCACTAAAATGATGTTCTCTGTTCAGACTGACTCGCATTTCCATTCCAGTTTCAATGTTCAAACAATTCCCCTTAAGCACGTTAAGGGATATCCTCCTTGTTAATTTACATATGAAAAGGCGCTGCCGGATCACTAGAATTAGATGGTGATTTTGGACAGTAGAAAAGGTCCCAAGAATGATATGATATGCCTTCCTCTGCCAGACAGACAGAGGCAATCATAATTCAAATGAGGATACATTGAACGTTACATAGAAGAGGGAGAGAGAACTTTGTTCGATAATTTTAAGTATTTCAGCTCATACCAAAATTTAATGGCCACATGCTAACAGAACAAGGGGAACCTAGAACAAGGGGAACCTACACGGAGTGTACAAAACATTAGGAACACCTTTATATTGATTTGCACCCACTTTTGCCCCCAGAACAGCCACCATTTTATGGGAATGGTATCTATAAGGTGTCAAAAGCGTTCCACAGGGATGCTGGCCCATGTTGACTCCAATGCTTCCCATAGTTGTGTCAAGTTGGCTGGATGTCCATTGGGTGGTGGACCATTCTTGATACACACTGGAAACTATTGAGCGTGAAAAACCCAGCAGCGTTGCAGTTCTTGACACACTCAAACCGGTGCGCCTGGCATCTATTACAATACCCCATCAAAGGTACTTTTTGTCTTGCCCATTCACCCTCTGAATGACACACATACACAATCCATGTCTCAATTGTCTCAAGGCTTAAAACTCCTTATTTAACCTGTCTCCTCCCCTTCATCTATAATGATTGAAGTGGATTTAACAAGTGACATCAATAAGGGATCATAGTTTTAACCTGGATTCACCTGGTCAGTCTAGGTCAAGGAAAAAGCAGGTGTTCATAATGTTTTGTACACTAAGTGTATATACTATGTTATAACACCAAATGGCAATATCCTATAACCAATCATCATATCCAAGTGAGAGGGTCAGTATCTGATTATTTAACTGATTCTTTAAACGGAACAGTATAAGAACCTTTATACACTTTGCAACAAATTGAAATGATTCAAATTTCTCAAGTATTAATTTATTTCCCAAATAAACATTTGCATTTGTTGTTATGTAAGCCATTTAAAATACTAACGGAGAACCCAACATATTCAGTCACCTAACACTCAAAATAATTTAGCGTAATAAAAATGTTTCCCCCCAAAACAAAAATACTGCCAGTTGAAGGTCCAGGAGTTTATCTTCAGAGCTCATGTTTGACTAATATTACTTCTGGAGATTCAGTCATTTTTGGAAGTCATTTTGTCACCACACTCCTTGTGGACAAAGTACCAGTAATCAAAGATCCAAGCAGGTTCCCTTCAGTGAATCATCATGTAAACTTCCTGTTTTACAGTCTTCCAATTCACTCAGCGACATGTAAACCCCTGATGTAGCTGTCCCAGAAACCCACTACATCTGGTGCATGGGGTAGGGACTGCTTATGCTGAGTGGCTGAGCTAAATGTCCAGGGCCGGTGGGACGGTAAGTTGTGGACGTGAAGGGTTTAGGATGGATTGGGGAGCAAGCTGGGCAGAGTCTTTCTTTCTTTCCCTCCCTCCCTCTCTTCTATTCAACATGAATGGTTCAATAAAGAGCTTTTAAAATGGCGGAGGCATTAAAGGCTAGACTAGAGGGCCATGACAGTGAGTGTATCAGCATACCCAGGCAGAGATACTTCTACTTGGCTGCAACGTCCCCGTCTGGCCTCATGCTGAAGGGCTCCAGGCGTTCGCACTCCGGTAGCAGGTTGTTGAGCCTCTCCATCAGGGGGACGGTCTGGTCAATGCCCATCTGGATACGTCTCAGGATCATGGACATCTCGTTCACCTTCTGGATCTGCTCAGCGTACTTAGCATAGCGCTTCTGACGCTGCTGCATGATGCTGAACAACGTGTCCACAGACAGGTCCATCTGGGAGGGAGGGAGAGAAAGTGTGAGATCATTCTAACAATTTCATATTGTTTATATTTCAATAGACTAGCGTGGCTTCTTTCCCTCCCTTATCTATGCGCATATGAGAACCAAAGACAAATTAAAGAAGATGGAGGCCTATTGGGGAAGCTGCTTTCACCGGACTCCGGTGTGTCAGACTGGTGCAGATGAAGGAAAGGAGAGGTGCCTGCATGCACAGACAGGGGAGGTGATTTTAACCTCTTTGATCCTCTTGACCAGGGCGTTCTGGTCGAAGGCCACGGCCTCGGCACACTGGTGCAGGTGGTCCTGGTAGCGGATGCAGAGCTGCAGCACCTGGGCAGAGTCCAGCCTCTCTAGACACAAACTGCTGGGGGACATCTGTCCGCTCAGCACACCTAGAGACATGGACAGACTGACCCTCAAAGCATAATCTATGATCACTCTTTCTGTCGACTTCATGGTCATAAAGGACTGTCTAGGCCTATCCATAATTGTACACATTCTCATATGGAATATTATTACAATACTGTAGAGACAGAGGACAGGTCTAGATCTTGATTAGAGGCTCTTAGCTTACCTTTCAACAAGGGCTGAAAAGTGGGGATTTCCTGAAGCTTGATGACATCAGGGTCATTTTGGATGTTGCGCAATGACTGTGTCCCCTGAGCCACCACCACAATGTCGTCCATTTTAGCCTTCTGCTTCGCTGGAGAGGGCACCACTGCAACAACAAAGCATTTCAATAGATTTTTCCATCTATTAGTAATTGTTTTTGTGTTGAAAGATAGCTAACCGCTAGAGAGGCTCCTAAAAAAATGACATGAGACTATGGGCCCTGGTCAGCAATAGTGCACTAAATAGGGAATAGGGTATCATTTGAAACATCCTGCACATATGAAACAATGCACTTTTAACCAAAGTTCCATCAAAACATGTTCAGCACTGAGCACATTTCAGTCCTGCTGAGCGCAAATTGAACGTTGTGAAAATTCTGTGCAACTTCCAACGCATGTTTACTGTGAACACTGAGGCTGTACACTCTTTAAATTACAGTTATAACAGTGGCCAAGTAGGCTAATGTGCCTATTTGATCATAATGTAGGCTTACCAGAGAGGGCTACCATCAAAAACAATTGCGAAAACATAACATTTTAACATGGAAATAGTTGTTCTATCATTCAAATCAAATGTTATTAGTCACATGCACCAAATACAACAGGTTACCTTACAGGTAGCAATTTGCTTAGGTGTTCAGGAGTCTTATGGCTTTGGGGTAGAAGCTGTTTAGAAGCCTCTTGGACCTAGACTTGGCGCTCCGGTACCACTTGCCGTGCGGTAGCAGTCTATGACTAGGATGGCTGGAGTCTTTGACAATTTTTAGGGCCTTCCTCTGACACTGCCTGGTATAGAGTTCCTGGATGGCAGGAAGCTTGGCCCCAGTGATATATTGCCAAGCAGTTGCCATACCAGGCAGTAATGCAACCAGTCAGGATGCTCTCGATGGTGCAGCTGTATAATTATTTATTTTTTTCACCGTTATTTAACCAGGTAGGCAAGTTGAAAACAAGTTCTCATTTACAATTGCGACCTGGCCAGGATAAAGCAAAGCGGTTCGACACATACAACAACACAGAGTTACACATGGAGTAAAACAAACATACAGTCAATAATACAGTAGAAAAATAAGTCTATATACAATGTGAGAAAATAAGGTGAGATAAGGGAGGTAAAGGCAAAAAAAAGACCATGGTGGCGAAGTAAATACAATATAGCAAGTAAAACACGGGAATGATAGATCTGCAGCGGAAGAATGTGCAAAGTAGAGATAGAAGTAATGGGGTGCAAAGGAGCAAAATAAATAAATACAGTAGGGGGAGAGGTAGTTGTTTGGGCTAAATTATAGATGGGCTATGTACAGGTGCAGTAATATTTTGAGGATCTGAGGACCCATTCAGCCTACAGTAGCAACCAATGTGTGGTGTTTAATGAAGGCCTACATTCCATAGCACTTTGAGAGAAAAAAAACATGCAGGGCTTGACATTAACCTGTTTATCCACATTATTATTCCGATACCTTTATTACTGAGAATCTGACAAATTATGCTACCCTCTGCCTATCTGCTACTTATAGCATATTATAGCCGGGCTCAAAATACAACACGGCCCCTTTAAGACAAAAACATGTAGCTCTAGCTTTGATCTCAAAACAAGGGCATCTACTCACAACTAGGGCTGTTGTGGTGCCCGTATTACCGCCACACTGGCGGTCACGAGACATGAAGGCAGTCAAATTCCACATGACCGTTTAGTAACGGTAACTAGCTTCTCCAAGCTCTGATGCTGCTGATCATTAGTAGCCTACTAAACTTGCTAACTGCCTGGTACTCAGCACTAGCACTCAGTAGCCTAGGGGTTAAAGCATTGGGCCAGTAACCGAAAGGTTGCTGGATCAAGTCCCCGAGTTGACAAGGTAAAAATCTGTTGCCTGCCCCTGAGCAAGGCAGTTAACCCACTGTTCCCTGGGCGCCGATGACGTGGATGTCGATTAAGGCAGCCCTCCGCACCTCTCTGATTCAGAGAGGGTTGGGTTAAATGCGGAAGACACATTTCAGTTGAATGCATTCAGTTGTACAACTGACAAGGTGTCCCCCTTTCCCTATACAACTGACTAGGTATCCCCCTTTCCCTATACAACTGACTAGGTATCCCCCTTTCCCTATGCAACTGACTAGGTATCCCCCTTTCCCTATACAACTGACTAGGTATCCCCCTTTCCCTATACAACTGACTAGGTATCCCCCTTTCCCTATACAACTGACTAGGTATCCCCCTTTCCCTATACAACTGACTAGGTATCCCCCTTTCCTTGTACAACTGACTAGGTATCCCCCTTTCCCTATACAACTGACTAGGTATCCCCCTTTCCCTATACAACTGACTAGGTATCCCCCTTTCCCACTCTTATTGTCCCTTTAAATCACTCTGACATAAAAAGATGATTTATTATCACTTGTGAATGATGCCCAGCATAAGAAACAATGCCTTTTTGTTTGCAACTTTTTCGAATCGTAGTCGCACACCTCATGTGGCCTAGCCCATAGGCCTATATTTGTTAATAAAGTTTGTATCACAACTAAAGTGGCCAAATAACTTCTTAAAATTAAGCACATTAATCCGCTTTACAAGGGGTGTAGAGCCTAACTGGCATATAAGGAGCACGTGAGTTTCAAGTTTGGGGAAGATCATTTTCACCCTAAAAATGCCCCTTTATAATAAAAGCATTACATGCACAATTGCATTTGCGGTCACTTTTGATAATGGTGTTTTCCACTAATGGAACATTCGCACTTACAGCCTACTACCATGTGTGCAATGCTGCGCTTATAATGTGAATAAATAGCTTAATAGTTTATCAACATTTTAAGTTAAACGTTCTGATCTGTTGCGTCAGCCACATTGCATAAAACATGGTTTTTTGATGCTAGTGGTTGTATTCATTTAGGATCTATTGCATCCCACAACTGTCCCAGACTATGTTTGGAATATTTATTTCTCGCACAGAATAGGTGGACTTTTGTAGTATGGGGGATAGTAGATTGTTCGTTAGGCTTACTCATCTTGTTGGCTGACGAAAAGTAAATATGGACCGTTCTTCCAATATTTTTTATTTATTTTATTTCACCTTTATTTAACCAGGTAGGCAAGTTGAGAACACGTTCTCATTTACAATTGCGACCTGGCGAAGATAAAGCAAAGCAGTTCGACACATACAACAACACAGAGTTACACACGGAGTAGTAAAAAAATAAAAATAATTTAAAAAAAAATACATACAGTCAATAATACAGTAGAAAAATAAGTCTATATACAATGTGAGCAAGTGAGGTGAGATAAGGGAGGTGAAAGGCAAAAAAAAGGCCATGGTGGCGAGGTAAATACAATATAGCAAGTAAAACATTGGAATGGTTGATTTGCAGTGGAAGAAAGTGCAAAGTAGAGATAGAAATAATGGGGTGGAAAGGAGCACAATAAATAAATAAATAAATACAGTAGAGAAAGAGGTCGTTGTTAGGGCTAAATTATAGATGGGCTATGTACAGGTGCAGTAATCTATGACCTGCTCTGACAGCTGGTACTTAAAGCTAGTGAGGGAGATAAGTGTTTCCAGTTTCAGAGATTTTTGTAGTTTGTTCCAGTCATTGGCAGCAGAGAACTGGAAGGAGAGGCGGCCAAAGGAAGAATTGGTTTTGGGGGTGACCAGAGAGATATACCTGCTGGAGCGCGTGCTACAGGTGGGTGCTGCTATGGTGACCAGCGAGCTGAGATAAGGGGGGACTTTACCTAGCAGGGTCTTGTAGATGACCTGGAGCCAGTGGGTTTGGCGACGAGTATGAAGCGAGGGCCAGCCAACAAGAGTGTACAGGTCGCAGTGGTGGGTAGTATATGGGGCTTTGGTGACAAAACGGATGGCACTGTGATAGACTGCATCCAATTTATTGAGTAGGGTATTGGAGGCTATTTTGTAAATGACATCACAGAAGTCGAGGATTGGTAGGATGGTCAGTTTTACAAGGGTATGTTTGGCAGCATGAGTGAAGGATGCTTTGTTGCGGAATAGGAAGCCAATTCTAGATTTAACTTTGGATTGGAGATGTTTGATGTGAGTCTGGAAGGAGAGTTTACAGTCTAACCAGACACCTAGGTATTTGTAGTTGTCCACATATTCTAAGTCAGAGCCGTCCAGAGTAGTGATGTTGGACAGGCGGGCTTCAATATGCGCCTCGGAATTGGATAAGGACGAGAGCAGTTGCGTCCCTGATGTGTCGGTCTTCACTTGTAGCCTGTGAGAAAGACCTGATCAGGTGACGGAGAGTCATGTGAGTGAGAGAAGCTTCGGGCACAACGCAGCACTCAGGGCCGCAAAAAGCATGGATTTTTTAGGGTGCATTACAGCCACAAAGGGGATGCCGCTGTGAAATTCGAGCCATTATCAAGTACTTGGCAAATTGTGAATGAGAGACTATTGAAGTGTGTACATCCTGCGCAAAAAAACAAAGCAGAGCTCATGCCTTTCAAGCAACTTTTTTCAAATCATCATTAGTCACATCATGCAACCTTACAATGTATTAAATCAAAACATATAGCCCAACATTTGTAGAACAACTAAAGTTAAATTAATAACTCTAAATTAAGCATATAGAAGAAGCTATTTCTTTGTTAACCGCTTAACACAGAATAGCCGCATGTGCACACTCAAATCGGTTGGAGAAAATATTTATATTTTATCCAGCATTGTTCAATTGTATTATTCATACTATAAAATAATGCCACAGAATTATAAGCAAATCTTTTCTGCTAAATGAACTAGTGTAGCCCACATCCACTTGGGCATCAGGACCTAACATAAGGACAACTCAGAATATGCTATTCTTTTCTTCCGAAATAGACTACATTTTCTTCATACCGTGCTTCTTTAGACCTGTCTAAAATAAATAATGGATTTATTGTGACGGTATAGACTATATTACATGGATTTATTCGACTTTTTAAAATGGCTTGTAGGCTGTGTGTGGAAGCCAGGAGATGCTAAATGTGTTTATGTTAATTAACGGTCAATTACCGTGAGAATGACAGTTATTTGCTTGACAATCACCAGCTGATGAAATTGTGACCACCACAGCCCTACTCACAACCACAGCTGTAAACACAATCCAGTTCAAAGTGAATGGCACAGATCCATATATTGTAATGGTCTATTTGCATATAGGCCTACTGCAGCTCTGATTGGTTATGCCACACCGGTCTGTGTAGAGTACAGGCTGAGTTGTGGGCACAATAGAATCCTTCTCTGATGTGTTCTGCCTACAACAAAATATCTTGCATTGTTCGTTTTGTTTCAGTATGTTGCATCGAAAGTAGTTAATATTGGGTTGATTCGATCACAATTCCCACAATAAAAGGAAACATTGACAGTGTTAACAGGGAAAACTCTATAAAGTTGAGTGAAGTTCAATCTTGTGCTTCTCTCAGTGGGCTGATATTTCTGCATGCACTCATCTTAGAGGGAAAAAATGACAAGTACGCATTTGAGTATCATATGTGCAAGAGTTCAGGGAATAATATAGCATTAGAACTTTGTGCGTCAACGGCTACGTCTCCTTCCTCCCAAAGTATGCACTTGTTCACCTCATTTCACTGACTTGAAAGGAAATTACTGGTATAAGGAATATGGTTGAGTTGTGGAAAGTAGGGAACGTGTACACTTCAGGAGAAATAACATTACTGGGACGCACACACAGACAACCAGTGGTGTAAAATACTCAAGTAAAAATACTTAAAGTAACGTTACTACTTAAGTCGTTTTTTAGCAATTACATTTACTTTTGATTGTTAAGTATATTTAAAGTCAAATACTTAACTTTTACTCAGGTAGTATTTTACTGGATGACTTCCACTTGAGTCATTTTCTATTAAGGTATCTTTACTTTTACTCAAGTATGATAATTGGGTACTTTCCCCACCACTGCAGACAACCTGCCGGTCCTCCCTTCTTACCCGAGGAACTGTAGTCGGAGTGTTTGTGCTCAGAATCACCACTATGCTCGGCCCCCATGGTGTCAGTTATGTTATGGCTTCAATTCACCACCTCAGGAGACCTACATCCAAACATAGATAAGTTAGTTTTCAAGCGAACGTTAGCTGTACCAAGCAGACATTCGACTGATAAACAAGCCACGTTAGCTAAGTTGCTGTTAGCTAGCTTAGCACATCTCTTACCTTCGTTGTGTTTATCTTGTTCTGTTAGACCACGTCTGTTTTGATTTCTATTATATTTTTACCATCATGATGGTTTCATGATGTAGCAAACTATATTTAATTTAAGTAAATATGTTAACAAGCTGAAAGATATCGAACTAGCTAGCTACTTCCGTAAACACACAACCACCTCTCTTCCTCTTCTTCTTCTTCTATGCTATCATGGCGGTCAGCAAACAATCGTTTATGTGCATGCTGCCATCTACTGTGCTGGAATGTACGATCAATCATGATCTGCCCAATTCTGTACTACCATGAAAATAAAATAACAAATAAATCCCCACTAACTTCTACCACACCCTCCACTCCACCATTAAACTTGATCTATATCATGCTGAAACACTCCACCCTTAGGATTGTTCAGCATGTCAACAACCATTTCAACAGTAACTGACCACTAATATCACTTTTGCCGTCTCCACAATAACCTTCAACCTGCCATTTCTGCTTTCCACAACCCAAGTCGTATTGATAACCTCATAAAAGCTATTAAGTCAACTTTATTCATTATCAAAGTGTCCTTTGACACCACATATTCATGAGCACAAGATTTCTGAACAGGCCTCCAAACCATGCCAGGACCAGCAGAAACACAAGCGCCGACATTAGGTCCACTTAGTACAGGAGCAGCCATGGATGCTCCATCATTCCACACTGTAATCCCACCAATCTGTTTTACCGCCTCTGCATACGATACATCATTACTAATTCTATACCTTTGAGCCTCTCTAGCCTCTCTCTGCACCTGGCACCCACCAAATTCTGCACTATGTCCCAACTATGTTGGCGAATATATATATATAAAAAACAGAAATACCTTATTTACATAAGTATTCAGACCCTTTGCTATGAGAATCGAAATTGAGCTCAGGTGCATCCGGTTTCCATTGATCATCCTTGAGATGTTTCTACAACTTGATTGGATTCCACCTGTGGTAAATTCAATTGATTAGACATGATTTGGAAAGGCACACACCTATCTATATAAAGGTCCCACAGTTGACAGTGCATGTCAGAATAAAAACCAAGCCATGAAGTTGATGGAATTGTCCGTAGAGCTCCGAGACAGGATTGTGTTGAGGCACAGATCTGGGGAAGGGTACTATAAAATGTCTGCAGTATTGAAGGTCCCCAAGAACACAGTGGCCTCCATGATTCTTAAATGGAAGAAGCTCGGAACCATCAAGACTCTTCCTAGAGCTGGCTGCCCGGCCAAACTGAGCAACCGGGGGAGGAGGGCCTTGGTCAGGGAGGTGACCAAGAACCCAATGTTCACTCTGACAGAGTTCCTCTGTGGAGATGGGAGAACTTTCCAGAAGGACAACCATCTCTGCAGCAATCCACCAATCAGACCTTTATGGTAGAGTGGCCAGACGGAAGCCAAATGACAACCCTCTTGGAGTTTGCCAAAAGGCACCTAAAGGACTCTCAGACCATGAGAAACAATATTCTCTGGTCTGATAAAACCAAGATTGAACTCTTTGGCCTGAATGAACCCGATCGAACCCGATTTTACCAAGATTATACATTTTGACTTGAATGAACCCGATCGAATATCTCTGGAGACCTGAAAATAGCTGTGCAGCGACGTTCCCCATCCAACCTGACAGAACTTGAGAGGATCTGCAGAGAAGGATGGGAGAAACTTCCCAAATACAGGTGTGCCAAGCTTGTAGTGTCATACCCAAGAAGACTCAAGACTGTAATTGCTACCAAAGGTGCTTCAACAAAGTAATGAGTAAAGGGTCTGAATACTTATGTAAATGTGATATTTCAGTTTTTTATTTTTAATACATTTGAAAAAAATTGAAGACGGGAAAAAAATGATTTAATCAAGTTAGAATAAGGCTGTAACGTAACAAAATGTGGAAAAAATCAAGGGGTCTAAATACTTGCCGAATGCACTGTATGTTGTGTATGTAAATGTATGTGGGTTTTTAGTGGGAGTGTCAATGTAGTGTGAGTGTGTATATTACAGGAGGCTGCTGAGGGGTGGACAGCTAATAATAATGTCTGGAATGGAGTGCCATTACTATGAGCCCGTCCTCCCAAATGAAGTGCCACCAGCCGCCGTCTAGTGAGTGTGCGTAGTGTCAGTGCAAGATAGTTTGGGTACCATTAATTTACTATTTAGCAGTGTAATGGCTTGGGGGTGGAAGCTGACTCGGATCCTGGTGGTCCGAGAGCCGATGCTCCGGTACCGTTTGCCGGACAGTAGCAGAGTGAACAGTCTATGGCTTGGGTGGCTGGAGTCTGGCAATTTTTCGGCCCTTCCTCTGACACCGCCTGATATAGAGGTCCTGGATGGCAAGGAGATTGGCCCCAGTGATGTACTGAGCTGTCCGCAAGGGTGGTCAAGGGCGATGCATTTTCCATACCAAGCTGTGTTGCAGCCAGTCAAGATACTCGACGGTGCAGCTGTAGAACTTTTTGAAGATCCGAGGGCCCATGCCAAATCTTTTCAGCCTCCTGAAGGGGAAGAGACGCTATATTGGTACATTGGAACACTGGAACGTGTTCAGCGTGATCATTTTGCGGTCCATCTTATGGCTCAGCAACGGTTTCAGATGGAAGACCGACCACAATAAGCAACTCAGTAGATTTACTGAGTGAGAATGTTTCTGTTTGATTCTCACAAATACTAATCTATGTTCATTAAATATTTAGTGTTAAATTTGCTATGAGACAATGAAATGAGAACAACAGTGACAATAACAACAATCTTTGAGAATCTTAAATTATAGGCAGGCTATATAAATGTTTTCTGCAACATGTTATGCATACAATTTATGTACTAGATATTGTTCTTGTGATTATAATGAATATAAATAATTCAATATGATTGACAGCACAGGGGAGGGCCCTCCATCCATATTAAGATGAGGTAGAATGTGATCTGTAATGGAGTGAAGCTGGAGACTTCAATGGCGGGTATACCTGCCTCTTCAAATTCAGCACTGAAGGGGTAGTCTTTGTGCTTCAGCCCCCTATGGGAAACAAACAGCGGAGGACAGTCACACACAGGGACCAAGGATCAGTTGAGGCTTTAAAAACGGATGTATGATCACGTTTGACAGGGGTGATTGGCACTATAATTACGTATGAGAGCAGAGGAAAGTCTGTAGTTCCTGTTCAGTGATAAAATGGTCCTTATGTCCTCTTTGCTCAGTTCAAAGTCAAACACCTGGAATGAAAACCACTTCAGGACCAATGGAATGGTCTTAAATGCGCAAACTCCACCCAACCGGGCACCAGGCAATGCAAAACGAACTCGCCCAATCATTCTAATGTACCTGGAGGTTGTCCAGGTACATGTGTTGGGGCGTGGTTGATTTTGGAATTACACACACTTCCCTTTGGAGCAGAAAACGAAGCAGCACCTAATAGGATGGGCCCATGATGAGATTAAGGGATAACACAGAGCAAGGTCCATAGACCCTTTACCCATTTTCTCTATGTAGCTAACAGTTAGAATCTGTTACTGTGGCTCTCACTGTACCTGAGATATAGTCCTCTGGTGCTTCTCAGCTATGTCCTTGATGTTTGGGTCTTGAAATAAACAGGGTTTGTCTGGTTTGATCCTAATACAAGAACATCAGATCAGACAGTTACCGTAGAAACTTACGAATAATGTGTGTGTGTGTGTGTGTGCGACATTTCCCTCCATGTGTCTGTACTGTGTCTATCAGTGTGTTGTTTACCATGGCCTGGTAGGTAACCCCAGGGGGCTGTATGCTGTGACAGTGATGCCTTGGGAGTGACAATAGTTGATCAGCTTCTGCTGGGACAGATATGGGTGGCACTCAATCTGGTCAGAGCAGACAGGGTGTAACGATGTGCACTGAGAGTCGGGAAGCAAGTTCAGGGAGTGAGTGATGTAATCAAAAAATGAAACATAATACAAAACACAAACAATGCAGACATGAAACTCAAACAATGACGCCTCAGGAAGGAATCAAAGGGAGTGACATATATAGGGCAGGTAATCAAGGAGGTGATGGAGTCCAGGTGAGTGTCATAATGCGCTGATGCGCGTAACGCTGGTGACAGGTGTGCACCATAACGAGCAGCCTGGTGACCTAGATGCCGGAGAGGGAGCACACGTGACAGTACCCCTTCCCTGACGCGCGGCTCCGGCCACAGGACGCCGACCAAGATGACGATCCCGGGGATCAGGAGCGGACCGGTCACCTCTGCAAAGGCGCGGAAACCTGTCGATCCAGCTGATGAGCGGGAGCATGGCGACCTAGAGCGCCGGAAAGAGAGCATAGTGATAGTACCCCCTCCCCGGCGCACTGGTCGCCTCCGCTGAGGTGCAGAAACCTGATGAACCGGCTGAAGCCTAAGAGCCTGATGAGCCAGCTGAGACCTCCCGGTTGCCTCGAACCGGGAACCTGTTCACCCAGCTGAGGCATGGGAGCCTATCGAGCCAGCTGAGGGATGGGAGCCTATCGAACCTGCTGAGGCATGGCAGCCTGTCGAGCCAGCTGACGCATGGCAGCCTACGATCCCGCTGAGGTATGGAAACGCGTCGAGCCAACTGAGGCATGGGAATCCGACACACCAGGTAGCTCCGATTCTGACACCTGGACCCGACATCACCTCCAAAACAAAAACAACAAACACTCCCTGATGCATCCCTTTGGATATAACGATGTGCGCTGAGAGTCGGGAAGCAAGTTCAGGGAGTGAGTGATTTAATCAAAAAACGAAACAACAGCGCACAGACATGAAACTGAAACAGAAACAATGACACCTCAGGAAGGAACCAAAGTGAGTGAAATATATAGGGCAGGTAATCAAGGAGGTGATGGAGTCCAGTTGAGTGTAATAATGTGCTGATGCGCGTAACGATGGTGACAGGTGTGCGCCATAACGATCAGCCTGGTAGAGGGAGGACACGTGACACAGGGACACCCAATGATGTCATAAGAAACACTCAACCACAGAGTTAAATAAAATAAATATGATAATTTCACCCATCTATTAGAAATGTTACCGTGGTTTGTTCACAGCACAGGTGTGTTTTCGAGTGGAAAATGTCACCCGTAGCCTACTACAGTACATATGTATATTTGTTTTATTTTATTTTTACCTTTTATCCCTTTTTATTTGATGATATCCAATTGGTAGTTACAGTCTTGTCCCATTGCTGTAAGTCCCATATTGACTCGGGAGAGGCGAAGGTCGAGAGCCATGCGTCCTACGAAACACGACCCTGCCAAGCCGCACTGCTTCTTGACACACTGCTCGCTTAAGCCGGAAGCCAGCTGCACCAATGTGTCGGAGGAAACACTGTACTGGCCACCTACGTCAGCATGCATGCGCTCGCCACAAGGAGTCGCTAGAGCACGATGGGACAAGGACATCCCGGCCGGCCAAACCCTCCCCTAACCTGGACGACGCTGGGCCAATTGTGCGCTGCCTCATGGGTCTCTCGATTCCAGGCGACACAGCCAGGGATCGAACCCGGGTCTGTAGTGACGCTGCGCCACTCGGGAGGCAGCCTACTACATAAATTATAGTATGGTTACATGCACACACTAATGCGATTATTGTGGATAATCAGATTAATATAATAGATGGATTGAAAAGTTTACATTCTTTGCAAGAAGACATATTTCCCTAATAATCCTGAAACATCTGAAAATTAGGCTACTCTGATAAATGCAGAAAATCGCCAATCAAAATAAATTGTTCTACCACAGCAACCCTGTTATTTTTGGGAAGAATATTGGATTCTAAGTTTGTATGTGAAAACTAATTCTAAGGTGCATACATTCAGTTGTTCCGAACCCTCACTTCACTCGTGCTAAAGAGGGAGGCTCGCTCGGGTTGGTGCTAGCACATGCGTAGATCAAATACACAGCTGGAACGCTGATGAAGGTGTTTACATGTCCTAGTAACTCTAAAGGTTACTCTGAAAACCAGGTGTTTTAATCGGCGTATGCTGACTTCGATTTTGACCTTTCTGCCAATTAAGATAAGCGGCAGTGTTTACATTACTTTTGCATAATCTGCATACTGCCATAATCAGTTTAATATTGAATTATTGCTGTAAATGTAAACGTACTCAATGTCACTGTGATTAACTCTGAATACCTGTTATGCTCTAAAGATCACAAATGCAAAGTGCCATTTTAGGCTGGGAGAGAGGGCAAAGAGCACCTGGTTGTTGGCAGGTTTGTTCTTGAGGCCTGGCTTGTTCAGAATGGATTCGGTTTGATGCCTGTTGAAATTGGAGATTCCAATGGCTTTTACCAACCCTGCATCCACAAGCTCTTCCATGCCCTGAGAGGCGCTGAACAGACAGAACACCCAAATGGAAAAGGGTGTGAGTGATGATGCAAAAAATTACCCAGAAATCATCTTAATTTAACTTCCTGTCATTCTCACCTCCCAGGTATGCAGGAATCTGGTTTCCACGGCAACAGCGAATCCCTCGCTGTCCACGAGCTCATCCCTAATCTACAACAAAACAAGTAATGATTGAGTGATGATCAGTGCATATCATGCCCCCAACATTTCATCAAAGTGTGAAAATGTTTTTCTAAATTATGCATGACAAAAAGGGCTGAAGAAATTAAATAAAAATGAAATAAGTGTGAGCAAAATGCATTTGTAAAGGCAAGCCATGCACTATAAGCTTTAAATACAAGCATTTCATCAGAACAAAAATAATAATAATAATTTATTCAGTTCAAGTGTATATTACCAAATTTTACAAGAGACAAGTGGTGAGGATATTTCAAATACATGTTGAAACAGTATGCATGTCAAGACAATAGGGAGAGTTTACCTTCATTCCCATTGGTTTTCGTGGGTGAGGTAGAGGTCTAGATAGTCCAGCTTAAGGTTACTCAGGGTATTCTGACAGGCTGCTCTCACCAGAGACTTCTTTTGGAAGGTACACCACAGCTGGTGGAGAGAGAAGCACAGGAATGGCAATCTGGATTGATTGGGGCTGCATCCACAATGGCCCAGGCCCCCTATATAAGCCACTACTTGTGGCCAGATCAGACAGTAGTGCACTATGGGTTATAGGGAATAGAGTGCCATTCGGTGACATAGCCTGGGAAACACTCTCAAGTAGGCTACTACACATCACCTGAAAGATTCTATGGATAAACAGTATTCACAATTTGACAATCACTTCCATCAATTCTCACACACACGGTATGCTATGAATGAGTGTGACATTTGAGGCAGCACCTTGCTGACGACGAACAGCTCCTCTCTCTTTACAGTACCCTCCTGGATCATAGCCTGGATGCCCTTTCCCACCTCAGCCTCATTCTGGTAGAGGAAAGCCCCGTCAATGAGTCTGTAGCCAGCAGATGGCAGCCTTTACTGCCTCTCCTACTTTAGCTGGAGGAGACTAAGACACAGAAGGACCAGTAAAAAGCTTAGTTTGGGTGAAGTACATTTTTGATTCAATGCATAATTAAGGAGATTATCATCCATTATTTCCTATGATGACTTTGAGTTTACTGATGGAATTTGACCCCTATTTAACCTGGCAGTAAATATGTAAGCATGTAAATCCAAGGGGGTTTACACTGAAAAATGAATGTATTCAAGCACAATGTTTCATGATATATAATTACATGGTATACATACATAATTTTCATTGTATTAAAGTAAATTAATAATATCCCAATGTTGTTGAGAGGTTCAGCAGGTCATTGCATTTCACATGTGGAAAGGTGAGTGGGCAAGGAGGCGCACAAGGCTTTTTAGAGCGTTTAAAACATTGTATCAAGTATTTACATACTTGCAAACCAACTTCCTGTACATATCAAGGCACATTGTCATTGACATTACCGAGGTAAAGACAGATTCAGGTTGGATATTCGACGGATATTCACCTGTAGTTTTCCTTACATCCACCAACAGCAGTTGGGGACCGTCAACATACTGACAATCAAATTTTTCACCATTCAATAGCTCTTTAACCATTACTCCTAAAACTTTCAAAACTGGTTCTAGCTAACCCGATGGCATAGACACACTTTGCACACACTATTTTAAATTATTTATTTTAATTTCTGAAATTCAATAGCACCTTGGTCATGTGACCCACACACCTCAAAAACGTTCAATAATGTACACTCAGTGGGCCTACACATTGCACACCCTTTTGTTTGTCCATTTGCATCTCATGAGATTTTACGATCATTTTTAAAAGATTCAAATTTCAATAGCTCCTTAGTCTTACGACCTACAACCCTCAAACTGCTGTCAGAATATCTACTGAGTAGCGTTATATGTAGCACAACCTTTTGTTTGGCCATTTTAATCTCACACGATTTTACATACATTTTCAATGTTTTTCAATGTTTCTAATTCCAATAGCTCCTTGGTCATGTGACCTACTGGACTCAAACAAGGTTCAGAATGTCCACTGGCTACCCTTCTATATTGCACAACCCTTGGTTTGTCCATTTCATCTCACACGTTTTTAGATGAATTTTGTAAACTTTCTAATTTCAATAGCTCCTTGGACATGTGACCTACTTGACTCAAACAAGGTTCAGAATGTACACTCAGTGGGCCTACACATTGCACACACTTTAAGTTTGTCAATTTTCATCTCACACATTTTTACATTAATTTTTCTAACTTTCTAATTTCAATAGTTCCTTGGCCATGTGACCTAATGACCTCTGAAAAGGTTCAGAATGTCCACCGAGTACCCTTCTATATTGCACATCCTTTAGTTTGTCCATTTTCATCTCACGCGGTTTTAATTTCAATAGTTCCCTGGTCATGTGACCTACAACCCTCAAACTACTTTCAGAATATCCATTGACGAGCCTTATACATGGCACACCCTTTTGTTTGTCCATTTTCATCACACGATTTTACATTAATTGCCTTCTCTGCTCCCCTGAAGGACAGTGTCACTCACACACCTATTCACTTGGGCCTTCTCTCTGGGGCCTTCCTGACCTCTAGACAGCCCCCCATTGACCTGGAGACCTCTGACTCCAGGCCTCCATGCCTACACTCCCTCCCCGCCCTCTCCCTGGGCTTGAGAGTGTATAGCTTACTCCCTGGAACTACAGACCTCCAGGCCTCCACACCTACTCTCCCTACCCGGTCAACACCCCTCTCACCGGGCATCATTGCGTCTCGGCAGGAGCTCAGCCATCTCCATAACCTTGCCCACCAGGCGAACCTGGGCTACCCACACTTAAGCAACCCTCCCCGAACACTAAGACGTCTATATTCCCGCTGTCAGGAACCACGTGCATCTGGTAACTCAAAACAGGCTCTATGCACCTGGTAACCCGAAACAGGCTCAGTGCACCTGGTAACCCGAAACAGGCTCTGTGCACCTGGTAACCCGAAACAGGCTCTGTGCACCTGGTGACCCGCCCGCTTTTTTCCACTCAGAGACTAAGTCCCCACTCCAACCTCCATGGCCCCCGTGTTCGGACCCCCTGCTCGGACTCTGAGTTTCCCCCACCTTGATAGAGGCCTCCTCTTGTACCTGGTGACCCTTTGACTTCCACAGCGAATCCCAACCTGACTCACAGTCCCACCAGAGTACGATACCCGGCGGATGGGCGACCACCAACTAGCCCCCTACCTGGTGGAGGAAGAGGAAGACGCCTTCCGTCCCCAACAAAAGCTTGGATCGAGGGCTGACTTTCAATAGATTGCAACGAGTGAGCTGCTCTGCTACGTACGAAACCCTGACCCAGAATCTGGTCGTCTACGAGTGATTTAGCACCAGGTTCCCCACAAAATATAGTGCGCATCAGGAGAGGGGCGGCAACTCATCCAGGTGCACCCCAACCCCGTCCCGAACGGCTCTACTCATCTGCCAAAAGAGGCAGGCTATCTCGGGCCAACCGAAGATCCGTGGTGCTACGGTATCGTTACGTTTAGGGGGATTCTGACTGAGAGGCGTTCAGTCATAATCCCACAGATGGTAGCTTCGCACCATTGGCTCCTCAGCCATGCACATACACCAAATGTGCTTGGGTGATTTGAGTGCGACCACGACAGGTGGGTACGCTCCTTTGAATTTCATCAAGTTGATATTCAGTGATCCGTGCCCAGAACCTAGGCCTCTTCCGTCCGTTTTATGGGTCCGCAGCAAATCAATGGGCATGGATAGTACTACCCACATCAGATGTAGGCCTCCCTCCCCAGACAAGCTGGAGATACCTCTCCCCACTTCGTAGGGCATGATCCAGATCCATGCAATGCCCTATCAATATGGGTTTAGTCTCCGCCTCGAGTCTAGTGAGCGTAGAGGAGACCTCCCCACCTACAATGTGTGATGTCCCGCACTCAGGCAAGCCTGAGGCCTGGTAGTGTCAGCTAATGGTAAGGCACATGCCATCTCCACTACATGCTCCAAGGAGCGTGGAGGAGAGCTCCCACATAGAATGGGTAGAGTCCCGCAACCAGGCAGACCTGAGACCTGGCAGTGTCCATAAGCGCTAAGCATATTCCATCTCCATTTAGTGCTCCACTGTTAGCGGGTCCAGTCGAAGCCAGCATTCAATTCAAACATTTGCGGTTTAGAGTTAGCTAAGTATACAGGGGACGCATCTTTAAACGTTTCACCACAGCCGCTCTGTAGTACACTTTCATCAGCCATCTCCCAGGACTTAACTCCCCCCTCCCAGCCAAAGCTGGGATGCGTTCGAGCCATCATTCTCTGATTGGCTTCCTGTCAGGCGGTAGGACCGACTGCCGCCTTCCATTAACGACCAACAGCAGTCACCATCTGCAGGACTCTTTTTGCGTACGGATTAGTACCGAGGTAACTCCCGTTTGGTTTGCGTCGTTTACGACACCTGAAAGCAGGTGACATACAGGGAGGGATTGGAAGAGCCCTGCTAGAGGGCTACCTTGTTATCTCCCTTACTAAGGCTAAAGACTCCTTAAGACAGCCATTGTTACTCCCACCGTTTACCCGCACTTCATTGAATTTCTTCACTTTGACATTCAGAGCACTGGGTAGAAATCCCATTGCGTCAACACCCACCTCGGACCTTCACGATGCTTTGTTTTAATTAATCAGTCGGATTCCCCTGGTCCGCACCAGTTCTAAATCAGCTGCTAGGCGCCGGCCAATGCCAGTCCGCCTTCGGCCCGCCGACGGACACCACCTCGACGAACTCCCACACGCAGGCCCTTGCGAGACCACGCAGACCGTGAGATGGGCCGCACAATGAACTTCCAACGATGGCGAGAGGAGGGCGACGGAGCGACTGCTCCCCCAGACGCGGCTTGAGCCCCACTTCGCACCCCAGCCCGACTGACCCAGCCCTTAGAGCCAATCCTAAGGGAGACATGGCTAGCTGGGGACATGCTGTTGGAGTCCGTACGGCCAACGGGATTTTCAGTGCATCGCGCCGACAGTAACAAACATCTCTCTAGTAAGAAGAAGGGCGGGGGTGTATGTTTCATAACGACTCATGGTGTAATTGTAACAACATACAAGAACTCAAGTCCTTTTGTTCACCTGACCTAGAATTCCACACAATCAAATGCCGACCGTATTATCTCCCAAGAGAACTCTCCTCGGTTATTGTCACGGCCATGTATATCCCCCCGCAAGCGGATACCAAGACGGCCATCAAGGAACTTCACTGCAAACTGGAAACCATATATCCTGAGGCTGCATTTATCGTGGCTGGGGATTTTAACAAAGCTAATCTGAGAACAAGGCTACCTAAATTCTATCAGTATATTGATTGCAGTACACGAGCGAGTAACACACTCGACCCCTGCTACTCTAATTTCCGCGATGCATACAAGTGTCACGGCCTGACCTTAGTTATCTATGTTTTCTTTATTATTTTGGTTAGGTCAGGGTGTGACTAGGGTGGGTATGCTAGTTTTGTCCTGTCTAGGGTTTTTGTATATCATGGGGTTTTGTAGGTCTAGGTATATATATATATATATATATATATATATATGTCTATGGTGGCCTGATATGGTTCCGAATCAGAGGCAGCTGTTTATCGTTGTCTCTGATTGGGGACCATATTTAGGTAGCCATTTTCCCTTGGGTATTTGTGGGTTCTTGTCTATGTGTAGTTGCCTGTCAGCACTCATTTTGTATAGCTTCACGGTTCGTTTTGTTATTTTGTTTGTTTTGTTCAGTGTTCATTCTTTTAATAAAGAAGAATGTACGCATACCACGCTGCGCCTTGGTCTCCTCCTTTTGACGGCCGTGACAGAAGAACCCACCATAAAAGGACCAAGCAGCGTGTTCAGGAGGAGCAGACAGCATGGACATGGGACGAGATTTTGGACGGTAAAGGATCCTGGACGTGGGAGGAAATATTGTCAGGAGAGGATCGCCTACCATGGAGGCAGGTGGAGATAGCACGGGATGAAAGGCGACGAAATGAGGGGAGACGTTTAGCACGGAAGTCTGAAGTTTTTTTGGGGGGGGGCACACGGGGAGATTGTCTGAGTCAGGTTGGAGACATGAGCCAACTCCTCGTGCTTACCATGGGGAGCGTGTGACTGGTCAGGCACCGTATTTTGCAGAAATGCGTACGGTGTCTCCAGTTCCCATTCATAGCCCGGTGCAATCTATTCCAGCTCCTCGCATTTGCCGGGCTAGAATGGGCATCTAGCCAGTACGCATTGAGCCAGTTCTACGTTCCAGATCTCCAATGCGTCTCCACGGCCCAGTGTATCCTGTGCCTCTTCCCAGCACTCGCCCTGAGGTGCGTGTCCCCAGCCCGATACCACCAGTGCCGGCACCACGCACCAGGCCTCCAGTGCGCCTCCAGAGTCCAGTACGTCCTGGTCCTGCTTCTCGCACTCGCCTTGAGGTGTGTGTCCTCAGCCCGGTACCACCAGTTCCGGCACCATGCATCAGGCCTCCAGTGCGCTTCCACAATCCAGTACGGCCTGTGCCTCTTCCCTGCACTCGCCCTGAGGTGCGTGTCCTCAGCCCGGTACAACCAGTTCCGACACCACGCACCAGGCCTCCAGTGCGCTTCCATAGTCCAGAGCTTCCGGCGACAGTACCCAGTCCAGAGCTTCCGGCGACAGTACCCAGTCCAGAGCTTCCGGCGACAGTACCCAGTCCAGAGCTTCCGGCAACAGTACCCAGTCCAGCGCTTCCGGCGACGTTTCACAGTCCGGAACCTCCAACGACGGGCCACAGTCCGGAACCTCCAACGACGGGCCACAGTTCCGGAACCTCCAACGACGGGCCACAGTTCCGGAACCTCCAACGACGGGCCACAGTTCCGGAACCTCCAACGACGGGCCACAGTTCCGGAACCTCCAACGACGGGCCACAGTCCGGAACCTCCAACGACGGGCCACAGTCCGGAACCTCCTACGACGGGCCACAGTCCGGAACCTCCTACGACGGGCCACAGTCCGGAACCTCCTACGACGGGCCAAAGTCCGAAACCTCCTACGACGGCCCACAGGTCGAAACCTCCTACGACGGGCCACAGTTCCGGAACCTCCAACGACGGGCCACAGTCCGGAAACTCCAACGACGGGCCACAGTCCGGAAACTCCAACGACGGGCCACAGTCCGGAACCTCCTACGACGGGCCACAGTCCGGAACCTCCTACGACGGGCCACAGTCCGGAACCTCCTACGACGGGCCACAGTCCGAAACCTCCTACGACGGGCCACAGTCCGGAACCTCTAACGGCGGGCCCCAGTCCGGGGCCTCCAGCGACGATCCCCAGTCCGGGGCCTCCAGCGACGATCCCCAGTCCGGGGCCTCCAGCGACGATCCTCAGTCCGGGGCCTCCAGCGACGATCCCCAGTCCGGGGCCTCCAGCGACGATCCCCAGTCCGGGGCCTCCAGCGACGATCCCCAGTCCGGGGCCTCCAGCGACGATCCCCAGTCCGGGGTCTCCAGCGACGGTCCCCGGTCCGGGGCCTCCGGCGATGATCCGCGGTCCAGGGACTCCGGCGATGATCCGCGGTCCAGGGACTCCGGCGATGATCCGCAGTCCAGGGACTCCGGCGATGATCCGCAGTCCAGGGACTCCGGCGTGGTGGAGTCGCAAAGTGGAGTCGCAATTCAACGGCTCAAACACGAGACATATGTGACAGGGTCTACAGACAATCACAGATTACAAAAGGGAAATCAGCCCCGTCGCGGACATCGACGTCTTGCTCCCAGACAAATTAAACTTCTTTGCGTGCTTTGAGGACACTACAGTGCCACCAACACGGCCCGCTACCAAAGACTGTGTGCTCTTTTTCTCTGTGGCCGAATTGAGTAAAACGTTTAAATGTGTTAACCCTCGCAGGGCTGCTGGCACAGAAGGCATCCCTAGCCGCATCCTCAGAGCATGCTCAGAGCAGCTGGCTGGTGTGTCAAGATGGCCACCATTGTTCCTGTTCCCAAGAAAGCTAAGGTAACTGAACTGAATGACTAGCTTCTGTCATCATGAAGTGCTTTGAGAGACTAGTCAAGGATCATATCACCTCCACCCTACCTGTCACCCTAGACCCACTCCAATTTGCTTACTGCCCCAATAGGTCAACAGATGATGCAATCGCCACACAAGGGTGCGTTCTCAGCCCTCTCCTGTACTCCCTGTTCACCCATGAGTGCGTGGCCATGCACGCCTCCAACTCAATCATCAAGTTTGCAGACGACACTAAAGTGGTAGGCTTGATTACCAACAAGGACGAGACAGCCTACAGGGAGGAGGTGAGGGCCCTCGGAGTGTGGTGTCAGGAAAATAACTTCTCACTCAATGTCAGCAAAACAAAAGAGATGATCGTGGACTTCAGGAAACAGCAAAGGGAGCACCCCCTATCCACATCGACGGGACAGCAGTGGAGAGGGTGAAAAGTTTTAAGTTCCTCTGTGTACATTTCACCGACAAACTGTCCATGCACAGACAGTGTGGTGAAGAAGGTGCAACAGCGCCTCTTCAACCTCAGGAGGCTGAACAAATTTGGCTTGTCACCGAAAACACTCACTAACTTTTACAGGTGCACAATTGAGAGCATCCTGTCGGGCTGTATCACTGCCTGGTACGGCAACTGCACCGCCCACAACTGCAGGGCTCTCCAGAGGGTAGTGTGATCTGCACAACGTATCACCGCGGGCAAGCTACCTGCCCTCCAGGACACCTACAACACCCGATGTCACAGGAAGGCAAAAAAGATCATCAAGGACAATAACCACCCGAGCCACTACCTGTTCACCCCGCTTCCATCCAGAAGGCGAGGTCAGTACAGGTGCATCAAAGCTGGGACAGAGAGATTGAAAAACAGCTTCTATCTCAAGGCCATCAGATTGTTAAACAGCCACCACTAGCACAAGGAGGCGGCTGCCTACCTACAGACTTGCTATCATTGGCCACTTTAATAAATGGAACACTAGTCACTTTAATAATGCCACTTTAATATTAAGAATGTTTACATATCTCGCATTACTCATCTCATATGTATATACTGTATCCGTCACTATCTATTCTTTACTATCTATTGCGTCTTAGCTGCTCTGTCACTGCTCATCCATATATTTTATACATATATTCTCATCCCATTCCTTTACTAGATTGTGTGTATTAGGTTTTGTTGTGGAATTTTTCAGATATTAGGTTTTGTTGTGGAATTGTTAGATATTACCTGTTAGATACTGCTGCACTGTTGGATCTAGAAGCACAACAAGACCCGGGGGGCAGAAGCTGGAGATGGACGGCTGTCTGAGAGAACTCAAATCAAATCAAAGTACATTTGTCACGTGAGCCGAATACAACAGTGAAATGCTTACTTACAAGCCCTAACCAACAGTGACATTTTTAAGTAAAAAATAGGTATTAGGTAAACAATAGATAAGTAAAGAAAGAAAAAAAAAAACTGGGAAAATAACAGTAGCGAGGCTATATACAGGTGGTACCAGTAGAGTCAATGTGCGGGGGCACCGGTTAGTCTGGCTAATTGAGGTAATATGTACATGAATGTATAGTTGAAGTGACTATGCATAAATGATAAACAGAGAGTCGCAGCAGCGTAAAAGAGGGGGTTGTCGGGTGGTGGGACACAATGCAAATAGGTGACTATGCATAGATGAATAACAGAGAGCAGCAGCAGTGTAAAAGAGCGGGACACAATGCAAATAGTCTGGGTAGCCATTTGATTACCTGTTCAGGAGTCTTATGGCTTGGGGGTAAAAACTGTTGAGACGCGTTTGTCCTAGACTTGGCGCTCCGGTACCGCTTGCCATGCGGTAGCAGAGAGAACAGCCTATGACTGGGGTGACTGGGGTCTTTGACAATTTTAGGGCCTTTCTCTGACACCGCCTGGTGTAGAGGTCCTGGATGGCAGGCAGCTTAGCCCCAGTGATGTAGTGGGCCGTACGCACTACCCTCTGTAGTGCCTTGCGGTCGGAGGCCGAGTAGTTGCCGTATCAGGCAGTGATGCAACCAGTCAGGATGCTCTCTAATTATCAAAATCCAGAAAAGAGACGTTAAATTCTACAATCAACTAACAGGAAGTGATTCTCAAACCTTCCATGACAAAATCCTTACCTTCAGAGAAATTACCCTGGAGAAGAGCCCCCTAAGCAAGCTGGTCCTGGGGCTCTGTTCACAAACACAAACAGACCCCACAGAGCCCCAGGACAGCAACACAATTAGACCCAACCAAATCATAAGAAAAGTTACAATATACAAAACAACTGAGCAAACTACAATGCTATTTGGCATTGTCTCCCTCAATCCGTGCAATGGCTACTGCTATAGATTTCAGGAGTTTCAGGCTGCTTACCATTCTCTCCCAAAATACATAATCCAGGAGGATCCTCTTGATGGGGCTGTCCATATCGGCAGACTGTGATATGGCCATTTCTTGGAGGGACTCCTTCCCCTCCAGGAGACTGTCAAACATGATGACACCACCCCAATGGGTGTTGCTGGGCAGCTTCAATGTGGTGCTCTTATTCTTCTCACTTTGCTTGGTGAGGTAGTTTGCTGCAATAACTTGATGACCCTTCACATACCTAACCATTTATTTGACTATCTTGTAGAGTGTATCCATTGTTTTCAGTAACATGATGTCCTTGAGAAGCAAATGATTCAATGCATGAGCAGCACAGCCAATAGTGTGATGTGAGGGTAGGACTCCTATACTTTAGACCAAGCAGCCTTCATGTTCGCAGCATTGTCTGTCACCAGTGCAAATACCTTCTGTGTTCCAAGGTCATTGATGACTGCCTTCAGCTCATCTGCAATGTAGAGACCGCTGTGTCTGTTGTCCCTTGTGTCTATGCTCTTGTAGAATACTGGTTGAGGGGTGGAGATGACGTAGTTAATTATTCCTTGCCCACGAATATTCGACCACTCATCAGAGATGATTGCAATACAGTCTGCTTTCTCTATGATTTGCTTGACCTTCCCTTGAACTCTGTTGAACTCTGCATCCAGCAAATGAGTAGATAAAGCATGTCTGGTTGGAGGGGTGTATGCTGGGCAAAGAACATTCAGAAACCTCTTCCAATACACATTGCCTGTGAGCATCAGAGGTGAACCAGTTGGATACACAGCTCGAGCAAGACATTCATCAGCATTTCTCTGACTACGTTCCTCCATTGAGTAAAAAAAACTTCAGATTCCAGGAGGACCATGAGCTGTTGCTATCGATAAGGTGCCTGATTCATAATTTTCACCTTGAACAGAAGTAGAGGGACTTTTGTCAGAGGTTGCTTGTTGTGAGCGCTGAGGGAACTTTATGCACTTGGCCAGATGATTCTGCATCTTTGTTGCATTCTTCACATATGATTTCGCCCAGTATTTGCAAATATACACACCTTTCCTTCTACTTTAGCTGCAGTGAAATGTCTCCACACATCAGATAGTGCCCATCAGATAGTGCCCATTTTCCTGTAAAGATTAGGAAAAAATAGTTTTTAAAAAACAAATACAATTCCATGTACAGATAAATAGTTAAGCAGTTAGATTAAACAACTAATTTGTAAGATACATGTTTTAAAATGAAACATGTATGGAAACAGCAAGTTAAAACCCACATGGTAGCAAAAACTAATTAGCAGTAATTGTTAAGAAGTTATAACTGATTTAAACACACTTGGCTGTAAGCTACTATTTACTTGCTAACAAAAAATCATGTACGGCATATAACATATATTCACCCCACCCAGTATTGTAATCAAAACTTACAAGAAAGCAGGTAGTCTTTGGCTCAGACAGTGTAGTAGTATGGGCTCAATAGTATCTCATTAGTGTTGTACATCACAGCTGTACATGTGATGGAAGAATGCACTGTGCATGCAGAGGGTTGCAATTACATTGTATTGGGGATTAGTTAAATCAAAATAGGCCACAAGACCTATAAGCTAACTTTTTGGATCAATTTCAGCAAAATTCCCAAAATTCCCAGGCTTAACTTCCCATGGAAAATTTTCTGACATTTTTTTGAAATTTACTGGAAAGTTTCCGACCCTTTGCAACCCTTAGAGACACATATTTCCCTCAGATTACACACCCACAAAGAATTCGAAAACAAATCAGATTTTGATAAACTCCCATATCTATTGGGTGAAATACCACAGCAGCAAGATTTGTGACCTGTTGCCACAAGAAAAGGGCAACCAGTGAAGAACAAACACCATTGTAAATACAACCTATTATGTTTAGTTATTTTCCCTTTTGTACTTTAATTTAATTTGCACATCATTACAACACTGTATATAGACATAATATGGCATTTGAAATGTCTTTATTATTATGGAACTTCTTTTGGAGTTGAATATTTACTGTACATTTTGTTAACATTTCACTTTTGTTTATTATCTATTTCACTTGCTTTGGCAATGTAAACATATGTTTCCCATGCCAATAAAGCCCCTTAAATTGAAATTGATTCCCCCAAGAGAAAGGCTGCAAACACTTAAAAGTCACACCCTCTCCCCTCAAATTAAGTGGACACTTCTGATGATGTATCATGGTGTCTGACAAGTTGGCACTTGCAGAGCAAGGGGCAAGGGAAGAATAAATACATTTTAAATGGACCGCTTTTGCCCCGGAAATGTATCACTCATTCATCCCACGGTTGTGTTTTCAGTCATCGTGGAACCACCAGTAGCTGTTGTGTGTGTTTATATGCGCTAGTCAATTATGATTGCATTTCATATCTTGGCTAGAAGACAATGCCTCTGCAGACATCGCATGTTAGCCATCCGAATATATCAGGTAAATCGAAAATTGCAATGTATAAGTGTGATGTCAGGGAAAGTTATATGTGCAAGATAACATTTCCAAAAGCTAACCAAACAAAAACATAATTACTTTTATGATAAGTGTTTGAGCCGTCATGTGCATTCGTAACACAATTTCTAACTTATTTACATTTGTTTTTACTTACACTTGTATGTTGACTTCTCCATATTAATGTTGGTTTTAAGTTTAGTCTGACTTTTCTTAGCGGATGTACAATTATGAATTATGGGGCATTTCATGCCACGGATTGAACATAATTGTACACTCACTGAGGGGCTTGTTAGCAAGATGGCTGCGCGGTAGCTTAATTACAATTAGTCATCCTGGGTTTATACACATTTTAAAGGGAGGCTGCATTCCAAGCACGTTTTAAACTCATAAAAGACACACCCTCCTCCATTTACCCTCGCCTTATGCCCTTGGGGAATCCCTGCGGCCATCTTTATCGTCGGTCCAAATTATGAGCCAAGGGAAGTTAGCAACCTTACTCCTCCATTGTAAAAAATATTTTGGAAGGTATAGAAATGTATTCATTCATGTCTAGGTTATTTTTTGACACGTTTGATTTATTACAGACACCTTAATGCCTACTTTTAAATTATTATGTGAGCTAAACATACAAATAAAAAATATATCAATATATTCGCCTTCAAGTATTTAAAAAAAAGAGTACTAATGTTACTTTCCCCACTACAACAACAAAAAAACATTTAAATACAAGTAATTATGTCCTTTGAACATTCCTATGGAGGACTGCTTCTACTGGGGATTGCCAGTATGGGTGAACATTGGCTTCAAAGACTCTGTGGTCTATACATTGCATCAGCAATCCAGGGTTTGTATACATAATTGTTTTAAACCTAACCTTAACCACACTGCCAACCTTATGCCTAACCCTAAATTAAGACCAAAAAGCAAATTTTTGTTTTCATGAATTATTACCATTTAGCCAATTTTGACTATGGATGTGGTATATAGTGGAAACCCAAATGCAGCTGAAAACAGCAGTCAGTCGGGGCATGTGAAGGTTCAGCCAAACCACTAATGCATATTTAAAGTAGGCTGGTTTTTACATTTAAAAAAATGGTTGTAATCAAATGTCCTCATTGACCTGTAATAATATGGTATATTTGAAAATCCTTGTTACAGCTCATAAGCTGACACACTGCTGCCACCTGTTATCCACTATTCACATTCCACAATGCCATTTGATCTGTGTGATTACAGGGATTTTGGGTTGTAATGATGAATAGATAATTCAGTCCAAAAGAACACAAAGACAATATAAAGAGGAAACGATTTATATTAAATATAAAGTACAACAGTAAACAGTGAAATCGAACCCTGGTATGTTAAAATGCTTCAAGCTAAACAATGATAGAAAAGTATTGAGAGGGAGTACAACATGCTCAAACCTCTAGAATAAAAATCTACGTAACAATAAGCAATATATTAACTTTAATAAACAAACATTTTAGGTGAATGCTTTTGGCAATCAATTGAAGATTGGTTAAGTACTATCCCAAGAGAAACAGGAAATCAGCTGTCAGGGTCTATCACATCAGGCCAATACAGTATATCTTTGATTGTTCTTTCTTTCTTTCTTTCTTTCTTTCTTTCTTTCTTTCTTTCTTTCTTTCTTTCTTTCTTTCTTTCTTTCCTACTTTACATCTCCTTCTCTCTCTCTGATCCGTTCTCTTCGTTCAGAGGATAGGGACTTAGGTCCAGCGTCAGCATGCGGCTGAACATGTACTCGTTAAACTGAGAGAAAAAGAAAGACAGTTAAGTCACAGGGACTGATATCCTCGCCTCCTTCTCAAGACACATTGGAGGAAAGCAACCTAGGTTCTTCTTTGGTGTTTTGGGAAGAAGACAGGGAGAGACGATACGAGGAAAGACGCACTGAGAAAGAGGCAGCAGAACCAGGCCGCGAGAGAAAGTTGGTCTGGAATAAAGGTGTTTTGGTACTGTACCTCAGGGTAGACCCCCAGCAGAGCGTCAGCTCTAGAGTAGAACTCCTCCTTTAGAGAGATGACGATGATCTGGAGGCTCTCTCTCGACTGCTCCCTGATAAAGCTGGTCACCTGCATCCACAGAGAGACAGACAGGTCAGCCATATTGCCATATTCGTAGCTACAGCCCATATTTAATCACAATTAAAATGTCAACTTGCTTTGCCAATATTGGTGTTGTCCAGGGCTGCATCAACCTCATCCAGGACAAAGAACGGAGCTGGACGGAAGCTGATTGAGAAAACACAAACATCAGACAGTGGTTCAGTGCTGTATACTGATGGGCAAAACTCATGTCTGCTGTGTGTGTTAGCTGTGTAAAGCCAACACGAGAGCAGCGATGGCCTTCTCTCCTCCAGACAGGTTGTCCACAGCCATGAACATTTTCTCTTTCTCTCTCACCTGTGTATTGCGAACACCAGAGCCAGGGCAGCGATGGCCTTCTCACCTCCAGACAGGTTGTCCATGGCCATGAAGCGTTTCCCAGGAGCAATACAGTTGTAATTGATGCCATCCAGGTAGGGCTCATCTGGGTTCTCAGCACTCAGAATGGCCTGGAGGGAGCAGCACACATTCAGGCATATACACACCCGTACATTACACCAGGGTTCGTACAGACAGTGGCAAGTCAAATTCAAGGACTTTGAAGGACTTTTTCAAGCACTAACATTTATTTTCAAGGACCATCAATTTGTAATACTTCCTATTACGCAATTGTTTCTAGTCACCACCAGATGGCAGTATATCGCCACAACCTCATGAAAAAAACTAACTAACTTACTAGTCATCACTACCTTAGAAGTTCCACTCAATAATACGTGTTTCACTACTTATTTATTACATACAGGAGTGGTAAGTCAGTAATGATGGTGTTGTAATTTGAGTAGTGATGAGCAGAGTTTTGGGACATGCCTACTGGTGAACACATGTCCTATTCACATTACTACACAATTCCAACTTAATGACTGTATTTATTGGCCATTTATGGAATCTACTACTTAATAGCTACAAAAAAGCATCTTGCTTCCGACTGGCAGCTTTAGTGTCGCCGGTCGGGAGAAGGGCGAGTTGCCAGTGAGGAAAACGGCATGTGATCAGCCACCAGAATGGCAGGAGCACGGCTGCCGCTTGAATATCGCAGGCACCCTGTGAATGAGGCAATTGACAAAAAAACTCCATAATGTAGAAGTGGCGCCAGCGCAGGAAGCAGTGTTGTCTTTCCCCCTTCATGTGGCGCTTCAGGGCCGATTCACCCATGCTCGCAACGTCAAACTTGGACGACTTTTTATGCACATTACACGGTGTGGATTGGTTGGTTTCAGTGATGTAGTGGTAAATAAAGGTGGGTAAACTACGGTACCTGTCAACATTTTGGACACACTTACTCATTCAAAGGTTTTTCTGTATTTTTTTTATTATTTTCTACATTGTAGAATAATAGTGAAGACGTCAAAACTATGAAATAACACATATGGAATCATGTAGTAACCAAAAAAGTGTTAACCTGTTTGGGCTGCAAGGGGCAGTATTGAGTAGCCTGATAAAATGTGCCCATTTCAAACGGCCTCGTACTCAATTCTTGCTCGTACAATATGCATATTATTATTACTATTGGATAGAAAACACTCTCTAGTTTCTAAAACCGTTTGAATTATTTCTCTGAGTGAAACAGAACTCATTCTGCAGCACTTTTCCTGACCAGGAAGTGGAACGTCTGAAATCGATGCTCTGTTCTTCTTCATGCCTATAAATGGGCACAAGACCTATTAGTATACATACACGTCATACACCTTCCTCTGGTTGTCAAGAGGCTGTGAGAGAAGAAATGAGGTGATTATCTCGATCTGAGTTGGAACACATCATCTTGGAATCTCGTGTCCACCATTTTCGGTACTCTGAATAGCGCGAGCTGGACAGTGTGATTGCCTTTTGTTTAGCTTCCGTTATAGGCGACTACAATCTCCGGCTTTGATTTTATTTGATACATGTCACCATATCATCGTAAAGTATGTTCTTTCAATATGGTTTCATCAGATTATTGAAATTTTTTCGGGAGTTTTGCTGTGTTCCGTTCTCTTCCGTTTGTTGACATGGAGAGTGTCGTGGCACCCGGCTAGCGCGCTTGCTAAATGAAGAGGGAAAGTGTCCGTTCTGAATCCAAACAACGACTGTTCTGGACAAAGGACACCTTGTCCAACATTCTGATGAAAGATCAGCAAAAGTAAGACCCATTTTATGATGTTATTTCATATATCTGCCGTAGTCGCCGGCGCCCAAGTGTTTCTGGCTATTGTGCTAAGCTAATATAACGCTACATTTTGTTTTCGCTGTAAAACACTTGATAAATCGGAAATATTGTCTGGAATCACAAGATGCCTGTCTTTCAATTGCTGTACACTATGTATTTTTCAGAAATGTTTTATGATGAGTATTTAGTTATTTGGCGTTGGTGTCTGTAATTTTTCTGTCTGCTTTCGGTGCAATTTCTGACTGTAGCTGCAATGTAAACTATGATTTATACCTGAAATATGCACATTTTTCTAACAAAACATATGCTATACAATAAATATGTTATCAGACTGTCATCTGATGAATTTGTTTCTTGGTTAGTGGCTATTTATATCTTTATTTGGTCGAATTTGTGATAGCTACTGATGGAGTAAATAACTGGTGGAGTAATGAAAAATGGTGTCTTTTGCTAACGTGGTTAGCTAATAGATTTACATATTGTGTCTTCCCTGTAAAACATTTTAAAAATCGGACATGTTGGCTTGATTCACAAGATGTGTACCTTTCATCTGGTGTCTTGGACTTGTTAATGTGTGAAAGTGAAATATTTAAAAAAAATATCTTTTGAATTTCGCGCCCTGCACTTTGAGCTGGCTGTTGTCATAAGTGTACCGACGTCGGGCTGCAGCCATAAGAAGTTAAACAAATACAAATATATTTAAAATTCTTCAAAGTAGCCACCCTTTGGCTTGATGACAGCTTTGC
This sequence comes from Salvelinus namaycush, assembly GCF_016432855.1. Lineage (NCBI taxonomy): Eukaryota > Metazoa > Chordata > Actinopteri > Salmoniformes > Salmonidae > Salvelinus > Salvelinus namaycush. The sequence continues at coordinate 37,669,562 of NC_052327.1, forward strand.
ACACGCTTGGCATTCTCTCAACCAGCTTCACCTGGAATGCTTTTTCAACAGTCTTGAAGGAGTTTCCACATATGCTGAGCACTTGTTGGCTGCTTTTTCTTCACTCTGCGGTCCAACTCATCCCAAACCATCTCAGTTGGGTTGAGGTCGGGTGATTGTGGAGGCCAGGTCATCTGATGCAGCACTCCATCACTCTCCTTCTTCGTCAAATAACCCTTACACAGCCTGGAGGTGTGTTGGGTCATTGTCCTCTTGAAAAACAAATGATAGTCTCACTAAGCGCAAAGCAGATGGGATGGCGTATCGCTGCAGAACGCTGTGGTAGCCATGCTGGTTAAGTATGCCTTGAATTCTAAATAAATCACTGACAGTGTCACCAGCAAAGCACCCTCACACCTCCTCCTCCATGCTTCACGGTGGGAACCATACATGCAGAGATCATCCGTTCACCTACTCTGCGTCTTACAAAGACACCGCGGTTGGAAGCAAAAATGTCAAATTTGGACTCATCAGACCAAAGGACAGATTTCCACTGGTCTAATGTCCATTGCTTGTGTTTCTTGGCCAAAGCAAGTCTCTTCTTATTGTTGGTGTGATAAATAAAAAATCCCAGAAATGTTCCATAAGCACAAAAGGCAGGATTGTATCTACATTTGCCCGACATTTTAGCTATCAACGTGACATTTGGCGGTGCCTAATCAGTCAGTTCTGTAACTGCCTGGCTCAGTGGCATTGTGGGTGGAATGAGTGAGCTCGCCTGGCAACCACAGCGCGAAACGCGCAAAGAAATAAACTTGGTAGTCTACCTGGAAATTAATTTGCAAGACCAATACATTTTTCTGATATTTTTTAGAAATGTATTTGATCATGTTCTCCTCTCATTTGAATTGAAGTACTTTTGAAGTACCTACTTGAGAAAATGTCAGATTTTCAAGGTACTCTAGTACTTGAATTTCAGAGTACCAAATGGAAGTACTTTAAGCACCTCAAGGACCTTTTGCAAACCCTGTTACACACACACACATTACAAACACTACACATACTACACACCACAAACCTGATAAGTGTGTCTATTACACAGTAGTATGAAGATTGCTTTCAGGTGTGTGTGTGTGTGTGTGTGTGTGTGTACAAGTGTTTCTGTATGAGTAAAGCCTTCACACCTGAGCGCTGGTGTTCCTGCACAGTTGTTTGTAGATCTGGTCGATGACGACAGAGACGTGTTCAAAGCACTGACTGAAGAGTCTGAAGCGTTTGGCTTTAACCTGCTCAAACTCCTGGTTACTCCTTCTGGCTGCCTTGGTGCTGGCATCAAACGCTGGAGCACACAGGAAGACAGAGGCAATCAGATGAACATCATTCAGCCATACACACACACAGATATGTATTGCACCATGAACTTTAAGGGACCACAACAGAAAAAAGTTATTAACTTTATTGTGTTATCCCTGTCAAGTTTTTTTTAAATGTATGGAACCTCACTGAATATGGCTTTTTTTTTTTTTTAACTGGCTATTTAAAATGTATAAGTCAATCAAAGATCTGTAGGGACTAAAAAGTTATGTCCCGCCGTGGTATTGGGAGAACAAATGCTGCAATGCATTTTAAATATGCTACTCTAGCATCTTAAAAGTTTGTCACTAAAACCTGTTTCCTCTGGGTTTTAACTTTTTAGGGCCCTCAATGGGTTCCCACAATACACTCACCAAGACAAGTTAAGCGATAGCGTTTGTGTAATGAGGTGTGTGTCTGCACTATACAGTTGGTGTATTGAGGTGTTATTTTGCACTTTGTACCGTCCACCACCCCCTGGAATTTGTCCTTGACCTCCCTCATTTTCTCCAGGGCTTTAAGGTTGGGGGCTGTGGAGCGCTGTAGGACCCCCTCTAGAGAGGACACTGTCTCCTTAAGACGCTCTACCTGGGGGTCCACCTCCTCCCCTGCAAGATCCTGTTGGACATAAAGACACACACACACACGTTTGGACAGCATAACGTTAGATACATAACTGTCCTCTGGGATGAATACAGTACATTAACTGTATGATAGTGATCAGTTCTTAAAGCTAAGAGACTGAGAAGGGATACTGTAGATTGATGATTGATTAATGAGGTCTACCTTCAGCTCAGTTCCCAGGCCAGAGTAGTCGATGACCATCAGTGCCTCTCTCTCGTAGATGTCCATAGTGGTGCAGGTGCTCTCTGTGAGTGACTCTGAGTCCAGCTGACAAGGCCAGAACAGTCAATCAGACATAAGAGGAATAGAACTTTATTCTCCCCCGATAGTGAATTTGAATTACACATATGAGAGGTAAACAACTGTACATCCAAGTACACAATACACATTCAGTACAAGAAAGGAGAACGTGAACACAGCCCGTCATCTGGGCAGGTCCTGGATTTTACAGCCCTACTGCACACTACCCTGGTCTATGCCCCCCCCCCCTCACTCTGTCTCTGATAGTGGAGGCTACTGAGGGGAGGAAAGCTCATAATAATGGCTGGAAAGGAGCAAATGGAACTGCATCAAACACATAAAAAACATTACGATTACAGCCATTACGACGAGCCCATATTCCCCAATTAACGTGCTACCACCCTCCTGTGGTCTCTAGTCTGTCCTACCTGCACCTCACTGATCTCGTCCAAGCTGCCAGACAGCAGCGCGATGGGCAGGCCCTGGATCTTACAACCTAGCAGCAGGTTGTGTTTCCAGATCCTCAACTGCTCCAGGGCTGTCTCAGCTGAGATAACCTCCCTCTGCAGCTTCACCTGCTCTCTGGTGGGGAGAAGGGTTAGACACGGAGAGGGGACAGAGAAAGGAAGAAGAGAAGGGGGAGGGAGATAAAGAGAATGAAGAGGGATAGGGCAGAGAGAGGAGAAGATCAGCTTTTAGAGAGGGCGATGAGACCAGTGAAGTGACCTGCAATCAATTTGATACACTGGACAAAAATAACTGACAGCAGAACAGCCACAGTCAGTAGTACCTGGAGCACTCCTGAAGGCTCTTCATCGTTTGGTCCACCTGGGCCTTAGAGTCAGTAGCCTGGGTCTTCTTCCCCAGCAGATGATTCTTCAGATCCAACACTTTAGATTGACTCTCTTCCATCACCACCAGCAGCTTCTCCTCCTCCTAGTGGAGACACAAGAGAACAACACAACACTGGGATTACATTATGTGTGATTTTAGAGGAGGACTTGAGAAGCTGATGGGAAAAGGGAAGGAAGGGAGGTATGAAGGGACAAGAAAGGAGATAACATGAGATGGAAGTTGAGAAAAGGAGAGAATGGAGGAGGAGAGGAGGTATGTTTTGCCTGCTTCTGTTCTTCCACTCTGCTCTGCTCCTTGGCGATGGTCTCCTCTAGTTTCTTCATCTTCTTCCTCTGCTGCTCCAGCTGACCCTGTTCATACTCCAACTGGGCCTTCAGACAGGTCCGCTGAGACTCAAACTCCAACCTGGGAGAGGGGTGGGAAAAGAGAGGGGGGTTGATTACACTCAGGCAGTGACAGAAAAGAGATGTGGGAGAGGAGATGCCAGAAAAAATATAATAATATTGCGAACAATATACAGTGCATTCGGAAAGTATTCAGACCCCTTGACTTTTGCCACATTTTGTTACGCCTTATTCTAAAATTGATTAAATTACTTTTATCCTCATCAATCTACATACAAAAAACAGAAATACCCTTTTTACATAAGTATTCAGACCCTTTGCTATGACTCGAAATTGAGCTAATTTGCATCCTGTTTCCATTGATCATCCTTGAGATGTGTCTACAACTTGATTGGAGGCCACCTGTGGTAAATTCAATTGATTGGACATGATTGGGAAAGGCACACACCTGTCTATAGAAGGTCCCACAGTTGACTGTGCATGTCAGAGCAAAACCAAGCTATGAGGTCGAAGGAATTGTCCACAGAGGTCAGAGACAGGATTGTGTCGAGGCACAGATCTGGGGAAGGGTACCAAAACATTTCTGCAGAATTGAAGGTCCCCAAGAACACAGTGTCCTCCATCATTCTTAAATGGAAGAAGTTTGGAACCACCAAGACTCTTCCTAGAACTGGCCACCCGGCCAAACTGAGCAATTAGGACAGAAGGGCCTTGGTCAGGGAGGTGACCAAGAACCCGATGGTCACTCTGACAGAGCTCCAGAGTTCCTCTGTGGCGATGGAAGAATTTTCCAGAAGAACCATCTCTGCAGCATTCCACCAATCAGGCCGTTATGGTAGAATGGCCAGACATAAGTCACTCCTCAGTAAAAGGTACATGACAGCCTACTTGGAGTTTGCCAAAAGGCATCTAAAGGACTCTCAGACCATGAGAAACAAGATTCTCTGATCTGATAAAACCAAGATTGAACTCTTTGGCCTGAATGCCAAGTGTCACGTATGGAGGAAACCTGGCTCCATCCATACGGTGAAGCATGGTGGTGGTACTATCATGTGCTGGGGCTGTTTTTCAGCGACAGGGACTGGGCGACTAGTCAAGACCGAGGGAAAGATGAACGGGGTAAAGTAGAGATATCCTTGATGAAAACCTGCTCCAGAGCACCTAGGACCTCAAACTGGGTTGAAGGTTCACCTTCCAACAGGACAATGACCCTAAGCACACAGCTAAGACAACACAGGAGTGGCTTCGGGACATTTCTCTGAATGTCCTTGAGTGGCCCAGCCACAGCCAGGACTTCAATTCGATCAAACATCTCTGGAGAGACCTGAAAATAGCTGTGCAGCGACGCTCCCCATGCAACCTGACAGAGCTTGAGAGGATCTGCAGAGGAGAATGGGAGAAACTCTCCAAATACAGGCGTGCCAAGCTTGTAGTGTCATACTCAAGAAGACTTGAGGCTGTAATCGCTGCCAAAGAAGCTTTAACAAAGTACTGTGTAAAGGGTCTGTATACTTATGTAGATGTGATTTTTCCGTATTGTATCTTTAATACATTTGCTAAAATTTCTAAAGACCTGTTTTTGTTTTGTCATTATGAGGTATTGTGTGTAGATTGATGAGGGGGGAAAAAACACTTTAATACATTTTAGAATAAGGTTGTAATGTAACAAAATTGGGAAAAAGTCAAGGGGTCTGAACACTTTCCGAATGCACTGTACACCATATAAGAACAAGCATACTGTACAATCAGTCCATATAAACTTGTTAGCATCATCGTTCCATAGACCATATATACTGTATGTAATGTGGGGAGGTCCAGTCCAGTACCATTTCCTGTCTACATCCTGCTGCTGTTTGAGATGCTCCTGTTCATACTCCCTGATGTTGGCCACTCCTATCTCAGTACAGAAGTCTGAGAACACCACGTCCTCCATCTGAACACAGAACAATAACAACAACATTACCACTAACCTCGTCCCCCTAGACATAGTAGGCAGAACGTTCCTACTCTATGGCAGTGACATACTACAAATATTTGTTAGTGCGGCAGGTAGCCTAGCGGTTAGAGCGTTTGGCCAGGAATCAAAAGGTCACTGGTTCGAATCCCCAAGCTGATAATTTGAAAAATCTGTTAATGTGATCTTGATCAAGGGCACGTTGTTCCTGTAAATCTCTCTGGATAAGAGTGTCTGCTAAATTATGTAAAAGTATAGTCCCATGTGGCTCAGTTGGTAGAGCATGGCACTTCCCACTCTGGAGTTGTGGGTTCAATTCCCACTTGAATTCAACATGTGTCTACTTTCTTCTTTTCCAACAAGAGCATAGTAAGCCATCAACAGTTTTTCAGCTTATCATGTCTTGGGCGATGTTTTCGAGTTTTGAAAATGTATGCACTCACTACTGTAAGTCTCTCTGGATAAGAGCGTCTGCTAATTGATGTAAAACCTTGGTGTTGTTTGTGTTAGCTATGACACGCCACTAATAACAGGTGTCTGCTATTTAGCGGATGCTCTTATCCAAAGCGACTTACAATAGAAATTAGAGTTAAGTGCCTTGCTCAAGGGCGTATCGACAGTTCCCCCCCCCCCCTTAGCCGTCTCAGGGATTCAAACCAGCAACCTTTTGGTTACCAGCCCAATGCTTTTAACCGCTAGGCTACCTGCCAATTTAGGCATTATTCTAAATAGTCTTGGTAGCGGTGCGTCCTGACCTGGTTGATCCTGTCTTGGAGCTTCTTCATCTCCAGCTCCTTGACCTCCATGTTCTCTTTCTGCATCTCCAGCTGAGACTCCACGTTGGCCAGCTCAGCCTCCAGGCGAGACATCTCCTGAAGGGAGAGACATGCAAGTTGTCAAGACATGAGATGTGCGCGACATGGGCCACAGATGGAGAAAACTCTGACAGTATTGAGAGACTTACAGTAGAGTGCATACATTTTCAAAACTCAAAAACATCACCCAAGACTTGATAAGCTGAAAAACTGTTGATGGCTTACTATGCTCTTGTTGGAGTAAAAATAAGTAGACACATGTTGAATTCAAGTAGAAGTGGTGGTTTGCAGATGGTGTAGTCAGAGTAACAGTGTTAGTGTAGTTTACCGCGTGGCAGTTGGGAATGCTCTTCTTGCGGAGGGTGTCCAGTTCAGTGTGGGAGTACTTCAGACGGGTCTGAACCCCGTGAGCCTGAGACTGGATCTGTTTCAGCTCAGGCTCCTTACGCTTCAGCTTCACCAGACCCTGTCACATGACACAGGAAGTGGAAATAAAGGACTGTCTCATATAATCTTCCCCTTCAAGTTGGTCAGAAAAACTACACTCCCTGAGCCAGAGAGAATAAGTTTGCGGTTTAGCAGTGCATATTATAGAATCAAGACTTACAATAATAAAAAATGTATTAGATTCCCAGACTTTCAAAATCTAGATTCTGAACGTGTGCAAAGACCCAGACTCACACGTAGCTCTGCAGTCAGCTGTTCTTTGAGCTCCTTCAGCTTGGTCATGTCCTTCTCGTCCCAGCGCCGGGCCTTGCTCCGCAGGTGGCTGGAGCCCCCAGAGATCACCCCTGACTTGGAGAACATGGTACCGTCCAGAGCCACCGTCTGGGGGAAAATATTGAGGTGGGTGCTACCACAGTAAAGTGGATGGGGGGAACTCTGACTGGCTTGCTGGTTGACTGACTAATTGTGCATGTTTGAGATTGTCTACTGTACATTGCAGTCGGACTGCGCAGAATTACTAATCTATATATCACCTTGAATCCCATAGCCCTCAAACAAGCTGAATGACTGACTAACTCACCTTGAGTCGCTCAGGCCCGTCGAAGGCGATGGCTCTGGCCTCTTTGAGTGTCTCACAGACCAGAGCGTTGCCACACACAAACTGGATGACTTTCTTCAGCTGAGGAGCAGTAGGGGAACACTGCACCACGTCCACCATCATCTTAGCTCCACGCACCCCACGCAGCCGCTCATTCAGAGGGCTCACCTGGGAAGGGACAGGGAGGTGGGACAGACTCAGTGAGGTTTGTGTGTTAATCAAAGCCTCTGTTGTTAGTTTTAGGTAGTTCTGGTTGTGTTTCTCCATCCCCCATCCCTCAGCTTTATAGCAAACGTAGCGGAGCTACCGTTTTGTTGTTGTTTTTTTAAATGAAGGAGTAGGCCTACAAACAATCTCTCCTTCTGTGTCCACTGACTCACGTCCAGGTAATCTATGGGTAAGAAGGTTTCTGGTTCGGCCCTCTCCTCTTTGACAAAGCGGATGCAGTCCCGAGCCACCTTCTCTGACGACACTACTATGGCGTTCATGTAGCGTCCAAACACCTTGGTGACGGCCAGCTGGTACTTCTTATGGATGGGGCTGCACAGGTCCACCAGACGACCAAACTGGGAAATAGAGGAACAAACACACCCTGGCAGAAATCTTCCTCTGGATGCTGACAAAGATCTTGGAAGATACTACAAGACCTTCAGATAGATCTTACTGGATACTAGTAACAGGATCTTAAAATATCTCAAGATTCTATGAGATCCTAAACAAGATTGCTGCCAAGGCAATCCCTACAAGCTCACATTCAAATGACTCCAATAAGAGATGAGGGGTGGGTGCACTATGGAAGATGATATATACCCAGTTTGATCTAATGAGGTGTTGGTGGCAGTGAGACAGGGATGTCTAGGGATGTCTCACCAGTGTGTCAGGGTAGAGTCTGCGGAGGTTTTCCAGGACCTCGTTGCGTTGCTGCTGCCTCTTACTCTCCTGGCTGTCCAGCCTGGCGTTCTGCAGCTCTCCCAGTACCTCCCCTAACTCCTGGTTCACCTCCTCCCCCCTCACCCTCCCTCTCTGCAGTTCCGCAGACAGCACCTCCTCCTGCTGATGAGACTCCTCCAGAGAACTCCTGAACAGAAGAAAAACACAGTTTGTCACTCTTTTTCCCTTCTTTCTCCCTCTCTCCCTTTCTCCTTCACTCTCTCCTTTTCTCTCTCTCTCTCCTTCTCTATCGCTCTCTCCTTCTCTATCGCTCTCTCCTTCACTCTCTCCTCTCTCTTTCTCCTTCTCGCTCTTTCTCTCAGTAGTTTAGTATGTCAGCACAGCCAAGAGAAGCTTTATAAAGAATGGGGTGCTTAACACTGACAAAAGTATTTAAGTAGTGTTCTCCTTCAAAAAATAACAGCAACACACATATACAATAGGGGTGGGAATTGCCAGGGTCCTCACAATACGATATTATCATGATACTTAGATGCCGATACGATATGTATCGTGGTTCTCATGATTCTATGTATTGCGATTCGTTACTAAGGTTTAATTGCAATTTGATGTTCCAAACATATTGCTCACTATATGTCTGCTGCAGATAGACGAGAGAGAGCCTTATAAAATGAGTGATCAGTCATGGAAATAAGTGCTGAAAACATGTTGATTCAATATTTAAAAAGAAGATGGAGAACACACTATAGGATAAAAAATTGCTGAGTTTTGGCACAGGTACAGCCGACTAGTGCTACCTAGCAAAAATCTACAAAGAAATTGTCCAAAATACTTTGAAGTCAAAGTATCTATTTATTGTCCAAAATAATATTGTGATTTGTAACTACAGTTGAAGTCGGAAGTTTACATACACTTAGGTTGGAGTCATTAAAACTCGTTTTCAACCAAATATCTTATTAAGAAAACAATAGTTTTGGCAAGTCGGTTAGGACATCTACTTTAAGTAATTTTTCCAACAATTGTTTACAGACAGAATATTTCACTTATAATTCACTGTATCACAATTCCAGTGGGTCAGAAGTTTACATACACTAAATTGACTGGGCCTTTAAACAGCTTGGAAAATTCCAGAAAATGATGTCATGATTTTAGAAGCTTCTGATAGGCTAATTGACATAATTTGAGTCAATCGGAGGTGTACCTGTGGATGTATTTCAAGGCCTACCTTCAAACTCAGTGCCTCTTTGCTTGACATCATGGGAAAATCAAAAGAAATCAGCCAAGACCCCAGATTTTTTTTTATTGTAGACCTCCACAAGTCTGGTTCATCCTTGGGAGCAATTTCCAAACGCCTGAAGGTACAACGTTCATCTGTACGAAGAATAGTACGCAAGTATAAACACCATGGGACCATGCAGCCGTCATACCGCTCAGGAAGGAGACGCGTTCTGTCTCCTAGAGATGACAGTACTTTGGTGCGAAAAGTGCAAATCAATCCCAGAACAACAGCAAAGGACCTTGTGAAGATGCTGGAGGAAACGGGTACAAAAGTATTTATATCCACAGTAAAACGAGTCCTATATCGACATAACCTGAAAGGCCGCTCAGCAAGGAAGAAGCCAGTGCTCCAAAACCGCCATAAAAAAGCCAGACTATGGTTTGCAACTGCACATGGGGACACAGATCGTACTTTTTGGAGAAATGTCCTCTGGTCTGATGAAACAAAAATAGAACTGTTTGGCCATAATGACCATTGTTATGTTTGGAGGAAAAAGGGGGTGGCTTGCAAGCCCAAGAACACCATCCCAACTGTGAAACACGGGGGTGGCAGCATCATGTTGTGGGGGTGCTTTGCTGCAGGAGGGACTGGTGCACTTCACAAAATAGATGGCATCATGAGGAAGGAAAATTATGTGGATATATTGAAGCAACATCTCAAGACATCAGTCAGGAAGTTAAAGCTTGGTCCCAAATGGGTCTCCCAAATGGACAATTACCCCAAGCATCCTTCCAAAGTTGTAGCAAAATGGCTGAAGGACAACAAAGTCAAGGTATTGGAGTGGCCATCACAAAACCCTGACCTCAATCGCATAGAAAATTTGTGGGCAGAACTGAAAAAGCATGTGCAAGCAAGGAGGCCTATAAACCTGACTCAGTTACACCAGCTCTGTCAGGATTCACCCAACTTATTGTGGGAAGCTTGTGGAAGGCTACCCAAAACATTTGACGTTTGACCCAAGTTAAACAACTTAAAGGCAATACTACCAAATACTAATTGAGTGTATGTAAACTTATGACCAACTGGGAATGTGATGAAAGAAATAAAAGCTGAAATAAATCATTCTCTCTACTATTATTCTGACATTTCACATTCTTAAAATAAACTGGTGATCCTAACTGACCTAAGACGGGGAATTTTTACGAGGATTATTTATCAGGAATTGTGAAAAACTGAGTTTAAATGTATTTGGCTAAGGTGTATGTAAACTTCCGACTTCAACTGTATCTATTTTTTCGCTCATCAGTAACCAGTAACATACACAACACATGACTTACTTGCAGGTGTTGGTGTACTCCTCCAGTTTATCTGCTCTCCTGGTGAAGTCCCCCAGCTGAGTCTGGTTGTGCTTAATGCTTACCTATATACACAGAGAAAGTCAACACCAATTCCTGTTTTCACACACACACACACACACACACACACACACACACACACACACACACACACACACACACACACACACACACACACACACACACACACACACACACACACACACACACACACACACACACACACACACACACACACACACACACACACACACACTCTAGTACCTACCTCCACTTCTTTCTTCCTCCGCTGGTCAAACTCGATTTTTTGGTGGTCAGCCTTGACCTCCCAGTGTATCTTCTCAGCCTGCTGGGACAGGAGGGCCCCCTGCTTCCTGGCCAGCTCCTTCAGCTCCTTATAGCGCTCCAACTAGACACACAGAATACACACACACACACACACACACACACACACACACACACACACACACACACACACACACACACACACACACACACACACACACACACACACACACACACACACACACACACACACACACACACACACACACACACACATAGCACATGGACCTAAACTACACCGAACAAAAATATAAACGCAACATGTAAAGTGTTGGTTCCATATTTCATAAGCTGAAATCCCTGGGTCGCTCCTCTTTTCAGTTCGCTGCAGCTAGCGACTGGAACGAGCTGCAAAAACACTCAAACGGGACAAACTGGAAACTGTCTCTTCATTCAAAGACTCAATCATTGACACTCTTACTGACAGTTGTGGATGCTTCGCGTGATGTATTGTTGTCTCTACCTTCTTGCCTTTGCGCTGTTGTCTGTGCCCAATAATGTTTGTACCATGTTTTGTTGCTACCATGCTGTGTTGTCATGTGTTGCTGCCATGTGTTGCTGCCATGTTATGTTGTTATCTTAGGTCTCTCTTTATGTTGTGTTGTCTCTCTTATTACCTGTTCCTCCTCCAGCTGTATGTCAGCCCCCCGGTCGGTCAACTTCTCCTGGGCATGTCTTTCATAGTCCCTCCAGGCCCTCTCCAGCTCCTGGAGCTCCTGATGGAACTCAGCCAGCTCCTCCTCTTTCTTGGCCCCCATCCTCTGGCCCTTCTCTAGGGCTCCACGGGTATCATCTACCTTCTTTAGGTGGTGGGCCGTATTCACCTTGGCCTTGATGTACTGGGACCGACGCAGGGACAGTGTCTGCTCCTGCCCACTGGGGGAGAGGGAGAGGTTAGTTTAGTTAGTAATAAACACACACACCTCTCTCTACACACACTTCTCCCTCCTGACTCCTACCCACCGGATCTCCTTCTCAATCTGCTGCAGCTCTCTGGTAAAGCGTCCATGTTCTTTCTTCTGGGCCTTGACGCTCTGCTCCCACCCATCCAGTCCTGTCTTCTGACCGGCCACAGCCTCCTGTCTCTTCCTCAGGGTCTTTGACAGGGCACTCAGGCCCTGCTGGTTGTGGTACAGCTGGAACAGGTTAAGCTGCAGCCTCCCCTGGTTCAGGTCATCCACCAACTCCTGGTACTTCTGGGCCTGGGGGATGAGGACGAAGAGGACAGTTCTTTTATTTTATTTTTAACCTGTATTTAACTAGGCAAGTCAGTTAAGAACAAATTCTTATTTAGAATGGCGGCCTACACCGGCCAAACCCGGACGACGCTGGGCCAATTGTGCGCCGCCTTACGGGACTCCCAATCACGGCCGGTTGTGATACAGCCTGGATTTGAACTAGAGTGTTTGTAGTGACACCTCTAGCACTGAGATGCAGTGCCTTAGACCGCTGCACCACTCGGGAGCCTAAGAGCATATACATGAATTGAACAATAAACATTGTGAATTGAAATTCCAAAACTTTTCCATGACTTTTAACCACATTTCCAGATTGTCGTGATGATTTAATGTGACTGGGTAAAAAGCAAGTTGTCATTTACTAACTGTTACGACAGTGTTATGTTAAGTCTTATGACAGATAAATGGAGAATATCCCCTCTCTGTGTTCTTATCCTACCTCCACTTTCTCTGAGGAGACCTGCTTCTTCTCTGCGGTGGCTGTCCTCTTCTTGTTGAAGTGGAACTGCGTGTCTTCTTTAGCCTTCTGCAGAGCCTCCTTCTTCCTGTCATAGTCATCAGACAGCTCCAGAGACTGGCTGATGCGCTCAAACATCTTGGTCCGCTCCTTGGGGTTCTTCATGGCGATGGACTCCACCGCCCCCTGTATGGAGTCACAGGAAATATAAAACAGAGGTCACTATTAAACTGTCTCAGAATTTACTTTAATGAATGGCACTGTAATTAGCTACATTATGAATTATGATAAAATACTGGCAGTTGTGTGTGTGGGTGTGTTTGCTTACCTGGAATACCAGACAGTTTCTAGCTTTAGTCACAATGCCTATCTTCTCCAGTTCCTCTGTGTACTTGGCAAGGGTGATTTGTCTGCCATTGATGCGATACTCAGAGGAGTCCCCTGGAAGATACACAACATTAGTGCATACAGTACAGTAGCTACAATCATTAGTTGAGCTAGTATTTGCATACACTACTAGACCAAATTTTTGCTAAATATTTGCTGAATAAGACGGACCAGGACAGAATATTTGCTGAATAAGACAAACCAGGTCAGAATGAAAAACAACGTTGAAAAGACATTCCAGACGTTGAAGTTTAGGTTCTATTTAGGTTCTAAATTAAAGGTGAAAATATGTATTTTCCGGATGTTTAAAATACATATTTTATAGGAAGTTGCAAAGGCGTCTTTTCCAGACATTGAAATCAGGCTCATTTTTGGTTCTGAATGAAAGTTGAAAATATGTAATTTATAGACGTCTATGTTTGGGCCAAATCAAGGCTGGTCAAAATCAATGTCCGTAAACATTGAAGTCAAGGCCCGTCTGGACCGCCCAAAATCTGAACCAAACATAGATTTCTATGATTGGTTCAGATTTGGTTTGGACCAGACCAGACCAATGTCCGTGGATGTGGAAATCAAGGCGGGTCCGGACTGCACCAAAAAAAGACTTCCAAAAGGTCGCCGTCGATCCATGCTTACTGAGATGGCTGAAATCAAATTTTAAGATGCCCATCTAAGCCTACCATTTGTAAAACATCAAAAAAAGAAGTCCGGTCCAGAATAAAAAAATACTTCCGAAAGAGCTTGTGCTTACTGGGGTGTAGCCTACCTGTCAGCCTGCAACGGAATTTTATGAATGCCTATCCATGTAGTAGGCCCACAGTTTTTAAGACAGGCTGTTACATTGGCTTTATTAGTCCTTATTCCTGTGACTAATCAATTTGGCTATTTAAGCTCTGAATATCAACTACCCAACTTTATCAGGAGTTATTGTGAGCTTATTTGCAATGTGTTTACACAACAGGAAATGCAGAAGTATTTTATTTTAGGCTATGATCAGCTTGTCAAAAATGGACAGATACAAACTTGAAACCACTGATCATGACAATGGGGTGAAACTCTTGGACAACATTTGTGATTGTCCATTCCATATTGTCCATTTTACTTTGACCTGTCGAGTTTTTAGGATATGTTGTTTGTTAACATGACAGCGCATGTTTTATTTGATTGGGTGCCATTTAGGTTAAGCTATTTGATCGGGGAGAAACCGGTATGATGTAGAAAGTGTTCATCTCATTACACTGTCATACATTTGATCTCCAGCCTGTAGGCTACAGAAAAGTCCAACTATTATTTATGTTATATCCTACTTCTGCTGTATGATTTATGTTAGATACATTTTTTGACGGAATGTTGGTGGAGTGCTGCAGCAAAGGGCTGCATCAGCGATCACATTAAAACCCATATGCCACTGGTTGAGAGAAATTGTAATTGTTTTTGGGCAAAATTTGGTTAGGTGTTATGTGTTGTTTTTGGGAGATGGGTCATCAACCCTGTCTAATGAATCCCTCATAAATCATGCCTAATGAGCGGGCCGGCCGTGGCATGAGTCCACTAGATAACATTGTTTTCTCATATGAAATAAGTCTATAGTTGCTAGCCCTTCGATGCAATCCAACTCACCCGATATGCTCCTACAGAAGTTGAGCTCCTCTCCGTTGTCGTCGCAGTAGCGCATGGTGACGCTGGCTGTGGTGGACACCGGCCTGCCAATGTGGGCTCCGTGGATGAGGTCCCTGGTGTGCTTCACGCGGAGAGTCGCTGCCCGTTCCCCCATCACGAAGCTCAGGGCATCCATCACGTTCGACTTACCTATGGAAAGATGTTGCAAAGTGAAATGCCAGCTAGGTATATATGAAACGTATTATCAGAACTATCATTAACTGTCTGGTATTGCCAGTGAGTACACGCCATGCTAAAACGCAGACAGTTTAGCAAGCCATATTGGTTCATTGCAAGCTAACGTTAGCTAGCAAGCAAGTTGATCAAGATAAAACAAAAGTTCAAGAAAACTTACCGGATCCATTTGTGCCAATAATACAGTTAAACCTTTTAAAAGGTCCAATTACTTGCTTCCCTCGCCATGACTTAAAATTATCCACATCCAACTGCTTTAGAAAACCCATTTTGGGTAGCTAGGTAGTCAAAAACAGTTTTTGTCAAGTTTTTCCTCAGAAGAGCGCCGCTGAGTCGAAGCCTTCTCCTTTGGCGGGAAACACTAAAATAAGAACATTGGTAAAGGTTGCTAAATCTTCATTAGAATATATCTAGGTTATAATATAAAAAACAATTTTTTACATGATATTAATTTAAATGTTCTACATTTAATTTACTTTCATTATTTATTGGCTATGCTGTAACTGTTGCCCCTTTGCCTTGGGGCAACACTGTTGCAAGCAGTGACTATGGCAAATCATACATCTTGGTTGCAAGACAATGGCCATTGGCCACTTGGTAATTTGAAATGGCCAGGTTGAGTTGCAGATTTCCCTTCCCTGCTTTGAACATTTGTATTTTTTATTCTATTCCATTCTATTCTGTTGTATTACTTTCCTCTTGACCATAAGGCCTATATTCTGGAGGCCTTTCAATTGAGCTGTGTAGACCCACTTATCCTGCACTGGCATGTCTGGGAGAAGGACTGTTACTATCTACAGCTGATACTGAGGGAGGGGGGCAATGGCACCACCAACCATGCTATGGAAAAACAAATAGAGCTAAGACATCATGTCCATTCCCCAAAATAACTCTTGGGCCTAGACCTATTGAATTGCACCACATTCATTGGAAAAAGGCAGTATCCCATAGATTGTGAAGCAAAAGTAGATTGTGAAGCAATACTGTCATGGGAACAATGCACCTGTTGCTGAGTATAAAGGCAGGTGCTTTGAGAGCTGGCACTGGACAGGACACAGGAAGGATGAAGGTTCTGGTACTCTTTGCGCTGCTTGCAGCCGCCAATTGTGAGAAGGTCTTCATTGGGTAAATTCATCTGTTTAAACTTTGTAAATAAATATACCTACATAAATTATGTTTCCCTTTGCAGATTAGTACATTAAATCCGAGAGATTCTACAGTTAGTTGTACACTACAGAACACAATGCATCAATGGGCCATCACATTTTTGTATCAGGATCGCAAAAAATTATGATTTGCAATGACATGGAATTATTTAGTCACTCTAGCCTCTAACCTCTGAGAAACTTGAGTGTTTACTAGCAATTCACCATAACCACCATGTGACTTCAAATATATTGTTTCCCTGATGAACTGAAAGATTAATATAATTTTGTCATGCCTTCCTTCCTTCCTTCCTACACAGAAACCAGGTCATCAGGGTCAATGTGGAGTCTGAGGAGCAGATTCTGCTTCTGCGTGCTCTGGAGCAGGACACATACTGGGATGTAAGTATAATAAAAACAAGAGTATAATATACTTGGTTTAGACCCATTCACAGTCATGTTTCCTGCTGCTAACCATGGTGTCCCTCCCTATTCACTACGTAATTTAACACTCCCTTCTCCTCTTCCAGCTGGACTTTTGGCTCCACCCTGTGAACACTGAGGTCCCTGTGGACATCCGCGTGCCCTACTCCAGCCTGTACGCTGTCAAGGACTACCTCCGTGCCCATAACATCCAGTTCTCTGTCATGATCAGCAACCTGCAGGTCAGTCACTGCAAAGCACAGGAGGCTGCTGAGGGGAGAACGGCTCATAATAATGGCCGGAATGGAGCAAATGGAATGGCATCAAACATCTGGAAACCATGTGTTTGATGTATTTGATACCATTCCACTAATTCCGATCCAATCATTACAACAAGCCCGTTCAACCCAATTAAGGTGCCACCTATATCTCCTGTGCTGCAAAGTCTCTTTCCACAGCCATTGGTGGCCATGAGTTTGGCAAGTGAGACTAGTCACTGCTCAGCTCACTTCCGCCATCTACTGGTAGTTCTGAGAAATTACATTTTATTTGAATAAGGTAATATTGTAATATTCAAGTTCCTCGGTGTCCACCTCATTAAGGATCTATCATGGCCCACAAACACCAACATAGTCATGAAGAGGACACAACAACGCCTCTTTTCCCTCAGGTGGCTGAAAAGATGTGTTATGGACCCTCAGATCCTCAATAAGTTCTACAACTGCGCCATTGAGAGCATCTTGACTGGCTGCATCACCTCTTGGTATGGCAACTGCTTGGCATCCGACCACATGGACACTACAGAGGGTAGTGCGTACGGCCCAGTACATCACTGGGGCCAAGCTCCCTGCCATCCAGGACCTCTATATCAGGCAGTGTCAGAGGAAGGTCCTAAAACTGTTAAAGACTCCAGCCACCCAAGGCATAGACTGTTCTCTCTGTTACCACACAGAAAGCGGTACCGATGCACCAAGTCTGAAACCAATAGGACCCTGAACAGCTTCTACCCCAAAGCCATAAGACTGCTAAATAGTTAGTTAAATAGTTAACCAAATAGCTACCCAGACTATCTGCATTGACCCTTTTTGCACAAACATTTTTTGACTCATCACATTCGTTGCTGTTACTGTTTATTATCTGTCACTTTATTCCTAGTTATATGTACATATCTACCTCAATTACCTCGTACCCCTGCACATCGACTCTGTACTGGTACCCCATGTATATAGCTAAGATATTGTTACTCATTGTGTATTTATTATAAGTTTTATTATAACATGTTTCACTTTTCTATTATTTCTCAATTTTTTCTTTTTCTCTGCATTGTTGGGGAGGGCTCGTAAGTAAGCATTTCACTGTCAGTTTACACCTGTTGTTTGGGAGGGCTTGTAAGTAAGCATTTCACTCTCAGTTTACACCTGTTGTTTGGGAGGGCTCGTAAGTAAGCATTTCACTGTCAGTCTACACCTGTTGTTTGGGAGGGCTCGTAAGTAAGCATTTCACTGTCAGTTTACACCTGTTGTTTGGGAGGGCTCGTAAGTAAGCATTTCACTGTCAGTCTACACCTGTTGTTGGGAAGGGCTCGTAAGTAAGCATTTCACTGTCAGTTTACACCTGTTGTTTGGGAGGGCTCGTAAGTAAGCATTTCACTGTCAGTCTACACCTGTTGTTTGGGAGGGCTCGTAAGTAAGCATTTCACTGTCAGTCTACACCTGTTGTTTGGGAGGGCTCGTAAGTAAGCATTTCACTGTCAGTCTACACCTGTTGTTTGGGAGGGCTCGTAAGTAAGCATTTCACTGTCAGTCTACACCTGTTGCTTATTTGATTGTCTACAGTTGCTGGTCCACCGCCATTGACTGGTCTTTGTCAGTACAAAGACTCATTCAAACGACATTTAGATATAATAACGGACTCATCCACTGTTTGAGAGAGTTGTATTCTGGTTCTCTTGTTTAAAGATAAATAACATGCTGATTAACAGATTTGAAGATGTACACTCTTAGAAAAAAAGGTGCTATCTAGAACCTAAAATGATTCACTGCCTGTCCCCATAGGAGAACCCTTTAAGGAACCCTTTTGGGTTCCATGTAGAACCTATTCCACAGACCTGGAACCAAGAAGGGTTCTACCTGGAACCAAAAAGGGTTACCTGATGGGGGACAGCTGAAGAACCCTTTTGGAACCCTTTTTTCTAAGTGTGTAGCTAATAATGATGAAAACCAGGTTTTAGAATGTAGCAGTGAATGTAAAATGCACTTTTATATAGTGAGTGACACCGTTTGGGCACCACAGTAATACATAACTCAGTTGGTTGCAGTGTTGGGGAGTACTGAACTAAATGTAGTTCAACTAGTAATTTAACTACATTTGGCAGTAGCTTGGTGATAGTTGAACTAAATTCAAATATTGGTAGTGTTTTTAGTAGTTAATTACTTTTTTGCCATGTAGCGGTGTAGCTAACTACTGGAACTACACACTACTTTTTTTTGCAAAAATAAAATGTGTGAAGTAGACAAGAATTTCCTGTCTTTTTCGGCATCAGACCTGCCTAATTCTCTCTTGAAACATAGTTTTTGGTGTTTAATAGGCTAAATTACATATTGTTAACATCTAACTCCAGAGGGATCTTTTCTTGCAATTTGTAGTCTATGATATTTCAGATTTAGATTTGATAATTTTTCACAAAGTAGTTTGGATGTAGTGAACTACTTTTCAAAGTAACTTTAGTTAAGTAAACTATATTTTTCTTAAGGGTCGCTTAACTTCTTCCAGTGTGAAGTAATTGGTAGCTTGGTAAACTATACTTTCAGAATAGCTGCCCCAACACTGGTTGGTTACAATAACTGACAGTAATAACTGTTAGTAATAACTTGATTGGTATTGTCATTGTTTCAGGAACTCCTGGATGAGGAAAAGGCAGAGATGGAGGAGAACAATATGAGGGAGCGCAGCTCCAAGAGCTTCAACTTTGGAGCCTATCACCCTCTGGAGACGGTGTGTTACACACACAAACACACATGCATGTACACACACAAACACTCACCCATGTGAACATGCAAACGTGAACACCCTCTCACTCACATATTGTAGCTTCAAACTCGCATGGATTTCAAATTGCACCCTCATCAATTTGACATATGCATTATTCTCATTGCAGAGTTGATATTGTACTGAGGATATCAAATACAGTAATAATGTGTTGCGTAACATGTAATCTATACTATAAACATCATATAACATACATTACATACATACATTACATACATACATACACAAATGTAATTATGTTGACACTATCCTGATGTGCTTTTCTCTTTCCAGATCTACAGCTGGATGGATGGCCTGGTGGCTGCTCACCCTAACCTAGTCACCAAGGAACAGATCGGAACCTCCTATGAAGGCAGGCCCATGTATGTCCTGAAGGTATGTAGAGGGTTACTCCTGTTTGTGTACAGTTAATGGAAATACAGTCTTTTTTTTTTTAAGAGAGAGAGCTGTAACGTTATGTACTTGTGTGCGTGCGTGTGTGTGTGTGCGTGTGTGTGTGCGAATGCGTGTATGTGTCCATGCATGTGTGTGTGTGTGTGTGTGTGTGTGTGTGTGTGTGTGCCATCACGCGTCAGTGCTCCCTAAGAGCTGAATGAAACAAGACCATAACACATCTGTCCTCTGTTGTAGTTCAGCACGGGTGGCGACAAGCGTCCTGCCATCTGGGTTGACTCTGGTATCCACTCCAGAGAGTGGGTGTCTCAGGCCACTGGAGTGTGGACCGCCAACAAGGTGAGAGAACACCTGCTCTCATTCCAAGAGAAAAAACAGACTGCTATTGTATTCAGAATTAACACATTATACAGAAAAACAACATTCCAACACTGTGTGTGTGTCTCACAAATACATGTTATTGTTCTTCAGATTGCCAGTGACTATGGTACTGATGCTTCCCTGACCTCCCTCCTGAAAACCATGGACATCTACCTGCTGATTCTAGCCAACCCTGATGGATACGTCCACAGCCACACCAGTGTAGGTGTCATACCATATGCAGTGCTATAATGCATCTATACTGTGGGCTACGTCAAGTCCCACACTAGTGTAGGTACCTCCTATAGATGTAACATATAGGCCTATACACACCTAAATGCTATACTACATTACAGCTATACAGCTAAGTGTAAAGTGTGACCTTTCATCTGTTCACCTCAGTTTGGCTCAATGTAGAGTAATATGAGGACAATCCTGGTTGTGCTACATGGTATACCAGTATAGTGTTTACTGCGTTAGAGTATTGTGTCCTCATGGTATACCAGTATAGTGTTTACTGAGTTAGAGTATTGTGTCCTCATGGTATACCAGTATAGTGTTTACTGAGTTAGAGTATTGTGTCCTCATGGTATACCAGTATAGTGTTTACTGAGTTAGAGTATTGTGTCCTCATGGTATACCAGTATAGTGTTTACTGAGTTAGAGTATTGTGTCCTCATGGTATACCAGTATAGTGTTTACTGAGTTAGAATATTGCGTCCTCATGGTTCACAGGACCGTATGTGGCGCAAGACTCGCTCCAAGAACCCTGGCTCCATGTGCCGTGGTGTCGACCCCAACAGGAACTGGGATGCTGGTTTTGGAGGTGGGTATCACGCCTCATTTTGAAAACCTGTAAATCATGTAATGTTACATTCCCGTACCAGCTTTGGTGGTGGGTGTCACAGGTTGACTATGGCATAAATTTCCACCGCTGATAGTTTCCTTTCCCAGAGATGAAGTTAGTGAAAAGTACAATGTTATGAGAAGCACTTTATGGTGTGAAGACAAAGCTTTCCTTCCCATACCTTTTTGTTGTATGCAGAATAACCTGTGTCCATCCATGTGTCTTTGTGTGTGTGCGTGTGCGTGCTTGTGTGTGTTTCTCCAGGCCCCGGTGCTAGTACCAACCCCTGCTCTGACTCGTACCACGGCCCGTCTCCCCACTCTGAGATAGAGGTGAAGAACGTTGTGAACCTGGTAAAGAACCACGGCAACTTCAAGTCCTTCATCTCCATCCACGCCTACTCCCAGCTGCTCATGTACCCCTACGGATACACCTGCAAAGATGCGCTCCACGCGGCTGAACTGGTAACATAACACACCACACCACACACACGTACATACGCACACACACTCATGCAAACACATGTACACACTAATCCACTGACTCTCCTGTCTGCTGCTTTCTGGTAGGACTCTGTGGGCAGGTCTGCAGTCCAGAAGCTCAGCTCTCTCCATGGAACCACATTTAAGGTTGGCAGCATCTGCAAGATCATCTGTAAGTATTCAATACTTATACTATAAGTGGCTCCAAGTGTTTCAATGAAGTTGGTTTGTCATTAGATGCGACTCACCAGCCAGAACTGGAAAGCACAGCATGGTAGTTCAATCCAATACTTTCATTAATATGTGATTTCTCCCCCCTCCAGACCAAGCCAGCGGAGGCAGCATCGATTGGTCCTACAACCTGGGCATCAAGTACTCCTTTGCCTTTGAGCTGAGGGACACCGGTCGCTATGGTTTCATCCTGCCAGCCAATCAGATCATCCCCACTGCCTCTGAGACCTGGCTGGCCCTGAAGGACATCATGGAGTATGTCCATGACCACTCCTATTAAGTCTCAAACCCACCCAACACACAACCTTTCCTTCCAAGGCCTGAACTCAGTTAAATAAATAATTATAGGTCTGGAAAAAGTGTCTGTGTTCATTGAACTTTTTGTTAAATTGATATAATAGACTATTGATATAATAGACTATTGATAGAATAGACTATTGATAGAATAGACTATTGATAGAATATAGACTATTGATAGAATATAGACTATTGATAGAATAGACTACTGATAGAACAGACTATTGATATAATATAGACTTGATAGAATAGACTACTGATAGAACGACTATTGATATAATATAGACTTGATAGAATAGACTACTGATAGAACAGACTATTGATATAATATAGACTTGATAGAATAGACTACTGATAGAATAGACTACTGATAGACTAGACTACTGATAGAATAGACTACTGATAGAATAGACTACTGATAGAATAGACTACTGATAGACTAGCCTATTGATAGAATAGACTACTGATATAATATAGACTTGATAGAATAGACTACTGATAGAATAGACTACTGATAGAATATAGACTATTGATAGAATAGACTACTGATAGACTAGACTACTGATAGAATAGACTACTGATAGAATAGACTACTGATAGACTAGCCTATTGATAGAATAGACTACTGATAGAATAGACTATTGATATAATATAGACTTGATAGAATAGACTACTGATAGAATATAGACTATTGATAGAAAATAGACTACTGATAGACTAGACTATTGATAGAATATAGATTATTGATAGGATAGACTATTGATAGAATAGACTATTGATAGTATAGACTACTGATAGAATAGACAAGTAGCTTAATCATCGTGAAGAAAAAAAAGTTGATTTTCTGGGTGCCGTCCATGGCGCTGGGCCTCGTTCATGGCGCTGGGTGGCGTCCATGGCGCTGGGCCCCGTCCTTGGCGCTGGGCCCCGTCCATGGCGCTCGGCCCTGTCCATAGCGCTGGGTGGCGTGCATGTCGCTGGGCCCCGTCCATGGCGCTGGTCAGTACAGATGAGCAGTAGGAGCTGTACAAGGCAGTGGATCAATAGGCAACACTAGATGGCACTGTAATACAATATGGCAAATACATGATGTACCTCCATACTCTCCATATTAAATCTTTACGCCTTGATTACTACATCCACTTTTGGACTTATAAATTAATGATATATACCCATTGATTCTTGAAGAATATAACTTATAAATGCCACATAATCTTAGTTCAACAGTTGTACCCAATCAAAACCCATAATACAAGCTTTTTTTTACGCCAATCTTCGTAAACAACGTGAATATAAACAAACACCGTATCGCCTCAAAACATGGTTACGGCCAAGATTCAATCGGATCAAGCGTTAACGGATGGAGCTGTGATGGAGCTCTCAAATCGGTGAGCAGTTGCTCTTGTGATCATTGTCATGTGTAGGCTGTATAGAAATAATTACACTCAAATTGTAAATCATTAATCAAAATATTGAAGCCTAATCGAAGTGTAGATTACGTCTCGCATTCCAGTTAGATTTCTCTTAATGCGACTCGGTGCAGCCAATGGTAATGTCCGCTTTAGGTATAATGCCAGGAGCCACTTGTGGATTTTACAGCTCTAAAGCAGTTTTATCTCCTACACCACCAAAACAACCGCTATGAGGATGTCGGCTAAAGTGGATCTGATTGAACAGAGCCCTAGGTCTTGGGTAGAGACCCGAGAAAGGAAATATGAGAAGTTAGGACTAGTCTTGTAATGCTTTTTTGTGTGCTCAATAGAATATTAACATCCATAGAACAGGGAATTGGAACATATCCAAGCCGTAGGGCACAGTAGATTGCTGGATTATTTCTCAAAAACCTTCCAGGAAAAGAGGCAGATGGCGGATCTATCATCTCCCTTCAGGTGTTCATCTGACCAACAGAGTGGACAGAGGTTAGGAGCACTGGAGCGAAACGCTCAAACACACACTCACTCGGGTGACCCACATGTGAGACTGTTAGCAACACACAGGATATATGTCCCAAATGGTACCCTATTCCCTATGTAGTGCACCACTTTTGACTAGGGCCCATTGGGATCTGATCAAAAGTAGTGCACTATATAGGGAAAAGGGTGACATTTGGAACCAAAGCACAGGTACGCTCGTGTTTATTAGGGCAAACATTTTTGCAAAGACAACATTTCACATTGGACAAGTCCTGTTTCAGTTAGTTTCCTTCCAGTTGGTGCCAATGAACACCTTTATCACATACCTCACTGAAGTCCAATCATTTGTATAAGGTTTTTCATATAACGAAACCTGTCCCATCTGATCTACCGGTACACAAGGTGAAGCATACCGTATGAATAATTTGTCTGACTTTAAAGATCGAAGAGAAAAACATTGATTCCATATATGGAGTCCCGTCAGTATGCTCTGTATCCTTGTGCAAAACGAAATGAACAAGTCAAGTTTATAAATGATTAATAGTCAATTTACTAGTGGGTCCCTGAAATATTGAGCGAGAGCTCAGCCATGAAATGCAATGTAAATTGATCTATTTATAGGCTAGCAGGGCAGAGTTAAGCCATGTGGAACAAGCTACTCCAGGGCGCCTAGTTTGTATAGCTTTTAGAGGAAAATGACAGGGGAGAAGAAGAAGAAAAAGAGGAAGAAGCACCAAACCCACATTTGCATGTAAAGCCACTTTGGGGGGTGACATTAAACTTTTAGAGAATGCAGTAGGACTGCAATAAATAATTTCCGCATTGAAAAGTGAAAAGCCCCATGCTTGACATGAAAACGCCCACCACTGTTTTAAAATAATGCTTTGTCTGACGGAATTGTTTTGGAGAGCAAGAAGAATAACTGACATCTGAAGCTTACAGTAAAACCCTTTATTATGAATTCTTAAAACCAGAAGAGGGGGGGGGGGGGGGGGGGGGGGGGGGGGGTGTTAGAGTTGCAGTTTGTATGAGTGTCTCATGTGCTGTATATTCCTATGGGGTTACACTTCAGTCAGGTATTAGTATGATCAGCTAACTATTCTTAACAACTATTCTCAACAAAGTCTAGTTGTACCTCATATGTTCTTCTGATGAAAGGTTTTGCAAGACCTGCATGTAATGCAGTCTCCACTAAAGCATGAACATTGCCTTTACATTTCAATCACGCTGTAAACCTGAATTTCTGCAATATGGATTGAATAGAGCCCCTAAACTTGAACATATGTTGCTGATTGTCCAGTGAATTAGGCTATACCATGCCGAGTCTAAATTATTTCAGAATATTTAGGACAGCTGGCTAACTGCTTTCAGGAACAACCTCATGGACACTTTACTTCAACAATACAGAAATATACATACACATTTATCAAATAGCTAGCCAAGCTTATCAAACAGTGAGCCATGCTTGAGAAATGTATGGCAGCATGTTGATTTTATATACTATAGCTTTTTGTTCTTAGCTATGGATTGTAAGCAGATAGGCTATACGTTAACAGTACATTGTAAAGAATAAGGCCTCCACTGCCACTCACTTGGAACATAAGTGAGTTGGGCCATCATAACCTACACATGTAGCTAGCACAGTTGAAGTGAGAAAGACCTAACTCACAAAAACCAAACATCTTAGATCCATCCAAACATGTAATACATGTGTTTGCAGCATTTTCCCAGGGTTGACATATAAAACATTCTTTCTTGACCAAAAAGGAGCTTTTTGTATTCAACAGTAAGAAAACCCACGCTCTATGATGCAAGATGATTTGTTTATGTAACACAGTTTAAGAAAATACATCTACATGCCAGAATTGTACAGCCTGGATCTAAAAATAGAAAAAGACAAAGCGAGCACAAAAGCCCTGTTTATAGCTGGTGCTAACATGGTTCCTTTGTCCTGATCTTATTGTCACACCCTGATCTGTTTCACCTGTCCTTGTGCTTGTCTCCACCCCCCTCCAGATGTCGCCCATCTTCCCCATTATCCCCTGTGTATTTATACCTGTGTTTTCTGTCTGTCTGTTGCCAGTTCGTCTTGTTAGTCAAGTTTACCAGCGTTTGTGCCTATCAGCGCCTGTCTTTTCCCAGCCTCTCTTTTTCTCGCCCTCCTGGTTTGTGACCCTTGCCTGTCCTAACCCTGTACTTGCCCACTTGACCACTCTGCCCGTCCCTGAGCCTGCCTGCCGCCCTGTACCTTTGCTCCACCTCTGGATTACTGAACTCTGCCTGTCGTCCTGTACCTTTGCTCCCACTCCGGATTATCAACCCCTGCCTGCCTTAACCTGTCGTTTGCCTGCCCCGGTGGTTACAATAAACATTGTTACTTCACAGAGTCTGCACTTGGGTCTTACCTTGATGCCTGAAACATATCTACATTCTGACTGTGCTCACATTTCCAGAAATGTGTCTACACATGGTATTAAGATTTTATTTTGATTTTACTAGGCAAGTCAGTTAAGGAAAAAATCGTATTTGCAAAGACAGCCTACCCCGGCCAAACCCGGATGACTCTGGGCAAATTGTGCTCCACCCTATTGGACTCCCAATCACTGCCGGATGTGATACAGCCTGGAATCGAACCAGGGTGGGGATGCCTCATGCAGTGCCTTAGACCGCTGCCCCACTCGGGAGCCCATGTGTCTATTATCCATCCACTGTGTCTGCATTGTGACCAGATATCCTGGTCCCTTCCTTTATGCAAATTATTTCACAGCTATTCTTTCAAAATAATATTTATTTATTGTAAGATGCTTATTGATGTAATCAGTTCAAGGTGCCACCTGTTAGTGATTTTAGAGGGCGGAATAATAACGATTTAAATGGTTTCTCTATCCAGATCTGTTTACACGTGCAAGATATCTAGACACAATGTGTGTCTGACTACATCTGGAGTTGGGCAGGATGATCTGATCACGATCGGATCACAATGTGTCTTTTGATTGTCTACAACTGTCTAAAAATGTGTCCACAATCAGAATATGGACAAGATCAGGACAAAGGACGCAAGTTAGAACCAGGTATAAACGGGGCTAGAGAGACCATGCAAAATTTAGCACCATCACACTGTTCCCTTTCTAAGAATAGCAACAGGAATGTTTCATTCTCAATCATAGATGGCCACTGTGCTTTGCTGAATGTCAATATGCTTCTCCTGACTGTTCTGAGTAACGGGGACAGCGACGGGCATACAGGGACTTACTGTTGGTATATTGGCCATATATCACAAATCCCCTCGGTGCCTTATTGCAATTATAAACTGTTTACCAATGTAATTGGAGCAGTAAAAATAACTGGTTTGTCATACCCGTGGTATACGGTCTGATATACCACGGCTGCCAGCCAATCAGCATTCAGGGCTCGAACCACCCAGTTTATAATTACATACATAACACACATAGGGATGGGGTTACATTAAGGCCCTGTTCAAATACTTTACAAAATACATACATTGTTTCCTTGAGATATACACAGATCTATAAGTAACTGGATAGGTGTAAGCAAGGTTACCACCCCGTTACTTTCACCATTACAATTTAGAGCCTGGGTTTCTTCAAGGAAGGAACGAAGGAAGGACGCATTCTTAATGTGTTGGAACAGGACCACAGGCTGTGCCTTGTTTTATTCATCACCACATATCTCAGCATGGGCTTCATCTTTAATTTGCTTGTTAATAACAGCGTTAATGTTCGTGTGGGGAAATAACATGGACATACTGTAAAATAACAAAGCTTACAAGATGCTCAAGTTGGCTGTTACTGTTATATTGGGATCCAGCTGAGGTTGTTTAAACCATCATTATTGCTTTTGAATCTCTATTCTTCAGAGCATTCCCTACTTAACTAAGATATGAGCTATTTTGAGACCTTCCTTATTGAATTTCTAGCTTATTTGTTCCCCCTCCAAACAGACACTCAGCAAGTTGGGGTAAAATGAATAAGAACAGGGTGAGTCTGGGAATGCCTATATACAGTACATAATACTGTATATACTGTACATATGTGTGTGTGTGTGTGTGTGTGTGTGTGTGTGTGTGTGTGTGTGTGTGTGTGTGTGTGTGTGTGTGTGTGTGTGTGTGTGTGTTTGGTTT
Source organism: Salvelinus namaycush (assembly GCF_016432855.1). NCBI lineage: Eukaryota > Metazoa > Chordata > Actinopteri > Salmoniformes > Salmonidae > Salvelinus > Salvelinus namaycush. Next base: position 37,697,797 of record NC_052327.1, read on the forward strand.
TGCCAACTTTGTGGGGAACAGAAGTCCTCACAATTTAGGTCTAGGTTTAGGGTTACAATTAGGGTTAGGGTTACAATTAGGTTTAATGGTTAGGTTTAGGGTTAGGAATTAAGGTTAGGGTTAGGGGTTTGGGGTTAAGGTTAGGGTTAAGTGTTAGGTTTAAGGTTTAGGGAAAATTAGATTTTGAATGAGGATGAATTGATTGGTCGCCACAAGGATAGTAAAACAAACATGTGTGTGTGTGTAGGTAACAACACCTCCGCCTCGCTGACTTTCAACATGGGGGGCCGTCAGGGGTGCGTGCTTAGTCCCCTCCTGTACTCCCTGTTCACCCACGACTGTGTGACTGCACACGACTCCAACACCATCCTTAAGTTTGCTGACGACACAACGGTGGTAGGCCTGATCACCGACGAGGATGAGACAGTCTACAGGGAGGAGGTCAGAGACCTGGCAGTGTGGTGTCAGGACAACAACCTCTCCCTAAATATCATAAAGACAAAGGAGCTGATCGTGGACTACAGGAAACGGAGGGCCGAGCACACTCCGATTCACATTGACGGGGCTGTAGTAGAGACGGTCAAGAGCTTCAAGTTCCTCAATGTCCACATCACTAAGGAGCTATCATGGTCCAAACACAACACCACAGTCGTGAAGAGGGCATGACAACGCCTATTCCCCCTCAGCAGGCTGAAAAGAATTGGCAGGAGCCCTCAGATCCTCAAAAAGTTCTACAGCTGCACCATTGAGAGCATCTTGACTGGCTGCATCACCACTTGGTATGGCAACTGCTCGGCATCTGACCGCAAGGCGCTACAGAGCGCAGTTCGTACGGCCCAGTACATGACTGGGACCAAGCTTCCTGCCATCCGGGACATCTATACCAGGCGGTGTCAGAGGAAGCCCTAAACATTTTCAAATACTCCAGCCACCCAAGTCAGAGTCTGTTTTCTCTTGTATCCAAAGTCATAACACTGCTGAAGAGTTAATTAAACGGCTACCCAGACTTTCTGCTTTTCACACCCTACCTAGTAGTACTTAAATCAATCAATCATCTAACCAAACCTACATGTACATGTTACCTCAATCAATCACCACCCCAACTACCTCATACCCCAGTACACTGATTCGGTACCGGTACTCCTTGTATATAGCCTATATATAGCCTCGTTATTGTTATTTTATTGTGTTACTATTTTCTTTTTCTGTAAATGTTCTTACTTTTTAACTGCTTGTTTTAACTGCTTTTTAACGGCTTAACTTTTTAAAGAGCTTGTAAGTAAGCATTTCACTATAAAGTCTACACTTGTTGTATTCGGTGAATCTAACAAATACAATTTGATTTGATTTGTGTGTGTGCGTGTGTGATTGGTCATATGTCATCATTAAACTTGGGCCTCAAACGAGTGCACTTCCAGGATGTAGGCTGAATGTCTAAACGACTCTGCGTCAGCTCTATACCTTGCACTGTAAGCATAAACAACCGTGATCTGATTCTGAAACCCACTAAAAAGGCCAATGTTCAAAGCTGAATGATAGTTCAAAAATGAAAACTGTTTGATATGAATATTTATTAAATATTGAAAATTCATACAGAAATAGTCATTTGTATTATTTCCAGTGGTATTCTTCTCTACTCCGAACAGTCAAAGCTGTAAGATGCCTGCTATCCTCAGGGCTTCATCCTGAACATAGATGATAATGCATTTTTCAGACAACTGAAATGGTTTCAAATATGGATTACATTTCTACTATATCTTATGGACGCCTTGAAGCGAGTCATTATCAATACAAGCATTTATAAGATGGATTTTGAGAGGTATTGGATAATTAGTATTGCAACATGGAAGAAATTGCAGGCCTGGGGCCACTCAATTTTCCTAATGTAAAGATTCAGCAACATTGACACAACAATCAGATTGAATTAATTGATATAAGATTGACTTTAAACGTTCTGGGCTGCTGGATAACACTTATGCCGGTTGGTTGATTGCTATAATTCCCCTTAACTGGGAGCTAGACAATGAGCATCCCAAATGGCATCCTATTCCCTACATAGTGCACTACTTTTGTTCAAAAGTACTGCACTACATAGGGAATAGGGTGCCATTCGGAACGTATCCACAGATTTGACTGTTCAGCTCATAACCCCTCTTATTAAGATCATTCCAACCTTAGAACTATAATGTCATTCTAGTTCTATGATTCCAACCACTGCTTCTGAAAGAACAATAGAAGACTGACATAGGAGGGGCTGTGCATGAATATATAAAAACAACTGAGCACTGACACATATTGAGAATCTGTCGTTCTATACGTTATCTGAAGGCATTGCACAATTCCAAGAGTTCCGTGACATTTTAAGGCAAAGTTTACATAGTATTTCTGAAAACACATAATGTCATAATAATATACAATATACCGGTGCATCTCCGTTATAGAAAATGATCCATGCAAAACATGATGCATGCTATTATGTAAAAACACTAGGGTATTAGTGTTATAACAGGCATTCAATAATAAATCACTTGATTATCACAGGTAAACAATGATCATGTCACGTGTAGAAGAATACATCGGCTTTCTGAGGCATTCAGATACTGTCAGTCAGCTCACAAAAAATGGAATAATCAAAGGTGAACGTTTACGTTCTGTTTTAGCTGTGCAGTCACTGGATCGGCCCCATCAAGCTCACGTTATCATCTTGGCAAAGTGACACAGACACACATCACATCATTGTCTGTGGGAAGAGGCAATGACATGTATTATTCATTAAAGCTGTTTTTATCAACAAGAAGTGTGGGGCTTGCTTGTTTGCCATATGAACACTTTCAGGGTTCTGTTCCAATAAATCATATTATGTTTTATACTCCTACATTTTCATAGACTCGAAGAGACCGTCTGTTTGGTTTCACACATATAGCAGTGTGCAAGTGCATGTGACAAACCAGACTGGTCTCACAGACTAGACATAACATATTAAACGTGGGGCACTCAAATGAATATGATATGTTACGTTTGGTATGGCTACATAAGATAGAAGGTTACTGAACCCTTTTAGCTAACCCTTCCCTTAAACCTAATACTTTAGCATAACTCTTAACCTTAACCCTAACCCTTAGTGCTGGCTAACGTTAGTGTTAGCCACCTATAAAACAGATGAAAATGAGCCTGAAATGAGTTTATTTCCCTAATTTAATAGCTGCATCATGAATATAGATCTATAGTTGACTGAAATGGATGGTAAACCAAGTGGGAGTGAAGTGATATTTCAATATAAAGCAGAGAACTGGCTGATAGTGTTGTTTATCTTCGAATGTTCCATAACATTTTCTGTAGAATGTTCCATAGACTGGTCTGTAGAATGTTCCATAGACTGGTCTATAGAATGTTCCATAGACTGGTCTGTAGAATGTTCCATAGACTGGTCTATAGAATGTTCCATAGACTGGTCTGTAGAATGTTCCATAGACTGGTCTATAGAATGTTCCATAACATTTTCTGTAGAATGTTCCATAGACTGGTCTATAGAATGTTCCATAGACTGGTCTATAGAATGTTCCATAGACTGGTCTATAGAATGTTCCATAGACTGGTCTGTAGAATGTTCCATAGACTGTTCTATAGAATGTTCCATAGACTGGTCTATAGAATGTTCCATAGACTGGTCTATAGAATGTTCCATAGACTGGTCTGTAGAATGTTCCATAGACTGGTCTGTAGAATGTTCCATAGACTGGTCTATAGAATGTTCCATAACATTTTCTGTAGAATGTTCCATAGACTGGTCTATAGAATGTTCCATAGAATGTTCCATTGTGTGAGAATATAAGACATGTTTGCTGTTAGTGTACCCTCTTCTCTAGAGGTTATGCACGTTTTTAATGCATGTTTCATACAGAAATACATATACAGTATGTACTGTATGTATACGTGAGTGTGTGAGATGAAGTTGACATCTTGTCGTGATAAATAATAAAATGCCCTAGCCTTCTGTTTGGGAGCAAGAGAGAGCCAGAGTCCCAGTCCTAGGCAGATGCTGTTCAACTCTCCAATGTGAAGCTTTAAAATGGAAGGTGCTGTTCTTGTCTGGTCATACTGTATCTAGTCTAGGCTGGTTTGGTCCAGTTCCATAGCAATATAATTATAATTATATGGTTACAGTCCGGTTTGGGACCGGGTCTAAAGTAGTGCACCATATAGGGAATAGGGTGCCATTTGAGATGCAGACAATGTTTTGGTGCTTTGACTTCTTACCACTACACTGTCATATAGAGCTGGGTGAAAAGTGACAGAGCATTTACCTGATTGAGTTTGAGTAATTCAACCCAACGAGAGAGAAATATGAACGCAAATAACAAACAAAAAATGTATTCACTAAGGTGTAACTAAGGCAGGGGGGTCAGTTGGGTATGGTGGTCACTCAAACACGTAAAGTAGGCAAAAAAAGTAGACTAATCCCATTCCAATCCCGACTAAAATGAAACCGCTGTTTAGTGTACTGGATGGCTAGCTTTAGGACCATGCAGAGTATCGCTCAGAGAGCAGCTGCCAGTCTGTGTGCCTTTTGTCTCACTTTTAGAAAAGCAGAGAGCAGAGATAGTGGCCGTGTTCAATCGGATCACTTTTGTCAAGTCCCTTTCAAAGTGTGTTGCATTATGGGGATAAAAATTCTCAGACTACATGTCGACTGCATGAACACTACAACAACCATGTGATCAAAGGTCATGAAGTTTCGATTGCAGTCGACTTACATTTTCTGCAGTTGCTCCTCACCAGCTGCAACTTTCAGCCATTGCCTGCATTGTGGGAGGCACTATTTGTCAGTCAATCATTAGTGTTTTTGTTTGACCCACATGAACGGGACCAAAGACGTGACTGAAACAGGAAGCAACTTTGCCGCAATTCATATGTGTACAGTGGAGATGTACAAATGAATGTGATATTTGCGTTTTTCTCTCCCCAATTGATAGTACAATGTACACACATATTTACATTTGTGTATGATATGGCGGTTGGAGACATGTTAATTTCGACAAAGGAACACTTTTATAAACAATGGCAACACTGCCATGTTGCACTGTGCCTTGCTGTTAGTAGTGTCCGACTTTCGGCTGTAGGAGATGCACCTCAGCTGACTTCACTTCCCAACTTTTGTCTGAAACCGGTTACTTCAGCCTTACCACTCTAACAAGCCCAGTGCCAGTTTGCTTTGCCAGTCAGCCATTTAGGTAGTGCGCGATTGCTTTTAATTTGATGTGGGCATTTGAACTCGGCCTTGTAAACCTTGCTGTAATATGATAGCCAGGGGATAATTGAATTGGGAATTGGGAGGTGGGGGAGAGCCCTCCTTTCCGGTGACCATTCAAAACCAAAAGCTATTTTATTGCTATTAAAAAATAGGTTGTGATAGGTGTAATGGCTAATTGATATTTTCTAATCGCAATTTTGGTTTCAAGTTTTCGTATGAAAATAAACACAACTGAACAACTTGTTATTTAGAGCATTTCCACATATTACATTTCCTGTTTTAGGCTTCAAAACAATAACAGTTGTAGGCTATAACAAATGTGCATTGTCATGCAGTGACAAAATGATAGGCCTAATTGAGATAATGCTAATTATTAATGATTATTATTATGAACTTTTTTTAAACTTGCTGTATGGCTACTTCCTCATCATCCTCTGCCTGCATCCCTAATCCCTACCTGTAGCCTACCTGCCTCTGGTGTAATGAATTTCCACCTCCCACTTTATCAGTCTTGCTTGTCCATCTTTCTCAATTAAAATTAGATGTTCTTAATGATCAATCTGGCTGGGAAAATATCATTAATTATTGCTAAGTTATTTAGCTATAGTGTGGATGCCTGGATGTTTATTTTATTTTATTTTAATGAGCACCGAGATAGTGCAACTACTGCTTAAGCAACGCAATTACATCAGACAGAGACAAGCTGGCCTGACGAAAAATGTGTGCGAGCTGCCCCCTCGTTGGCTACTATGTTACAATCAATATTCTCGGAACCACCTTGTTTATACAAAGTATTTCAATATTCTCTAAACTGCCTCGTTCGTTGATATGTTTCAATATTCTCAGAGTCACCTCGTCGACATTTTCTCATCCCTGGCGAGTAATGCAGACAGGCAAATTAAGAAATGAGCAGGAAGAGCACAAGACAATGTTGGTGAGAATCGTAGGAGATACTGTCTCAGTACACTGTATGCACCGTTCTACAAGGGTGACTTCATATAGCCTATAGCATTGGGACGGCAACCTTTTACATGTGGAGTGCCAATTTACAATAGTTATTCCACACAGATCTCGACAAACCATTTCTGTATGTACCACACTTTATGCACAGGGCCATTGTCATGCTGAAACAGGAAAGGGCCTTCCCTAAACTGTTGCCACAAAGTTGGAAGCACAGAATCATCTACAATGTCATTGTATGCTGTAACTAAGACCATTACTCCTCCTCCACCAAACTTCACAGTTGACACTATGCATTGGTGCAGGTAGTGTTCTCCTGGCATCCGCCAAACCCAGATTCGTCCGTCGGACTGCCTGATGGTGAAGAGTTATTCATCACTCCAGAGAACGTGATCCCACTGCTCCAGAGTCCAATGGCGGCGAGCTTTACACCACACCACTATAGCTGGCTACTAGACATAGGCGCTGTCCATTCAGCACCACGCCACGGAGCTCCACTATGCCTACCTGTACCGAGGCGCTGTCCATGTGGCAGTGCTGAATCACAGGTGGGGCCGTAGCTCCCTTTAAAAAGGCATGTGTAGATTTTCCTTTTGTATTTCGTGATTTTCGTCATTCTTTGTTTGTCTTCATGCATCCCTGTCGATTGTAGGTCTAAGTAAGTCTAAGTCCTTTGATTGTATGCCTTTTATTTCAATGCCTGTGTAGGATTTCTCTGGCATAGTTTGCATTCATGGTCAACTGTTTTATAGTCCGGTTAATTTCACACTGATGTTGGTGTTTGAAGTCGGCCTTGTTGTGACTTTATAGTGTGTATTATGCATCTTTTCATGCTGCACTGTATGCGGTTTTACACTAGTAAATTAGTCAATTTATGATGAGGTTGAGCAGTCTGTACACACCCTTCCACAGACCTTTAAACCTAATATTGCGGTGATAATTAATGGCTGGGGACATTTTTGTTTGTTTTTGCTGTTCTCCAATTACCATTTTAGAGTTTTTAAATTGTGTAGAAATGCATTAGTCCTAAAAGAGCTTCAACTTCCTTGGAGGGGGGAGGGGCTTTGAAATCACCCCCACCCCACTTTGCCATACACTAGGTTAATCTGAACTGAAGCCACTGAACCAAGGGTTGTTGCTATGAGGAAGGGCGATATTAAATAATGTTGAAATAGAAGGAAATAACCAGAGGATCTCATTTCTTGGTCAACTGCCAGGTTTTCTGAGCAAATTGAGAGTGGAAACTGGAATGGATCTACAAACTGACTGCAACTATATAAGTGCTCTAGGCTAGTAAAATGTTGAACGGAAATGTAAAACGTTTTCACTCAGTGAGAGACAAAGGCGACGTTGTGAACCAAAAGATAGACTGAAATATTACTGCTTAACATCCTGCCTTTCCAAAACACAAATACATCCATCCACAGGGTTTAGTGACATGATGTGAAGCAAGAGGTAGAAACTAAAGAGAGAATGCTCCTGAAAATACAAAACAACATTTTCCCACTGAGCTCCAGAGTCAGAGGACACACATGGAAGTGGTGGTGTAATTAACTGGTAAGTATGTTTTTGACTCCCATGCATGGATGGAGATTCCACTATTCCAGAATCCTTGTGAGCATGGCGACTGTGAATGTATCCAACGGATAGATTCTGCATCCCAAGAGGCACCCTACTCTCTATATAGTGCACTACGCTTGACCGGGGCTCTCAAAAGTAGTGCACTATGTAGGGTGCCATTTGGGATGCAGAGAGAGTAAGGCTGGTTTAGGCCCTGCTGTATTTGATAGGACCAGACTCTGAAGGGAAGGAAGTCCCCTTTGAGTCAAGGTAGGCGGACAACAGAGCGTAATATAGTGGGAAGATTATAGGTGGTGAAGGTACTGTCTTAAAAGGTGGTAGTTGTAAAATAAATGATCAGCTAGGAGGCCCTGAGTGCAGGACTTTAACTGCATGCTTCTCTACTAGGACTACAACATGCTCCGTAAAAAAGAAATAAACACTGCACATGGGATGGGGCTCCTGGGCTTGTCATCATCATCATCTTCGTCCTCTTCATCATCGCTACCACCAGTCTCTGTGGCTAAAAAAAGGAGAGCCAGAGAGCATCTGGAGTACAAATCAGAGAGAAATAAAAATGCGTCCACGAGTATGAATCCTCCTCGTCATCCTCAACTTTTGTAAACATTTAGAAAGAGACTGTTGGTGAAAGAGAAGTGAAGTTGAGAGGAAGAGTAGGACATAGAAATAACAGATCAGAAATGCGCTTCTGAAAGGTTCTCCACAGATTGGATGCTGCTCCTGGCTCGTCAATTACAGTCACTCACCCACCTCCTGGGTCAGACCAGTAAACTGCGTCCTCTGACCTCTAACCTCTCAGTGGAAGTCCTTCCTGAGGGACGATGGCGGTCTGTCCTCTCCACAGAAAGGGCTGACCAATGCCACGGATGATGGAATCCCAGAGTCCACAAAGGTGCAACATGAGCGTGGAAATGACTCCAGTGAGGAAGAAGAAGAAGCTAAAGAGGAAGAGGTCGAGGGGGGGCGTCTTACCCTTCAGATTCGGCTGACCCGTCGGGTGAGGAGGGGGTGCAAGGCGGGGGTGGGGGTGTAGGCAGGGGGACAGGGGCCTGGTTTGATGCCCCTGGTCCTCATGTAGGAGAGGAACTGGTCAGGGATCTCAGCCAGGACCTCTTTGGCCAAACGGGCCATACTGAGAATGTGGTTCCCCCTGCGGTCGATGTAGTCACGGAACGGAACAAACTGGATGGAGAGAAGGGGGGAGGAAGAGAGATGGAGAAGAGGGGAGGAAGAGAGAAGGAACGGAGAAGAGGGGAGGAAGAGAGAAGGAACGGAGAAGAGGGGAGGAAGAGAAGGAGTGGGGGAGACAGTAAGAGAAAGAGTACAGTGGTTCCATTAGAAAATAATATGGTAGAGAAGTGGTGTAGAGGAGGAGAAAGACAGAATATATGTGAAGATACAGGGAGAAAGACAGACTACATGTGAAGATATGGGGAGAAAGACAGAATACATGTGAAGATATGGGGAGAAAGACAGAATACATGTGAAGATATGGGGAGAAAGACATAATACATGTGAAGATAATCCATAATACCTGAACAATATCTCTCTCTGCGAACCTCCCTTGAGATGAGATCCTCTCTTCGTCTCCATCAAGCTCAATCATTTCTGAGAAGGAGAGAGAGAGAAGCACATCAGTCAGCCATACCATGTCAGGACAAAGCCCACATCAATATGTCAACATCATCAGTGCCACAGAGCATGACACATCGTTGACTACACATGCTGCACTATCGTCCGTGTGCATGAACTACACACACTACATTACCACAGAGAGCCAGTTAGCATGCTACACGAGATGACACTGTTTCATTGCCTGCCATGCAATGTTGTTTGAGTACAGAAAATGTGTGTGTAGAGCCGTGAAATCCTTGGTTGTAAGTTACTGCACAGTACTGGGTGAGTGATGAACCAGCCTGGTCTTAGAGCAAAACCATTTAGTAAGATATGTTACTTTACATTAGGTTACATTACTTTGACAAGACGTAACATAGTAAACATACACTACCGTTCAAAAGTTTGGGGTCACTTAGAAATGTCAATTTTTTTGTCCATTAAAATAACATCACATTGATCAGAAATGCAGTGTAGACATTGTTAATGTTGTAAATGACTATTGGAGCTGGAAACGGCTATTTTTTTAATGGAATATCTACATAGGCATACAGAGGCCCATTATAGGCAACCATCACTCCTGTGTTCCAATGGCACGTTGTGTTAGCTAATACAAGTTGATAATTTTAAAAGGCTAATTGATCATTAGAAAACCTTTTTGCAATTATGTTAGCACAGCTGAAAACTGTTGTGCTAATTAAATAAGCAATAAAACTGGCCTTCTTTAGACTAGTTGGGTATCTGGTGTATCAGCATTTGTGGGTTCGATTACAGGCTCAAAATGGCCAGAAACAAAGAACTTTCTTCTGAAACTCATCAGTCTATTCTTGTTCTGAGAAATTAAGGCTATTCCATGCAAGAAATTGCCAAGAAACTGAAGATCTCGTACAACGCTGTATACTACTCCCTTCACAGAACAGCGCAAGCTGGCTCTAACCAGTATAGAAAGATGATTGGGAGGCCCCGGTGCACAACTGAGCAAGAGGACAAGTACATTAGAGTGTCTAGTTTGAGAAACATACACCTGAAAGTCGAATGTAATATATCATACTAAACGGGTAAAATGCGATCAAGACGTAGGATACTATACATCCTACAATTTGTATTATATTGTACGACCACTATTACATTGGTAGGCCAATCTAATGTAACCTAGCGTAAAGTAACATATCAAACTAAATGGGGTGGCATGGATTTTAGTAAAATATCATACATTTTGCTTTGAGACCAGGTTGCAGCCCAGCCGGGTGTGGTGAAATATGTGGTGGGATATGTACAGCACAGCAGGTTGGTGGCACCTTAATTGGGGAGAACGGCTCGTGGTAATGACTGGAGCGGAATAGGTGGAATGGTCTCCAGGTCTCCAGGTGTTTGATGCCATTCCATTTGCTCCGTTTCAGCCATTATTATGAGCCGTTCTCCCCTCAGCAGCCTCCACTGATGTACAGATCCAGGATCTTAATTTTAGCCTGTTTGCTAAAGCAGGAAAATAATCCTGCAGCATCAAGATTTTTTGTTGTTGTTGTAGGCATTGATATATTTTTTGTAAGGGAAAATCAAGTTTGATTTTGAAAATACAAAACTTCAGAAGCCTTTTTAAACCTCAAATACACTACAAGTTTTAAATGTCCTTCATTGCAGGAAAGTTCTCTTGCAACAGGGTGATCAAATTAAGATCCTACATCTATATAAGGGAAAGCAACCATGTGTAGTAGAACAGGGAGGGACATCATGCTACTGTGCACATTGACTTTGTAAGCGTGATAATCTTAAAGGACTGTTGACTTTAAAAGGCTAATTGCTCATAAAGAATGAATGTGTTTATCATGGAGCTGGAGTGTTTTATGAATTGTAAACATGTCTTTCCTATGATAAGAGATGAAAGTCGAGGACTTGGTCTGTTACTACAAAAAGGTGAAGGGAAATGATGACACATTTCTGTAGAACGTTGGGTCAAATGAGCATTGACATTTAGAAAAATAAACAATGTGGGGGATGGGAAGCAAATGAGAGAGAGATATGAAAGAGTGAGATAGAAAGGGAAAGGAAAAGAGAGGGATAGCCGGGTGAGGGGAGCGATAAGGAGAGGGAGGGGTAAGAAAGAAGGATAGAAAAAGGAAAGGTGAGAAGCAGAAGAGAGGGAGAACCGGGTGAGGGGCGCAATAATGGATTTAACGAAGGGAAGAGATTAGAAACACAAATGTGTGCATATACACACACGGGTGCACACACACACACACACACACGGGTGCACACACACACGCACACGGGTGCACACAAACGGGTGCACACACACACAAACACACGCACACGGGTGCACACACACACATTCCATTATTCCTTTCTTACCATTAAATTCCGCCGGTCCAACCCCGACAATTATAATTGACATGGGCAGAGTAGCCGCCTTTGGAGGTGGGGGGAGAGAGAGGGAAAAAAATAAAGAGAAAGAGAGGTGTCAACGAAAAAGAGAGCTTGAGAAAACAAGTTCCTTTCAATGTCAACGTCAATAACCATCGTTATCTAAAACGCCACAGGAGAAATACCTCCAATTATTGACACTACTGTACAAGTTCTCCTTCTCAGAGAAAAATGGTAGAAACTGCCTGTCATAAAGTGGTCAATGTTTTCCAATTCTGCTCCTTTATGTGGTTTGGCGCCCACATTTTGCCAAGCCTTTGTAGGATTGTCACCTCTCTCATTTCATGCATGTACAACTTGTGTTTAAACCCCAGCCGGCCTGACAGCTTATAAATTAACCCTATTTCCATCTCCACCCATAGCGGACACCTATTGCATTGCAATTTTGAGTGGATAGCCATTTGCCAAAGGCTGGTGAGAAAGAATGATAGATAAACACATCACTATGTTTCATAACTTTGTATTGCCATTTAGGTGAACATTAAATTGGCAGAGATATGAGGAACATCTATTTCTGGGGTTGCTTGAAACTCATAGTTCTCATATCGTACCCCACAATCACATTACAGTACGTAGGGGAAATTGTTTAACGAAAAGCAGCGATTTCTATCTCTATGTAACACAATTTTTGAGTCAGGGCATTCCAAACAGCATTACATCAACGTAGACAGACAGACATTAAACACTATCAACGTTGGTCCACCCACCAAGAATGACTGGGTAAGTGGTACCGTAAGTGGTGGTGGAGTTGAACGTTGAAGGTCTACTTCTTAATTTGAAAAACAACAAAATCCAGACCCGCCACTTGGTTTGCTATAAATGTAGCTGGGGGATGGGGCTGGATAAATGTAACCACTCTAACTCATGAAGATGTGTAGGCTATAGCATCAATTTTACATGTATAAAAATGTCGGAAAAAAGATTGTAAGAGTGGGCCTTTAATTAATAGTAAGTTTGAGATGTCTTACATTTACGATAGACTCTTTGGTCTGAGCCATGTCGGTGATGACGCCGTCTGAGATGATAAGGAGGATGAAGTACTGGGAGCCGTCTTTCACTGATTGTGCATACCTGGAGGGGGGGGAGCGAGAGAGAGAAGAGGGGAGGGGAGGGGGGAGCGAGAGAGAGGAGAGGAGAGGAGAGGAGAGGAGAGGAGAGGAGAGGAGAGGAGAGGAGAGGAGAGGAGAGGAGAGGAGAGGAGAGGAGAGGAGAGGAGAGGAGAGGAGAGGGGAGGGGAGGGGAGGGGAGGGGAGAGAGAATGAGAAGAGAGGAGAAACAGCGAGGTTGGTGGGAGGAGAGCAGGGAGGAGAGCAATATGAGTTGCAGCGTGTAATCAATAATACTGTAATCAATAATACTGTAATTCGCTCTGGATAGGAGCGTGCCCTAAATTACTACAATGTCAAATGTCATAAATCAATTAACTAAATGTATCTATGAAGCAGGGGTTGGACCCGATTCAGGGAACAGAACCGAAAACCGAAAAAAATATACTGTTCTAGAATAGAAACATTATTTTAAAAGCATGGGCAATAACGTTATTTTACGGTCCGGCATTTGTTTCAGTCCCACAAAAAATGCAACAAGCGCCTATGCAAAGCCCTGACTTATTCCAGTGTCTGCCTGCCAGCTGGAAATCTTTGCCAGTGTGTGTGTGTATGTATGTATGTGTGTGTGTATGTGTATGTGTATGTGTATGTGTATGTGTGTGTGTGTGTGTGCGCTGTGTGTGTGTGTGTGTGCGTGTGTGTAGGCAATCTGCCCCGCCCCCCCCTCATGTCCCTCCCCCTCTGAAGCATGGACTACTGTAGCCTACTGACGTTACAAGCGTGATTCAGAAATTAGAGAGATATTTTTTTATTACAGAAGAATGGATTCAGTTTTTCCAATGCTAGTTAAGGACACTATAGTTATCATTATTCATTGGATTTATTAACCACAAAAAAAAGGCGTGTTTTTAATTGTGGTGCCGCTCTGCACACACAAGCTCGTTAGCTAGCTAGCTTTTGTCCAACATTAAGCAAAAATACTGGTTCTGTTCAGAACGGAATGATTGGAAAACAATGTAGGTTCCAACCCCTGCTATGAAGCATATTTTGTGTTAGCCTATGACCACTCTTTCACTAATCTATCTACTCTCATGCATGGACCGCTAGTCAAATCAAATCAAATGTTATTGGTCACATACACATGGTTAGCAGATGTTAATGCGAGTGTAGCGAAATGCTTGTGCTTCTAGTTCCGACCGTGCAGTAATATCTAACAAGTAATCTAACAATTTCACAACAACTACCTTATACACACACACAAGTGTAAAGGAATGAATAAGAATATGTACATATAAATATATGGATGAGTGATGGCCAAACGGCATAGGCAAGATGCAGTAGATGGTATAGAGTACAGTATATACATATGAGATGAGTAATGTAGGGTATGTAAACATTATATAAAGTGGCATTGTTTAAAGTGACTAGTGATACATTTATTACATCCGATTTTTTATTATTAAAGTGGCTAGAGATTTGAGTCAGTATGTTGGCAGCAGCCACTCAATGTTAGTGATGGTTTGGTCAGTGGTTTGGCTGATGGTTGAGACCCAAATCTGGCCCATACCTGGACTGTAACCCTGGGGGGTGCATACCATCTGAGTGGCAAATAAATACAGCCACACGTATTGGGAGTATGACCATCTCGTTGGACACTGGAGACACTTCTTTGGGTGAAAATGTTTTTTCCTCAGTGTGTTTTGGTAACACTGAGAATAAATGAGCTATGAACGGCAAGGCTATTCTTAGGCCATGTGGGCGGTCTGACCACACCGGGAAATAGATGGGAGTTGAGGAGCGAAGAGGGATGGGGGAGATAGCTTGTTACAGTCAATCTTGTGTGTGTTTATAGATGATTGGGTAAGATTTCCCAATAGTGAATATCAAGTAGAGCATGTATGGCACGGGGACACTGCACACTACGGGGAGACAGCGAGGCACCGAGTCCAATTCTCTTCTGCTCGGATAAAATGACCATTAATCACAATGTCTCCCATAGCGTCTGTCTACTGGTCAATCGTGCAAAGCCTTATTTGTTTTCAACAACCACCAACCATTCTCTCTGCATGCAACGTTGAATGAATACTTTTGAAGGACAACATTGAATAACTTTGGATGCAGAGGAGGAGAAGACCTCTGACCGCTTGCAGTTTATTTTATTGCTGTAATAAGTAAGGGATTACGTTGGAAGCTGGAAGGCCATGTATTATCCTCGTATTGTGTGTGACCCTTTTGTCATAAAAAATGTTTCTTCTTCATATAAAGGCACCGGTGTGATGTTGTAATCTAATCTGAACTAGGTTCTCGCATCTATTTGTGTGATGGTGAGGAGATGTGACATTAAGGGTGCGTCCTAAACTGCACCATATTCACTATATATAGTGCATTCATTTGGACCAGATCCTATGGGACCAATTGGGACGCACACTTAAAGCTGAAATCCAATAAAGGGAGAAACAGCGCCACTGTTCGCCCCCCCCCCCCCCCCCCCCCCCCCCCGCCCTTGTTATTGTTTCGTTGTGTTGATGAAATGGAGGAGAGGAGCATGCAATTATGTCCGACAAAAAAAAAGTAAAGTAAAACAGTAACTTCTTTGTTGTGATATCATAAACGGACGTGGCAGTTTCACCAATCATTTAGAAGAAAAAGAAACGCACACCTATTTAGGCGAGGTGCTGGCTAGCGGAGTAGAAAACGTAAAAATAAAGGAGAGCCGCACACTCTAGGAGCTCAGATGCAAAAATATTTAATTTACCAAAGTTTCGACAGGCAAGCTGTCTTCATCAGGGTACAATCACAGACACTGCGGGATGACTCGTTTATATATAGTGTCAAGCCACACAGGTGTCTGTAATCATGGCCAAGAGTGGCCTAATATCATTGGTTAATTTCTCAAATATTAAAATGGCATAGAAAGAGCAGCATACAATAAATACAAATGGATAGCATACGATCATAGACTCACTTAAGACCACACAAGCCTACAAACAACCACAATGGCAAAGTCACAACAATCACAAGAATGGCTTCAGATCAAAGTCCACGTTGAGACCGAAGGGAGCAAGGGTCTTTAAGTTAAAGATCCAAGCAGCCTCTCGTTTTAACAATAAATTATCAAGGTCACCCCCTCTCCTAGGGAGGGTGACATGTTCGATGCCAATATAACGCAGAGACGAAATTGAGTGGCCTGCCTCCAAAAAGTGGGCCGCAACTGGGTAGGTCAAGTTTTTGCACCTAATGGTGCTACGATGCTCTGAGATACGTACTTTTAATGCACGCTTTGTTTTACCCACATCATTTTTACCACAAGGACAAGTTATAAGATAAATAACTGCCTTAGTGGAGCACGTGATAACGCCTTTGATTGGAATCTTTTTCCCTGTTTGTGGGTGTTTGAAGGATCTGCATTTATAAGTGCCATTGCATTGAGCACAGCCATTACACTTATAATTTCCATCCAGTAGGGGCGCAAATAGACGTTGTTCAGGAATATCTTGGGGTGGTAAATCAGAGGGAACCAACTGATCTCTGAGATTTCTGCCCCGCGAAAATACGACCAAGGGGAGGTCCGAAAACACATTACCGAGACTATCATCGGATTTTAGAATGTGCCAATGTTTGTGAACGATTCCCTTAATTTGTTCAGAGTGCTTTGAATAGCGGGTAGTTAGAATGCAAGAATGCGTCTTTTTGCGAGACTGCCCTTGAAAAAGGTCATGTCTCGTTTTGTTTTGAATTTTCTCAATGGCAATATTAATCTGATCATTTTTGTAGCCCCTCTCCTTGAACTTTCTTTGCGACTCAGCCATATTTCACCAATCATAGCTTAAGCTACTGCTTTCATGTGTGGTTACTTACTGTTCTGTGAGTGGGTGTGAAAAGAGTGTTCCTTTCTGATCCCCGTCTGACAGGCAGACCTATGTTGACCTTTGATCTCCACGGTATGCTCAGCGGTTGCACACAAAGCGCAAACGATTTTCTCAAACTGAGAAGACAAGACGTGTGTTTGTGCATGTGTACGTGCCTGCGTGCGTGGGTGTTTGTCCGTGCGTAGGTGTGCGTGTGTCCGGGTGTGTTCATGCCACCACAGTTAGTATTGATTTCAGTGGGACGGCTGAGCTATTACAGCATTTATTTTCATCTGGTCTTTCCCTGGGGAGTCACAGGTCACTGTGGAACACACAGGGGCTATCTATTGATCATAGCAGGTTATTGTACCACACTGAAGGACCACAGTAGGAGTTCAATGGAATCGCACTGGGAATGCTCTTTGTACATGGTGGTTAGTTCTGGTGTGTGTGTGTGTATGACCTACAGTACCTGGCCACGTGGTTGATAACAGGGGAGAAGTGTGTGGGTCCGTAGAGGCGGACAGACTTGAGGCTCTGGTAGTAAGCCTCCATCACTCCCTCAATCCCACTGCAGTATGGGTTCTGAGGGTTCCCGTTCTGTACAGGAACACACAGAACAAACAGGAACATGAGCGAGACAACTTAGAAAGCTCTCTCTCTCTCTCTCTCTCTCTCTCTCTCTCTCTCTCTCTCTCTCTCTCTCTCTCTCTCTCTCCCTCCCTCCCTCTCCCTCTCCCTCTCCCTCTCCCTCTCCCTCTCCCTCTCCCTCTCCATGCATTCCATTGTTAAAAGGCTGACTCGGTAAATCCTTAATGCCTAGATGAATGCATATGGGGCCTGTCGTGGTCTCAGGCTGGGCCCCTCTGGGGAGAGTGTTCCCCAACTGAGCAGCTGGAATGACTGCCAGCCCCCAGGGCGGCATGGGCGCTACATCTGGATAGGAAGAGTTAGGACAGGAACTACTAGTGAACTACTTATGACCAGAGCCTAAGGGGTCATTTATCAGTTCTCTCTCCACCAGCCTCCACTGGTCCAGAACCAGGACCGACGAGAGAGTGGCAGGTAAGAAGGAGGGATAGATGGATGTAAGGATGGATGGAGGTGTCTCCTGTCTCCTCACCAGAGCGAACTCGTGTGAGACGCGTCCGTCCGGGGGCAGCTTGGCTCCGAAGCCCAGAGCAGGGAACATCTTGTCACTGTCGTAGTCCTGGATGATCTCCCCCACGGCCCTGAGAGCCATGGCATAGGCATTCAACTGGTACGGACTCATGTAGTGGAGGGAGGTGGGCTGAGACGGGTTGCCTGGACACAAACCCAACACAGTAGAACTGAGGTCCACACTATTGTGTAGTTGGAAAGAGGGGATGCTGTCCATACATTGAAAAAGATTAAGCAGCTTTCTACCATTGAGAATTGTCTTGAAAAAAAGCCTTGTAGCTGTAACGCTGGCGGTACAAATTGTTCCTTCTTACCCTTTGTCTTAGGTTTTCTGACACCAACATTCAAACACATGGACATTACCTTACTGCCACACAGGCACAGGGTGTAACAAGAACTAAAAACAGATTGAGACACACTCACCATTTGATGCTGTGAAATCAATTGCCACCGTGAAATTAATCTGAGTCCTACAAGACAAAAGCAAACAGTGAAGATATTGAAGCATCAGTTATACTACATTCAATTACATCACGATTCAAAGCGATCCGACTAACTCAATTAATTGACAAGGGGTTATGAGTTATCAGTAACTGCTGTCCCCTGCAAAATGAACATAGGCCTACGAGCTGATTAGTAATCCACTCAGCTAGGAGTTTGTTCCTACCTTCAATTACCACTAGGGATGTAAATGAGCTTAAGGTAGATAAAGAGGTTACCATGGAAATAGTTTCAGTTAAATTAGTATAACCTATTGCAGTAATACATTATGTACTTTACAGTAGCTGCTTGGAAATAAAATGGGATGGGGTACACAGTCAAAATGAACAATACAACATGGAAAGCTAGTACTAAACGTTTTAACACAGATCTAGGGACAAGCAATGGAAATTAGGTGTAAGCTAAAGAGTGATGGTGCAATGCATCTGACTGTTGTGTATTCAATGTGTCCCTATTCAAATTCAACTTTTATTCAATGTGTCCCTATTCAAATTCAACTTTAATTCAATGTGTCCCTATTCAAATTCAACTTTTATTCAATGTGTCCCTATTCAAATTCAACTTTAATTCAATGTGTCCCTATTCAAATTCAACTTTTATTTAATGCGTCCCTATTCAAATGAGACTTTAATTCAATGTGTCCCTATTCAAATGAGACTTTAATTCAATGTGTCCCTATTCAAATGTAACTTTAATTCAATGTATCCCTTTTCAAATGTAACTTTAATTCAATGTGGCCCTATTCAAATGAGACTTGAATTAAAAACAAAACTTTGTAACGTACCCCCCTTTGATGTAGTCCAGGAAGGTGAGCTCCATGTCCACCAGGCAGGACAGCAGGGTTACCTGGCAACATGTTCGGAGGTTAAAGGGATACTTTTTGAAGTTTTAGCTTATTTCCGACTTTATAATAAGCCTAAAACTTTATAAAAGTGAACTATCCCTTTAAAACACATTGGGATTTCAGTGGAACTACAGTATTACCACACCTATTTCAACAGTACATAGAGTACACCATAGAGTACACCATAGAGTACACCTATTTCAACAGTACATAGAGTACACCATAGAGTACACCATAGAGTACACCTATTTCAACAGTACATAGAGTACACCATAGAGTACACCATAGAGTACACCTATTTCAACAATACATAGAGTACACAATATAGTACACCTATTTCAACAGTACATAGAGTACACCATAGAGTACACCATAGAGTACACCTATTTCAACAATACATAGAGTACACCATAGAGTACACAATATAGTACACCTATTTCAACATGGCACAACAACCATAGAAAAGTTGGCAACAGCACACAGAGTGCAGGATTAGACTCGTCTTTCAACAGTGACTCCTTTGGGCTATGAACAGGCACAGATAAGTGCAGAATCACATTGATAGAATCCCATTAAGGGAGTGCTAGGGTTGAAAGGTAGGTGGAGTAGAAGAGGGTATTAACTCACTGTTCCTGAGTTGAGGTATCTCTTCTTCTTCTTGTCTCTCTTCTTCTGATTTACCACCTGCAGAGAAGGAGAACAGGGCTTGGTTCAATTCGTCTCGTTGATCTTAAGTTGAAAATAAACCCTGTCTAACTGAATTCTGTTCCTCAATCTAATAGGTTTGACTAGGCCATGAAAGCAGATGGATGCGGGAGAGCAAAGGTTATTGCTTAGACAATTAGTGCAATACCCTGGAAGGTTCATTGTTTGGGTAAACAGCTGAGACAAGGTTGTGTGTGTGTGTGTGTGTGTGTGTGTGTGTGTGTGTGTGTGTGTGTGTGTGTGTGTGTGTGTGTGTGTGTGTGTGTGTGTGTGTGTGTGTGTGTGTGTGGACGTGCTTAACTATTCTTGTGGGGACCAGAAGTCCCTACAAGAATAGTAAACGAACAAAAAGTTGACCAGCTGGGGACATTTTGTTAGTCCCCACAAGGTCAAATGCTATTTCTAGGGGGTTTAGGGTTAAGGTTAGAATTAGTGTTAGGGTTAGAATTAAGTTAAATATTAAGGTTAGGAGCTAGGGTTAGTTGTAGGGTTAGGGTTAGGAGCTAGGGTTAGGTTTAGGGTTAGGATAAAGTTTAGGTTTTTGGGTTAGGGTTAGGGTTAGGGTTAAGGTTAAGGTTAGGGTTAGGGTAAGAGTACGGGTTAGGTTTAGGGTTAGGGGTTAGGGAAAATAGGATTTTGAATGGGACTGAATTGTATGTCCCCACAAGGTTAGCTGTACAAGACTGTGTGTGTGTGTGTGTGTGTGTGTTTGTGTGTGTGTGTGTGTTTTACCTCATAGGTGTGGAACTGTGACTGGCCTCTTGACATCTCCCTGTATCTGGTGCTGAACTCCCCAATGAAGTCATGCCTGGATGAGCAAACACACACATTGAGAACATTTACATACACACTAATAAATCGATATTAAACTGATTATGGCAGTAGGCTGAGTATGGCATTAGTCATGTAAACACCTTACTCTGCTTATCTTAATTGGCGTAAGGTCATAATCGAAATCAGCATACGCCGATTAAAACACCTGGTTTTCTGAGCAATCTTTCGAATTACATGTAAACAGCTAAATGGGCGTTCAAGCGTTGTATTTGATCTGTGCATGTGGCAGCACTGTTCTTCTTGTAAAGCATGCAAACGTTTTAAACAAACTATTATATTCATCTGACTATCCACAATAATCGTATTATTGTGTGCATGCAACAGTACTCAGTGTCAGACACCCCTGAACAGGTTTGGTACCTACCAGCTGTGACCTCATCCTCCCAACCTCCTCATCCATCACAGTGGAGAGTTATTGTTTCTCATAGAGATACAATATATTTTGTCTATTTAATTCAATGCCATATCATCAATGTCTGTATTTTTGTGGCTGCCCATATAGTGTGTTGTCTCATAAATGATCATGTGATAAAAAGTGGCGTATGTGTACCTGCCTGCATGTAAGTGTGCATGTGTGTGTGTGTGTGTGTGTGTGTGTATATGTGTGTCTGAGACAGTACCTACCCTCCATCTCTGTCCCAATCATACACCTCCACCTTTATGCTTCTGAGAGACAGAGAGACAGAGACAGAGACAGAGACAGAGACAGAGACAGAGACAGAGACAGAGAGAGAGAGAGAGAGAGAGAGAGAGAGAGAGAGAGAGAGCGAGAGAGCGAGAGAGAGAGAGAGAGAGAGAGAGAGAGAGAGAAATTCCATTAGAAAAAACAATTAGTGTGCTGATTGAGAATCTCTGTTTAAAAGTGAAGCGCTCATCTGTGTAAGAAGATGGTCCGGCTCTAAGAGGACTGCTCTCAGGAAGTTATGTCTGCTATTGGGATTCAATATGCGAAAGATTGCAGGAGTCACGGGTCGCAAAATATAATGATTGTAGCAGCAGCCACTGCTTTGTACCTGAATCCTAATGTGGTTCTAGAAATGGTCTGTGGTCAACTATAAAGTACAGAGGAATACTGATACCTAGTTATTTGTGGGTTGTGGTTTGTTTCTGTTGCTTAGTGATATAGGCAGACATCACACCCAAGAGGCCTAGCTAGCTCTGGTCATTCCTATAAAGTGGATTGCATTTATTATAGTAATACATTTGATTTATATAAATATTTTATAACTGGAGTGTATACATGTTAATGTAGAGTAGAAGGGAGGAAGTCATTCCATCTAGAACAAATCTCCGCCATTCTCCATTTTATTTCAAAGTGCTGAATCTATGCATCTGTCATTTACAGTACCTGTATCTCTGGTATCAGTTACCTGCATCTCTGGTATCAGTTACCTGCATCTCTGGTATCAGTTACCTGTATCTCTGGTATCAGTTACCTATCATAATCTCCGTTGCACAGGGCCTTGACAGGGATCTTGAAGGCCTGCCACACTGGGTCCAGAGTGTTCTTTACAACCTCAGTCTTATGGCAGATAGTAAACCTAGAAACACACACACACACACACACACACACACACACACACACACACACACACACACACACACACACACACACACACACACACACACACACACACACACACACACTAGTTACAGCATTGGAACCCTTTCGAGACATCATAGACTCAGTTTTCCAACTCAAACTTTGCTATGTCTGTTTACATTTGTTTTCTTAATTAGTATTAAGTTTGTCATTTTTTTTTGTCTTTAAAAATCTAAACAAAACAACAACAACAACAACTGCTCTTAAACAGCACGCAGTGACCAGGTGGTCAGGACGGGCAGGCAGGAGACAGGCAGCATACTGCTGCCCTGGAGCTGGCCATTTAAACTGCTTCAGTTAATACCCAGCTGCACAAAAGCCGTATGCGTTAAGCGCAAAACAAAGGGAGTCCGCTTTCATAAAAACATCTGCTGGACAAGAACATCTCATACAACGTGTGCTCAACTCAGTCTCAACGACCTGTTCCTTTTCTTTTCCTCTCCTTTCATTCTCTTTATCTCCTCTCATCCTCTCTTTCACGTCCACTCATCCCTCACCACCTATACGCTCTGTGTCTGTCTCAGCTGGGATGTATAGGACATGGACGTTATTATTTACCATACATGTGACCATATAATATTGCTATTTGGAGAGTGTACAGTATTTGTTCATTGTCTACAGGCCTTTTTCCCACTGTGTATGGGCAAACACCAAATATAGTACAGTATCTGGGTGTGTTTTGTACGACTTAGAGTAAAAAAACTAACATATTTTGAATTACACTTTACAAACGTTAGTGGATGCAAATTAATCCATTTTTGATTCGATTTTGTAAGATGTTTTGTACAAAATGGAAAACTGGATCAACAATTGACAACTTACGATCCGTCCTCATTACTGCGGTAGAAGACCAGAAAAGGATCAGACTTCCCAAAGAAGTCTTTCTTGTCCAACTTGTTCCCACAGAACTGCAGCATCACTGACTCCTAGAGAGACCAGGTTACAGATGAATGGAACAGCCAGACAGTCAACACCACAGTCAGGAACCAGTTTTGATTGACTGGGGGCCTCAGTATTGTAGGGAATTCAGGGGTTAGCCCTGACCGGGACTCGAATCTGGGTCCAGTGACTGTCACCCTAACACCTTAGCCCTTATTTCAAGAGATCCGAACTTCTTAATGACGAGGTCGATGTACAGTGCCTTTAGAAAGTATTCAGACCCCTTGACTTTTTCCACATTTTGTTACCTTACATCCTTAATTCAAAAATGTATTAAATTATTTAAGTTCCTCATCAATCTACACACAATACCCCATAATGACAAAGCAAAAACAGGTTTAGACATTTTGCTAATTTATTACAAATAAAAATCTGAAATATCACATTTACATAAGTATTCAGACCCTTTACTCAGTACTTTGAAGAAGAACCTTTGGCAATGACAACATCATCGAGTCTTCTTGGGTATGACGCTACAAGCTTGGCACACCTGTATTTGGGGAGTTTCTCCCATTCTTCTCTGCAGATTCTCTCAAGATCTGTCAGGCTGGATGGTGAGCGTTGCTGCACAGCTATTTTCAGGTCTCTCCAGAGATGTTCGATTGGGTTCAAGTCCGGGCTCTGGCTAGCCCACTCGAGAATAGTCAGAGACTTGACCCGAAGCCACTCCTGCGTTGTCTTAGCTGTGTCCTGTTGGAAAGGTTGTTGTCCTGTTGGAAAGTGAACCTCCACCCCAGTCTGAAGTCCTGAGCGCTCTGGAGCAGGTTTTTATCAAGGATCTCTGTACTTTGCTCTGCTCATCTTTCCCTCGATCCTAACTAGTCTCCCCAACCACCATGCATCACTGTAGGGATGGTGCCAGGTTTCCTCTAGATGTGACGCTTGGTATTCAGGCCAAAGAGTTCAATCTTTTTTTTTATAAGCTTAATATTGCAGAAAGATTGTTGCTTCCATCAATGTAATTGCCTGCATCATTTCCAATCCCCCATATCTTTTTTTAGTAAATATATATACCCATATACATACACATACATACCCATACATATAACATATGAACACATAAACATTCATACATATACATACATAAATACATACATGCACATACCTATATAGACATACATATGTTTCTTTTTAGAATATACCTTTATTATTCCCCGCAAACCCTACCACCCCTCCCCCAATTGGAGTAAACTAATTAACAATAACATTTAGGCTTCTACCTTCTGTTTATACATATTATACACATTTTACAGACACAATCTATTTTACAATAGTTATATTTTGTTTGTTTTTAGTCCTTCCTCTATTTCTGATGTCCATCCAGTTTGATTTCTATTTGTAACTGTGCTATTTCACGAAATATCTGAACCTATATACATTTTACAGACCCTGTATGTTTTACATTGGTTATCTTGTTATTAGTCCCACCCTTCAGCTCCATTCAACCCCTCCCATCTATCTCTTAACACCATCCATTTTGGATTTCTAATTGCCATATATTTTTCAACTGTGCTGTGATGCTTCACAAAAGTACTGAACCTTTCTATTCTCATAGCTTCTACAGATTGTAAATTAAAGATAATTTTTTTGATAAAATCATTATTATATTATTGATTGATTGACTATGGCTTTTCAAATAACCCAGTATTGCTATCTGCAGCGTTAGTTCTAGGTAAATGTTGCAATTCTTCAGCCATTCCTGGACCTGTGACCAAAGATGAGCTACATATGGACAGTACCAAAATAAATGATCTAATGACTCTGCCTCCTCGCAGCAAAATATGCAGAGCTGGGAAGACTGTATCCCCCATATATATAACGTTATATTGGTTGGAAGAATTTTGTATAGTAATTGAAATTGAAAAATGTGAAGTTTTGAATCCGGCATTGTTTTGCGTGTCAATTCATAAACCATGTGCCATGGAATGGGTACATCGAAAATCTCTTCCCAACTATTTCTCATCTCCACTGAGGAACTCTAGAGCTCTGTCAGAGTGACCATCCAAACTTCTTCCATTTAAGAATGATGGAGGCCACTGTGTTTTGGGATCTTCAATGCTGCAGAAAGGTTTTGGTACGCTTCCCCAGATCTGTGCCTCAACACAATCCTGTCTCGGAGCTCTTCGACCTCATGGCTTGGTTTTTGCTCTGACATGCAGTGTCGTGGAAAATTACATAATTAGTCATGTTATCCCGTGTTTTACTGTTTAAAGAATTATCTCTTGTTATATGCTAGAGTTTTTTTCTAACTTGATACAAACTTGCGTTTCTGGGACTTAGTCATAAGACTGGGCGTATAGCTAAGGTCCGTTTGGGTGAGACCGCAGGTGTAGACCTTAGTGAAATACTTACCTACAAGCCCTTAACCAACAATGCTTTAAGAAGTTTTAAGAAAAATATGTGTCAAGTAAAAAATAGATAAGTAAAAAATGTAAAATAAAACATTTAAGTAACAAATAATTAAACAGCAACAGTAAAATAACAATAGCGAGGCTATATACAGGGGGTACCAGTACAGAGTCAATGTGTGGAGGCACATTTAGGTAGAGTTAAAGTGACTATGCATAGATAATAAACAAAGAGTAGCAGACTTCCTGGTAAGGCCTGATCACCCTCACTAGAAAGACTGAAGACATTGGGTGAGATTTAAATGTAATATCTAAACACTAATGATTAGGAAGAAGTTTATAATTTAGCAATAGTCCTATGTGTGATTCAGAACACGAGAATAAGAGAGAGTGCTGCCCTGAATGAGGGACACCTGTCTATAGTCTATTTTGCCATTACCTTATGAGTTATCAAGAGTTGTAATTCTAATTTGATTTGTTATTCTAATTTGTTATTTTTTTATTTAACAGGCAGTGTTGTTGTTTTTAGTTACTAGTCCCTTGGGGCTTTTGGTAAATATGCAAATGTGTTTCTTCACGTCTGCCTATGAAAGAAGGAAACCTTTTTCCCACCTCTAGTTTAATGTGAAGAAGTGTATTGCTGTTGTTGTGTTGATTGTTTGTTTTTGTCTTGTTTTGATACAAATCTCACCAGGTTGGGTCTGCTATACGGTTGGGATTCCTCCCTAAGGGATAACTCTGCAGGGAGGTTGGGATTCCTCCCTAAGGGATAACTCTGCGGGGAGGTTGGGATTCCTCCCTAAGGGATAACTCTGCGGGGAGGTTGGGATTCCTCCCTAAGGGATAACTCTGCGGGGAGGTTGGGATTCCTCCCTAAGGGATAACTCTGCAGGGAGGTTGGGATTCCTCCCTAAGGGATAACTCTGCGGGGAGGTTGGGATTCCTCCCTAAGGGATAACTCTGCAGGGAGGTTGGGATTCCTCCCTAAGGGATAACTCTGCGGGGAGGTTGGGATTCCTCCCTAAGGGATAACTCTGCGGGGAGGTTGGGATTCCTCCCTAAGGGATAACTCTGCAGGGAGGTTGGGATTCCTCCCTAAGGGATAACTCTGCAGGGAGGTTGGGATTCCTCCCTAAGGGATAACTCTGCGGGGAGGTTGGGATTCCTCCCTAAGGGATAACTCTGCAGGGAGGTTGGGATTCCTCCCTAAGGGATAACTCTGCAGGGAGGTTGGGATTCCTCCCTAAGGGATAACTCTGCAGGGAGGTTGGGATTCCTCCCTAAGGGATAACTCTGCGGGGAAGTTGGGATTCCTCCCTAAGGGATAACTCTGCGGGGAGGTTGGGATTCCTCCCTAAGGGATAACTCTGCGGGGAAGTTGGGATTCCTCCCTAAGGGATAACTCTGCGGGGAAGTTGGGATTCCTCCCTAAGGGATAACTCTGCGGGGAGGTTGGGATTCCTCCCTAAGGGATAACTCTGCAGGGAGGTTGGGATTCCTCCCTAAGGGATAACTCTGCAGGGAGGTTGGGATTCCTCCCTAAGGGATAACTCTGCAGGGAGGTTGGGATTCCTCCCTAAGGGATAACTCTGCAGGGAGGTTGGGATTCCTCCCTAAGGGATAACTCTGCGGGGAGGTTGGGATTCCTCCCTAAGGGATAACTCTGCGGGGAGGTTGGGATTCCTCCCTAAGGGATAACTCTGCGGGGAGGTTGGGATTCCTCCCTAAGGGATAACTCTGCAGGGAGGTTGGGATTCCTCCCTAAGGGATAACTCTGCGGGGAGGTTGGGATTCCTCCCTAAGGGATAACTCTGCAGGGAGGTTGGGATTCCTCCCTAAGGGATAACTCTGCGGGGAAGTTGGGATTCCTCCCTAAGGGATAACTCTGCAGGGAGGTTGGGATTCCTCCCTAAGGGATAACTCTGCGGGGAAGTTGGGATTCCTCCCTAAGGGATAACTCTGCAGGGAGGTTGGGATTCCTCCCTAAGGGATAACTCTGCAGGGAGGTTGGGATTCCTCCCTAAGGGATAACTCTGCGGGGAAGTTGGGATTCCTCCCTAAGGGATAACTCTGCGGGGAAGTTGGGATTCCTCCCTAAGGGATAACTCTGCGGGGAGGTTGGGATTCCTCCCTAAGGGATAACTCTGCAGGGAGGTTGGGATTCCTCCCTAAGGGATAACTCTGCGGGGAAGTTGGGATTCCTCCCTAAGGGATAACTCTGCGGGGAAGTTGGGATTCCTCCCTAAGGGATAACTCTGCAGGGAGGTTGGGATTCCTCCCTAAGGGATAACTCTGCGGGGAGGTTGGGATTCCTCCCTAAGGGATAACTCTGCGGGGAGGTTGGGATTCCTCCCTAAGGGATAACTCTGCGGGGAGGTTGGGATTCCTCCCTAAGGGATAACTCTGCAGGGAGGTTGGGATTCCTCCCTAAGGGATAACTCTGCAGGGAGGTTGGGATTCCTCCCTAAGGGATAACTCTGCGGGGAAGTTGGGATTCCTCCCTAAGGGATAACTCTGCAGGGAGGTTGGGATTCCTCCCTAAGGGATAACTCTGCAGGGAGGTTGGGATTCCTCCCTAAGGGATAACTCTGCAGGGAGGTTGGGATTCCTCCCTAAGGGATAACTCTGCGGGGAGGTTGTCAGTATGATAAGGGAGTATAAGCAACCTGTACACAGCATTCAGTCGAAGCTATCAACTGCCTTTTCTCTCATGCTTTTTCTCTCAGGAGTGTGACATGAGTCCACGTGGAGTGAGCATGGAGAGAGACCCTGTCAACTTCTTTCATGCTGTTGGGAGACTGTAAAGGAAAATGGCGGCTCAGGTGAGAGGCATTATAAAGGGCCATCCACTTTGAACATGTGCCATTTGAAGGACAAACTGAAACACTATCTGAAGAAGAACATGAAGACACACCAGAAGGATGAGTGCCAGGAGGGGGGGGGGGGGGGGGGGTGGGGGGGGGGTCAACCTTGCCCGTAATAGTTTGTTTGGGGGGTTCAGGTTGATTGTGGAGGTCTGCACACTGCAAAAATGTATAGTAATTTAGACTGCATAGAGATACCGATCTGTCATTAACATGCCACTCACGACAGTGTAAGACAGGGATAAACAGGGGCCATAATGACAAAAGTTAATACTGGTAATAAGTAGTACAAAATGTCTATATATGGTTCCCTGTTTGTAAATATGCATTCTCCCTGTGTTGGTGTGTGCTAAGTTGAGGGTCTTGAATTTGAGTGATAAACTCAATGTGGAGCATTGAAGACTGTCATTCTAAATTTGGGTTGAATAACATTGATAGTAGGGATGTTGTTTTAAAGAAGTTATCAGAATTCCAATGTTAAAGCACATCAATACATATGAATTTCTGGATGATACAGTACAATTGACTTGAGCATGTTTTAGTATGTTTATAACTGTGTAAGTGGACTAGCAGTAGTGACTAATGTGTTATGGGTTAGATAGAATGATTAATTGTGCAAAATATATTTGTAGCCAGAGGCTAAGTACATGTTTGCATAAGAGTGTGTCAAATGATAGATGACCATTGCTGTACATTCATACCCCAGGGTGAGGGTAACTTTACTATTGTAGTGGAACATCTGAAAAGCGTAGCAGTGATTTCGCAAAAGAACACCAACCAGACAACGATTGGAATCCGTTTGGATGGGTTCAGTCATTATTTGGTGTTATTGGAGCTACAATATTTCATTGGTTGATTTATGGCTTAGTTATTTTTTATATTATTAAAACTTGTGTTAAGAAATTGTGCAGCAAAGCCGTTGAGGCTATTCTTGCCATGCCATTACTGACCCCTGAAGGAGACGCCTCAGAACCCTATTTACCTGATTTATTTCCTATGTCTGATTACATGTCTGATGAAGATGATGATAATCCATAACACCAAGGTAAAAACCTTTAGTTAATGGTGCAACATGTCCATAGGCCATGCTCACGGCGGGGGTTATGTGAATAATGCTCCCACGGTAGAGTTAAGGGCCTACCGTCATGGTGACCCTGTGGCAATATGGACAGTCTCAACGAAGCAATTGCCTTTTGTGTGGTGATAAAGTATGTATTGATGTTAAATTCATATGTTCCTTTCTCCCTTCTGAGAATGAATTGCACTATGTGAAGGATTGAAACTCAACGACAACGGAGGTCATTTACAATTGTAATATACTATGTGTAAGAAAGTCTTTCCTTTTCCATCTTTTTCCTCGTGTTAATGCTTGTTTAATGAAAATACTTGTGTCATTTTCTATTAGGTTGAGACTTAGTCTCAAAAGAGACTTAGTCATCATGAATAATGACATCCATACATGATGAGGACCTTGAGATCAGACTACAAGGCATGATGAACATAATGATAAATAGAGGTAACACATACAGGTATTGTAACATACAGGTAACATATAGGTAACACATACAGGTAACATATAGATAACACATATAGGTATTTTAACATATAGGTAACACATATAGGTAACATATAGATAACACATACAGGTATTTTAACACATAGATAACACATACAGGTATTGTAACATACAGGTAACATATAGATAACACATACAGGTAACATACAGGTAACATATACAGTTGAAGTCAGAAGTTTACATACACTTTAGCCAAATACATTTCAACTCAGTTTTCACAATTCCTGACAATTAATCCTAGTAAAAATTCCCCGTCTTAGGTCAGTTAGGATCACCACTTTATTTTAAGAATGTGAAATGTCAGAATAATAGTACAGAGAATGATTTATTTCAGCTTTTATTTCTTTCATCACATTCCCAGTGGGTCAGACGTTTATATACACTCAATTAGTATTTGGTAGTATTGCCTTTGACCCTGTGGCAATATGGACAGTCTCAACGAAGCAATTGCCTTTTGTGTGGTGATAAAGTATGTATTGATGTTAAATTCATATGTTCCTTTCTCCCTTCTGAGAATGAATTGCACTATGTGAAGGATTGAAACTCAACGACAACGGAGGTCATTTACAATTGTAATATACTATGTGTAAGAAAGTCTTTCCTTTTCCATCTTTTTCCTCATGTTAATGCTTGTTTAATGAAAATACTTGTGTCATTTTCTATTAGGTTGAGACTTAGTCTCAAAAGGGAGGGAATGTTGTGGAAAATGACATCATTAGTCATGCTATCCTGTGTTTTACTGTTTAAAGAAATATCTCGTTATATGCTTGTGTCTTTTCTAACCTGATACAAACTTGCCTTTGTATCAGGCAAGATTGGGCATATCAGACAAGATTGGGCATATCAGACAAGATTGGGCGTATCAGACAAGATTGGGCGTATCAGACAAGATTGGGCGTATCAGACAAGATTGGGCGTATCAGACAAGATTGGGCGTATCAGACAAGATTGGGCGTATCAGACAAGATTGGGCGTATCAGACAAGATTGGGCGTATCAGACAAGATTGGGCATATCAGACAAGATTGGGCATATCAGACAAGATTGGGCATATCAGACAAGTTTGGGCGTATCAGACAAGATTGGGCGTATCAGACAAGATTGGGCGTATCAGACAAGATTGGGCGTATCAGACAAGATTGGGCGTATCAGACAAGATTGGGCGTATCAGACAAGTTTGGGCGTATCAGACAAGATTGGGCGTATCAGACAAGATTGGGCGTATCAGACAAGATTGGGCGTATCAGACAAGATTGGGCGTATCAGACAAGATTGGGCGTATCAGACAAGTTTGGGCGTATCAGACAAGTTTGGGCGTATCAGACAAGTTTGGGCGTATCAGACAAGATTGGGCGTATCAGACAAGATTGGGCGTATCAGACAAGATTGGGCGTATCAGACAAGATTGGGCGTATCAGACAAGATTGGGCGTATCAGACAAGATTGGGCGTATCAGACAAGTTTGGGCGTATCAGACAAGTTTGGGCGTATAGCTAAGGTCCATCTGGGTGTGACCGCAGCACCCAAACAACATCCCGTGGATTTACTGTCTACAGAAAGTCACATGGATATTATAGTGTTTGCTGTTGTGATTGCAGCTAGGCGGTTGAGCCATCGGGCTATCAACCTCGTGCTATCTTAAATCTGCACAGACAACTAATTGCCTTTTACACACTATCTGCTGACTGCCATGTATACAAAACGGATGTGCTTCTCTATAAAAGCCTAGAACTGACACCATTTATTGAGCTTTCAACTATGCGGTGTTGAGTGGATGGTTGATTCTCCATTTTTGCCA
This sequence comes from Salvelinus namaycush, assembly GCF_016432855.1. Taxonomy (NCBI): domain Eukaryota; kingdom Metazoa; phylum Chordata; class Actinopteri; order Salmoniformes; family Salmonidae; genus Salvelinus; species Salvelinus namaycush. Next base: position 37,729,693 of record NC_052327.1, read on the forward strand.
ACCATATAATAAAGTGTTGTTTGAAAGAATCTGCAATCTCTCTTCCTATAGAATTTCTACCACAACTGTCAAGTGTGGGACCTTCTATAGACAGGTGTGTGCCTTTCCAAATCATGTCCAATCAATTGAATTTACCACAGGTGGCCTCCAATCAAGTTGTAGAAACATCTCAATGATGATCAATGGAAACAGGATGCACCTGAGCTCAATTTCCAGTCTTATAGCAAAGGGTCTGAATACTTATGTAAATAATGTACGTTCTGTTTTCACTTTGTCATTATGGAAAATGTAGTGGAAAAAGTCAAGGGGCCTGAATACTTTCCAAAGGAACTGTAGGTGTTGGGTTTAAGGTCGCTGCAGTACATAGGGAGCTACTCGTTGGGAAACAGGCAACGTGTGATTTCTGTGCTTACACTTAAAATAATGATTGTGCATGTGTGTTTGCGTACGTGAGTGTGTGCGTGTGTTTGTTTGTTGGAGTATGTAGATATGTATGACTAAACATCCACTGTTTAAAAGGCTAAAGTTGTCCATTTTGATGATGCCTGTTCATTCAAGGGGCTAAACAACAGCTTCATACTGCAAGTGTGTTTTTTTTAAACACACAAAAATAACTCACCCTGCAATTGCTCAGTTCCTCTGCTCTCACTATGATAGTTCCACACTTCTTCCCTGGAATCCCACTGTTACAACACACAAAAAATGGACTGGAATCATTATTCTGTCTACATTACTGTACATTTTATTATTTATTCATGGCGTCCGTCCACATCCATGTCATGCGTGAATCGTCAATAGCTTCCATGAGGCCTAGGCTTAGGGTTTTGTACAGAATGCCAACATACAGAACAAACTTCACCAAGTCAGAAAACAGACAAATTAAATGACTGTTAGAAGCCAAAGGCTTGGTTCAGACTGGAGAGAGAGAGAGCAATGTTGTTTTTAATTTGGCTAAGGAGAGCTAGGTAATGTTGCGGGGATTATGCAATAACATGCATGGAGGAAAATCAATGTAAAATTTAAGTGAGTCTTTGAAATCCGTCTGGTGTCTGAGACTTGAGGGGCTCTCAGAGGCACAGGGAGTGAGAGGCACTTTTTGAAATGAACTGACTGGGTGAGCAGTGAGCACAAAACCTTGGCAACAACAGAGCAAGAGAAAGGGAGATGGAGAGAGACAGTGTGAGAGAGGAGGAGAGAAAGTCAGGGAAATAGTGAACGAGAGACTGAGCGTGATAGAGAGACACGAAACAGAACGAGAGGGAGAGAGAGAGAGAGAGCAAGAGAACAAGAGAGAGAGAGAGCAAAAGCGCGCAAGATAACAAGAGAGAGAGAGAAAGTGAAGGAGAGAGAAAGAGAACAAGAGAGAGAGCGAGATAGTGAACGAGAGAGAAAGAGAGAGAGAGAACGAGAGAGAGAGCGAGATTGGTAGCGAGAGCACGAGAGAGATAGTGAATGAGAGAGAAAGGGAGCGAGAGCGAACAAGAGAGAGATAGTGTGAGAGAGAAAGAACAAGAGAGAGAGGGATAGTGAACGAAAGAGAGAGAGAGAGAGAGAGAGAGAGAGAGAGAGAGAGGAGGAAGACAGAGGGAGAATATGAAATAGATGGAAGGGATTAACACACATTTGCTCCAGGGTGCTGTATTGCTATGGCTTACCCTATAAAACAACACATTTCAGTACATATCTGGTGCATGTGACAATACAACATAAAAAATAATATTATCTATAGTCTAGAAAAGGGACGACATGACCATCGGACTTTGATACCAGCACCATGACCTGATCTATACTCTTCTGTCTCACCTATCTACCATTAAAACGGTTTTGTCGGCACTAGAACCGACAAAGTGAAAAGAAAATCTGGACCATCACAGTACGGTTCTGGTGGGTATCGCAGGATAGTGTAAAAGAGGTATCCCGGTCATGTGTAACGGTAGAATAAGTTCATGAAAGACGTCTGTCTTTCATGCAACTCCTGATATCATCTGTCTAAAGGCAACAGTGTTTAGTACGTATGGCCTTTATATGTACATTTACATTTAAGTCATTTAGCGGACGCTCTTATCCAGAGCGACTTACAAATTGGTGCATTCACCTTATGATATCCAGTGGAACAACCACTTTACAATAGTGCATCTAACTCTTTTAGAGGGGGGGGGGGGTTAGAAGGATTACTTTATCCTATCCTAGGTATTCCTTAAAGAGGTGGGGTTTCAGGTGTCTCCGGAAGGTGGTGATTGACTCCGCTGACCTGGCGTCGTGAGGGAGTTTGTTCCACCATTGGGGTGCCAGAGCAGCGAACAGTTTTGACTGGGCTGAGCGGGAACTGTACTTCCTCAGAGGTAGGGAGGCGAGCAGGCCTCCCTGTACTATCTTATATCTACTACTATATTATCTATCCAATCTAGTGACCACACTTTTGACTCAGCCATTTCCATGTAAATAAAGGGGCCTCTTTTAGATACAGTGGGCTGACTGCACTCAAACACATACGTACACACACACACTCACACGCACACACACACAGAAAAAGTGCATCCTGTGATCATTATGTAACTCGATGACAGCAGCTCATTCCTACATCATCATCATCTTGTGTGTCATTCTTCTGCTGACCCATTCAGTTGCAACAACACATTTTCATACATACATAATCTCCCACACACACACACCCCACTCACGGTTCACACATGGAGAACATGGCTAGGTACACCCCCCCCCCCCCCCCTAATCCTGTTGTGTGAAAGCAGCAGCTGGTAGTAACAACACTGCTGGAATCTCATACAGTGGATTAAAAAAAGTTTCTGCATGATAAAGTGTAGTTGTCATCCGCTAACTGATTTCTTATGTTCTAAACTCAGTGGGGATGCCTGGTTTTGTGCTCAATACAAACATGAACTGAGTTTCATTAAATAGGCATGAACAAGATTCTTGTATTGCTCAACAATAATTTGCGGTAACCTTGCTTAGCCAACAGCCAAGAGTTCTGAAGGTGGTAATGTAGGAGGATTAATGCACTGAATTTCAATATTTTCCCTAAATTGACAGAGATTGGCCCCACCGTAGAATATACATAAATGGAATACCAACTATGCAAAATTGCAAAAAAAATACAGCCCTTTAAACCATCTACTTTATGTTGCCTCTTGGGTCTGGCTTTTAAAATAATGAGGACAAAATAGGACTGAAATAGCGACGATAGGGAACAGTGATGTGTGTGTTTGTGTGTGTGTGTGAGAGAGAACGGTACATTACTTACATGAGAGGTTTCTCCATGCGGCTTCCCATGGAGCCCACCACCTCCCCCAGGGTACAGAACGCCTGGCCCAGGAAGTCCTACACACAGAGTGAGAGAGAGAGAGAGAGAGAGAGAGACATGCCTCAAAAGATGGATGGGGAAAAACTGTAATTTGCTGTACAGTATTTTCTGTAGGATGTTCAGCATGAATGTGAGAGCACCAAAGCCAAGCAAGCAGACCAGGGCGATTATATGGAAAAGTGACGCTGATTATAGCTATGCTTTTCAATCCGTCTTTTCCTCCATCTAACCCCTAAACACTCAAGAGCCTGGCTTAGCCACTACCATGACAACAGCGGGATATTCATGTTTGGACCAATGTTTTTGTCAAGCTTCCCATACATACTATATATGATGAATAATGACATCCATACATGATGAGGACCTTGAGATCAGACTACAAGGCATGATGAACATAATGATAAATAGAGGTAACACATACAGGTATTGTAACATACAGGTAACACATACAGGTAACATATATAGGTATTTTAACATATAGGTAACATATAGGTAACACATACAAGTAACATATAGATAACACATACAGGTATTGTAACATACAGGTAACACATATAGGTAACACATACAGGTATTGTAACATACAGGTAACATATAGGTAACACATACAGGTAACATATAGATAACACATACAGGTATTGTAACATACAGGTAACACATATAGGTAACACATACAGGTAACATATAGGTAACACATACAGGTATTTTAACATATAGGTAACACATATAGGTAACATATAGATAACATATAGGTAACACATACAGGTATTTTAACATATAGGTAACACATACAGGTAACATATAGATAACACATACAGGTATTGTAACATACAAGTAACATATAGGTAACATATAGGTAACACATACAGGTAACATACAGATAACACATACAGGTATTTTAACATATAGGTAACACATATAGGTAACATATAGATAACACATACAGGTAACATATAGATAACACATACAGGTAACATACAGGTAACATATACAGTTGAAGTCAGAAGTTTACATACACCTTAGCCAAATACATTTCAACTCAGTTTTCACAATTCCTGACAATTAATCCTAGTAAAAATTCCCCGTCTTAGGTCAGTTAGGATCACCACTTTATTTTAAGAATGTGAAATGTCAGAATAATAGTACAGAGAATGATTTATTTCAGCTTTTATTTCTTTCATCACATTCCCAGTGGGTCAGACGTTTATATACACTCAATTAGTATTTGGTAGCATTGCCTTTAAATTGTTTAACTTGGGTAAAATGTTTCGGGTAGCCTTCCACAAGCTTCCCACAATAAGTTGGGCCATTCTTTTGGGCCATTCCTCCTGACAGAGCTGGTGTAACTGAGTCAGGTTTGTAGGCCTCCTTGCTCGCACACGCTTTTTCAGTTCTGCCCACAACACTTTGGAAGTATGCTTGGGGTCATTGTTCATTTGGAAGACCCATTTGCGACCAAGCTTTAACTTCCTGACTGATGTCTTGAGATGTTGCTTCAATATATCCACATGATTCTCCTACCTTATGATTCCATCTATTTTGTGAAGTGCACCAGTCCCTCCTGCAGCAAAGCACCCCCACAACATGATGCTGCCACCCCCGTGCTTCACGGTTTGGATGGTGTTCTTGGGCTTGCAAGCCACCCCCTTTTTCCTCCAAACATAACAATGGTGATTATGGCCAAACAGTTCAATTTTTGTTTCATCAGACCAGAGGACATTTCTCCCAAAAGTATGATCTTTGTCCCCATGTGCAGTTGCAAACCGTAGTCTGGCTTTTTTATGGCGGTTTTGGAGCAGTGGCTTCTTCCTTGCTGAGCGGCCTTTCAGGTTATGTCGATATTGTTTTACTGTGGATATAGATACTTCTGTACCTGTTTCCTCCAGCATCTTCACAAGGTCCTTTTCTGTTGTTCTGGGATTGATTTGCACTTTTCGCACCAAAGAACATTCATCTCTAGGAGACATGTCTCCTTCCGTAGCGTCTCCTTCCTGAGCGGTATGACGGCTGCGTGGTCCAATGGTGTTTATACTTGCGTACTATTGTTTGTACAGATGAAGGTAACATATACACGTAACATATAGGCAACATACATGTAACACATACAGGTATTGTAACATACTGGTAACATATAGGTAACATACAGGTAACACATACAGGTAACATACAGGTAGCATACAGGGAGAATCAACCCTAAAACTTGGTCCTGTAAGCGCCTCAACCATGCCCTAACCAACTGGGCCATGGTGCCTAAAAGTAACTCTACATGGCTTTGACCATTTGACACTAATACACAGCACATTGGACTTTCTGGCACTCTCTGCCAATTATGCCATGGTTGCTTGGCAACACAAGTATAGATGGTAGTAGTGTTTTGTGTGCATGGTGTTGTTTGCACAGGGCCTTTGGGTTGGGGCCATTAAATGAAAGTAGCTGTGTGTATGAGACTGAGGAGTGAGGACTTGTAACATGCAGTGCTACTGGGCCTGGCTGGCTCTGCTCTGCTTTGTGTATAATAAATGCACTTGACAGATGAGCTGTGTTTGGTCCAGCGGGCAGAAAGCTGCTCCTAGGATCTATTCTGTCGGTCGGTGATGATCGCTCCTCCCCTCCCCGTCCCACCGTGCAGTCAGGGCCTCTTGCTAAAAATGACAAAAACTATCTTCTTCTTCGGAGAGCGAGAGAGAGAGAAAGAGCGAGAGAGAAAGAGCGAGAGAGAAAGAGCGAGAGAGCGAGAGAGCGAGAGAGAGAGAGAGAGAGAGAGAGAGAGGAAAAAAGCCATTCCTCCTTCAGTGCAGATTTTAGAACTCCTGGGGGTCTGTGGTGTCACTAATATGATATGCAGGATGGGCTAGCGGTGGGGTAAGCTTTCCACTAGAGGCAGAGAGGGGCAGGTTTGTACTGAACACAACAGACCAGCAAACCTCTGGAGAATAGGCCAAGTCTTTGCTAGGCTACCAAAGCCCTAAAAACCATCAGATGACAAAATGGTTCAACCAATAGGAAATCTGATCTGAAATGTATGGTCAGGGAGTTACATGACGTATTAGAAAACAACATAAAGACTAGTAAATTGTGCATTATTGTTCTCTATCCGTGATACTTCGTCAGCGTTCCCCAGTCCAATCAGCTCGGGGTATGGAAACAATATGGCCAGAGAAAAACATCTGCTGTGATGGGTCTCCCTACCGTCCCCGTCTTCGCATCGGTGGATGCTGCCAAGAGAGATATTGTACTTTTACACGTTTTCAGTTTGCATTTATTTTTAGCGCCGTGGGTGGGGCGGGCAGGCAGCTAGTATGGAGAGAACGTGGAAACGTGGATAGACAATGGAAGCCAAGCTAATGCTGCGTGCCATATCTCCAATCCCCCACATCTGCAGTGGCGACAGGGCGCATCCAAGCGTCCTCAGTCATCATACTGAGAGTGACTCTGTGTGCTCAGTGCTTTCAGTGTTAGCCTGGGGGCTTCGAGGGGAGCTGGGGCTACTCTGCTGGATGTGTGGACGGATGGAGAGAGGAGCTCTTGATAAAGTCACGGCCACCATAGAACTACAGCGGTAGCCTAGCTAGAGACTAGCAGTTTGGTCTTAGCATCACCTGGCATCGTGTCTGTGATATGATTTGGGACTGGAAGGAGTTCTAGAGACTATCTGTATTTGTCCTATGAGAGCATTACTGAACAAACTAAACAGGAGAGGAAAAAGGCAACTCACATGTTTAGACAGGTTGTCGCTTTTCGAGTCAAGGTCATACCTGGAGAGAAAAAGAAACCACACATAATTTTAAAAAATCTAATAAAAAAAACGAGTAAAGAATATATATCTTTTTTTATTAGAATTACCTTTCGTGAACTAACACTCACACTTGACTTTTTCCCCCCATTACTAGCTCTGACTTTGCTGACAGCTACTTTGAGGAGAAATGTTCTTACAACACTCTTAGAGAAGAAAAGGTGGTAAGTTGAACCATGTAGGGTTCTTCAGTTTGTAACCTTCATAGAGAGTTTTAGGTAGAACCCTTTTTGGTGGTAGGTAGAACCCTAAGTGGAGGGTTCTATCTACAACTCTTTATGTAGGGATCTTCATAGAACCCCCTGTCACGCCCTGACCGTAGAGAGCTGTTTATGTCTCTATTTTGGTTTGGTCAGGGTGTGATTTGGGTGAGCATTCTATGTTCCTTTTTCTATGATTTGTATTTCTGTGTGTTTGGCCGGGTGTGGTTCTCAATCAGAGGCAGCTGTCTATCATTGTCTCTGATTGAGAACCATACTTAGGTAGCTCTTTTTCCCCACCTGTATTTGTGGGTAGTTGTCTATGTGTAGTTGCCTGTCAGTACTCATTTTTGTATAGCTTCACGGTTCGTTTGTTATTTTGTTCGTTTGTTTAGTGTTCGTTCTTTGAAATAAAGAGTAATGTACGGATCCCACGCTGCTCCTTGGTCTCCTCCCTTTGACGGCAGTGACACCCCCTGTGAATTGTTCTATCTAGAACTCTCTATGAAGGGTTATTCTTAAAACCCTCTATGAAGGATTATACCAAGAACCATTTCATCCTCTAAAGGTTCATCCTCTAAAGGTTCTTCCTAGAACCCTTTATGAACGGTTCCACCAGCCTTTCAAAATCAATTATTAATGACAATTACAGTGACTTGCGAAAGTGTTCACCCCTCTTGGCATTTTTCCTATTTTGTTGCCTTATAACCTGGAATTAAAATAGATTTTTTGAGGGTTTGGATCATTTAATTTACACAACATGCCTACCACTTTGATGATGCTAAATATTTTTTGATTGTGAAACAAACAAGAAATAAGACAAAAAAACAGAAAACTTGAGTGTGCATAACTATTCACCCCCCCAAGTCAATACTTTGTAGAGCCACCTTTTGCAGCAATTACAGCTGCAAGTCTCTTGGGGTATGTCTCTATAAGCTTGGCACATCAAGCAACTGGGATTGTTGCCCATTCTTCAAAGCAAACTGCTCCAGCTCCTTCAAGTTGGATGGGTTCCGCTGGTGTACAGCAATCTTTAAGTCATACCACAGATTCTCAATTGGATTGAGGTCTGGGCTTTGACTAGGCCATTCTAAGACATTTAAATGTTTCCCTGATAAAACAATTGATATGTTTAAAGATAAGGATTAAATAATTCTACCCTGAAACGTAACCATTAGGGAGTAAAGTTTATGTAGCATGTATAAGGAATAATTAAAGTATTAAACATAAGTCCAATTAGGTTGGACTGGGAGATAGAGAAATGTGTGTGTGCCTAAGAAAATACCGAAGAACAATTCAACTGTTTGAACCAACCTGGCAGGAACTCTGAGAAAAATTATGAGGACAGGGAGTACTTCTCAAGGTTTCCCTAATCTCGGGGGAATGGAACTGTCGGCTGGGTAGTGATACACAGTGTGGAGAACTATAGAGATAAAACTCACCTACTGTTTGTGTGGAAGTATGTGCGCAGCTATAAAATGGATGTCTTTGTATAATGGACTTTAGAACGTTCTCTAAATAAACTGTACTATCTTTTTGCATAAGCTGAGTCTTTGACTAATTATTATTAAACCCATGGTCTTACAGATCTCGGGGATTGGTCAGAGCTATTGATTGTCAGTTATTATCATTGGGATTGAAAATTCTCGTGACATTCCCCTTAAACCACTCGAGTGTTGCTTTATCAGTATGCTTAGGGTCATTGTCCTGCTGGAAGGTAAACCTCCGTCCCAGTCTCAAATCTCTTGAAGACTGAAACAGGTTTCCCTCAAGAATTTCCCTGTATTTAGCGCCATCCATCATTTCTTCAATTCTGACCAGTTTCCCAGTTCCTGCCGATGAAAGACATCCCCACAGCATGATGCTGCCACCGACATATGTCACTGTGGGGATGGTGTTCTCGGGGTGATGACAGTGTTGGGTTTGCGCCAGACATAGCATTTTCCTTGATGGCCAAAAAAGTTCAATTTTAGTCTCATCTAACCAGAGTACCTTCTTCCATTTGTTTGGGGAGTCTCCCACATGCCTTTTGGCAAACACCAAACATGTTTGCTTATTTTTTTCTTTAAGCAATGGCTTTTTTCTGGCCACTCTTCCATAAAGCCCAGCTCTGTGGAGTGTACGGCTTAAAGTGGTCCTATGGACAGATACTCCAATCTCCGCTGTGGAGCTTTGCAGCTCCTTCAGGGTTATCTTTGGTCTCTTTGTTGCCTCTCTGATTAATGTCCTCCTTGCCTGGTCTGTGAGTATTGGTGGGTGGCCCTCTCTTGGCAGGTTTGTTGTGGTGCCATATTCTTTCCATTTTTCATAATGGGATTTAATGGTGCTCTGTGGCATGTTAATGGTGCTCTGTGGCATTTTTATAACCCAACCCTGATCTGTACTTCTCCACAACTTTGTCCCTGACCTGTTTGGAGAACTCCTTGATCTTCGTGGTGTCGCTTGCTTGGTGGTGCCCCTTAGTGGTGTTGCAGACTAGAACAAGTGTATATATACTGAGATCATGTGACAAATCATGTGATACTTAGATTGCACACAGTTGGACTTTATTTAACTAATTATGTGACTTCTGAAGGTAATTGGTTGCACCAGATCTTACTTAGGGGCTTCATAGCAAAACGGGTGAATACATATGCATGCACCACTTTTCTTTAAAAAAAGAATTTAAACAATAAAAAAAAATTAAAAAAAATAACCAATTTGGACTATTTTGTATGTCCATTACATGAAATCCAAATAAAAATCTATTTATATTACAGGTTGTAATGCAACAAAATAGGAAAAATGCCAAGGGGGTGAATAATTTTGCAAGGAACTGTACATATATCATAAGGCCTTTTTTTGAGGGCATCTTATACCCTAACACAGTGATGTTAGGAAACTCCTGGTTTACGGGCCACATCAGGCCTGCAAATCACATTTGAGGCAGGTAGACTGGCGGTTAGGAGCGTTGGGCCAGTAACCGAAAGGTTGCTGGATCAAATCCCCGAGCTGACAAGGTCAAAATCTGTCGTTCTTCCTCTGAGCAAGGCAGTTAACTCACTGTTCCCTGGGCGCCGTGGATGTCGATTAAGGCAGCTCTCTGCACCTCTCTTATTCAAAGGGGTTGGGTTAAATGTGGAAGACACATTTCAGTTGAATGCATTCAGTTGTACAACTGACTAGGTATCCCCCTTTCCATATACAACTGACTAGGTATCCCCCTTTCCCTATACAACTGACTAGGTATCCCCCTTTCCCTATACAACTGACTAGGTAACCCCTTTCCCTTCACTAATCTGGTTTGCCAAGTGATGTTTAATTCTTATTGGGATCCAGCCAGAGTTACGATATCCAACAAGTGGAATGTTTTATCACCTGCAATCTGCATTCAGAATGACTGCCAGGGTAGGGAAGACTGAATACTGAGACTACCTTAATCATCTAAACTGGAACAACCATCTCAGTAACGGATGCAATAAGTCCAACTACTAACAGATTGGATTAGTTTAGAAAATTGTATGCTATATTTCTTTGTGTAGCATAAAATGTATCAATCAATCAATGTACATGCAAAAACACAGACATTATAACAAACAATTCTTAAAATCACCCTGCAATAGAGCATGCTGGGAATCATGATATTTAGTTGTACGTAGAAACCTTCTTGTCTTCCAAAGAATCATCAAAGAACCCGTACTTCCAAAAACGTTCTTATGATGTTACAGATTCTAGGTTGAACCCTTTGCCTTACAAATAACCTTTGTTTTCCAAAAAGGGTTCTTCAGATCAAAACAGTTCTTGGTAGAATTCAATACCTCCCCAAATAACCCTTTTTGAACCCTTTTTCTAAGAGTGTATGACTGTGATATGTGTTTGTCCCACCCAGCTATCTGAACTAAATGTAAGTGGCTCTGGATGAGAGTGTCTGCTAAATGACTAAAATGTAAATGTACCACTGATTGGGGAAAATCATAGTACCATTTTACAAAAAGGCTTGGCCGTCAGTGTCAATGGTTATAAACAATCAGACGTTGAAAAGAACGTAGCTTCTCCATAAAACTATAAAAACAACTTGTGTGCTGAAATGTATCCACCTGCTTTTCAAAAAGAAACCCATTTTATTCTAGTACAGTATATCCCTTCCTTAATCCATTGCTCAGGTGTTTTCACTTTGCGTGTGTGTATGTGTGCCTGTTTCTGTGCATGAGTGCACGCATGTGTGTGTGTGTGCCTGTACGTGCGCCTCCGCACGTGTGTGCATGTGTGATGGTGTGTATAATTGTCTCTACAGACAAGGTGCCATGTCACAGCTGAGAGAGATGATACAGTACTATGTTGGTACAAATGTAATTCCATAAGACTAGGGAACATTGTTACGCAACCGGGCCCGCCGATGGCAGAATGCACAGGTGTACCTAATGTACTATTCGTCTTTGCCTCGGTCACTCACAAATCTTCATAAATTATTCATATAATGACAAGGGAAAAAGTACACATATATATTTGTCAGAGAGGATGCCCTCGGGCGGCTTCTGTATGTAGGGGGAAGCTGTGTGTGTGTGTCTGCATGTGTGAGTGTGTACGTGTGTGTATGTGTGTGTGTGCGTGCGTGCATGCGTGTCGGGAGTGTGTGAGAGCGCCTCGGCAACCACTCTTTGCTGAGAGCCATTAGAGGGCCATCAGTGTAGATTGTCATACAGCCTGATGCTCACCCACTGACAATAGAGTCTGCTAAGCTACCAACACACACTCCATCTCACTAACTCTCCCTTCCTAACCCAAACATACACACACACACCCTCACACTCTGTCTCTCAAACTTAACACACACTTACTCATACTCTCTTCAACTAAACACTAAGGCAGGCACTCAGCTGTATTGCGACAAGGAAACAAAACATGAAACAGACTACATTTCCTATGGGAAACAGTCCTAATGTTGGAGACAAGCAGCTTGTCACCCACATGTTTCTTTTCCAAGCTTTAGCATACACAGCTATAGCATACACAGCTATAGCATACACAGCTATAGCATATTTAAAGGACCAATGGTGTCATTTTAAACCATATGATGTGCTCTGAGATAAGACCACAATTTAACTGACATTCATTTATGAATTCCAAAAAATGATGAACATCATGTGTATTTCAATATCGACCTTTTTAACTTTTGCCCCATGACCGTATTACGTTACAAAACATCTTATTAACAAGGGGAATTCATAAAGAAATGTTATCAAAATTCTTATGAATTTTTATTTATTTAAAAGGTGAACACTTACATCTTCCTTCTCTCACTTTATAAATATTTTATTCGTAACTCAACTTGTGCTTACAGACTCACACACAGCACCACTCTCTCTCAACCACACATGCTCATGCACACACACTAACTCACCTCACTAACTCACCCTCTCTAAACAAAACACACACACATGTGCATACCATGTGCATACTCACAGGTCAAAGCGGAGATTCTGCCTCTCCTCAAAGAAGTAGTCCAGGAGGAATTTACGGACAAAGTCTGGATTCAGTGTGTTGTCTATCACCTCTGTCCGACTAAACTACAATGAAAGAGAGAAGGAGGAACAGCCACTGGTTTGTATTGATTTAAAATGAATGAGGCAATACTCACAGAGCCTTGGACCCTCTCCCCCCTCACCTCAACTCACCTCTCTCCATTCCCTGTTGGAGATTCCTTGAGTGTACAGCACACAAACTGTCAAGAGGAGAAGAAGAAAACAAAAGGAAAAGCCTGTGTAAAACAGCAGTTAAAACACAGAGGAAAGAGCAGTTAAAACACAGAGGAAAGAGCAGTTAAAACACAGAGGAAACAGCAGTTAAAACACAGAGGAAACAGCAGTTAAAACACAGAGGAAAGAGCAGTTAAAACACAGAGGAAACAGCAGTTAAAACACAGAGGAAAGAGCAGTTAAAACACAGAGGAAAGAGCAGTTAAAACACAGAGGAAAGAGCAGTTAAAACACAGAGGAAAGAGCAGTTAAAACACAGAGGAAAGAGCAGTTAAAACACAGAGGAAAGAGCAGTTAAAACACAGAGGAAAGAGCAGTTAAAACACAGAGGAAAGAGCAGTTAAAACACAGAGGAAACAGCAGTTAAAACACAGGAAAGAGCAGTTAAAACAAAGAGGAAACCGCCGTTAAAACACAGAGGAAAGAGCAGTTAAAACACAGAGGAAAGAGCAGTTAAAACACAGAGGAAAGAGCAGTTAAAACACAGAGGAAACAGCAGTTAAAACACAGAGGAAACAGCAGTTAAAACACAGAGGAAACACGACATAAGAAACCTGGAAGATAACATTCTATCTCCTAGGCTATAACATCATGAGAGGAAAGCTCTGTTCCTAATTAATGTAAATGTCAGTGTAACTCTGCCTCCCAGGCAGCAATGAAGATTTTTCGAAGAGAAAGGACAAAAAAAAGGAACAGAGTTGAAAGTGCTAAAATGCTAAGGCAGTGTTTCTGAATCCTGGTCCTGGTGACCCAAGGGGTGCACATGTTAAATATTTCCCAAGCACTAACAAAGTAGCAGACTCATAATCAAGACTTTGATGAGAATCAGTTGTGTAAGTGCTAGGGCAAAAACTGAAATGTGTACGCCTTTGGGAAACACTGTGCTAAGGGGAATCCACTCTCACGTGAATTTATACAAGAATAAATATCTCTCTGGGAAGAAGAAGGGCTGGGGTGTATGTTTCATGATTAACTACTCATGGTGTGATTGTGATAACATACAGAAACTCAAGTCCTTTTGTTCACCCGACATAGAATACCTCACAATCAAATGCCGACTGTATTATCTCCCAAGATAATTCTCTTCGGTTATAGTTACAGCCGTGTATATTCCCCCTCAAGCCGATATACCATGACGGCCCTCAAAGAACTTCACTGGACTTTATGCAAACTGGAAACCACATATCCTGAGGCCGCATTTATTGTAACTGGGGATTTTAACAAAGCAAATTAGAGGAAAAGGCTGCTGAAGTTCTATCAACACATTGACTGTAGTACTCGCGCTGCTAAAACACTCGACCACTGCTACTCCAACTTCCGGGATGCCTATTAGGCCCTCCCCCGCCCTCCTTTCGGAAAATCTGACCATGACTACATTGTACTCATCCCTTCCTACAGGCAGAAACTCAAACAGGAAGTACCCGTGCTAAGGACTATTCAACGCTGGTCTGACCAATCGGAATCCAGGCTTCAAGATTGTTCTGATCTCGAAGACTGGGATATGTTCCGGGTAGCCTCCGATAATAACATTGACGACTATACTGATACTGTGACTGAGTTTATCAGGAAGTGTATGATGTACCCACTGTGACTATTAAAACCTACCCTAACCAGAAACCATGGATAAATGGCAGCATTCACGCAAAACTGAAAGCGCGAACCACTGCATTTAACCATGGCAAAGTAACTGGAAATATGGCAGAATGTATACAGCGTAGTTATTCCCTCCGCAAGGTAATCAAACAGGCAAAACGTCAGTATAGAGACAAAGCGGAGTCGCAATTCAACGGCTCAGACACGAGACGTATGTTGCAGGGTCTACAGACAATCACGGACTACAATGGAAAACCAGTCACGTCATGGGGCGGCAGCGTAGCCTAGTGGTTAGAGCATTGGACTAGTAACCGAAAGGTTGCAAATTCGAATCCCTGAGCTGACAAGGTACAAATATGTCGTTCTGCCCCTGAACAAGGCAGTTCACAACACACACTGTTCCTAGGCCGTCATTGAAAATAAGAATTTGTTCTTAACTGACTTGCCTAGTTAAATAAAGGTTAAAAAAAACACTGACGTCTTGCTTCCGGACAAGCTAAACACCTTCTTCGCCCATTCTGCTGTCACACATGCTTCAAGATGTCCACCATTGTTCCTGTACCCAAGAAAGCAAAGGTAACTGAACTAAATGACTATCGCACCGTAGCACTCACTTCTGTCATCATGAAGTTCTTTGAGAAGCTAGTTAAGGATCACATCACCTCTACCTTACCTGACACCCTAGACCCACTTGCATCGTCACAGACGATGCAATCGCACTGCACACTACCCTGTCCCATCTGGACAAAGAGGAATACCTATGTCAGAATGCTGTTCATTGACTATAGCTCAGCATTCAACACCTGAGTACCTTCCAAGCTCATCATTAAGCTCGAGGCCCTGGGTCTGAACCCCACCCCGAACCTTTAGAAGAGCATGAAATTGACTGTTGGACCTATCATATGGTTGAGGACTTATACACCCAAATATATGGACCAAAATAAACAGCTATGAACGTATTTTGTTTAAAAATACACACACGCACAGATTTAGTGTCCCAAAACCATCTGTTTTAATACAGTCTGGCGCTGTAATCTGAGCTACTGTAATCTGAGCCAATTCCTTCTACGGGGAGGGGTGTTAAAATGTTAAAATCAAAATACACCTCATCAGAATCAGAGGGGTCAGAGCCCCCATTCCACCTGACTGACCGTGATCACTACCCCTGAGAGGGCTTCAATGGCCTCTGTCCATAGAATCAACAAGAGTGATTCTACTCTGCCTGCCCTCGCTAGCTCTGTATGTATGCTAGCGAAAAGAGCTCTGGAGAAATGCCCATTCTCTAGTAGTTACAGTACCTCAGTGGCCAGGGCATGCATGTTTACGTGGTTAAATAGGGTTCCAGCTGGCTGTTGTGGTTATTATTTCGGTATGTAGTGTAATGTAATATATTGTAATGTACTGTCATGTAACGTCATGTAATGCAGTTGAGTTCAGCTGTCTGAATGTGGCTGAAATAGTCAAATCCACTAATTTGATGGGGTCTCTGAATACTTTTGCCATATAGTGTATGTCTTCCAATGGTGTGAATGCTGTCTACATCTGAAGATGATCCCTTTTCACTAAACGCTTGGAGGTAAGGACAACAGCAGTGGTGTAGCCTAGTGGATATCACATATTATTGTTATCTACATAGCGCATTGATGTGAATCACACTGCTGCTCTCTCATTTAGCTATTTGTGCCTTACATAATGTGGTAGTTTAAGCTGCCTATCAATCATTGTTTTTGCATCCAGTGGACAGCCAGCGACAAAATGTGCTCTTGCAACAGCTACATAGTGCGGAGCCCAGTCTATGGAATAAAAGTTTGAGGGAGTTCCTCCCTTCTAATCTCCATGGTAGTGTGCTTCATACTGTCAACAACAAGTTAAATTTAAGAAGAACACGAGAGAGGCTTTCATTGCTCAATCTAATTCCTGCTGATAAAAAAAACGGACATCACATGCTCAAACTTGCGCAATTTTGATATACTTAAACAGCTGCAAATTATGGAGGTATCAAAGTTTCACCAACAAAAACTTAAACAATAGTCCTATAGCAAATGCAGGTTACGGCATACATTTTTCAAATTAAAAATAGCACTTTTCGGTAGTGCTCAAAGTATTTCATTCCATGAGAGCAGCATTTATTTTTCAACTGGAAGCAATGAGCCCAATCAGTCGTCCATGACAACCAAATCATCAACAGAGCAGGCTAATACATTGAGCTCCAAAAATATCAGGACAATGGCCCCTTGACTTTTCCACATTTTGATACGTTACAGCCTTGTTTTAAAATGTATAAAAACATAACAAATCCTCATCAATCTACACACAATACCCCATAATGACAAAGCAAAAACAGGTTTTTATAAAATATACCTTTTACATAAGTATTCAGATACTTTACTCAGTACTTTGTTGAAGCACCTTTGGCAGCGATTACAGCCTCTAGTCTTCTTGGGTATGACGCTACAAGCTTGGCATACCTGTATTTGGAGGAGTTTCTCACATTTTTCTCTGCAGATCCTCTCAAGCGCTGTCAGGTTGGATGGGGAGTGTCGCTGCACAGCTATTTTCAGGTCTCTCCAGAGATGTTCGATTGGGTTCAAGTCCAGGCTCTCCAGGATATTCAGAGACTTGTCCCGAAGCCACTCCTGCGTTGTCTTGGCTGTGTGCTTAGGGTCATTGTCCTGTTGGAAGGTGAAACTTCGCCCCAGTCTGAGATCATGAGCAATCTGGAGAAGTATTTCATCAAGGATCTCTCTGTTCTTTGCTGCGTTTATCTTTCCCCCGATCCTGACTAGTCTCCCAGTCCCTGCTGCTGAAAAACATCCCCCCAGCATGATGCTGCCACCACCATGCTTCACAGTAGGGATGGTGCCAGGTTTCCTCCAGATGTGACACTTGGCATTCAGGCCAAAGAGTTCGATCTTGGTTTCATCAGACCAGAGAATCTTGTGGTCTTAGGGGATCTTTGGCAAACTCTAAGAGGGCTGTCATGCACCTTTTACTGAGAAGTGGCTTCCGTCTGGCCACTCTACCATAAAGGCCTGATTGGTCGAGTGTCAGGACCCGGTGTGAGAAACAGTCACTAATAGTCGGCAGAACCCAGAAGATGAGGCAGACACAGCAGTACTAGAGACGGTGGTTTAATCAAGGTAAAAGATCTTCAGGCAAAAAATATAAATCCACAACGTCAAAAGTAAAGCCAAGAGAAAAAAATGGATAACCTCCAAAATACAATGAAAATCCACAAAGTGGTAAGAACAGCAGGGAAAAACAAACCTCAAAAGACTAATCAAAAATAAACAAGAACAAAACCAGAGTACCTCTGGAAAATCCAACTAGAGAAATATATGTTCACAGCATGGCTGGGGCTGGGTGCTAACATACAAACACAGAGCAAAGAACTGAGGAACACTCAGGGTTTAAATACCTACAAGAAAATGAGGCACAGGTGCAAACAATAACTAGAACAACGGAAAAACAAAAGGTTCAAAAAGGCGCAATGGGAGCATCTAGTGACCAAAACCTGAATAGTCCTGGCCAAAACCTGACATCGAGTGCTGCAGAGATGTTTGTCATTCTGGAAGGTTCTCTCATCTCCACAGTAGAACTCTGGAGCTCTGTCAGTGATCATTCTCCCCTGATTGCTCAGTTTGGCCAGGCGGCCAGCTCTAGGAAGAGTCTTTGTGTTTCCAAACTTCTTACATTTAAGAATGATGGAGGCCATTATGTTCTTAGGGACTTTCAATGCTGCAGACATTTTTTGGTACCCTTGTCCAGATCTGTTTTTCGACACAATCTTGTCTTGGAACTCTACAGACAATTCCTTCGACTCATGGCTTGGTTTTTGCTCTGACATGCACTGTCATCTGTAGGACCTTATATAGACAGGTGTGTGCCTTTCCAAATCATGTCCAATCAATTGAATTTACCACGGGTGGACTCCAATAAAGTTGTAGAAACATCTCAAGGATGATCAATGGAAAAAGGATACACCTGAGCTAAATTTAGAGTCTCACAGCAAAGGGTCTGAATACCTACCTTTAGTTTTTAATAAAAAATATAAAAAAAATCTAAAAACCTGTTTTGGCATTGTCATTATGGGGTATTGGGTATAGATTGATGAGGATTTTTTAACATTTAATACATTTTACAATAAGTCTGTAACGTTGGGGAAGATGTCAGGATGGTAGAATTGGCACCCAAACAGGGACCTGAAGAGAAACACCCATGACACCATCCACACAAGGTTGAATCATGTCTTTTGTTGGAACCCCATACTGTGTCAATGTGGACACACCTAATGGTAATCATGTTCAAGATTCTTTCATTGTGGAAGGACTCGATGAACTAATGGAGTTGGATAGCACTGACTCTAATCCCCAGGTTTCGGGCTCGCCTATAACATCTCCGCCATTACCCTCCCCTCAAACCCTTCCTGTTACCCTGTCCAGAGAGACTGGGAGAGGTGTCTCTGTGATCACTGGACAACTGGAACATCAATGGACACACACCAATCATTGTTTGACAATGCAGGAGAATGCCATTCGCAAACTCAGTGAATGTGTGGAGGCTCATCAGACAGATGTGCAGCGGAGGTTGGATTACCTTCCCTGTCAAATGGAGGAAAACCAACAACAAATTGTTCAGAGACATAAATATTTACAAGATTCTCTGAAACAGGATATTCAGGGACAACTGCACCGGTCCAAAACACAAATGGAAACTAACCATCAGCAAGTCATAATCTATCTTGAGGAGGAACAAAAACAGAGAGCAGAGGAGTCAGCCTCTGTTGTGAAGGGAGTGTGTTCTTATCTGAAGGAAGTTATGGAGGACATGAAGAACTCTCTCACAGGGGAACTACGATTGTTGATTGAACAGACTCAAAAGGACACCGTTAATGAGATGGAAAAAGAACAGAAGGCCACAGACCTTCAAATGGAAGAGCTGCACCAGGAGGTAATGAAATGCTTTTCCCTTCTGGACAAATCTTCTGTACCTCCCTCAGGTTTTACCTCTGCCACTGGGTTGGCCAGTAACGGAATAGGAACAGGTAGCACTACAAAATCCCCTCTGAAGATACTGTTAAACCACAGAACCCCCGCTGCCACTGTCATGCCTCCTCTAGAGTGCTCCCTCCCTATCCAACTACTTTTCCCCACTTTTGGCAGCCCAGAAGATGATGATGATCCACTGTTTTTCTTATCTAAGTGTAATGATTTTCTTTCTATCCGGCCCGTTACTGACTGGGAGGTTCTTGCCACCCTCCGCAGTGTTCTACATGGTACAGCAAGAGACTGGTGGGAGATAGCCCGTGAACATGTGTCAACCTGGGAGGAGTTTCAAAATATATTCCTCTCAGCCTTCCTCTCAGAGGACTATGGGGATGAACTGGCGGAACGTGTGCGTAAGAGAGTCCAGGGTGAAGCAGAGCCAATACGGGACTTTGCCTTCTCCTATCGAGTTCTATGTAGGAGATGGAAGGCTGACATTACTGAGCAGGAGATGGTCAAACTCATTCTTAAGAACATGGTTCCCCGCCTTGCTAGTCAACTTCGAGAACATGTGCAGAATGTGGATGATCTGGTGCGTCTGGGGACTCAGTTTGAGAAGGACTGGAAGCACCACCTTCAAACTAAAAACCCTGTTCCTTCATCCCAGTATACCCATAGCTCTCCTGGGGCTAAACCATCTCAGATATTTGTACCCAAGATCCAGGTAAAAAGTCCAGTGATGTGTTGGAGGTGTAAAGTCCAACATCCTCCAGGTTCTTGCCCGCTCTATGTCCAGCGTCAGGATTCAGAGAAAGGACACAAGACCGAAAGTCTAGACAGACGTGGTGGCTTGCATACAATTGGGTCAGCCTTAATGCCCATGAAGCCTTTAGACATCACAACTAGCGGTCTTATTCCTATTCCGCAACAACTATTGGTGCCTCTGACTGTTAGGAACTGGAGAGGGAAGGTAATAATCGACACCGGAGCAACTTACACCCTGATGCAAGAGGCCCTGTGGCAGAACATGGCATTACCTCATGAGGAGCTACGAACATGGGAGGAGGGACCATTGTACTTGGCCAATAGAAAACCTACCACCCCCTTGGGCTGGATTGGTATAATAATAAAACTGCATGATGAGACTATTAAACTTCCTGTGGCTATTCTTGCAGATTCAAGCCTTGCATTTGCTGTAGTCCTTGGCCTAGACTTCCTGTTCTTCAGTGGACTGACCATCTCGATGTCCGAACCCTCCTATCGGCTGCACTCTGACTATTCCCAGCCTCATCCATTTCAACCTGGTAATGCACTGATTTCAGGCTGGAGCCTGCTACATTATGCAGAGTCCGGACAAGGTCAAGTCAGAGACCGAGAAAATATAAAGAGACAAAGACAAAAACATGTTCCACCAGTGAAGTCGGAGAACCCAACTATCACCCTGATTACCGCCGTACCCCCCTTCTATCCGAGAGCAAAAGCAAACCTGATGCTGATTTCTACATCAAACAAGCAGTGGAACAGGCATGTCAGTCAGATGATGAGAGGTGGCAGCTTTCCCAGATGTTGGAGATGAACGGTGAGGTCTGTACTCTTACACTCGGCCGTACAACCATCTTCAAACACAAAATCTATACCCGGCATGATGTCCCCATTAAGCAGCGTCCCTACAGGTTGTCCCCCGCCAAACTGGCAATTCTCAATGAACTGCTCAAAAGCATGTTGGAGAATGGAATTGTGGAACCTTCTTTTTCCGGATGGGCTTCTCCGGTTGTCCTGATTCCTAAGAAAGATGGTGGATATCGATTCTGTGTGGACTACAGGAAGCCGAATGCCATAACAGAAAGCGATGCCTACCCTCTACCAAACATAAATGACATACTGGAATCTCTGGCAGGAGCATCTATCTTTAGTCATCTGGATCTGAACAGTGGCTATTGGCAGGTGGCAATGGATCCCGCTAGTCAGGACAAGACTGCCTTTGTCACCCCTGCTGGTTTGTACTCCTTCAAAGTCATGCCTTTTAGTTTGAAGAATGCTCCAGCAACCTTCCAAAGGTTGATGGAGACTGTCCTGGGAGATCTGAGGGGTAGAAATTGTCTTGTGTATCTGGATGACATCATAATCTACTCCTCCTCTGTCGCGGATCATCTGAAGGACATACAGTCCGTCTTCGACAGACTAAAGGCTGCAGGTTTGACCTTGAACTTGAAGAAGTGTCATTTCTGTTTGCCAGAACTCAAGTTCCTTGGTCATGTGGTTAATGCTGAAGGTATCCATGCAGATCCAGCCAAAGTTGCAGCAGTGCAGGAATTCCCAATTCCCACATCCCTCAAGGCTGTTCAGCGTTTTCTGGGTATGGCTGGATGGTACCACAGGTTTGTGCCTGACTTTTCAAAGGTCGCCGAACCCCTCAACCACCTTAAGAAGAAGGGTGTGAAATTCCAATGGACATCTGCATGCCAAATTGCATTTGAAGCACTCAAAAACAGTCTAATTACTCCTCCAGTGCTTGGACATCCTAACCTGAATGCTCATTTCATTGTGTAGACGGATGCAAGTCAAACAGGACAGAAGAAGTTCTTGCCTATGCAAGTCGCACCCTTAATTCAGCCGAGAGGAATTATTCAACGACTGAAAGGGAGTGCCTCGCTGTGGTCTGGGCTTTGGAGAAATGGAGCTACTACATGGAGGCGAAGATCTTCACCGTTGTCACAGACCACGCTGCTCTGCAGTGGGTTCTGGCATCAGGCAAGACCAACAGCCGTCTTATTCGCTGGTCTATCAGACTGCAGAAGTTTGACTTCATCATTGAATATCGCAAAGGAAAACTGAACGTTGTACCAGATGCCCTTTCTCGGATTACAGAGACTGCCAATGTTTGTCCTCCCTTGTGCAGCACTTACACTACCGCTAAGTGTCTGGATGATTCCTTTCCTCTGGATGATGAGAGTGTATGGAGAGCACAGCAGAAGGATGCTGCCATCATGGTCAATCCACAAGAGTCTGTCTGAAGAAGACTCGAAGAGTCGCTTCAATGATAAGTATAGCATAATTCAGGATAAAGTGTATCGAAAAACTCCAAGCGGAGATGGAATACACAGCACCCATTATCGCGTCTTCATTCCCTCTACATTGAGTGACCAGATAATCCAAGTTTATCATGCTAATCCCATGAGTGGCCGTCTTGGAGTTTTTAAGACGTATCGAAGACTACAAGAGGTGGTTTACTGGCCAGGCATGTGGGTTGATACCCGGAAGTTTGTACAGCAGTGTGAAGTCTGCCAGAAATACAAACCAGACATTGGCAGACCTGCTGGGAAAATGCAGCAGACCGTGGTAAACCATCCAAATGAAATGTTGGGAATTGATCTCATGGGACCTTTTCCTCCCAGCCGGGGGACCCGGAATGAATATCTATTGGTGGTAGTGGACTACTACACACACTGGGTGGAGTTGTTTCCACTCCGCAAAGCCACTGCATCAGCCATTGCTCTAATTCTGCGACGGGAGGTCTCTACCAGATTCGGAATTCCAGACCAAATCCTCTCTGACCGAGGTCCGCAGTTCATATCAGGAATATACAAAGAGCTCTGTACCTACTGGGGTGTAATTGCCAAGCTGACCACAGCCTACCATCCTCAGACCAACCTGACCGAGAGGGTAAACTGAACCCTGAAGGGGATGATTGCTTCATTCGTGGGGGATCAGGACACAGGGTGGGATCAGCATCTTCCGGAATTTCGCTTTGCACTGAACTCTGCCGTGCAGGAGACTTCTGGGGTCACTCCCGCCGAACTCCACCTGGGAAGACCACTAAAAGGTCCGATGGACAGAGTCTTGCAAAGTTCCAATGTTTCACCTGACTGCCCAGCGTTTGATGCCGTACAACACCACCACACCTTGCTAGCCAGAGTGGAGGCCAGCAAAACCAAAGCCAAACAACAACAGCTGAGAAACTATGACAAACATAGACGAGACGTCTGTTTTCCACCCCAGTCTCGTGTCTGGGTACGTTCACATCATCTGTCAAAGGCGTCTAAGAAGTTCACTGCCAAGCTAGCTTCGAGATGGAAAGGCCCATACCGTGTAGTGCAGCAGTTGGGACCAGTGAACTACTTGGTCTGTTTGGAAGACACTGGGGAAGATGTCAGGACGGTGCATGTTGTTGACCTAAAGGCCTGCTACCCTACGGAAGAAGAGCTGGATCGCAGGCAAAAGCAACACCTGCAGGACCTCTTCGTGGAGGACTCTGATGATGAGAACTTCCCTGGTTGTGTGTAGCAGGAACATGAACTTGTCAAAGCCTGCATCCTCTCTGTTTCTACAGGCTTTGTTTTTTCATGGGGGGAGGAGTGTGGCGAAATCCAGCACGGAGCCTTCACTGTGCGCTGCCACTTTAAGAGCGCATGAGCAGTAAGGAATGAGGAAATAAAGACAGCTCGTTCAGCTCTTTGGGGAGGAGCTCTTGGGTGGCGCAACAGTTTGATTGTGTGTGTGCTATGCTGCAGAAGTGTTGTTTGTTTTCAGCGTATGTAGTTATAAAGTATTTAACTCAATCATCGGTGTGATCGCTCTACGTCGTGGTTGTTTTCGCTTGGGACCGCGCCGGTTATGGATCGCATGGATTAGTAGCAACATTGTTGCGAAGCTTAAACATACAAACCAACAAACCATCGACAGTCAGACAGTACACCGGCACGCCTGAAGACCACAGCTAAGATCTCTCTTGTTCTCTTTCTCTCTTTCTCTTCCCTCTATCGTTCCAGTGCTTTAGCCTGCAACAGACTCTCTATTTTTCAAATGCACTTCCCATTGAAGTTCATTAGAGCTGGACTATTATTGCCCTGCCAGAATTATTTGGGTGGACATTTTAGTTAAAAGGGAGGTTGCTTGCAAGTTGGGTATTGTTATTTGAACTCTATTGAGGTGGGGTGTACTAATGACATGTGGCTGAGAAGATTGTGGACATTTTTAAGGCCTTTGTTGTGTCTATGAACACCCCCCACATTCATACCCTCTGCACTCATCCACTGGAAGATAATACAGATTATTGCAAATCCTCTGTTGATGACTGGGTTCTTTCTTGTATGAAGTAGCTGTTGAATTGCTCTACCATTATTATTATTATTGTATGAGGTATTCTTGGTGGGGTTACCCCTGTGCTGTGATGTGGGTTTTATAGGGTGTGTATTCGTCACTTCCTCTTGAATTTGCAGACGTGTTGCTGTGCGTTTTGTTGCTGTGCGTTTTGTTGCCAACTTTACTTTGCTAGCTGACAACTTTACGTTTTTTTTCTTCTTTTTAATTACCGTTTATATTTTTAGTTTTTCCATCGCAACTTTTTTCCCTCATTCAACTTTTTCACTCCGGACGCTTTATCTGGACATGGTTCGTCAGCACCTTCAACAGCCGAAGCTAAGTAGTAACATTAACATGATGTCTTCTAATTGCAGTCGCTGTACTCATAATATACAGGAGAACGATCGCCTTATGGCGAGGATAGCTGTGCTGCAAGCCCAGCTTCAGACGCAATCGTTAGGCAAGGGTAATTTCAGTGAAGGAAAGGAAGAAACAGCGTCTGTGCCACCAGTAAGTACAGATACTAACGTTAGTATAAACCCCCCCGCACGGTCCCCGCAGCCGGACAACTTTCTCATGGCTTCTGGAGGGAAATGCTGTTGGAATGCTCAACTGGTGTCGCTCATTCAGCCGACAGAAACTTTCAACCGGTTTTCCCCATTATGTAGCGAGTCGGAGTCTGAGTCTGAGTCTTCTCTTGTCTCTACTCCTCCCGCTACGGGGTCTGAGACGCCGAAGGCTCCAACCATTAGCTCTGACAAATTGAAAACCCTAGTCATTGGCGACTCCATTACCCGCAGTATTAGACTTAAAACGAATCACCCAGCGATCATACACTGTTTACCAGGGGGCAGGGCTACCGACGTTAAGGCTAATCTAAAGATGGTGCTGGCTAAAGCTAAATCTGGCGAGTGTAGAGAGTATAGAGATATTGTTATCCACGTCGGCACCAACGATGTTAGGATGAAACAGTCAGAGGTCACCAAGTGCAACATAGCTTCAGCGTGTAAATCAGCTAGAAAGATGTGTCGGCATCGAGTAATTGTCTCTGGCCCCCTCCCAGTTAGGGGGAGTGACGAGCTCTACAGCAGAGTCTCACAACTCAATCGCTGGTTGAAAACTGTTTTCTGCCCCTCCCAAAAGATAGAATTTGTAGATAATTGGCCCTCTTTCTGGGACTCACCCACAAACAGGACCAAGCCTGGCCTGCTGAGGAGTGACGGACTCCATCCTAGCTGGAGGGGTGCTCTCATCTTATCTACTAACATAGATAGGGCTCTAACTCCTCTAGCTCCACAATGAAATAGGGTGCAGGCCAGGCAGCAGGCTGTTAGCCAACCTGCCAGCTTAGTGGAGTCTGCCAATAGCACAGTCAGTGTAGTCAGCTCAGCCATCCCCATTGAGACTGTGTCTGTGCCTCGACCTAGGTTGGGCAAAACTAAACATGGCGGTGTTCGCCTTAGCAATCTCATTAGGATAAAGACCTCCTCCATTCCTGCCATTATTGAAAGAGCTCGTGATACCTCACATCTCAAAATAGGGTTACTTAATGTTAGATCCCTCACTTCAAAGGCAGTCATAGTCAATGAACTAATCACTGATCATAATCTTGATGTGATTGGCCTGACTGAAACATGGCTTAAGCCTGATGAATTTACTGTGTTAAATGAGGCCTCACCTCCTGGTTACATTAGTGACCATATCCCCCGTGCATCCCGCAAAGGCGGAGGTGTTGCTAACATTTACGATAGCAAATTTCAATTTACAAAAAAAAAAGAAGACGTTTTCGTCTTTTGAGCTTCTAGTCATGAAATCTATGCAGCCTACTCAATCACTTTTTATAGCTACTGTTTACAGGCCTCCTGGGCCATATACAGCGTTCCTCTCTGAGTTCCCTGAATTCCTATCAGACCTTGTAGTCATAGCAGATCATATTCTAATTTTTGGTGATTTTAATATTCATATGGGGAAGTCCACAGACCCACTCCAAGTCTTTCGGAGCCATCATCGACTCAGTGGGTTTTGTCCAACATGTCTCTGGACCTACTCACTGCCACAGTCATACTCTGGACCTAGTTTTGTCCCATGGAATAAATGTTGTAGATCTTAATGTTTTTCCACATAATCCTGGACTATCGGACCACCCTTTTATTACGTTTGCAATCGCAACAAATAATCTGCTCAGACCCCAACCAAGGAGCATCAAAAGTTGTGCTATAAATTCTCAGACAACACAAAAATTCCTTGATGCCCTTCCAGACTCCTTCTGCCTACCCAAGGACGTCAGAGGACAAAAATCAGTTAACCACCTAACTGAGGAACTCAATTTAACCTTGCGCTATACCCTAGATGCAGTTGCACCCCTAAAAACGAAAAACATTTGTCATAAGAAACTAGCTCCCTGGTATACAGAAAATACCCGAGCTTTGAAGCGAGCTTCCAGAAAATTGGAACGGAAATGGCGCCACACCAAACTGGAAGTCTTCCGACTAGCTTGGAAAGACAGTACCGTGCAGTACCGAAGAGCCCTCACTGCTGCTCGATCATCCTACTTTTCCAACTTAATCGAGGAAAATAAGAACAATCCAAAATTTATTTTTGATACTGTTGCAAAGCTAACTAAAAAGCAGCATTCCCCAAGAGAGGATGGCCTTCACTTCAGCAGTAATAAATTCATGAACTTCTTTGAGGAAAAGATCATGACCATTAGAAAGCAAATTACGGACTCCTCTTTGAATCTGCGTATTCCTCCAGGGCTTAGCTGTCCTGGATCTGCACAGCTCTGCCAGGGCCTGGGATCGGGAGAGACACTTAAGTGTTTTAGTACTATATCTCTTGACACAATGAGGAAAATAATCATGGCCTCTAAACCTTCAAGCTGCATACTGGATCCTATTCCTACTAAACTACTGAAAGAGCTGCTTCCTGTGCTTGGCCCTCCTATGTTGAACATAATAAACAGCTCTCTATCCACCGGATGTGTACCAAACTCACTAAAAGTGGCAGTAATAAAGCCTCTCTTGAAAAAGCCAAACCTTGACCCGGAAAATATAAAAAACTAATCGGCCTATATCGAATCTTCCATTCCTCTCAAAAATTTTAGAAAAAGCTGTTGCGCAGCAACTCACTGCCTTCCTGAAGACAAACAATGTATACGAAATGCTTCAGTCTGGTTTTAGACCCCATCATAGCACTGAGACTGCACTTGTGAAGGTGGTAAATTACCTTTTAATGGCGTCAGACCGAGGCTCTGCATCTGTCCTCGTGCTACTAGACCTTAGTGCTGCCTTTGACACCATCGATCACCACATTCTTTTGGAGAGACTGGAAACCCAAATTGGTCTACACGGACAAGTTCTGGCCTGGTTTAGATCTTACCTGTCGGAAAGATATCAGTTTGTCTCTGTGAATGGTTTGTCCTCTGACAAATCAACTGTCCATTTCGGTGTTCCTCAAGGTTCCGTTTTAGGACCACTATTGTTTTCACTATATATTTTACCTCTTGGGGATGTTATTCGAAAACATAATGTTAACTTTCACTGCTATGCGGATGACACACAGCTGTACATTTCAATGAAACATGGTGAAGCCCCAAAATTGCCCTCGCTAGAAGCCTGTGTTTCAGACATAAGGAAGTGGATGGCTGAAAACTTTCTACTTTTAAACTCGGACAAAACAGAGATGCTTGTTCTAGGTCCCAAGAAACAAAGAGATCTTCTGTTAAATCTGACAATTAATCTTGATGGTTGTAAAGTCGTCTCAAATAAAACTGTGAAGGACCTCGGCGTTACTCTTGACCCTGATCTCTCTTTTGACGAACATATCAAGACTGTTTCAAGGACAGCTTTTTTCCATCTACGTAACATTGCAAAAATCAGAAATTTTCTGTCCAAAAATGATGCAGAAAAATTAATCCATGCATTTGTTACTTCTAGGTTAGACTACTGCAATGCTCTACTTTCCGGCTACCCGGATAAAGCACTAAATAAACTTCAGTTAGTGCTAAATACGGCTGCTAGAATCCTGACTAGAACCAAGAAATTTGATCATATTACTCCAGTGCTAGCTTCGCTACACTGGCTTCCTGTTAAGGCAAGGGCTGATTTCAAGGTTTTACTGTTAACCTATAAAGCGTTACATGGGCTTGCTCCTACCTATCTTTCCGAGTTGGTCCTGCCGTACATACCTATACGTACGCTACGGTCACAAGACGCAGGCCTCCTAATTGTCCCTAGAATTTCTAAGCAAACAGCGGGAGGCAGGGCTTTCTCCTATAGATCTCAATTTTTATGGAACGGTCTGCCTACCCATGTGAGAGACGCAGACTCGGTCTCAACCTTTAAGTCTTTACTGAAGACTTATCTCTTCAGTAGGTCATATGATTGAGTTTAGTCTGGCCCAGGAGTGTGAAGGTGAACGGAAAGGCTCTGGAGCAACGAACCGCCCTTGCTGTCTCTGCCTGGCCGGTTCCCCTCCACTGGGATTCTCTACCTCTAACCCTATTACAGGGGCTGAGTCACTGGCTTACTGGTGCTCTTTCATGCCGTCCCTAGGAGGGGTGCGTCACTTGAGTGGGTTGAGTTACTGACGTGATCTTCCTGTCTGGGTTGGCGCCCCCCCTTGGTTTGTGCTGTGGTGGAGATCTTTGTGGGCTATACTCGGCCTTGTCTCAGGATTGTAAGTTGGTGGTTGAAGATATCCCTCTAGTGGTGCGGGGGCTGTGCTTTGGCAAAGTGGGTGGGGTTATATCCTTCCTGTTTGGCCCTGTCCGGGGGTATCTTCGGATGGGGCCACAGTGTCTCCTGACCGCTCCTGTCTCAGCCTCCAGTATTTATGCTGCAGTAGTTTGTGTGTCGGGGGGCTAGGGTCAGTTGGTTATACCTGGAGTACTTCTCCTGTCTTATCCAGTGTCCTGTGTGAATTTAAGTATGCTCTCTCTAATTCTCTCGTTCTCTCTTTCTTTCTCTCTCTCTGAGAACCTGAGCCCTAGGACCATACGTCACGGCAAACCGGGCATGATGACTCCTTGCTGTCCCCAGTCCACCTGGCCTTGCTGCTGTTCCAGTTTCAACTGCTCTGCCTGCGGTTATGGAACCCCTACCTGTCCCAGACCTGCTGCTTTCAACTCTTAATGATCGGCTATGAAAAGCCAACTGACTTTTATTCCTGATTTATTATTTGACCATGCTTGTCATTTATGAACATTTTGAAAATCTTGGCTCTCTCTAATTCTCTCCTTCTCTCTTTCTTTCTCTCTCTCGGAGGACCTGAGCCCTAGGACCATACGTCAGGACTACCGGGCATGTTGACTCCTTGCTGTCCCCAGTCCACCTGGCCTTGCTGCTATTCCAGTTTCAACTGTTCTGCCTGCGGTTATGGAACCGCCACCTGTCCCAGACCTGCTGTTTTCAACTCTTAATGATCGGCTATGAAAAGCCAACTGAAAATTATTCATGATTATTATTTGACCATGCTTGTCACTTATGAACATTTTGAACATCTTGGCATAGTTCTGTTATAATCTCCACCCGGCACAGCCAGAAGAGGACTGGCCACCCCTCATAGCCTGGTTCCTCTCTAGGTTTCTTCCTAGGTTTTGGCCTTTCTAGGGAGTTTTTCCTAGCTACCGTGCTTCTACGCCTGCATTGCTTGCTGTTTGGGGTTTTAGGCTGGGTTTCTGTACAGCACTTCGAGATATTAGCTGATGTACGAAGGGCTATATAAAATAAACTTGATTGATTGATATTCTCTTTTCTCTCCGCTGGCTATCTGGTAAACAGGCAACACTCTAGGCAGTCTCTTCTGCTGATGTGTGTGGGTCTGGTAGTGATACTCTCTCTATTCTACTCTTTTCCTTTCGGCATGGTTAATACAGTACCTGCCTGGCGCCAGAAAAAAATCTTTATCTTTACCTCTCTAATAAATACCGCTACAACGTAACAAAATGTGTACAAAGTAAAGGGGTCTGAATACTTTCCTAATGCTCTGTAGTTAAAACCACATACCTGCATCCAAAAGAAAATACCAAACATTTGTAGAGCACAAATATGTTCTGAATCATCGCCTCTTTCTACAACACACGCACAATACAAAGGACTGGGATCAGTGGAGGAGCTAACCATCGTTCGCACATACAATACCTTAGCTAGCTAGTAACCACATGTTGAATTCAGAATGTTAACATCATCCCAAAAAAGTACAATTACATCTTGACAATATCATCCACTTATGAGTAAACTCTAAATATCCAACATTTTTCATGAACAAAACACTGTGTGTCATGACTTTGTGATTAAAGGAATCTAACTTTTCTGAAGATGACAGAAAAAGCGTTCCTACCTCTCATAGTGCATCAGAATGGTTTGAGCATGAGCAGACAGGGCAAAACGCAAGCACACACTCCCCTATTCCCAGGATACAGGCATGCATAATAACAAATCAGCATGTTATATTAATATATGAACCTGGTGAAATTCACAAAGTATTTTATCAAATGTTACACTACCGGGATTACGGGGTAATCCTGAATGAATTGTGAATAATGATGAGTGAGAAAGTTAGAGGCATAAATATCATACCCCCCCCCCCCCCTCCCCTGATATTGTAATGGTGAGAGGTTAGCATGTCTTGGGGGTATGATGTTGGTGGGTCTGTAACTTTCTCACTCAAGCCTACATAACCAACCCATAAAGTAAAATGCAACATCCATTTATGGGCAGCTATGTAAACTCTAACATTGATTTATATGGTATTATAAACTGGGTGGTTCGAGCCCTGAATGCTGATTGGCTGAAGGCCGTGGTATATCAGACTGTGTCACGTCCTGACCATAGTTCTTATGTGTTTTGCTTGTTTAGTGTTGGTCAGGACGTGAGCTGGGTGGGAATTCTATGTTGTGTGTCTAGTTTGTCTGTTTCTGTGTCCAGCCTAATATGGTTCTCAATCAGAGACAGCTGTCAATCGTTGTCCCTGATTGAGAATCATATATAGGTGGCTTGTTTTGTGTTGGGGATTGTGGGTGGTTGTTTCCTGTCTCTGTGTTTGTATTCTGCACCAGATAGGACTGTTTCGGTTTGCCACATTTTGTTATTTTGTTCGTTGTAAGTGTTCACTGTTTTTGTTTAATTAAACATGTTGAGCACTGGCTACGCTGCGTGTTGGTCCGATCCCTGTTTCACCCTCTCTTATAGTGAAGAGAGGGAAGGCTGCCGTTACAGAACCACCCACCAAACCCGGACCAAGCAGCGTACCAACGGGCAGCAACGGCAGCAGCAGCAGCAGCGGGACCAGGAGAAATGGACTTGGGAGGACGTATTGGACGGAAAGGGTTGCTACACATGGGAGGAGATCCTGGCTGGTAAGGATCGCCTTCCATGGGAACAGGTGAAGGCAGCTAGGAGAGCGAAAGCAGCTGAGAAGGGGAACCGGTGTTATGAGGGAACACGGCTGGCCAGGAAGCCCGAGAAGAAATCCCAAAAATTTCTTCTCGGCTAAAGGGTAGTGTGGCGAAGTCAGGTAGGAGACCTGCGACCACTTCCCATGCTTACCGTGGAGAGCGGGAGTACGGGCAGACACCGTGTTATGCGGAAGAGCGCACGGTGTCTCCTGTACGTGTGCATAGCCCGGTGCGGGTTATTCCATCTCCCCGCACTGGCCGGGCTAAATTGAGCATTGAGCCAAGTGCCATGAAGCCGGCTCAACATATCTGGCCTCCAGTACGTCTCCTCGGGCCGGTGTACATGGCACCAGCCTTACGCATGGTGTCCCCGGTTCGCCTACACAGCCCAGTGCGGGTTATTCCACCTCCCCGCATTGGTCGGGCTACGGGGAGCATTCAACCAGGTAAGGTTGGGCAGGCTCAGTGCTCAAGGGAGCCAGTACGCCTGCACGGTCCGGTATATCCGGCGCCACCTTCCCGCCCCAGCCCAGTACCATCAGTGCCTACACCACGCACTAGGCTTCCTGTGCGTCTCCAGAGCCCTGTTCCTCCTCCACGCACTAGCCCTATGGTGCGTGTCTCCAGCCCGGTACCACCAGTTCCGGCACCACGCACCAAGCCTCCTGTGCGTCTCCAGAGCCCTGTACGCACTGTTCCTTCTCCCCGCACTCGCCCTGAGGTGCGTGCCCTCAGCCCGGTACCACCAGTGCCGGTACCACGCACCAGGCCTATAGTGCGCTTTGAGAATTCAGTGTGCCCTGTTCCTGCTCCCCGCACTAGCCTTGAGGTGCGTGTCTCCAGTCCGGTACCACCAGTTCCGGCATCACGCACCAGGCCTACTGTGCGCCTCAGCAGGTCAGAGTCGGCCGTCTGCCCAACGCCGCCTGCACTGCTCGTCTGCCCAGCACCGTCTGTACTGCCTGCCTGCCCAACGGCGCCTGCACTGCTCGTCTGCCCAGCGCCGTCTGAGCTGCCTGCACTGCTCGTCTGCCCAGCACCGTCTGAGCTGCCTGCCTGCCCAGCACCATCTGAGCCATCCGTCTGCCCAGCGCCGTCTGAGCCATCCGTCTGCCCAGCGCCGTCTGAGCCATCCGTCTGCCCAGCGCCGTCTGAGCCATCCGTCTGCCCAGCGCCGTCTGAGCCATCCGTCTGCCCAGCGCCATCTGAGCCATCCGTCTGCCCAGCGCCATCTGAGCCATCCGTCTGCCCAGCGCCATCTGAGCCATCCGTCTGCCCAGCGCCATCTGAGCCATCCGTCTGCCCAGCGCCATCTGAGCCATCCGTCTGCCACGAGCCTTCAGAGCCGCCCGTCTGTCCCGAGCCATTAGAGCCGTCCGTCTGTCAGGAGCTGCCAGAGCCGCCAGCCAGTCAGGAGCTGCCAGAGCCGTCCGTCTGTCAGGAGCTGCCAGAGCCGCCAGCCAGTCAGGAGCTGCCAGAGCCGCCAGCCAGTCAGGAGCTGCCAGAGCCGCCAGCCAGTCAGGAGCTGCCAGAGCCGCCAGCCAGTCAGGAGCTGCCAGAGCCGCCAGCCAGTCAGGAGCTGCCAGAGCCGCCAGACAGTCAGGAGCTGCCAGAGCCGCCAGACAGTCAGGAGCTGCCAGAGCCGCCAGACAGTCGTGAGCCGCCCTACAGTCGTGAGCCGCCCTACAGTCGTGAGCCGCCCTCCAGTCGTGAGCTGCCCTCCAGTCGTGAGCTGCCCTCCAGTCATGAGCTGCCCTACAGTCATGAGCTGCCCTACAGTCATGAGCTGCCACTCAGTCCGGAGCTGCCACTCAGTCCGGAGCTGCCACTCAGTCCGGAGCTGCCACTCAGTCCGGAGCTGCCACTCAGTCCGGAGCTGCCATTCAGTCCGGAGCTACCTCTCTGTCCTGAGCTACCTCTCTGTCCTGAGCTACCTCTCTGTCCTGAGCTACCTCTCTGTCCTGAGCTACCTCTCTGTCCTGAGCTACCTCCTAAATCATGTGGGGGCCTTGGGGAGGATTCCTAGGCCAAGGTCGGGGGCGAGGGTCGCCACTCAAAGGACGCTAAGGAGGGGGACAAAGACAGTGGTGGAGTGGTGTCCTCGTCCACCGCCGGAGCCGCCACCGCGGACAGATGCCCACCCAGACCCTCCCCTTGAGTTTTAGGGGTGCGTTCGGAGTCCGCACCTCAGGGGGGGGGGTACTGTCACGTCCTGACCATAGTTCTTATGTGTTTTGCTTGTTTAGTGTTGGTCAGGACGTGAGCTGGGTGGGAATTCTATGTTGTGTGTCTAGTTTGTCTGTTTCTGTGTCCAGCCTAATATGGTTCTCAATCAGAGACAGCTGTCAATCGTTGTCCCTGATTGAGAATCATATATAGGTGGCTTGTTTTGTGTTGGGGATTGTGGGTGGTTGTTTCCTGTCTCTGTGTTTGTATTCTGCACCAGATAGGACTGTTTCGGTTTGCCACATTTTGTTATTTTGTTCGTTGTAAGTGTTCACTGTTTTTGTTTAAATAAACATGTTGAGCACTGGCTACGCTGCGTGTTGGTCCGATCCCTGTTTCACCCTCTCTTATAGTGAAGAGAGGGAAGGCTGCCGTTACAGACTGTATACCATGGTTATGACAAAACATGAATTTTGTTGACAAAACACTAATTACGTTGGTAAGCAGTTTATAATAGCAATAAGGCACCTCGGGGGTTTGTGGTATATGGCCAATATACCATGGCTAAGGGCTGTATTCAGGCACTCCGCGTTGCGTGGTGCATAAGTGCATATATTGGCCATATACCACAACCGCTGGTGCCTTATTGCTTAAATAGATGTCGTTCAATTGGTAATATACATTTTTGTCTTCTTTGTATGCCTCCTAAGAGAAAGTAGTCTGAAAGTAACTGCAAGTAATTAGATTACGTTACTGAGTTTGGATAATCCAAAAGTTAGGTTACTCGTGACACTTTTGGACAAGTAACTAGTAACTGTAACAGATTACATTTAGTAAGTAACCTACCCAACCCGGTGTGCATGTGTGTGTGTGTGTCTTGGGCCCCCTGGCTTGCAGTGCAGTGCTGAGGAGGTATAATGCTGTGTGACTGGGGTCAGTACCGTCTGCACATCAGCGATATGGACACAGCACAAGTACCGCCTTGGATAAAGATGCTACAGCCTCCAGCCAGCCAGCCAGCCAGGCAGCCTCCAGCCAGCCAGCCAGCCAGCCACCAGCAAGCCAGCCAGCCACCCAACCAGCCTCCAGCCAACCAGCCTCCAGCCAGCCAGCTACCCAGCCAGCCTCTAGCAAGCCAACCAGCCAGCCAGCCAGCCAGTAGGCCTCTCGGATCAGAGTCCTCCCTCCTTGCTAGTGTTGAGTCTGACCACATCTCCTTCAGAGGGCCAAATGTCCTAATTTTAAGGATGTACTTATCTACACACTACAGACCACAGACATCCCATTATCTCTATGACAGATATGGCTGGTTAAGGTTAGGCAAAAATCCAGAAACATGACTAAAATGTCATGATTTTGAAGATTTCTAGAATCAGCAGGGAATAAGCAGCAGAGGAATCCTCTAACCTATGGCTGGTGTACACGAGGACAGACTGTTTCTGCTCAGTCAAGTAGAGCCAGAGTTGAGATTACAGTGACAAATACGACATCTGACATACTATGCAAATGCACACTGATTCACAGGGGGAAGAGAGAGGGCCAGAAAGAACGAGAGAGAATAAGTGTGTGTGTGTGTGTGTGTGTGTGTGTGTGTGTGTGTGTGTGTGTGTGTGTGTGTGTGGGTAAATGCGTGTATAAAAGACAATCTTACTTGGGTCTGATTTGGAGAATGTGTCTCTGTCCAGGAGATTTCTGTAAAACAAGAGAGCAAAGAAACAGCCGTTATTGTTTGTGAAAGATGTTATCTGTATTAGGGGAAACAGCGCCACTGTTCACCCCAGCACCTTTGTTATTGTTTTGTTATTAGAGGAGAAACGGAGGGGAGGAGCCTCCGGCAGGCTTGGTAAAAATACATTCACTATATATTCTGCTGTTCTATTGCACGTGTACTGATGTCAGATGGGAAATAAACTTTGTTGGTTGTTTGCAGTAACTTCTTTGCTGTTGCAATATCCCAAATGGACGTGGCCG
Source organism: Salvelinus namaycush (assembly GCF_016432855.1). Classification (NCBI taxonomy): domain Eukaryota; kingdom Metazoa; phylum Chordata; class Actinopteri; order Salmoniformes; family Salmonidae; genus Salvelinus; species Salvelinus namaycush. The sequence continues at coordinate 37,765,933 of NC_052327.1, forward strand.
TTTCACCAATGAAGGATTCCATATTTAAATGACTTATTTTAAATATGTTATTAGGTAGTTATATAGTCATTATTTGGTACCCTAACTACCATTTTACCAAGTGATTTCTCCATTCATCCAGTAAAGCCTTGCGATTCGTTTTTCAAACAGGGAAAAAACTATAAAAAATGTGTTTTTTTGACACTCCGTTGGTAGAGACTAAAGATGTAATCAAATTTCATCCTACAAGAATGCACTGAAGAGACAAGTCCCATTTCCTACCAGATGCTCCAAGCCAGTGAGGTACCCCACCGTTAACAAGCAGGGGCCAGATTACATTTGCACACCACCACAACACCACACCGCCACAACACTACAACAACACCACACCAACACCGCAACACCGCAACAACACCACACCACCACAACAACACCACCACACCACAACAACACCACAACACCACACCACCACAACAACACCACCACAACACCACAACCACACCACAACACCGCAACACCGCAACAACACCACCACAACACCGCAACCACACCACAACACCACCACACCACCACAACAACACCACACCACCACAACAACACCACAACACCGCAACAACACCACCACAACACCGCAACAACACCACCACAACACCGCAACCACACCACAACACCACCACACCACCACAACAACACCACACCACCACAACAACACCACAACACCACACCACCACAACAACACCACACCGCAACAACACCACCACAACACCGCAACCACACCACAACACCGCAACACCGCAACAACACCACCACAACACCGCAACCACACCACAACACCACCACACCACCACAACAACACCACACCACCACAACAACACCACAACACCGCAACAACACCACCACAACACCGCAACAACACCACAACACCACACCACCACAACAACACCACCCCACCACAACAACACCACCCCACCACAACAACACCACCCCACCACAACAACACCACCCCAACACAACAACACCACAACACCACACCACCACAACACCACCACAACACCACCACACCACCACACCACCACAACACCACCACAACAACACCACACCACCGCAACCACACCACAACACCACCACACCACCACACCACCACAACACCACCACAACACCACCACAACACCGCAACCACACCACAACACCACCACACCACCACAACAACACCACACCACCACAACAACACCACAACACCGCAACAACACCACCACACCACCACAACACCGCAACAACACAACAACACCACACCACCACAACAACACCACAACACCACACCACCACAACACCACAACACCACAACAACACCACAACACCGCAACCACACCACAACAACACCACACCACCACAACAACACCACAACACCACACCACCACAACAACACCGCAACACCGACACAACACCACCACAACAACACCACACCACCACAACAACACCGCAACACCGCAACCACACCACAACACCGCAACACCGCAACCACACCACAACACCGCAACAACAACACCACACCACCACAACAACACCGCAACACCGACACCACACCACCACAACAACACCGCAACACCGACACAACACCACCACACCACCACAACAACACCACAACACCACAACACCGCAACCACACCACAACAACACCACACCACCACAACAACACCACAACACCACACCACCACAACAACACCGCAACACCGACACAACACCACCACAACAACACCACACCACCACAACACCACCACAACACCGCAACCACACCACCACAACACCACACCACCACAACACCACAACACCACACCACCACAACAACACCACAACACCACCACAACAACACCACCACACCACCACAACAACACCACAACACCACACCACCACAACACCACAACACCACACCACCACAACAACACCACAACACCACCCCACCACAACAACACCACCCCACCACAACAACACCACCCCACCACAACAACACCACAACACCACACCACCACAACAACACCACACCACTGCAACACAACATCACAACACCACAACACTGCACCACCGCCACAACACCACCACACCGCAACATCACCACCACAACACACCACCGCCACAACACCACCACACCGCAACATCACCACCACACCACACCACCACAACAACACTGCAACACCGCCACAACACCACCACACCACAACGCCACCACCACAACACCACAACACCATACCACCGCAACAACACCGCAACACCACCACAACAACACTGCAACACCGCCACAACACCACCACACCACAACGCCACCACCACAACGCCACCACCACAACAACACCACCACCACAACACCATACCACCACAACACCATACCACCACAACAACACCGCAACACCACAACACTGCACCACCGCCACAACACCACCACACCACAACACCACCACCACAACACCATACCACCGCAACAACACAACAACACCACCACAACACCATACCACCGCAACACTGCACCACCGCCACAACACCACCACACCACAACACCACCACCACAACACCACCACCACAACAACACTGCAACACCGCACCACATCACAACACCACCGCAACATCACAACACCGCACCACCACAACACCACAACACCATGTTATGTGCCGCTCCGACACACAACATCAGATGTACAGTGGAAGAGGTCTCCCAGCATGCCTCGTTAGCAGTGTTTGTGTGTGTGATACGTTAGCAGCAGCAGAATAGTGGGTCTGTTACTCTGTTTAGTTTCTAACAGCACTGTATGTCACACTGTGCTGCACCGGGTGGTGAGTCCAGGTCAAACACAGAAAAGAGCCTAAGAAAACCCAAAACCGCTCACAACTTGAATTCCTGCCAGATAATACATTAAACTCCATCAACCTTTCATGCTCTGTTTTGTTGAAGCTCTGAGCTGTGAAACTCTGACTTATTTAAGAGACTAGAAGAAAAATAGTTGTCCATCAGGCAGGCATCTACAGACCACTAGACACGCAGAGAGACAGAGAGAGAGAGAGGGCGAGAAATAGGGAGAGAGAGGGTTTGGTTTTCGCTATCATGCTAGCCAGGGGGGCACCGCACAACATTCATTCTGTGACAAGGCAGCCAAGTGCAGCAAGTGTCTTTGGGCGTTGATCGTTAGTGATGTATCTGGATCAGCCACCCATGTTGTGCTGATTCCAGCCTGCCCCAGATGGTATCACACTATGTCGGTCTGGCTGACCGCTACATGCCTCTGTCAGAGCAGAGCTCCACTAGCCCATTAGTTGGCTGAAACCATATAGAAGTGATAATAAGAGATAGAATTGGGCTGTTCACATCAAATGTGTGTAATGACTGGAGAGTGGAGACGACTGGAGACGACTGGAGAGTGGAGACGACTGGAGAGTGGAGACGACTGGAGAGTGGAGACGACTGGAGGGTGGAGACGACAGGAGAGTGGAGACGACTGGAGGGTGGAGACGACTGGAGACGACTGGAGAGTGGAGACGACTGGAGAGTGGAGACGACTGGAGAGTGGAGACGACTGGAGACGACTGGAGAGTGGAGACGACTGGAGAGTGGAGACGACTGGAGAGTGGAGACGAGTGGAGACGAGTGGAGACAACTGGAGAGTGGAGACGACTGGAGGGTGGAGACGACTGGAGGGTGGAGACGACTGGAGGGTGGAGACGACTGGAGACAACTGGAGGGTGGAGACGACTGGAGGGTGGAGACGACAGGAGAGTGGAGACGACTGGAGATGACTGGAGAGTGGAGACGACTGGAGGGTGGAGACGACTGGAGGGTGGAGACGGCTGGAGGGTGGAGACGACTGGAGGGTGGAGACGACAGGAGAATGGAGACGACTGGAGGGTGGAGACGACAGGAGAGTGGAGACGACTGGAGACGACTGGAGGGTGGAGACGACTGGAGAGTGGAGACGACTGGAGAGTGGAGACGAGTGGAGACGACTGGAGAGTGGAGACGACTGGAGAGTGGAGACGACTGGAGAGTGGAGACGACTGGAGGGTGGAGACGACTGGAGAGTGGAGACGACTGGAGATGACTGGAGAGTGGAGACGACTGGAGGGTGGAGACGACTGGAGGGTGGAGACGACTGGAGGGTGGAGACGACTGGAGGGTGGAGACGACAGGAGAGTGGAGACGACTGGAGAGTGGAGACGAGTGGAGACGACTGGAGAGTGGAGACGACTGGAGAGTGGAGACGACTGGAGAGTGGAGACGACTGGAGAGTGGAGACGAGTGGAGACGAGTGGAGACGACTGGAGAGTGGAGACGACTGGAGAGTGGAGACGACTCTGGGTCTGGGAGGGGTATGTGATGGTGGAGGTGTATGATGGGAGAGGTGTGATGGGAGGGGTGTGTGATGGTAGAGGTGTGTGATGGTAGAGGTGTGTGATGGTAGAGGTGTGTGATGGTAGAGGTGTGTGATGGTAGGTGTGTGTAATGGGAGGGGTGTGTGATGGTAGAGGTGTGTGATGGGAGAGGTGTGTGATGGTAGAGGTGTGTGATGGGAGGGGTGTGTGATGGGAGAGATGTGTGATGGGAGAGGTTTGTGATGGGAAGTGTGTGATAGTAGAGGTGTGTGATGGGATAGGTGTGTGATGAGAGGGGTGTGTGATGGGAGAGGTGTGTGATGGGAGAGGTGTGTGATGGTAGAGGTGTGTGATGGGAGGGGTGTGTGATGGGAGAGGTGTGTGATGGGAGTGGTGTGTAGGAGAGGTGTTTGATTGTAGAGGTGTGTGGGAGAGGTGTGTGATTGGAGAGGTGTGTTATGGGAGAGGTGTGTGATGGTAGAGGTGTGTGATGGTAGGGGTGTGTGATGGGAGAGGTGTGTAATGGTAGAGGTGTGTGATGGTAGAGGTGTGTGATGGTAGAGGTGTGTGTAGGAGAGGTGTGTGTAGGAGAGGTGTGTGATGGTAGAGGTGTGTGATGGTAGAGGTGTGTGATGGTAGGGTTGTGTGATGGGAGAGGTGTGTAATGGTAGAGGTGTGGGAGGGAGAGAGAGAGAGAGTTGGCTGGAGTGTGGAGACGACTGGAGTGTGGAGACGACTGGAGAGTGGAGACGACTGGAGAGTGGAGACAACTCTGGTTCTGGGAGGAAGGGGTGTGTGATGGGAGGGGTGTGTGATGGTAGAGGTCTGTGATGGGAGGGGTGTGTGATGGGAGGGGTGTGTGATGGTAGAGGTGTGTGATGGGAGGGGTGTGTGATGGGAGAGGTGTGTGATGGAGGAGGTGTGTGGGAGAGGTGTGTGATTGGAGAGTTGTGTGATTGGAGAGGTGTGTGATGGTAGAGGTGTGTGACGGTAGAGGTCTGTGATGGGAGGAGTGTGTGATGGGAGAGGTGCGTGATGGTAGAGGTGTGTGATGGGAGAGGTGTGGGAGGGAGAGCGAGAGAGAGAGAAAGGGGGAGAGAGAGGGAGGGAGAAAGAGAGAGGGAGAGGGAGAGGGATTGAGAGAGGGAGATGGGGAGAGAGGGAGAGAGGGAAAGAGGGAAAGAGAGAGGGAGAGAGGGAGAGAGAGGGAGAGTGTGTGTGTGAGCTCCTCTGTTCCAGCTGCTTCACGTGTACCCAAGGCCAGCGGCCTCTCTCTGACTGTTCATTCAGGGGAAATATTTTTAAAAGCCCTTCCTTCCCCCCCACCCACCACGGGCAGTCCAGGAATTTCAGGTGGGCTGCACAGAGTGACTCCTCGCCGTTCATCAAACATTTACGAGCACAGTCATTGCACAACATCAGAATTACATTTGAAATTCCACCACTTACATCATGCAGCAGTCACCTAACATCACAAGGCCTATTCAATTCTACAAGCCATTCCCAAAGTCGGACTAAAACTGTGTGAGTTGAGGGGGACAACTTCCATCTGAGATGACACTGGAGATCAGACTAGCATGAACACACAGTATTCCCAAAAAAGGGGAGCATAAACTATTATTACCTTTAGAGGTTGAGAAGAAAACAAAAAGGGAAAGCAAGCCCAAGAATGTTCTAGAACACTAGAACTAGAGCACTAGAACTAGACGACTAGAAATAGAAGACTAGAACTAGAGCACTAGAACTAGAATCCCAGAACCAGAGCACTAGAACTAGAACACTAGAACTAGAACGCAAGAACTAGAACACTAGAGCACAAGAACTAGAACACTAGAACTAGAACACAGGGACTAGAGCACTAGAACTAGAACACAAGAACTGGAGCACTAGAACTAGACCACAAGAACTGGAGCACTAGAACTAGGGCACTAGAACTAGAACACAAGAACTAGAGCACTAGAGCACAAGAACTAGAACACTAGAACTAGAACACTAGAACTAGGGCACTAGAACACAAGAACTGGAGCACTAGAACTAGGGCACTAGAACACAAGAACTAGAGCACTAGAACTAGAACACTAGAACTAGGGCACTAGAACTAGAATTAGAACACTAGAGCACAAGAACTAGAACACTAGAACTAGGGCACTAGAACTAGAACACAAGAACTAGACCACTAGAACTAGAACAATAGAACACCAGCACTAAAGCAATAGAACAACAACACAAGAACTAGAGAACTATAACTAGAACACTAGAACTCTATAACTGGAAAACAAGTTCTAGAGCACTAGAGCTAGAACACTAGAATTAGAGAAATAGAACTAGAACATTAGAACTAGAGCACAAGAACTAGAACACTATAACACTAGATCTAGAACACTAGAAATAGAGCACTAGAACTAGAGCACTTGCACTAGAAAACTAGAACAATAGAACTAGAACACTAAAACACAATAACTAGAACACAAAAACTGGAGCACCAAAACTAGAACACTAGCACTAGAACACCAGAACTAGAAAACTAGAACTAGAACACTAGAACTAGAACACCAGAACTAGAAAACTAGAACTAGAACACTAGAACTATTGCACCAGAACATAACACTAGAACTAGAACAGTAGGACAAGGGAGCTAGTACTAGAAAACTAGATCTAGGGCACTAGAACTAGAACACAATAACTAGAGCACTAGAACTAGAACACTAGAAGTAGAACACTAGAACTAGAGGAGTAAAACCAGGGCACTACTACTAGAACACTAGATCTAGGGCACTAGAACTAAAATACAATAACTAGAGCACTAGAACTAGAACACTAGAACTAGAACACTAGAACTAGAGCACTAGAACACTGGATATAGAACACTAGAACTAGAGTACTAGAACACGATAACTAGAGCACAATAATGAGAACACTAGAACTAGAGCACTAGAACACTAGAACTACCTAGAACTAGAGCACTAGAACTAGATGTATAACACAAGATCAAGAACACTAAAACACTAGAACTAGCGCACTAGAACTAGAACACTAGAAATAGAACACTAGATCACAATAACTAGAACACTAGAACTAGAACGAGAACAAAAGAACCAGAGCACTAGAACTAGAACGCTGGAACTAGACTACTATTACGACAACACTAAAACTAGTGCACTAGAACTAAAACACAAGAAATATGGAATTAGAACTAGAACAAAAAACTAGAACACTAGAACTAGAATACAAGAACTGGAGCACTAGAACTAAGTCACTAGAACCCGAACACTAGATCTGGAACACTACAACTAGAACACTACAACTAGAGCACGACAACTAGAGCACTAGAACTAGAACACAAGAACTAGAGCAGTAGAACTAGGGAACTAGTATAAGAACACTAGATCTAGAGCACTAGAACTAGAACACTAGAACAAGAACACTAGAACTAGAACACTAGAACACAAGAACTAGAGCACTGGATCTAGAACAGCATGCAATTGGCATGTTGACTGCAGGAATGTCCCCCAAAGCTGTTGCCAGAGAATTGAATGTTAATTTCTCTACCAAAAGCCACCTCCAATGTCGTTTTAGAGAATTTGATGGTACGTCCAACAGGCCTCACAACCACATGCCACGTGTAACCACGCCAGCCCAGGACCTCCACCTTCGGCTTCTTCACCTGCGGGATCATCTGAGACCAGCCACCCGGACAACTGATGAAACTGAGGAGCATTTTGTCTGTAATAAAGCCCTTTGTGGGGAAAAACTCATTCTGATTGGCTGGGGTTGGCTCCCAGTGGGTGGGCCTATGTCCTCCCAGGCCCACCCATGGCTGCACCCCTGCCCAGTTATGTGAAATACATAGATTAGGGCCTAATGAATTTATTTCAATATACTGATTTCCTTATATGAACTGTAACTCAGTAAAATTGTTGCATGTTGAGTTTATATTTTTGACAAGTATAGATTTAAAGGCAAAACTGTAACTTGGCCACTCAGGAACATTCACTGTTTTCTTGGTAAGCAACACCAGTGTAGATATGGGCTTGTGTTTTAGGTTATTGAATTTATTTCCCAGTGTCTGGTGGAAAGCAGACTGAACAAGGCTTTCCTGTAGGATTTTGCCTGTGCTTAACCCCCTGTTCTTAATAACGATTAAGAGCATACCCATAACATAATGCAGTCACCACTGTGGCTGAAAATGTGGAGCGTGGTACTCAGTAATGTGTTGTATTGGATTTGCCTCAAACATAACACTTTGTATTCAAAACAAAAAGTGAATTGCTTTGCCAAATGTTAGACGGGATTAGTGCCTTGTTGCAAACAGGATAGATGTTTTGTAATATTTTTTATTCTGGACAGGCTTCATTCTTTTCACGCTGTCAATTAGGTAAGTATTGTGGAGTCACTACAATGTTGTTGATCCATCCTCAGTTTTCTCCTATCACAGCCATTAAACTCCGTAACTGTTTTAAAGTCACCATTGGCCTCATGATGAAATCCCTGAGTGGTTTCCTTCTTCTCCGGCAACTGAGTTAGGAAGGACGCCTGTCTCTTTGTAGTGACTGGGTGTATTGATACACCATCCAAAGTGTAATTAATAACTTCACCATGCTCAAAGGGATATTCAATGTCTGCTTTATTCTTTTTTACCCTTCTACCAATAGATGCCCCTATTGGAAGATGGGTAAAATCTCAATGGTCTTTGTAGCTGAATCTGTGTTTGAAATGCACTGCTCGACTGAGGGACCTTACAGACAAGTGTATGTGTGGGGTACAGCGATGAGCTAGTCATTCAAAAATTATGTTAAACACTATTATTGCACACATAGTGAGTCTATTTTTCTCCTGAACTTATTTATACTTGTCATAACAAAGGGGTTAAATACTTATTGACTCAAGACATTTCAGCTTTTCATTTTTCATTCATTTGTAAACATTTAGAAAAACATTATGGGGTATTGTGTGGAGGCCAGTGACAACCAATCTCAATTTAATACATTTTAAATTCAGGCTGTAACACAACAAAATGTGGACAAAGTCAAGACATGTGAATACTTTCTGACGGCACTGTATAGCACACTGCTCAAGGAGTTTTCTGAAAATTATTTTTGTAAAACTTGCGCAATGCAATTTGGGGAGCAAGTTGAAGAAGACAGACAGAAACAGAGAGAGAGAAATAACCGCCAACCAATATGTGAAAGTGATGGAGGTGCCCGCTGTCCTCTCTCTCAAGTAAATAGTTATAATCACAGGGCTGGTGGGGCCTTAATGAGACCAAATGGCCCTTTTGAAAAGCTTCATTAACGTAGTCACTAAGTGTGAACCCCTTGGGGCAGGGGTTCTGGCCCCATGCCACTCACCCAACTTTATAGTCCTGCGACTTCACTGTTACCCTGGAAACCACCGTTACCTTTCTCTGCATCTGTCCTACAGATGAGGGATCTTAATTTGATAATTTTCTCACAACAAGAAAGTAATCCTGCAGCAACAGGAAATGTGAACTATTGTATGAACTATAACATACATTAAATTAAAGGTCCAATGCAGCCATTTTTATCTCAATATCAAATCATTTCTGGGTAACAATTAAGTACCTTACTGTGATCGTTTTCAATTAAAATGGTCAAAAAGAAACAAAATACCTTCTTTGCAAATTTTGTGAGGACTATCTGGGAGTGGTGTGAGTATTTGTATTTATTATGGATCCCTATTAGTTCTTGTCAAGGCAGCCACTACTCTTCCTGGGGTTTATTATGGATCCCCATTAGTCCCTGCCAAGGCAGCATCTACTCTTCCTGGGGTATATTATGGATCCCCAAAACATTACAATACATTCATAACAGATTTCCCAACACACTAACTGTGTGCCCTCAGGCCCCTACTCAACTACCACATATCTACAACACAAAATCCCCAAAATTGCAGGACATTTCCTGCAACAACAGGGTGATCAAATTAAGATCCTACACCTATATATGATCCAGCTCTTGTGCGATTTAGGCCCCTGGAGCCTCTATGCTCTGGGTCTTGTACCATTTAACCTTTTGTGGCCTTTACATTACATCCTGCAGTGTTGTTAATGTTTTGCTACAGGTCTATTAGCTCGCTGGCAAATTGCAACAAGACTAGGGGACCTGGGCACCTCCATGACAAATCAGGGCCTTGTCACACCCTGATCTGTTTCACCTGTCCTTGTGCTTGTCTCCACCCCCTCCAGGTGTCGCCCATCTTCCCCGCTTATCCTCTGGGTATTTATACCTGTGTTTTCTGTCTGTCTGTGCCAGTTTGTCTTGTTTGTTCAAGTCAAGGGGGTTGCCTACTAGACAGCCTACCACGACGGTAACCTCCCAGCCCCTCTGTAACCCGGCTGGTAGCAGCGCCGTCACCCCTTCAAGAGACATAGCTCATTTGTTGAAGTGAGTACACTGGTGGGTCTTCAAGATAATTGTTCGTCTCCCCTTACTCTCCATGCCACCCTGCTGTGGGGCGACCAGTTCAAGTCTCTCCAGGTACTCATCGACTCGGAGGCCGATATGAGTCTCATGGACGTTACACTGGCGTCCGAGGTAGGCAACCCCACTCAATCCCTCTCCATTCCCATGGGAGTTAGAGCTCTATAGGCCGGGTCACGCACCAGACCACCCCCGTCAACCTACGAGTGTCGGGGAACCACAACGAGACAATCCAATTCCTGCTGGTTAGGTCTCTGCAGGTTCCCGTGGTATTGGGATTCTCTTGGCTCCAGTGTCTTGTTTGTTCAAGTCAACCAGCTTTTTGTCTCTGCGCCTGTTTTTCCCCAGTCTCTCTTTTTCTCGGTCTCCTGATTTTTGACCTTGGCCTCGACCTCTGCCTGACCTGAGCCTGCCTGCCGTCTTGTACCTTGGCCTCTACTCTGGATTATCGATCCCTGCCTGCCTTGACCTGCCATTTGCCTGCCCCTGTTACAATAAACATTGTTACTTCACACAGTCAGCACTTTAGTCTTAGCTTGACTCCTGATAGGCCTGTCTATAAGAATTGAAATAGCAATGTGGGCCCTCCAACAATTGTCAGATACTGACGTCAATATTGATATCTCACCCCCAAGAGACATACGGCACTCCGAATGTATGATTCCAATAATGCTCACATGTAAAGAGTGAACCACACACTGAACAGTTAAACCTTAGTAGGACTATTCTCAAGACTCTCGCTGTCAGAGCCTACGCTGAGGCAACCTGATTTGATGAGCCATAGAAAAACTGCTCCTTTCTAAATCTGCACCAACTATCAAAATGAACACTGCTGCTTCTAAATTGTAGGTGTATTCTGTACAGAGATAAATTCACAGTATGCATAGATTAGGAGACAGTGAGTGTCTCCATTCATTCATTCCTACCCATGGTGACATATTGACCCAGCAGCTCCACGAGGATCTAAAGTCGCTGAAGGTTGGGATCCCTGCTCAATACAATACCCTTTCTGCCTCTTGTCTGCCCAAAGGTCTCCCATAATAAGACTGTCTCCCTCCTGCAGCTCAGACCATCCAGATGACAGCATCCCAATCTAGGCTAACACTTTCTCAAATGGACACTTTCAAAACAGAAATCTCTCTTAGAGGCATCATGCACCTCCTTTTTTTGAAAGGACAATGACTGACATATTTGAATGAATTATGCATAAAGGAAACTAGGCTATATCTTTGTATTTTTAAAGTGTACAAGTGGATACATCAGAGGGGGCATGTGCCACTTCTTATTAAACGTTTCATAATAAAGAATCAAAGCTCTTTTGATCCTTAAGGCCCTGAAGCCGCAAGCCTCTTGAGCACATATCTAGACACACGACGCAGACTATAGTACTGGGAGATGGTGATCAAGGGTGATAGTCCCTCATCAACTATAAGTCTGTGTCCCAAATGGCACGCTATGGGCCCTGGTAAACGGTATATAGGAAATAGGGTGCCATGTGGAATGCAGCCAAAATCATGATTGTCACTGCTGCTGTGGCAGCAGATTGGAGATATGTTTCCGATTTTTATTTTATTAGGATCCCCAATGGCGACTGCTATTATTACTGGGGTCCTACACATAACGAAAAAGGCATTACAGACCAAATACTTTACAATTTACATACATTTAAAAACATTAACATGTAGTGTGCATGTGTGTGTGTGTGCATCTATCAGTTACACATACATGTCAGTACATTGACATCTTACAGTAATTGGGTCTGAACTAATCAATGTATCCGTTCTCTGTTCTGCTTTACTACACTGCATGGCATGCTGATGATTCTGGGTTAATTGACTGAAAGGTCCCCTTGAAGGACTTAACCCATTACCATTCTATGTCAAAACTTTAAGGGGTGGTCATAGGAGTACTGAGATAACTATCATCATCATCATCAAGACCCAGCTTTAAAGCCTATAAACCATCTTATATGACTGTAAACAATGTCATACAGTATGCACTTCAACATACATAGAAAATAGACAGTATCACAATTTACCCCTCTCAATTAAGTCACCACAAAGAGCACAGCAACTGCATTCCCTTTAAAAATACATCCAAAACAACCTCACAACTACGTAGGCTATTTATCCATTCTATACACCGCCACAAGAATAAACATAGGCAGAATAAAATGTCAGTTTGGCTTAAAGAAACAAGCTGTAATGGCGATCTGATATTCAGCACCATTGAAGCAGAAAGCGACAGAATGTGAATCAGAATTCGGAAGTTCAGCACCACATGAGTGGACAGAGACCGACTCATGTGCACCGTGCAGCCACTCCCACTCAGAGAATCCCCGTGTGTGTGTGTGTATGTGTCTGTGTTAAATTATGTCCACAGTGAGTCTTGTGACTGACCGTGTGACCAACCAGCCGCGGGAGCATCACCTCATTCTGGTAGAAGGAACTCCGCGAGGACCCCGGGCTGAAGGAGGCGCGTGGCTCTTACGCAACATGGAGCCCGAGCCAGCCAGATGCGGCTCCAGTTGTACTTGTATCTGACTGGAAGTCACATCTCTCCGGGGAGATGCAGTTAAAGCATCCATAAATTATCTTAGTTGCATCATCCATTTTCTGGACGGCGGTTTGTTTAGTTAATTGGAGCCCAAAGGGAAGCGCGAGAGCTTTCACGTTAAGAAACACTAAAAACCACGTTCATCTAGGGTCATAAACTTGATTTAAACATTCCTCAAATGTTACCTTGATTGATAAACCTATAAAGCAATAATGATAATAGTTAAACTGACAAGATATATTGAAATGTTTATCATATGGTTATGATTAACATACGTTTGTTTTCTGGCCACATAAAATAAAATGAATTGTTAGTGCTAGAATGCTTGATGGAAATGTATTGAAAACTTGCAGTACGCCAATCATCATAAGCACCGTTCTCCATAATCTTAAACTGCAAGCATTCCGATTCCACTTAATAGCAATGTGAAGGAATGCTGAACAGCCCCTCTAGCCTACTCACCTACACGACACCGTGAGCTCAACTTTGGTGGCGGGAATGGCAGCGGTGAACGGGTCAAAGTCTCCAATACACGCCATATTCATAAAGCTACTCATCGTCGAAATCTCCCGTTAAACCGTCCTTTTTCGGTCGTATAAAATAAGGAAGCAACCGTTAAAAACGGTGCGCTGCTTAGGGTCGCCGTTGCATGAGGCTGCGAGAGGAGTGTTGCCCACAACAGACCAGCGTCATGTGTGACCGTTGAAAGATTCATCTCATTCTAGGACGCAAAGCTGAGAACGAGGTAGTAGCCTATTATATGGGTGATAGTGCGGAGGGTGGGAAGCTCACGAGGTCAGCCTAAACACTTGCAGAAATAACATTGGAAAAATAAACAAGATAACATATTATAGGAGGCCTAAAGGCTACTGTGCTAATGTTTTTAGGCAGCCATTGCAAATTCTTTATTGCATAAATTAACATAAGGATTTGTAGCCCGATAATGCTTTGAATATATCTATTGAATGATAATACATTACAAATAAATAATGAAATCCTCGAGGAAGACATTTCTTTGACACTACAAGGGCATCATGGGCCACCTGGTTTTCACTGCCACTGTCTGGACATTTCCAAATAAAACAATTTGCTGTCAAGACATTGAGTGTCCACCTGGTTTCATCTCAAACTAGTATAGCAGGTTGATTAAATCATATTGCACGCCAGCACACACAGTTATCCGCTTGCTTGGGTTTTGACAGCGATGAAAGTGATGAAGACAGGCGCACCAAAGCCAGGTGAGAAGAGACCACCTGAGCAAATCGCTCAATTAACAAGTGAGTGATTTCTCTACCAGACGCAGCAGCCCAGTGAGCTGAAATAGGAACACCTGCGTCAAATTAGATTATAGTTTAGTCTAAAATGAGCGTTTTAATCAGTGTGCCCAAAAGCTGATTAATTGCCACAACGTCATATCTTCAGGCGCAGTTACTGAAGCCTAGGGTGCAGGGTCTTGATCTATTATATCCTGAGACAGAATTGCTTGATCCAATCTGCCATTTACATTAAAACACGTTCAATGGGTTTATTACTTTAAAGCCATATTGTGGAGTTTGTGTTTTAGGCCACGGTCATTCCCGCCACAAGGGACGGGGCTGCAGCTAGTCGCTATCCGCTGTTCTGCGGTGCTGAATTTGGGAACTCCGCTATCGCCTCTGCCCACAGTTCTGAAGGGCATTCTGCACTTAAGTCAACATGCTCTGTAAATACTGTAGGGTAAGAAAGCTATCGTTTCAACAAAAAAAATGCCACTATACAGATCATTCCATTGAAAACATTATACACTTTGTCTTGTAACTATTGGTTCTAACATGTATTATTTCCTAAGTCTATAACTAATTTAATAACTTATTTTTGTTTTACCAGAAGTTCAATTGTCAACACACACGTAGGCTACCAATGTGTTCTATTCTGAAAATTAAACAACATTCTCTGCGATAAAATCATCATGAGCACAACCACAGCTGTTAAATAATTTACAGTACAATTTCATGTATTTTCTATTGCAAAGGGCATACTACAAACTGAGAGACACGGAACTGGCAATTCGGAGACCTTTGCTTTACTCTGTAGTTCTAAAATATTCACCTACACCCTGAAATTGAATTTCATATCATCACAGTTAAACATGCCTTAAACATTTAGGGCCGTTTTTTCATTGAGTTCAGGACTTGCCTTATCTGTCTCTGAGGAACTAGCCCTTACGTGCAGCAATCATTGATCTAGTTCAGTACAGAATATTTTAGGATAATAGTCATTTTGAAAATAGTCTGAGATTTGGTTCTGGTTTTCCGGATGAGTTACAAGTAAATAACAGTTTTCACTTGGATGTTTGTGCTCCAAAATTGTATTGTAAGCAATGAGGTCATTACAATGTACAGCTAGCCATTCTGTGCCTTGCTTGTTGATTAATTACAAGTGACACTACTGCCATCTAGAGGATACATCTGGTTAGGATTTTGAAAATAAAATGCTATTTTGAAACCCTGCTCCCTTCCAGTAAGCATAGCTTTTTAATGTAGGTGAATGCCTTACTTTCACTTATCCAATCAGGTTCGTAGATCAGTGAGTACTACAGCTCCAATCCTTGTAGTGCACTTCTTCATCAGTGCTCTCCCCCTCAATCCCCAACCTCCCTCAAAATAAACAGACCCAGATGTACACACATAGGGTGGTTTTTGAAGGATGACATTTATTTCACCAGGCATCTGACATCAGAACTGCTACAGTACAGAGTCAGCCATTTTGGGGAGGGTCGTCTACAGTTAAACTCCAGAAGGGAACCCAGGATTGGTTTTAATACATACAGTTTAACAGAACAAGAGGATCAGGGTTGCATCTGAAATTGCACCCTATTCCCTATATAGTGCACTAGCTTTTGACCAGGGTCCATAGTGCTATGTACAAAAGTAGTGCAATATATAGGCAATAGGGTGCCATTTCAGACTCAGACCAAGAAACATAACAGGCTGACACAGGGTCAGGGAGAGAGGTTCTGTTCAAAAGCATTAAGAGTGCTGTTAGAACACCGTCTCTGAATTATGGTCCTCAGTTTCCCTTGTAGAGCGAGTTTTGGTGATCTACAATGCTGACCTTCAGTTGACTTCATCATACAATACTGTTAACATATAGATCATGTGTTGCTGGCTGCTGCTACTAGTCCTAACATTAACATTCAATAGTTCCAGGAGACAGCAGATACAATTAATCATTTGACAGTTAGTTCATCTTACACCATAGTTGGGGTCAATTCCATTTCAAATCTAGTCAGTCAATTTAGGAAGTACACAAAAATGCCATCTCTAATTTGTGTTACTTTCTGAATTGACTGGAATTGAAATGGTATTGACCCCAGCCCTGGCTCACAGCAATCACAAATATGGCAGTTGTAATGTGCAGTAAAACTGGCACACAGGATACAACCACCATACACTGGGGACTTCCAGGACCAGGATAGGAGAGGCTTACAGTACAGGCACAGGTAAACGGCTCCTCTCCTCCTCACACTTTACATTATTATATACAGTACGTAACTACGATTACCAGGTGGACCTCACCTGGGGTCCAGAACAGAAGACCTCTATGGGTCAAAGGTGAGCAAACAACTTAGCAGCACAGGCGTTAGGTTAGTTCACAACTTTTAGAGGGAGGGTGTGGTAACAGCATTAAGAGGAGAATCGTACATTACTACATAGATATAAATTATGAGTGAGTGAAGACAGTCAGTGTATCCTCAAAGAGACATTGTATTTGCACATAGAGTCAGTAAGGATTACGTGTAAAGACTAAGATAGCAGACAGAAGGTGACTGACTGAAGGCGTTTTCCAAGTGGTTACAAGAGTATTGTTAGTTAGTGTATCCAGTTGACAGGTAAAGTACAAGACAAGTTTTACAATTTGATCAGCTACAATAAGTGGGAGCTGAATTCGAAGCAAAATAACATTTAAACCAAGCGGTGATTTAAGGGGGTGCGGTGATTTGTCAGTTGACATAAAGCCACATTGATATCAGATAAGGACAGACAGTGGTTCTGCTTACAGTGCTTCTGTTCCTTTGCTGTGCCACTGGAGAACCTGGTCCGGGTCTTGTAGGCCAGCTACAGAGCCCAGTGGCCAGCTACAGAGCCCAGTGGCCCACCCATCCTCTTTACCTCCTCTCCGCACCACTCTCCTTCATTAACTCCCCCAGCCCAGAAAGACCCTCAAGATCTGCCTCTATATGTATGTATGTATGTGTGTGTGTATGTGTGTCTAAATATGACCCTTGTGGGCTTACTAAATACTTAATATGAGCTGAGAGGGAAAGATGTCTACCAAGCAAACAGAGTATTTATTCTGCACAAGTCAGTGCAACTGCCAGGCAGGTTAGACTAGATATATTTCCCTAAGGATACATATATCTCACTCTGGAGAAAGACTACAGCTACTTTTGCTGAGATAAGATTCCATTCCTGCGGGCTTGCACAGTTGTCATGGTTACAGTATGTGGGAGCTGGGGGGGGCGGTTTCCATGGTTTCCAAGGTGAAAGGTCAGAGGTAAAAGTGCTAGTCAGCAGCGTCCAAGGTTAAGGGTCACGGCGGGAGGTCACGGCCATGTTCAGTTATTGGCCACCTCGTCAGTGGTGTCCGCCGTTGTCTCTAAGGTACTGTCGAGTCCGCCCCGGGCACGCCAGATCTTCACTGTTCGATCACTATCAAATTACAGAGCAGAAAAACAGTGTCACTGCATTGGCTGCATCCAGGCACTTGTGTGCGTGCGTGTGTGTTTGTGGTTCTGTGACTCACTCAGATGCTGTGAAGAGGTGGCTGCTGTTGGTGGAGATGCCGTTGATGGGGCTCTCGTGGCCCTTGAGTTCCCCCAGGGCCCCCAGTGTGTCTGTGTGCCAAAGCTTGAGCACCCCTCCTCTACAGCCACTCAGCAGGGCCGGAGAGCCAGGCACCACACCCAGGGCACACACCCAGTCACGGTGGGCATTGGGCACTAGCTGTTAGACATACAGACAACTTAGTACATACAGACTCCGTTTCCCATTCAACTAGTTTTCAGGTAGCAGTGTTTATCAAAGAACTTTCCATTTAAAATACCTGCCCCTCACTTCAAGCACCACCTCCCCAAAAGCATGATTCGCCAAAATAGTCAGTGACAGTTCTCCCTCTGTTACACAGATTAGCATTTATTGTCATGATTCTTTCCCTGGAAGTCACTGACTGGCAAAGCCACAAAGTCATAATCTCTCATTTTAAACCTAACCCTAAATGAAGAAAACTAATTTTAGTTTGCATACATTTTTACTACATAGCCAATTCTGACTTTGCAGCTGGCCCATCTAGAAGAAATCTCTGTTCTGGCTCCAGGGCAAGATTCATGCCAATAAACGTCAATCTGTATCTCTTACCTGCAGTAGGTCTTTGCGGGCTAGGTCCCACTTCTTAATGCCGTTGTCCCTGGAGCCACTGAAGAGGACGTCCCCCTGCACCACCAGGGACTCGATACCATCGTAGTGGGGAGGCTCAAAGTTGTGTGTGGGGCCAATAGCACCCAGGGCCCCCTCTGCCACGTCAAACACCTGAAACAGACAGCCCATAAACAGCACTAGTCAAACACCTGAAACAGACAGCCCATAAACAGCACTAGTCAAACATCTGAAACAGACAGCCCATAAACAGAACTAGTCAAACACCTGAAACAGACAGCCCATAAACAGCACTAGTCAAACATCTGAAACAGACAGCCCATAAACAGCACTAGTCAAACATCTGAAACAGACAGCCCATAAACAGCACTAGTCAAACATCTGAAACAGACAGCCCATAAACAGAACTAGTCAAACACCTGAAACAGACAGCCCATAAACAGCACTAGTCAAACATCTGAAACAGACAGCCCATAAACAGCACTAGTCAAACACCTGAAACAGACAGCCCATAAACAGCACTAGTCAAACACCTGAAACAGACAGCCCATAAACAGCACTAGTCAAACACCTGAAACAGACAGCCCATAAACAGCACTAGTCAAACACCTGAAACAGACAGCCCATAAACAGCACTAGTCAAACACCTGAAACAGACAGCCCATAAACAACACTACTCAAACACCTGAAACAGACAGCCCATAAACAGAACTAGTCAAACACCTGAAACAGACAGCCCATAAACAGAACTAGTCAAACACCTGAAACAGACAGCCCATAAACAGCACTAGTCAAACATCTGAAACAGACAGCCCATAAACAGCACTAGTCAAACACCTGAAACAGACAGCCCATAAACAGCACTAGTCAAACACCTGAAACAGACAGCCCATAAACAGCCCTAGTCAAACATCTGAAACAGACAGCCCATAAACAACACTACTCAAACACCTGAAACAGACAGCCCATAAACAGCACTAGTCAAACACCTGAAACAGACAGCCCATAAACAACACTACTCAAACACCTGAAACAGACAGCCCATAAACAGAACTACTCAAACACCTGAAACAGACAGCCCATAAACAGAACTAGTCAAACACCTGAAACAGACAGCCCATAAACAGCACTAGTCAAACACCTGAAACAGACAGCCCATAAACAGCACTAGTCAAACACCTGAAACAGACAGCCCATAAACAACACTACTCAAGTCACAGCAGAGAATCAGCTAGGCTAATTCGTATTACATAGAAAACAAATACAAAATCCAACATGATCCATATGCAAACATGAAACAACATGCAGAAAAAGGTCTCTGACTGAAACATCCACAATAAATAATTCAGAGATGTAATATCGTGTGTTAACTTCTTTTCTACAATGAATATAGAACCCACCCTCACACACCGTAACCCACCCTCACACACCGTAACCCACCCTCACACACACCGTAACCCACCCTCACACACACCGTAACCCACCCTCACACACACCGTAACCCACCCTCACACACACCGTAACCCACACACAGTAATCTACCCTCACACAGATGGTAACCCACACACCATAACCCAGCCTCACACACACCATAACCCAGCCTCACACACACCATAACCCAGCCTCACACACACCATAACCCAGCCTCACACACACCATAACCCAGCCTCACACACACCATAACCCAGCCTCACACACACCATAACCCAGCCTCACACACACCATAACCCAGCCTCACACACACCATAACCCAGCCTCACACACACCATAACCCAGCCTCACACACACCATAACCCAGCCTCACACACCTTGATGTAATGGTCCTTGGAGCCGCTGATGACCAGATCCTGACCATTCCCGCTCTGGTCCACAGTCAGACACATGACTGGACCCAGGTGACCAGTCAGCTTCCCTGTAGATACAAATCTGATCAAGAGAGAGAGAGAGAGAAAATATTGGGATTTAATATGATAGCAAATCTTCTGAGATGAATTGCGTTACTGCAAGAAAGACAACTTGGAATGACAACACTCACTGAGAGAACAGGTACAAGCTCTACCACAGATCAGCAAGGGAATCGACATTCAATACAAGCAGTAGCCTCTAGATCTATCATAGATCTGCACATTATAGTAGTGAGAAAGAGAGAATTGTTCTGAAGACAGAGCCCTTTTCTGGACTTCGCTCTGACAAAATGACTGCCATGCTGTGCCATAGCGTACCTTCCTACGTCCCAGACTCTGACAGAGTTGCCGGCGGCGGCGTACAGGACAGAGCCGCTGGGGTTGAGGGCAATCTGGTTGATCTGGTTCTCTCCTGCCGGGATGGTGACAGTCCGGTTGGTGCTGGACGCACAGGCATCGCCAGGAGTCACCTGACCAGAAGACCTGTAGAATATGATGATTCTGTTAAACACTTCATTCTATCCGGCAAAAGTCCTACAAATCCAGGTAGATGCAGGTAGATCTTCAAGTTAATTAATCCCAGATTGTCTGTATTTATTAACAACAGGTGTAACACTTGCACTGGTGTTATGATTGAGTCAAGTTAATCATATACTGGTGCTACAGATGTCATATTGTGTAGCCTGTCCCCCCAAAAATTGTTATGGTGTTGACACTGTTTCTATTTCTTGACACTCACGTGAGGGTGCGGATGCACTTGGCTGAGTCTCGGATGTCCCAGACCTTGATGTAGGAGGTGGAGACGGTGAAGACCAGGCTGGAGCTGTAGCGGACTGACACCACATTGTTGTGGTGACCCGCCAGGGACATGATCTCCTGACCCGTCACCAGGTTCCACACCTTACACGTACGGTCTGGAAGGATAACAACAAGACATGAGACATTATTGATCTGTGATCAATTATAGTGATCCGCTGATGAAGATGAGTGAGGAAGAGAAGTGGACAGAGTCTGACCTTTGGAGCCGGTGAAGAGGAGGTCATCAGTAGAGTCAACACACAACACCGCTTTAGTGTGACCCTCAGCCACGTGGACACACTGTAGTGTTGCTGACCGACTGCCCTTTGAAGAGGGCACTGGGTTGATTACCCCTCTAGAGAGGAAGAAACCACACACACACACAGGTATTGAGATGTCAATAGCAGGGTCAGAGAAAATGGTAACCGGTTTCCGCCTACCACTGCAGGCACACATTTACATGCCAGTTAGCAACATGCTGCAAATCAAAGTAAAAAACTAAGTACCCAAAGTGACAAGAACGGTCAGGCTAACAAGAGCTGAACGGAACCATACAAAGTACATCAAGACACGGGGCAGACAAGTAGATATTGGTGGCGTAACTGGCAGAGATTTTCAATAGAGCTCAAAGTAACATTTTGTTCTTCATATAAACACAATCCTTCTACAATGACAGTACTTTCACTTGAAACTTTAATTCTTGTTCTTGAATAAAAGTTGTTGGGTGACAACAAAAACAAGTCGTTGTGCAGATAGGGACACACCAGATAAAGCGCACCGTGTGACATAGGTGGAGACTTCATCCACGCTATGTGAACAGAAGGAAAATAGATAATTGGATAGGAAATCTGAGGAAAATGCTTAATAAATTCTACCAACACATGTCCTGTGCTACACGTGGATAGAAGACACTTGATCATTGTTACTCTCCCTTCCGGGACGGCTATAAGGCCCTCCCCCGCGGCAAATCAGAACACGCCTCCATTCTGCTCTTCCAGAAACTTAAACAGGAAGCACCCATGGTAAGGACTGTTCAAAGCTGGTCTGACCAATCAGAATCTATGCTACAGCTCAGCCTTCAACACAATAGTGCCCTCCAAGATCATCACTAAGTTCAGGGCCCTTCGTCTGAACCCCTCTCTGCACAACTGGGTCCTGGACTTCCTGACGAGGCGACCCCAGGTGGTGAAGGTAGGCAACAACACCTCAGCCACGCTGATCCTCAACACACGCTGATCCTCAACACAAGGACCCCACAGGGGTGCGTGCTCAGCCCCCTCCTGTACACCCTGTTCATCCAACTCAATCATCAAGTTTGTTGATGACAACAGCGGTAGACCTGATAGCTCATCCTATATAACTACTGCTGTAAATACTGTATCCTGGACATAGCTCTAAATATATATAACTACTGCTGTAAATACTGTATCCTGGACATAGCTCTAAATATATATAACTACTGCTGTAAATACTGTATTCTCCACATAGCCCATCCTATATAACTACTGCTGTACATACTGTATCCTGGACATAGCTCATCCTATATAACTACTGCTGTACATACTGTATTCTCCACATAGCTCATC
Organism: Salvelinus namaycush; assembly: GCF_016432855.1. Lineage (NCBI taxonomy): Eukaryota > Metazoa > Chordata > Actinopteri > Salmoniformes > Salmonidae > Salvelinus > Salvelinus namaycush. The sequence goes on from NC_052327.1 coordinate 37,788,963, forward strand.
CTATATAACTACTGCTGTACATACTGTATTCTCCACATAGCTCATCCTATATAACTACTGCTGTACATACTGTATTCTCCACATAGCTCATCCTATATAACTACTGCTGTACATACTGTATCCTGGACATAGCTCATCCTATATAACTACTGCTGTACATACTGTATTCTCCACATAGCTCATCCCATATAACTACTGCTATACATACAGTATTCTGGACATAGCTCATCCTATATAACTACTGCTGTACATACTGTATTCTGGACATAGCCCATCCTATATAACTACTGCTGTACATACTGTATTCTGGACATAGCTCATCCTATATAACTACTGCTGTACATACTGTATTCTCCACATAGCTCATCCTATATAACTACTGCTGTACATACTGTATTTTGGACATAGCTCATCCTATATAACTACTGCTATACATACTGTATTCTCCACATAGCTCATCCCATATAACTACTGCTATACATACAGTATTCTGGACATAGCTCATCCTATATAACTACTGCTGTACATACTGTATTCTGGACATAGCTCATCCTATATAACTACTGCTGTACATACTGTATTCTCCACATAGCTCATCCTATATAACTACTGCTGTACATACTGTATTCTCCACATAGCTCATCCTATATAACTACTGCTGTACATACAGTATTTTTCCTACTTATATATTGTCCATACACACACACACACCACATAGCATTTTGTTGCACCTGCTTTAACATCTGCTAATCTGTGTATGAGACAAATACATTTTGATTTGATTGAAATGTCCAATTATCCCTTGTGGGTGTGGGAAATGAAAGGTGATCTAGAACAGGACAGGGGAATTCTGTGGACAATAAAGTTTTCTAAAATCTAAATCTTGCTAGAGGAGAGGTGACAAAGTGTCATGAGTGGTTTAGATGTAGCTCCTAATGTGCAGTTGAGAGAGAGAGAGAGCTCATCAATCCCAATATCATAGCCTACCTAATGTATGCAGCATACCTGTAAACAATAGATGTGATTGGTCATTTGACTGCCAAGGCCTCCTTGCTCATAACATTTGATGTATAGACTATAACTAACTTTTTGAACCAAAAGTAATGGTTATTACTTATACAATGCGTATAACTTAACTATAAATGTATGCTTATTACTTATAACTTACAGTGCTGTGAAAAAGTATTTGCCCCCTTCCTGATTTCTTATTTTTTTGCACATTTGTCACAATGTTTCAGATCATCAAACAAATTTTAATATTACACAAAGATAACACAAAATGCAGTTAAGTGATGATTTTATTTATTAAGGGAAAAAAAGCTATCCAAACCTTCATGGCCCTATGTGAGAAAGTAATTGCCCCCTAAACCTAATAACTGGTTGTGCCACCCTCAGCAGCAACAACTGCAATCAAATGTTTGCGATAACTGGCAAGGAGTCTTTCACATCGCTGTGGAGGAATTTTGGCCCACTCTTCTTTGCAGAATTGTTTTAATTCAGACACATTGGAGTGTTTTCGAGCATGAACCGCCTTTTTAAGGTCACGCCACAGCATCTCAATCAGATTCAAGTCCGGACTTTGACTAGGCCACTCCAAAACCTTTATTTTTTTATGCCATTCAGAGGTGGACTTGCTGGTGTGTTTTGGATCATTGTCCTGCTGCAGAACCCAAGTGCACTTCAGCTTGAGGTCACGAACTGATGGCCGAACATTCTCCTTCAGGATCTTTTGGTAGAGAGCAGAATTCATGGTTCCATCAATCACAGCAAGTCGTCCAGGTCCTGAAGCAGCAAAGCAGCCCCAGACCATCACACTACCACCACCATATTTGACTGTTGGTATGATGTTCTTTATCTGAAATGCTGTGTTACTTTTACGCCAGATGTAACTGGACGCACACCTTCCAAAAAGTTAAACTTTTGTCTCGTCAGTCCACAGAATATTTTCCCAAAAGTCTTGGGGATCATCAAGATGTTTTTTTTGCCAGAAGTGAGACGAGCCTTTGTTATTTTTGGTCAGCAGCGGTTTTCGCCTTGGAACTCTGCCATGGGTACCATTTTTGCCCAGTCTCTTTCTTATGGTTGAGTCATGAACACTGACCTTAACTGAGGCAAGTGAGGCCTGCCGTTCTTTAGATGTTGTTGTGGGTTCTTTTGTGACCTCTTGGATGAGTCGTCGCTGCGCTCTTGGGGTAATTTTGGTAGACCGGCCACTCCTGGGAAGGTTCACCACTGTTCCAAATTTTTCCCATTTGTGGATAATGGCTCTCACCGTGGTTCGCTGGAGTCCCAAAGCTTTAGAAATAGCTTTGTAACCCTTTCCAGACTGATAGATGTCAATTACTTTGTTTGTTTGTTCCTGAATTTCTTTGGATCGTGGCATGATGTCTTGCATTTTGAGATCTTTTGGCCTACTTCACTTCGTCAGACAGGTTCTATTGAAGTGATTTCTTGATTCACAGGTCTGGCAGTAATCAGGTCTGGGTGTGGCTAGTGAAATTGAACTCAGCTTTCCCAAAAATTTGATTAACCAGTAAATTCATGATTTAACAAGGGGGAGCAATTACTTTGTCACATAGGGCCATGAAGGTTCGGATCATTTTATTTATTAAGGGAAAAAGGCTATCACTTAACTGCATTTTGTGTTTACTTGGGTTATCTTTGTGTAATATTACAATTAGTTTGATGATCTGAAACATTTAAGTGTGACAAATGTGCAAAAACATAAGACATCAGGAAGGGGGCAAATACTTTTTCACAGCACTGTATGTCTTCCTCTTACTTATCCTGCGGTCTGTCTGCTCTCTCCAGACACCCTGTCAGACGTACAAATACGTTGCCTTGGCTACGAGGGCGGGTGGAAGGGGAGGATGGGGGAGACGGGGTGCTGGCGTCCGAGTTCCTCGTCTCACAGCTGGTACAATGGACAGGGAGGCTGAGGCTCAGTTTACATACATAAGCAGAGGACAAGTCAGTTGCCTTTGAACTGAGTGTGTACAGTGTACAAGATCTCTCTCACACACACACACACACACACACACACACACACACACACACACACACACACACACACACACACACACACACACACACACACACACACACACACACACACACACACACACACACACACACACACACACGCGCACCCCAGTGGAAATGCGCATTCATGGACGCACACACATACACTACCGGTCCAAAGTTCTTTTTTTTATTACTATTTTCTTCATTGCAGAATAATAGTGAAGACATCAAAACTATGAAATAACACATACAAAATCATGTAGTAACCAAAAAAGTGTTAAACAAATCAAAATATATTTTATATTTGAGATTCTTCAAATAGCCACCCTTTGCCTTGATGACAGCTTTGCACACTCTTGGCATTCTCTCAACCAGCTTCATGAGGTAGTCACTTGGAATGCATTGCAATTAACAGGTGTGCCTTCTTAAAAGGTAATTTGTGGAAATTATTTCCTTCTTAATGTGTTTGAGCCATTCAGTTGTGATGTGACAAGGTATACAGAAGATAGCCCTATTTGGTAAAAGACCAAGTACATATTATGGCAAGAACAGCTCAAATAAGCAAAGAGAAACGGCAGTCCATCATTACTTTAAGACATGAAGGTCAGTCAATACGGAACATTTCAAGAACTTTGAAAGTTTCTTCAAGTGCAGTTGCAAAAACCATCAAGTGGGAGGACTGCCACAGGAATGGAAAACCCAGAGTTACCTCTGCTGCAGAAGATAAGTTCATTAGAGTTACCAGCCTCAGAAATTGCAGCCCAAATAAATGCTTCACAGTAACAGACACATCTCAATATTGACTGTTCAGAGAATGTGTGAATCAGGCCTTCATGGTCAAATTGCTGCAAAGAAACCACTACTAAAGGACACCAATAATAAGAAGAGACTTGCTTGGGCCAAGAAACACGAGCAATGGACATTAGACCGGTGGAAATTTGTGCTTTGGTTCTGGAGAACAAATTGGAGATTTTTGTGTTATGGTGTGGGTGTTATGGTGTTATGGTGTGGGGGTGCTTTGCTGGTGACACTGTCTGTGATTTATTTAGAATTCACAGCATTCTGCAGTGGTACACCATCCCATCTGGTTTGTACTTAGTGGGACTATCATTTTTTTTTCTCAACAGGACAATGACGCAACACATCTCCAGGCTGTGTAAGGGGTATTTTACCAAGAAGGAGAGTGATGGAGTGCTGCATCAGATGACCTGGCCTCCACAATCCCCCGACCTCAACCAAATTGAGATTGTTTGGGGTAAGTCGGCACACAGACTTAAGGAAAACCAGCCAACAAGCATTTGTGGGAACTCCTTACAACTGTTGGAAAAGCATTCCAGGTGAAGCTGGTTGAGAGAATGCCAAGAGTGTGTAAAGCTGTCATCAAGGCAAAGGGTGGCTATTTGAAGAATCTCAAATATAGCAAATATAGCATATATATATATACACTGCTCAAAAAAATAAAGGGAACACTTAAACAACACAATGTAACTCCAAGTTAATCACACTTCTGTGAAATCAAACTGTCCACTTAGGAAGCAACACTGATTGACAATAAATTTCACATGCTGTTGTGCAAATGGAATAGACAACAGGTGGAAATTATAGGCAATTAGCAAGACACCCCCAATAAAGGAGTGGTTCTGCAGGTGGTGACCACAGACCACTTCTCAGTTCCTATGCTTCCTGGCTGATGTTTTGGTCACTTTTGAATGCTGGCGGTGCTTTCACTCTAGTGGTAGCATGAGACGGAGTCTACAACCCACACAAGTGGCTCAGGTAGTGCAGCTCATCCAGGATGGCACATCAATGCGAGCTGTGGCAAGAAGGTTTGCTGTGTCTGTCAGCGTAGTGTCCAGAGCATGGAGTCGCTACCAGGAGACAGGCCAGTACATCAGGAGACGCAGGAGGAGCACTGCCAGAGCCCTGCAAAATGACCTCCAGCAGGCCACAAATGTGCATGTGTCTGCTCAAACGGTCAGAAACAGACTCCATGAGGGTGGTATGAGGGCCCGACGTCCACAGTTGGGGGTTGTGCTTACAGCCCAACACCGTGCAGGACGTTTGGCATTTGCCAGAGAACACCAAGATTGGCAAATTCGCCACTGGCGCCCTGTGCTCTTCACAGATGAAAGCAGGTTCACACTGAGCACATGTGACAGACGTGACAGTCTGGAGACGCCGTGGAGAACGTTCTGCTGCCTGCAACATCCTCCAGCATGACCGGTTTGGCGGTGGGTCAGTCATGGTGTGGGGTGGCATTTCTTTGGGGGGCCGCACAGCCCTCCATGGGCTCGCCAGAGGTAGCCTGACTGCCATTAGGTACCGAGATGAGATCCTCAGACCCCTTGTGAGACCATATGCTGGTGCGTTTGGCCCTGGGTTCCTCCTAATGCAAGAAAATGCTAGACCTCATGTGGCTGGAGTGTGTCAGCAGTTCCTGCAAGAGGAAGGCATTGATGCTATGGACTGGCCCGCCCGTTCCCCAGACCTGAATCCAATTGAGCACATCTGGGACATCATGTCTCGCTCCATCCACCAATGCCACATTGCACCACAGACTGTCCAGGAGTTGGCGGATGCTTTAGTCCAGGTCTGGGAGGAGATCCCTCAGGAGACCATCCGCCACCTCATCAGGAGCATGCCCAGGTGTTGTAGGGAGGTCATACAGGCACGTGGAGGCCACACACACTACTGAGCCTCATTTTGACTTGTTTTAAGGACATTACATCAAAGTTGGATCAGCCTGTAGTGTGGTTTTCCACTTTAATTTTGAGTGTGACTCCAAATCCAGACCTCCATGGGTTGATAAATTTGATTTACATTGATCATTTTTGTGTGATTTTGTTGTCAGCACATTCAACTATGTAAAGAAAAAAGTATTTAATAAGAATAGTTCATTCATTCAGATCTAGAATGTGTTATTTTAGTGTTCCCTTTATTTATTTGAGCAGTATATATATATATATATATATATATATATATATATATATATATATATATATATATATATATATATATATAATATAGCATAACACTTTTTGGTTACTACATGATTCCATGTGTGTTATTTCATAGTTTTGATGTCTTCACTATTATTCTACAATGTGTAAAAAATAAAGAAAAACCCTTGAATAAGTAGGTGTTCTAAAACTTTTGACCAGTAGTGTACCTCAGACAGTACAGGCTAAAATAAATAAACATCTTTCATTGTTGGAAACTATCCCCTTATGTCTTCTCTGGAACCCTTCTTATTCATTTCCTTTTAGAACGCTTTTAAAACACAGGAGGCTCTGCGTTCATTTCTGAGACTCAGCACAAGTCTTTTCACGTTTGGTCGAAGAACATTGAGTTGTGCACGCTCATCACCTGGGGTCCTGAGAACTGATCGGGAAAGACCGTTTGTTCACTCAGGGTTTGAATCAAAATGGAAACAGCTTTCAACATGGTTCCCCTCACCCCGACCTTTAGCTTTTTAGATTACATCCACTTCAAAGTGTTTGAGAGGAACAGCTGGCTTTCGCTGCAATGACAATATATAGGATTTATATATCGTATTTGCCAAATTTGCATTAGAGGGTTTGAAGAGGTTGAGAGGGCCAAGTTGAACACTGAATTAAAATGGAATACTAAAGAATCGCTTTGAGAAACAGAAGTTAATCATTTAATCTCATTCAAGAGGGATATAGGAACATATTTAGCTATATTTCCCAAGAGTAAGCTCATTACATGAAATTCAGTGCAGAACTTGGCAGGGTAAGTTTATAATCACACCAGGCAGATACTTGTTGATTAAGATACCACATGCTCCCTGAGATAGGAAATTAAGAAAAGGGAAAGGTGGATATCATGGTCTGTTGGGAAAAGATGTGCTTTTGGCCTCCAGCCACCAGAGCATCGCTAGTCTCTTACTGTTTGATCTCCTTGACCTTAGCCGCCGCTTGTGCCCTGTCATAGGTCTTCCTGCGAGAGAGCGGCGAGGGCTCTGGAACTCTCTTTTCCGCCCCCGAGGAGGAGGCAGCTCTGGAGCCGGAACTAACATTTAGTTTGGTTGTTATTAGCAACAACATAAAACATAAGGAACAAAAAGGACAACAAGGATGTAAACAAAATAAAACAATATGGAGGGGGTGAGCATGCAGTACACAAATAGCACACTGTTACCTGACATTCAGTCCCAATAAAGACGTCCTCCTTCACCAAGCTCGTGGTTCATCAGGACACTATGGTGTAGCATTATGGCTATACTCTATCACACTCAACTCAGTCCCCAGCTCCACATCTTACTAATTCAAGTCCCGCTAGAATTGGTTCTCAGCCAACACTCCAGCGACTCAGAGAAAAAGTATTGCTGCTCACGCCATAGAGAACTACTGTGCACTAACTGGCTAGCATTATTAACTCTTTGCGTTAAATGTTAAAAGATGAAGCTGTTATTATTGTGGAAAGTTAACATTGGGCTATACAGTTGGAGCATAACATCTAACGAGAGAACATGAGACCTGCATGATCATACTGTACAAGCCTCATAATCATGTGAGTGTGTCTGTCTCTGTGTGTGCATGCATTTGTCTGTCTGTAGCATTAGTGTTATTTCTAAAGGGATACGTTTTGGTTTCTACTGGCCTGGGAAGGAGATTTACAATCCAATAGGGCAGGTTTAAAGAACATGTCAGGCAAAGTCAGGCAAAATGAAAACAGATTAAGCAGCAGTTCTATCAACATGCAGGAAGCAGCTGGTTAGCAGTCAGCACGAGCTGCCCCAGACTTACATGCTGCCCATCTTAGAGGCCAAGCCAGGAGAATGAGCCATAAAGTCTCTGTCCCTGACTGATGAGCCAATGGGGGTCTCAGGATCTCTGCCCTCTTCTGGTGTTTCAGCCAATGGGAGACAGGGGGAGGAGAAATCTCCGCTGGGCATGTCAGGGGCGGCGTCACTATTAGCGTAGAGCAACTCCATCTGAGTGGTGGTTCTTCTACGAGCCTGCGAGGGGGGAAACACATTTACATTCAAGAAAACAACAAGCTTGGAAGAGGAAGACTAAACACACAAGACCTCACACACACACGTCCCCACGAGGACAGTAAAACAAGACCTCACACACACATCCCCACGAGGACAGTAAAACAAGACCTCACACACACGTCCCCACGAGGACAGTAAAACAAGACCTCACACACACGTCCCCACGAGGACAGTAAAACAAGACCTCACACACACGTCCCCACGAGGACAGTAAAACAAGACCTCACACACACACGTCCCCACGAGGACAGTAAAACAAGACCTCACACACACACGTCCCCACGAGGACAGTAAAACAAGACCTCACACACACACGTCCCCACGAGGACAGTAAAACAAGACTTCACACACACACGTCCCCACGAGGACAGTAAAACAAGACCTCACACACACACGTCCCCACGAGGACAGTAAAACAAGACCTCACACACACACACGTCCCCACGAGGACAGTAAAACAAGACCTCACACACACACGTCCCCACGAGGACAGTAAAACAAGACCTCACACACACACGTCCCCACGAGGACAGTAAAACAAGACCACACACACACACGTCCCCACGAGGACAGTAAAACAAGACCTCACACACGTCCCCACGAGGACAGTAAAACAAGACCTCACACACGTCCCCACGAGGACAGTAAAACAAGACCATACACACATCCCCACGAGGATAGTAAAACAAGACCTCACACACACACACACATCCCCACGAGGACAGTAAAACAAGACCTCACACACACGTCCCCACGAGGACAGTAAAACAAGACCTCACACACACGTCCCCCTGAGGACAGTAAAACAAGACCTCACACACACGTCCCCCTGAGGACAGTAAAACAAGACCTCACACACACGTCCCCACGAGGACAGTAAAAAAGACCTCACACACACGTCCCCCCGAGGACAGTAAAACAAGACCTCACACACACGTCCCCACGAGGACAGTAAAACAAGACCTCACACACACGTCCCCACGAGGACAGTAAAACAAGACCTCACACACACGTCCCCACGAGGACAGTAAAACAAGACCTCACACACACGTCCCCACGAGGACAGTAAAACAAGACCTCACACACACGTCCCCACGAGGACAGTAAAACAAGACCTCACACACACGTCCCCACGAGGACAGTAAAACAAGACCTCACACACACGTCCCCACGAGGACAGTAAAACAAGACCTCACACACACGTCCCCACGAGGACAGTAAAACAAGACCTCACACACACGTCCCCACGAGGACAGTAAAACAAGACCTCACACACACGTCCCCACGAGGACAGTAAAACAAGACCTCCCACACACACATCCCCACGAGGACAGTAAAACAAGACCTCCCACACACACATCCCCACGAGGACAGTAAAACAAGACCTCCCACACACACATCCCCACGAGGACAGTAAAACAAGACCTCCCACACACACATCCCCACGAGGACAGTAAAACAAGACCTCCCACACACACATCCCCACGAGGACAGTAAAACAAGACCTCACACACACGTCCCCACGAGGACAGTAAAACAAGACCTCACACACACGTCCCCACGAGGACAGTAAAACAAGACCTCACACACACGTCCCCACGAGGACAGTAAAACAAGACCTCACACACACGTCCCCACGAGGACAGTAAAACAAGACCTCACACACACGTCCCCACGAGGACAGTAAAACAAGACCTCACACACACGTCCCCACGAGGACAGTAAAACAAGACCTCACACACACACGTCCCCACGAGGACAGTAAAACAAGACCTCACACACACGTCCCCACGAGGACAGTAAAACAAGACCTCACACACACATCCCCACGAGGACAGTAAAACAAGACCTCCCACACACACATCCCCACGAGGACAGTAAAACAAGACCTCCCACACACACATCCCCACGAGGACAGTAAAACAAGACCTCCCACACACACATCCCCACGAGGACAGTAAAACAAGACCTCCCACACACACATCCCCACGAGGACAGTAAAACAAGACCTCCCACACACACATCCCCACGAGGACAGTAAAACAAGACCTCCCGCACACACATCCCCACGAGGACAGTAAAACAAGACCTCACACACACACATCCCCACGAGGACAGTAAAACAAGACCTCACACACACACACGTCCCCATGAGGACAGTAAAACAAGACCTCACACGTCACCATGAGGACAGTAAAACAAGACCTCACACACACACTAACAGCTTACAGACGGTAGGCAAATAAGGTCACAGTTATGAAAAGAGGCCTTTCTACTGACTCTGAAAAACACAAAAAGAAAGATGCCCAGGGTCCCTGCTCATCTGCGTAAACATGCCTTAGGCATGCTGCAAGGAGGCATGAGGACTGCAGATGTGGCCAGGACAATAAATTGCAATGTCTGTACTGTGAGAAGCCTAAGACAGCACTACAAGGAGACAGGACGGACAGCTGACCGTCCTCGCAGTGGCAGACCACGTGTAACAACACCTGCACAGGATCGCTACATCCGAACATCACACCTGCGGGACAGGTACAGGATGGCAACAACAACTGCCCGAGTTACACCAAAAATGCACAATCCCTCCATCAGTGTTCAGACTGTCTGCAATAGGCTGAGGGAGGCTGGACTAAGGGCTTGTAGGCCTGTTGTAAGGCATGTCCTCACCAGACACCATCGGCAACGTCGCCTATGGGCACAAACCCACCATCACTGGACCAGACAGGACTGGCAAAAAGTGCTCTTCACTGACGAGTCGCGGTTTTGTCTCACCAGGGGTGATGGTCGGATTCGCGTTTATCGTCGAAGGAATGAGCTACACCGAGGCCTGTACTCTGGAGCAGGATCGATTTGGAGGTGGAGGGTCGGTCATGGTCTGGGGCGGTGTGTCACAGCATCATCGGACTGAGCTTGTTGTCATTGCAGGCAATCTCAACGCTGTGCGTTACAGGGAAGACATCCTCCTCCCTCATGTGGTACCCTTCCTGCAGGCTCATCCTGACATGAACCTCCAGCATGACAATGCCACCAGCCATACTGCTCGTTCTGTGAGTGATTTCCTGCAAGACAGGAATGTCAGTGTTCTGCCATGGCCAACGAAGAGCCCGGATCTCAGGGACACATTATTCCATTTCTGTTAGTCACATGTCTGTGGAACTTGTTCAGTTTATGGTCTCAGTTGTTGAATCTTGTTATGTTCATACATATATTTACAAATGTTTTGTTTGCTGAAAATAAACTGAGTTTATTATATTAACATTTTACTTTGTATTTAATGTTATAATATTATACACATTTATACTAATTTCTCATCCAGGTTGAGGATAGTGCATCTGCAGTGGACATATGTAGATTGAGCCAGAGCCAGGATACCACTGCCACCCCAATGTTGTAATATTTTAGGAGGCTGAAGTCAGGGGCCCTAGATATGTTTTTTAGTTTCCACCTCCAACAAAAGTGTGAAAGGTCTGTGGTGCAGAAGGTTTTCTTTTGTAAAGATGGGACCAACAGGAAGTGGCTGTCATACAGTGAAGAGAACCATGCTTTATTCTGATTAATTTGTATGGCATTTGCAAAGCCAACAGAAAATAGCAGACTGGAAGCATATCCATCAGAGTGGAAGAGAATGAGAACAGCATTATGCATAGAGGTTATGCTGAGGCCTACTTTCTTATTAAGGTCCCCTAAAGGTAACATTGAAAGCCTGTTCCTCGGCAGTCAGATGTCTGCTCATAGAGAGCAAGTGTGCAGAGGAAGGCAAGTGCTAGAGCGCATTATAGATGTTGTTAAAGTCATAAACAAGAGGAGTCTGAGCTACAGAGGCATGCAGTCTGAAGCAGCTTATACGTTAGATGACAGCAGCATTGACCATGGCAACTTTTTAGAGATGATCATTCTGCTGGGAAAGTACGACCTGTGTATGAAAGAGCATCTCACTGCCTGCATAGAGAAAAAACAAAAACTGCATGAGTCTGGGTCAAGAGGGGGCAGAGGCTCTGTAATCACTCTATCATCAAAGACTACCATCGATAACGTCATTACCACCATCCAACACACAATGCAGGCCACCATAGCAAGTGAAATCCAGGAAGCGGGTATGTTTTCAGTCCAGACTGACACTATGCAGGACATTACAACACAAGGTCAATGCTCTGTCATAGTCAGATATGTGACGAACATCATCCATGAGAGGCATCCACTGGACAATACTTTGTCCAGGTACTGAGTGAAGTACTGGAAAACATGAAGTTTGACATCAGCAAGTGCATTGTCAATTCCACTGACGGAGCCTCCAGTATGCAAGGCCAGTATAAAGGCTTCTCTGCCCTGCTCTCTGGAAAGTCCACCAATCAAGTGCGGTGCTATGCACACATTATGAACCTTGTTTTGGCAGACAACAGAGAGTGTCTTGGCAAGTGGGTCACTCATTAACAACATAGCTGTGTTCTTCCGTGAATCCTACCAGAGGATGAACATTTGGGAGACGTCTTGCTCCAATTGGAGAGACACCCTGGTGGGCTGAAGACAGTGCCTTAAAGAAGGTCTTCGGAGCTTTTGGAAATCCAGATGAGGGTCTGTATGTTGAGGTCCTTCTCACACTTTCAACCATACAAGATCAGAAAAACAACACTACTGCACAGGTCAAAGCACAAGGATACATTGAGGGGTTGCTGAAGTATGAAACAATACTTACAGCTCAGATACTCCTCAGAATATTTTAGGTCGCCTCACCAGTCTCAAAATATCTTCAAACAAGTGGAATGGACATTCTGTCTGCGCATCGTATGGTTGTGTCTACAGAGGAGCAGCTGAAAGGAATGGCAAGACATTTTGAAAAAGTCAAGGCAGCTGCAGACACATTTGTTCAGTGGGCCAACAGGAAGTTGCAGGAACGGGATGAGGAAACAGAGCTGGAGTTCGAAACCACTCTGCCAATGAAAAGGGCTCGAAAGAAGAAAACCATGCCTGGAGAGATGGCACAAAACAAGACTTTTACTGGGACAGAGAGTGCATACAGGATTGGTGTCCATAATCAAATACTGGATACAGTTATAGATGGCATCCATCGGCTATTTCTGAGTAATGACACTGTGTATGCCGACATGGCTCTTCTGAACCCTAAACACTTTAGTCAGATAACATCCAGTGCCAGTGGCCTTCCACAGACAGCCCTTCAAGAACTAAGCAAATGTTTGATCAAATTTGACAGCAGAGCAACGGTGGCCAATTTACAGAGTGAGCTCTTGAGTCTGGCAGAACAGTGGACTAGGTTAAAACAATCGGGATTTGAAGAATACACAACCAGGACTATGGAGGATCATGGACCTGAAGGAAATGAAGATGAGGTGGAGATGGTGAACAAGAGCTGTTCATCTAGCAAGGGCTGTCTAGTGTGTCGCTACCGTATTCTTAGTCAGTACAACCTATTGACCGACGCATATCATTTCTTGGGCCTTGCTTACAAGTTCCTACTTATCCTGTCAGTAACCCAGGTAGCTTGCGAGCGGAGCTTCTCTACTCTGAAATGCATTAAGAGTAGGCTCAGGAGCACGCTATCAACAGCACCTGGAGGCTTTTATGCTCCTGGCTACTGAGCGAGATGTTTGAATGGCCCTGGACAGTGACCTGGTTATAGATGGTATTGCAGAGAGAAGTGAGCTGCTGCAGAAATTGATAATTTAAGGAGGTAGGAAATATGTTTATTTACATTTTATTCTATGACTTGCCTACTCCAGTCTTTTAACCAACACATTTCTCCCTGTATTATTTATTTTACTGGTCAGATGGTTCCAGAGATTCTTGCCACCTTGCTGCCAGTGCCATTATGCCAATATGTGCTCCTTCTAGCCAGCCTCCTCCTAGGAGCAACACATTCCCCTTGTTCTATTTTACTAAAGTTATTGTTATAAATATTGTTCAGTAATCTTGTTGACATAAAGTGTGACGTGGGTTGTGGTGTATCGCTGGGGGGGTTTTGGTGGGCCGGTCTGAGTCAAAAAGTCCAGGGCCATTTTTCATTCTCAGTCCATCCCTGCCTACAAGGATAGTAAAACAAGACCACACACACACACACACACACACACACACACACACACACACACACACACACACACACACACACACACACACACACACACACACACACACACACACACACACACACACACACACACACACACACACACACACACACGTCCCCACGAGGATAGTTAAACAAGACCACACACGTCACCACGAGGACAGTAAAACACACTAACAGGCTGATAATAGTACCTTGCTCCTTGTTTTGGTCTCTCCACAGAGTTTCATTAGATCTGATGCCAGGGAGCTGGAACGAGGAAGTGGAACACATGAGTTACCAGAAAACTATAAGTCAAATGTAAACTAATTACATTTTTTGGTCATTTGAGTGATACTGACTGTCCGTCTGTTGCAGGACTCTGGGCAGATTCGTCACTGCTGCTGTCATCCCCGTTCTCTGTGAAATTAAAGGACCAAAAACATCAGTTGTACTGTATGTCAGAACCAAACAACATCCATAGGCAAGTATTTTTCTTTGTGTGTTATGACTAAATAACAACAAACTTAAGTTGGTTTACTTTTGAAGTTCTGTCTAGTAGTCCAAATACCTGCCCATTGTCCAACCAAACACGGAACAAGGGTAAAACCTTTTATTGAACAAAAGGTTATGCTAGTACTGTGTTGGCTACAAACAGATGTTAACAATATGTGGTTTAGATTATTGAACAAGGTAGATGTGATGATAATGGACAAGGAGAAGAAGCAGATGATGTCAGTGCAGCGCCATGCCGTTTTATACAAGTTGCTTGAAAAGACCTGAAAAGAACTGGTCCTTGTCCAGTCACTGAGATGGAAGCGTTGACAGGACTCAGGGGTTGAAAGGGTGAGAGGGTAAAGAGAGGTCAGGTGTGAGGGGCTATGAGAGATCACCAAGGTTGGAATCATTAGTCCGACTGTCAGTATGGTTTTCCTACAGGGTCCAACTGAGACAAACTTCCTGGTTCTACCTGTGAAGGGCGGGGTCCTCTGAAGATACAGGTACAGTAGTTATATTAGCAGGTGCTACACTATTTGGCATGGTGGCTGTAACACACTGGGAGAGGGGTTCTTTCACATTGAGAGGAAGAGGAGGGTCAGCTGACAGATGGAGGGAGGCCTGAAGACATTACACCTCATGCACCTGCTCATGTTATGTTGCTGAGTTAGTTTCCAGGAGGGGACCCATGCATTCATATAAACATATATATAGAGCGAGAGAGTCTGGTGTCTGTTACTTACCCACTGGCATGTTACCTAGCTCTGTATACATTAAGGCACCATGGGCAGGGGAACAGAAAAAAGGCAACACATAAATCAAAAACACATTCATTCATTCCCCCATAAATCAAAAACACATTCATTCATCCCCCCATAAATCAAAAACACATTCATTCATCCCCCCATAAATCAAAAACACATTCATTCATTCCCCCATAAATCAAAAACACATTCATTCATCCCCCCATAAATCAAAAACACATTCATTCATTCCCCCATAAATCAAAAACACATTCATTCATTCCCCCATAAATCAAAAACACATTCATTCATCCCCCCATAAATCAAAAACACATTCATTCATTCCCCCATAAATCAAAAACACATTCATTCATTCCCCCATAAATCAAAAACACATTAATTCATTCCCCCATAAATCAAAAACACATTAATTCATTCCCCCATAAATCAAAAACACATTCATTCATTCCCCCATAAATCAAAAACACATTCATTCATCCCCCCATAAATCAAAAACACATTCATTCATCCCCCCATAAATCAAAAACACATTCATTCATCCCCCCATAATCAAAAACACATTCATTCATCCCCCCATAAATCAAAAACACATTCATTCATCCCCCCATAAATCAAAAACACATTCATTCATTCCCCCATAAATCAAAAACACATTCATTCATCCCCCCATAAATCAAAAACACATTCATTCATTCCCCCATAAATCAAAAACACATTCATTCATTCCCCCATAAATCAAAAACACATTCATTCATCCCCCCATAAATCAAAAACACATTCATTCATTCCCCCATAAATCAAAAACACATTCATTCATTCCCCCATAAATCAAAAACACATTAATTCATTCCCCCATAAATCAAAAACACATTAATTCATTCCCCCATAAATCAAAAACACATTCATTCATTCCCCCATAAATCAAAAACACATTCATTCATCCCCCCATAAATCAAAAACACATTCATTCATCCCCCCATAAATCAAAAACACATTCATTCATCCCCCCATAATCAAAAACACATTCATTCATCCCCCCATAAATCAAAAACACATTCATTCATTCCCCCATAAATCAAAAACACATTCATTCATTCCCCCATAAATCAAAAACACATTCATTCATCCCCCCATAAATCAAAAACACATTCATTCATCCCCCCATAAATCAAAAACACATTCATTCATTCCCCCATAAATCAAAAATACATTCATTCATCCCCCCATAAATCAAAAACACATTCATTCATTCCCCCATAAATCAAAAACACATTCATTCATTCCCCCATAATCAAAAACACATTCATTCATCCCCCCATAATCAAAAACAAAAGAGAGCATATGAGTGCTCGGTCTACTGTTCAACAGTCAGGGCATCCTCCTCAACAGATACTGGTTCAATGGAACCATAACAAAATGTCAACCCCGTAACAAAAAACATCTCTCTAAAACCATACAAACTATGAAACAAAAAGGTGAAAAACAGATGTGTTTTCATACCTGATAAATAATGGAACACAAAAACGACAGTGTCAGAGAGGCTTGCTTAGTCCAACTGACATTTGTGTGATTGCAACAATTTGTTGGGGGGACTTTTAAAAGCAGCATCTATTCAGGAGGAGGCAATGAGCAACATCAACTCAAACAGGCCCAAATCATCATGCAGTAAACCATAGCCACCCAGCCCTGGTTCTGGAGACCATCCCAACCAATCAGTGTGCTGACAAGGTGAACACAAACACGTAGGTACATTTCAATTCCTTTGCTTAGATACTTTGGCTGAGTTATTGCTTCAATCCTACATAATTATCGGGTGAGCCAGACCTGTTAGCACTGTGGGCTTGACCTCACGGACTGCCAGTGGCAAAGGCTGAGTAGGTCAGGATCAAGGCCTTGGACTGAACTACAGGATGTAGGACCGTAATTTGAGCCAGTTCGCAACAGCAGGAAAATAATCCCCAAATGATTAATGTTTCATTAGGGCAAATCAAGTCTGACATTTTAAAGTGGAAACTACAAACTTTAGAAGCCTTTTTAAATCTTGAATGTTTAAAGCTTTAAATGCTTTAAATGTCAAGCTTTAAATGTCCTGTTGATCCTACATCTGTATACGTCTTGCAGTTTGTGGCTGGCAGGTTGTGGCTAGTGCTGTTACCTTGCAGAGCGTTCCCCAGCAGGGCGTCCAGTTCGGGGTTAAACTCAGCCTTCTCCTTCAGCATGTGGAACAGCAGCTGGTTCTGAGTGGCGCTGGTGATCTCAGTCTGCTTCAGCCTGCCCTCCATCACCTTCACCTGGGACTCCCTCTGAGCCGCCTGCAGACCCTGGGATTGGTTAGAGGGTCAAAAGGTCAACGGTCAGCTATAAGAAGGGTCACTAAAAGTCAGCAATCAGAGCTATGCTTGTGTGTAATACTTCACAGTACATACACAAAAGATGAATACACAATGAGGGTGCTTGTGCATATACACACAGAACTAAACACATTAACAATCGTAGAAACAGACTTTAATTGGGTACAGATGGAACCTGGGGTTAAACTAAGTCAATTCTAGGAGAAACCAATGGTGTGAGAGACGGGGTAGGAACTAGGGAGGGACAGGTAAACGGCAGTAAGTTATTTACTCTGTTGATGGCCATAGACATGAAGTGGTCCAGCAGGAAGCGGGCTTCTGTTAGGGTACAGGAGCTGATGACCGCGGAAACATCCACCGTGTCAACCTCCTCCTGTAAATGCAGATATTATGGTCACACAGTCTATAAAAACTGCCTAATATCAGCCCAATCACCTTCCTGCTTTTAGGGTACATGTTACCCAGAATCATGGAATAGCTCTCTGGTTTGCCAGATCTGTGCTGCTTGAGAGCTCCGATTGGCCATGGGTGGATCTCAAAACTCTCCTGTCGCTTCTTCCTCTGCTCCACTCCTCAATGTTTAGAGACACTTGTGCCTGTCTGTCTGTGCGCCTGTCTGTGTGTCTGTGCGCGTGTGTCTGTGCGCGTGTGTCACCTTGGCTTCCTCCATCTGCATAATGTTGGCCTGGCAGTCAGCGATGCTGTCGTTGATGTAGTCGATGTTGGCAACCACGGCGTCCACTTCCTCGTTGAGGGGAAGCACTGCCTTTTCAGCCTCAGGCCCCTCCCCTGCCAGCCTGTCCCTCTTTCTGGTCACCTTCTCCCTCCGCTTGGTCAGCTCCTCACGTTGCTGTGGAGGAGGGAGGAACGATGGAGGGGGGAGAGTGGAGGGGAGAGGAACGATGGAGGGGGGAGGAGTTTGCCAACGTTTTCAATATTAATGTTAATGCTAACACGGCTAATTTAGCGTAACATAGTAAGTATCATACCATATGTAAACAATATTCACCAGCATGTTATGTTTACCAGCAGTTCATGTTTACCAGCTAGTTCATGTTTACCAGCTAGTTCATGTTTACCAGCTAGTTCATGTTTACCAGCTAGTTCATGTTTACCAGCAGTTCATGTTTACCTTGAGCAGGCGGTTCATTTCAGACTCCATGTTGGATATGGTCATCCTCTGCATGATGACATCAGAGATACGACGCTCCAGAGACTGCCACTTCACCCTGGCCACTCTGGTGGAATATATGCCTGTTGACCGCCTGTAGTAGGATCTGACACAGACACACACAGACACACTTTTGAGGCATGTACACTGTAGTTGCATGCAAGTCTCATGTTCTCTCGCTAGAAGCTGTAAAAGCCATACTGATTGCTCCACATACACACCATGCAGTGTAATACAGACACTTAAACACATACAAAACAGCACTGCAGTGACCTGTTGTCCAGTCCCCACCTGGTTCCGTTGGTGGCGGTGGAGCCAGAGGACTGCAGGCGTCCTGTGGGGGGTCGGTGGGAGGAGTCCTGGAGGTGCTCTGGGAGACTCACCTTCCTGTTGGTCACCTTACCAGACATAGGCCTGGCCTGTCTCCTCAGAGCAGACACCTGACACAGAGACACACACACGTAAGTCGACAGTCATCGAACACCAGAATCACCACCGCCTGATGCTGAAGTTTGCTCAACTTAATAGAATAGTACGAGCTTTATATTTTATTTACACAACTGCCATGTTTCTTGTTATCAGTGATTTTCAGGACGTGTTGAACTCTTATGAACCAAAGCTGTCATTGACAGTCTACTCTCGCTGTACCTCTGCTCTCTGACCCTGACCACTGGTTCCTACAACCTCCGTTCCCAGGCGAATATTCTATTCCAGGTACCAAAGGTTACAATAGAATTTGGGGGAAAAAAGCTTTTAGTTTCTGGTCCTAGAATAAACTTCAAAATTCCTTGAACTTAGATGATTAGATCCAACTAGATCATTTCAAGTTGAGAGTTAGTGATTTGTTGCAGGATGTGTGTAACTGCTTTCTAGTATTGCGTAACTGTATAGTTTATAGCACTGCTGTATACCACATCCTTTTACTACTACGTGTTGCTCACCTCCTCAGTCTTCCTGCGCAAAATGAGCTCCTGTTGTCTCTTCTGGGCTTCTAGTAGCTTCAGCTGGTGCTGTGAAACACACATTTAAATGACATTCAGTAACACCAGTAGCAGTAAGTTGCATTAGCATGGCATTCAGTAACACCAGTAGCAGTACGTTGCATTAACATGGCATTCAGTAACACCAGTAGCAGTAAGTTGCATTAGCATGACATTCAGTAACACCAGTAGCAGTAAGTTGCATTAGCATGGCATTCAGTAATGGCAGTAAGTTGCATTAGCATGGCATTCAGTAACACCAGTAGCAGTAAGTTGCATTAGCATGGCATTCAGTAACACCAGTAGCAGTACGTTGCATTAACATGGCATTCAGTAACACCAGTAGCAGTAAGTTGCATTAGCATGGCATTCAGTAACACCAGTAGCAGTAAGTTGCATTAGCATGGCATTCAGTAACACCAGTAGCAGTAAGTTGCATTAGCATGGCATTCAGTAACACCAGTAGCAGTAAGTTGCATTAACATGGCATTCAGTAACACCAGTAGCAGTAAGTTGCATTAGCATGGCATTCAGTAACACCAGTAGCAGTAAGTTGCATTAGCATGGCATTCAGTAACACCAGTAGCAGTAAGTTGCATTAACATGGCATTCAGTAACACCAGTAGCAGTAAGTTGCATTAGCATGGCATTCAGTAATGGCAGTAAGTTGCATTAACATGGCATTCAGTAACACCAGTAGCAGTAAGTTGCATTAGCATGGCATTCAGTAACACCAGTAGCAGTAAGTTGCATTAGCATGGCATTCAGTAACGCCAGTAGCAGTAAGTTGCATTAGCATGGCATTCAGTAACACCAGTAGCAGTAAGTTGCATTAGCATGGCATTCAGTAATGGCAGTAAGTTGCATTAGCATGGCATTCAGTAACACCAGTAGCAGTAAGTTGCATTAACATGGCATTCAGTAACACCAGTAGCAGTAAGTTGCATTAGCATGGCATTCAGTAACGCCAGTAGCAGTAAGTTGCATTAGCATGGCATTCAGTAACACCAGTAGCAGTAAGTTGCATTAACATGGCATTCAGTAACACCAGTAGCAGTAAGTTGCATTAGCATGGCATTCAGTAACACCAGTAGCAGTAAGTTGCATTAGCATGGCATTCAGTAATGGCAGTAAGTTGCATTAACATGGCATTCAGTAACACCAGTAGCAGTAAGTTGCATTAGCATGGCATTCAGTAACGCCAGTAGCAGTAAGTTGCATTAGCATGGCATTCAGTAACGCCAGTAGCAGTAAGTTGCATTAACATGGCATTCAGTAACACCAGTAGCAGTAAGTTGCATTAGCATGGCATTCAGTAACGCCAGTAGCAGTAAGTTGCATTAACATGGCATTCAGTAACACCAGTAGCAGTAAGTTGCATTAGCATGGCATTCAGTAATGGCAGTAAGTTGCATTAACATGGCATTCAGTAACACCAGTAGCAGTAAGTTGCATTAGCATGGCATTCAGTAACACCAGTAGCAGTAAGTTGCATTAGCATGGCATTCAGTAATGGCAGTAAGTTGCATTAACATGGCATTCAGTAACACCAGTAGCAGTAAGTTGCATTAGCATGGCATTCAGTAATGGCAGTAAGTTGCATTAACATGGCATTCAGTAACACCAGTAGCAGTAAGTTGCATTAGCATGGCATTCAGTAACACCAGTAGCAGTAAGTTGCATTAGCATGGCATTCAGTAACGCCAGTAGCAGTAAGTTGCATTAGCATGGCATTCAGTAACGCCAGTAGCAGTAAGTTGCATTAACATGGCATTCAGTAACACCAGTAGCAGTAAGTTGCATTAGCATGGCATTCAGTAACACCAGTAAGTTGCATTGACAGGTGCTTAAAACTGGAGCGCTTAAATGGTGAAACTGCTACAACTTTATATAGTCACTGGATAACAAGCTATAAGAAAACAGTTTGGGTCAGCATGATGAAAAGGCCCGCTCAGCTTCAAGCCTGACAAACTAAGCTACGGATCCTATGGTTCACCTCCTGTTTGCGCTGGTCCTTCTTGAGGGTGGCGATCTCTCGGTTCCTCCTGGACTCTGTCATCCTGTTCTTCTCCTGCTGCTCCTTCATCTGCTTCATCAGACGAACCTGCACAATACAGCACATTCACATTTAACTCAATATCAGTCTTGAATGACTTAACATTCCTAGTGTAGCGATGGAACTCAGCAGCGGACCCTGTTCTGGGCAGTTTGTTCGACTTCATTCCGGTCGAATCCTCCCATCAATATCAGTACAGTATCAATGCAGTACCAACAAACACCTCACAGTGGTTAACAGTGTTGTATCGTTCGTGGTTCAAGTACGTCTTCTTGCTACCTTTGTCTTCTTCATCTCTGTGACGTCCAGTTGGAGCTTCTTCAGCTGTGTCTCGTACTTGGATTGGTTCTTGAGCAGGCGTGCGTGTTCTTTCTGGGCTGACTGTAGCTTCTGTAGTTCCTTGTTCATGATGCTCAGCTTCTTCTCGTACTCCTGTTTGATCTTCTTAGCCTTATCGTCGCTGCACGTCTCCACTGAGCCTAAGGGGGGGGGGGGGGGGGGGGGGGGGACCAAAGACAAAAGGGTCATTTTTAGACCCAAGGAATGCTCCTGCCCTGCTGTAACCCTTCACACCTGGTTCTATTAGTCAGCTGCTCACCAGGGGTCTTATTAACCCAAGGTGCTTGCAAATATATTGCAAACCTTGCCTGCACCAGTTATCCTGCAAATGTTGGTAGTTATACATTTTGAACCTGGCAGATTAGTGTGTGTATCTCCACGCATATCACAGGACGTCTCTCGTTTTCTGACATAACTGGTTTAAATGATTCCTGCTACACAACAAATAGTAGTCTACCATTTATCAAAATCTCCCATTCAATAGCCAAGCATACAGGAAAGCCTTGACCGTATGAGACATTACGGCTATATTTGCTGTGTGATAGGGTTAGGTGCATGACATCATAGCCCATTTAATTTCAGAGCCTATACCAAGGCAGGAGATAGAAACACAATCATGTATTGATGAACAATATAATGAACAACAAGTTGTCTTTTGCAAAGAAGTGTGGGTTCTAACATTTATTTTTAAATTATTCAAAAGGACAATCAATCTTGTAGAATACGCAACCAGTGTTTGTCACTTGCTAGGCGGCACGGATGTTTAGTTTGGAGAAGTCACTGTAACATTCTGCCCACACCTCTACACAGCTGGGATCAAATTTGACGTTGCGCTTTCTTTTAGGCACTATCATGGCCCAGTTTCAACATCTCCAAATCATACAGCAAATAAGGGTGTTTTCATTGCTATAAAAGGTGAATGGAGGGGTGTTATCCAGGCGGGACCGTTCACTACCGCACAAATATAATATGCCTCTGATTTATCAATGAAAATACAGCGCATTTGGGAAAATATTCCAACCTCTTCCCCTTTCCCACATTTTGTTGTTACAGCCTTATTTTAAAAATGGATTAAATCGTTTTCCCCCTCATCAATCTATATACAATACCCCATAATGACAAAACAAAAACAGGTTAAGAATTTTTGATTTATTTTTTCCCCATACGGAAATATCACATCTACATAAGTAGTCAGACCCTTCACTCAGTACTTTGTTGAATCACCTTTGGTAGCGATTACATCCTTGAGTCTTCTTGGGCATGATGCTATAAGATTGGCACACCTGTATTTGAGGAGCTTCTCCCATTCTTCTCTGCAGACCCTCTCAAGCTCTGTCAGGTTGGATGGAGAGCGTTGCTGCACAGCTATTTTCAGGTCTCGCCAGAGATGTTCAATCAGGTTCAAGTCCGGGGACTGGCTGGGCCACTCAAGGACATTGAGACTTGTCCCGAAGCCACTCCTGCATTGTCTTGGCTGTGTGCTTAGGGTGGTTGTCCTGTTGGAAGGTGAACCGTTGCCCCAGTCTGAGGACCTGAGCGCTCTGGAGCAGGTTTCATTCAAGGATCTCTCTGTACTTTGCTCCGTTCATCTTTCCCTCGATCCTGACTAGTCTCCCAGTCCCTGCCGCTGAAAAACATCCACACAGCATGATGCTGCCACCACCATGCTTCACCGTAGGGATGGTGCCAGGTTTCCTCCAGACGTGACACTTTCTCATGGTCTGAGAGTCTTTAGGTGGCTTTTGGCAAACTCCAAGCGGGCTGTCATGTGCTTTTTACTGAGGAGTAGCTTCCAAATGGCCACTCTACCATAAAGGCCTGATTGGTGGAGTGCTGCAGAGATGGTTGTTCTTCTGGAAGGTTCTCCCATCTACACAAAGGAACTCTAGAGCTCTGTCAGAGTGACCATCGTGTTCTTGGTCATCTCCCTGACCGAGGCCCTTCTCCCCCGATTGCTCAGCTCTAGGAAGAGTCTTGGTGGGTCCACTGTGTTCTTGGGGACCTTCAATGATGCAGACATTTTTTGTTACCCTTCCCCAGATCTGTGCCTCGACACAATCCTGTCTTGGAGCTCTACGGACAATTCCTTCAACCTCATAGCTTGGTTTTTGCTCTGACATGCACAGTCATCTGTAGGACCTTATATAGACAGCTGTGTGCCTTTCCCAATCATGTCTAATCAATTGAATTTACCACAGGTGGACTCCAAGTTGTAGAAACAGCTCAAGGATGATCAATGGAAACAGGATGCAACGGAGCTCAATTTCAAGTCTCATAGCAAATGGTCCGAATACTTATGTAAATACATTTTTTTAAATTTGTAATACATTTGCAAAAATGTATAAAAAACGGTGTTTGCTTTGTCATTCTGGGGTATTGCGTGTCGATTAAATGAGGATTATAAAAATAAAATAAATTTTAGAATAAGGCTGTAATGTAACAAAATGTGGAAAAAGTGAAGGGGTCTGAATACTTTCTGAATGCACTGTATTTTCCGTATATGTTTTTTTACTAAATTCTGGAAATGCACGCATGGTTGATAATTGAGCCCCAGGACCTCAAGTGATAAGCTGAATCAGGTATGTTAGAGTAGGGGGTAAAGTAAAATCCAGCTCTCCAGTGTAAGGTTGCCCCCCCTGCTTTAAAATCAACAGATGGAGTCATCTGTTCAACTGCTTTCAGGTCACAGGTTCTAAAGAACCACAGCAAAATCAAAACTCCAAACTCTTCACAGTGTCAACTGAAGCCAGTGACGGCCTTAGCCGTACCCCGTAGCTCTGCAGCAGTCACACCTTTCACTTCCTACCGTGATAACGCTTACCCATGTTGTGCAGCACCCGGTCTCTCTCCAGCTGTGTGTCTCTAATTTTGCTCTGCAGCATCATCAGTTTCTGTTCATACTGCTGCTTGAGCGTGTGCAGACGGCGCTGGCTGTTCTCCAGTTCATCTATCAGCTTCTGCTTGATGGCGATCTCACACGTGATGTTGGCCAGGTCCGCCTGGAAGTTCTCTGGTGGGTGAAGTAGATTCACATGGGTTTCACACAGACAGACATATTTAGTAGCTCTCAACACAGTGATGTTGGCCAGGTCCGCCTGGAAGTTCTCTGGCTGAAGTAAAGTAAACATGGTGGCATATACTTTACAGTAGCTGTTACACACCCTTTCAAATAAAACGTATTGACTTTATTCAACCAGGTAAGTTAATGAAACAAATTTCTCTATCAAAAAACAATGTCTCATTTTGCAATAATGTTAGTTACTTGATGCTACAGGGAGTCTCTAAAATAGATAGCACTCCAATATTTTTGTCTTACAACAAATCAATGAGTACATTTACATGCACACTAATAAATCGATATTAAACTGATTATGGCAGTAGGCTGAGTATGGCATTAGTCATGTAAACACCTTACTCTGCTTATCTTAATTGGCGTAAGGTCATAATCAAAGTAAGCATACGCCGATTAAAACACCTGGTTTCCTGAGCAACCTTTCAAACTATTAATACATGTAAAAGCTTAAATCGGCATTCCAGCAGAGTATTTGATCTGATTATGTGACAGCCACCGGGTAGCACCAGCCTCCCTCTTAAGCTCAAGTAAAGTGAGTTCCGAAAAACTTAAAAGTATACATCTTAGAAATAGTTTACATACAAATGTTATATGTCCGTGGTAGAACGTTGATTTTGATTGGTGATTTTCTGAATTTATTTAAGTCCCATCAGGTAGCCTGATTTCAGATGTGTCCATGGAAACATGTCTATTAGGGAAATCGTTTTTGCAAAGCATGTACACGTTTTAAACAAACTATTATATTAATCTGACTGTCCACAATAATCGTATTATTGTGTGCATGTAACCCTACTCACTGATTCAAACATGGAGAGACATGTCCCTTCTATACATGCTATTTCTACGATTTGGCTATTTTACCTTTCTCATCTGACTCAGAGTCTGAATCATCAGAGCTCTCCTCCACATCCATCTCCTCCTCTTCCTCCTCCTCCTCTTCCTCCTCCTCCTCCCCATCCTCATGGTCACTCCCCTCCTGAGGTCACAAACAAAAATAGAATAGAAAATGATCAGCAAAATGGGGTGGGCAAAAACACTTCTCTTAATCCTGAGATATCATTGAACTAATAGGTTGTCAAATGTACCATCTCAGGCTCGTCATTGGACCGCTCAGTCAGCTCTTTTTCCGTCCCTTGGCCTTGGTCATTGTCGGGGACTTCTTCCTTGACGACACTAGTCGGGGAGAACAGAGAGGCAGGGTGAAACAACATTGAACTGAGCAGACCAAAGGTTCAATAGTATTTATTTTCTAGAGGGGAAAAAAGACAACCGAAAGCATAATAGCATGACAGAATATGCAGCAGCACAAAAAAAAGTAAGTACAGTAATTATCTGTAAAGGAATCTGTTTTTTTAGTATCTTCCAAAATAAAGGGTGTTAAAAAAGCTAGAGATAAGGCCATTGGTGGTGCATGAAAACAGAACCAATAGCATTGTTTCCATCATATCAGCAAGTCGGGGTGAACAAACAAGTGAGCACAGAAAGAACTGAAGTTTTCCTTCTGGTGTGTCAACTGCCTGCTAAACAAAACAAAATGGCGGTTTAGAAGAAGCGAGGGATGGGAGTGGCAATGTGGTAAAGGGAAGGGGGAACCTGTGACAAACCTGCCATCCTCCTCCTCTACAAGCTCCTCCCTCTCTCTCTCTTCCAGCAGCTGCTGGAGCCTTCAGGGAAAGGTAAGGGTTGAAGGTCACAGGGGAGAGGTGACAAGGAAGGAACGAAGGAAGGAAGGAAAGAAATCAGGGAGTACAGAGAATTGGAAGGAAGAGAAGTAATAGGGAGAAACATGGGGATCACAAACTGTTACTCACCATGGCAACACATTGAGGATATCCTGTACAATAATTGCCAGTGTAGTGGAGTTTGTTTTTTCCAAAACAAGAAAACAATAATTTGGTTCCATAACCACCATCTCTTATTACCTCTTCTTCTTCTTCCTCTCCTTCTTCTTGAGTTTCTCCAGATCTTTCTTGGCCATCTCGATGATGTCGGAGGCCTCCTTCTCGGGGGCCAGGAGGGCAGGGGAGAAGGTTCCGGGGTAGAAGGACTGGCGTGAGGAGGCACGGGACAGGTTCTTACGCAGGTTCTCATTCACAGACTCACTTTCCAGGAGTTTGGCCCTAGGGGGATAACAGTAAAGCTTATTGACAAATTTAACAAATTGAAATGACAAATGAAAGGTATTAATCTTAATATAGGGGAGACATTTACTTACCTGAGGTCCTCTATCTCTTTGATATAGCTCTGGATCATGTTCCCAATCTCTTCACTGCCTTCACCTGAATAAACAACACACGAAAACCTTAGGAAACACACACTTAGGAACTGTTTAAGACGTGAGGGGATTGGCACAGACACATCGACACATACGAAAACCCACACCTCACATTCCCTCATATCTCCCAGGAGACATGCACACACCCCACTCACCTGCCCTGGCGAGGACCTGGTTGGCCTGGTCACTGAGGTACTGTGTGAGTCTGGCCCTCTGGGCGTCAATGGTCTCCTGCATGGCTTTGACCCTGATCCTCAGGTTGCTGTTCTCAGTCTGCAGCATGGTGTTTTCATGGACCATGTCGTTGATGCTCTCCATACCATCCTCTCCCACCATACGCTTACCCTACCAGAGGAAAATGGGTTTAGATTTATAATTATAATTCACTAAGGGGAAATTATTTTCTGACGGTCATAACTCTTTTTCATATACTTCCCGTTTTCTTTTTTTATCCAGTTTTTATCATCTAATTGACTTTCTCACTCCTCTCTATCCATACCCCCCCCCCCCTTCTCTCAGCCTCTCTCCCTCCGTGTCACAATATTTGACCCTTTCCTCAACTCTTAACTATGCCCAACACAACACGCACTTTTGGTCATGTAGTGTAAGTGCACCACATCATTTTGCTCTCTCTCTCTCCCTCCCCCACTCCCCATCTCTCACTCCCCACATCTCTCCCTCTCCATCACCCCTCTCCTCATCCCCCTCTTCCCCTATCCCTCCCTCCCTCTCCCTTCCCACCCCCCCATCCCTCTCTCTCTCTCCATCCCCCTCTTCCCTATCCATCCCATCTCGCTCTCTCTCCCCATCTCTCTCTCTCCCTCCCCCACTCTCCATCTCTCTCCCTCCCCACATCTCTCCCCATCCCCCTCTTCCCCTATCCATCCCCCTCTTCCCCTATCCATCCCCCTCTTCCCCCATCCATCCCCCTCTTCCCCATCCATCCCCCTCTTCCCCCATCCATCCCCCTCCACCTCCAACTCTCTCTCCCTCCCCCCCATCTCTCTCTCTCCCCCCATCTCTCTCTCTCCCTCCCTCCCTCCCCATCTCTCTCCCTCCCCCTCTCTCGCTCTCCCTCATCTCTCATCACCCCTCTCCCCATCCCCCTCTTCCCCTATCCATCCCCCTCCACCTCCCTATCCCTTCCCACCCCCCCATCTCTCTCTCTCCCTCATCTCTCTCTATCACCCCTCTCCCCATCCCTCCAACCCCCTCTTCCCCTATCCATCCCCCATCTCTCTCTCTCTCCCTCCCTCTCCCCCCCCCCCCATCTCACTCCCTCCCCACATCTCTCTCTCGCTCCCTCCCCACATCTCTCTCTCGCTCCCTCCCCACATCTCTCTCTCGCTCCCTCCCCACATCTCTCTCCCTCCCCACATCTCTCTCCCTCACCACATCTCTCTCCCTCCCCACATCTCTCTCCCCCCCCCCCATCTCACTCCCTCCCTACATCTCTCTCTCCCTCCCTCCCCACATCTCTCTCTCCCTCCCTCCCCACATCTCTCTCTCGCTCCCTCCCCACATCTCTCTCTCTCTCCCTCCCCACATCTCTCTCCCTCCCCACATCTCTCTCCCTCCCCACATCTCTCTCCCTCTCCCTCACCACATCTCTCTCCCTCACCACATCTCTCCCTCACCACATCTCTCCCTCACCACATCTCTCTCCCTCACCACATCTCTCTCCCTCACCACATCTCTCTCTCCATCACCCCTCTCCCCATCCCTCCATCCCCTCTTCATCCCCCTATCCCTCCCTCTCCCTTCCCATCCCTCCATCCCACCCTCTCCCATCCCTCTCCCTCCCTCTCTCTTACGGTCCTGTACTCTATCAGTTCCATCTGTAGCCTGGCGATTTCTGTCCTGAGAGCAGAGATCTGCTGGGAGGCCTTGTCCTGGTTCACCATCACCTTGTTCTTAATGTTCCTGGCTCTGTTAGCGTACTTCAACGCGTTCAGGGTCTCCATGAAGTCCCGGTCAGACGGACTGATGCAGGCTATCATCATCGTTTGGCTGAGGGTAATGGGAGAATTCAAATTAACATGGGCTCCTCACTTTATGCATTCACCAACATAACAGCTTTGCCTTGACAAGCCAACGACAAGTGGCCTGAACAAGAAACAGACTGACACCTCAAAGCTGACTCTTAATATGTACAATTTGTATCGATTGACAAAATGCATTTAGTTTGACATGCACATCATACCAGATTACTATGACAACAATGCTTATAGAGAGAGGGAGAAAGGCCAGACCAATGGCAAACAGACCTGTTTCCACCTAGAGAGTCCTGTAGGAGCCGGGTGAGTTTGGAGTCTCTGTAGGGCACGTGCGTGGATCGCTTGCTCCTGTCTCCCAAAGCACTAATTACATTCCCCAGAGCAAGCTGCAGTTTGGAGGAGATGACCAAAAAAAACAACTCAGAAAAACAGACATTGAAAGGTATTTTCAGAAAGATTCTCATTCGAGGAGTCTACTTGTGTTCATACTGGGCTGTCACGACTTCACACAGTATTTGCAAGGTACTGCTTTTAACCACTAGATGGCTCTTTACGGTTAAGAAATAAAATGATGCCTATTTTTAAAGGACTCATCTGACTTGATATAATATTCCTATATTGTATTTTGACCAGATCCCTATAGTGTGTTAGGGAAAAGGGTGGGTCAAAAGCCGTATACTACTATAGGGAATAGGGGCCATTTGAGACACAGCCAAACTCTCACCAGTCCACAGTTGATGGAGATTCCCTCCTTAGCTCGGTCTCCTGTAGCACCGGTTCTCTTCAGCCTTTCAGAACCGGCCAGGTCCACAAAGTGAAACTTGGCCGTCAGTGTCTCATACTCTTCCATCTCTGAGTTGCCGTTGGCAATCCTGTTGTCAGTCTCGTTGTTGTCTGTCTCGTTGTTGTCTTTCTGTGAGGTATAAATAGCAGGTAGCTTAGAGGTTAAGTGCATTGGGCCAGTAACCGAAAGTTTTCTGGTTCAAATCCCAGAGACGACTAGGTGAAGAATCATTCAATGTGCCCTTCAGCAAGGCACTTAACCGTAATTGCTTATGTAAGTCGCTCTTGATAAGAGCATTGGCTAAATTATCAAAGTGTACATGTAAATAACACCAAGATGGATGCCTTTGTTTCAGTACCAAGTCAAAAGCACTGTCCATGCCATTAGTGTAATATAACTTAGAATGCCAGTACCATAAACATAGAATGCCAGTACCATAAACATAGAATGCCAGTACCATAAACATAGAATGTCAGTAATAAGAGCACTTTCTGTTAGAGGTCGACCGATTATGATTTTTCAACGGCAATACCGATTATTGGAGGACCAAAAAAAGCCAATACCGATTAAATCGGACGATTTTTATATATAATTTATAATAATGACAATTACAACAATACTGAATGAACAATTAACCCTTTTATTTTAACTTAATATAATACAAAAATAAAATCTATTTAGTCTCAAATAAATAATGAAACATGTTCAATTTTGGTTTAAATAATGCTAAAACAAAGTGTTGGAGAAGAAAGTAAAAGTGCAATATGTGCCATGTAAAAAAACTAGCATTTAAGTTCCTTGCTCAGAACATATGAAAGCTGGTGGTTCAATATCCCAGTTCTTCAATATTCCCAGTTAAGAAGTTTTAGGTTGTAGTTATTATAGGAATTATGACGCGTCGACTATTTCTCTCTATACCATTTGTATTTCATATACCTTTGACTATTGGATGTTCTTAAAGTCTAAATATTGCTGCTACATTGCACAACCTTCAATGTTATGTCATAATTATGTTAAATTCTGGCAAATTAATTATGGTCTTTGTTAGGATGAAACACAGTTCGCAACGAGCCAGGCGGCCCAAACTGTTGCATATAACCGGACTCTGCTGGCACTGAATGCAAGAGAAGTGACACAATTTCCCTAGTTAATATTGCCTGCTAACATGCATTTATTTTAACTAAGTATGTAGGTTTAAAAAAATATACTTCTGTGTATTGATTTTAAGAAAGGCATTGATGTTGATGGTTAGGTCAATTTGTGCAACGAATGTGCTTTTTCGCAAATGTGCTTTTGTTAAATCATCACCAGTTTTGCAAAGTTGAAGTAGGCTGTGATTCAATGATAAACTAACAGGCACCGCATTGATTATATGCAACGCAGGACAAGCTAGTTAACCTAGTAATATCATCAACCGTGTGTAGTTAACTAGTGATATATGTGAAGATTGTTTTTTATAAGATAAGTTTAATGCTAGCTTGCAACTCACGTAACAGGCGGTCAGCCTGCCACGCAGTTTCCTCACGGATTGCAACTCACGTAACAGGCGGTCAGCCTGCCACGCAGTTTCCTCACGGATTGCAACTCACGTAACAGGCGGTCAGCCTGCCACGCAGTTTCCTCACGGATTGCAACTCACGTAACAGGCGGTCAGCCTGCCACGCAGTTTCCTCACGGATTGCAACTCACGTAACAGGCGGTCAGCCTGCCACGCAGTTTCCTCACGGATTGCAACTCACGTAACAGGCGGTCAGCCTGCCACGCAGTTTCCTCACGGATTGCAACTCACGTAACAGGCGGTCAGCCTGCCACGCAGTTTCCTCACGGCTTGCAACTCACGTAACAGGCGGTCAGCCTGCCACGCAGTTTCCTCACGGATTGCAACTCACGTAACAGGCGGTCAGCCTGCCACGCAGTTTCCTCACGGATTGCAACTCACGTAACAGGCGGTCAGCCTGCCACGCAGTTTCCTCACGGATTGCAATGTAATTGGCCATAATCAGCGTCCAAAAAGGCTGATTACCCATTGTTATGAAAACTTGAAATCGGCCCTAATTAATCTGCCATGCCGATGAATCGGTCGACCTTTACTTTCTATAGATGTCATTCACATTAAACTAGCATAATGTAACATGATAGCGTAGGAGCGGCTGAGTGGCTATATGATTTCTGTAAAATGTCAAGGTTAGAAGTAACTCCAGTCACTGTCATAGCATGTCGTAACAGTGTCGTAACACGTGTCAAGAGTCGCCTCATAGCAACAAAAGAGTAGATACGGAATAAGATAGGAGTTGGAAAGCCAGCACAAAGGGACGGGCCCTCGGGCTAATGAATAATCTGCTCTTGTACGTACATTGTCGGATGCACAGACTCTGACTTGGCACAGGTGAATGGTGAAGATGGCGTGAGAGCGGGAGCTCTGGACGTTCATCTGGGTGCTGGCGGTGGTTCGACACAGAGCACCCAGCTTCAGACACTGCATCATCTGGGTGAGGAGACAGAGAGGAGATTGGACATGTTACCGCATAAAAGATCATTTACAGTGTTATTCCTGTTTTTACAGTCCTACATTGTATGTACACAGCCATACATTTCTTCTGGACCCCCAGACTATACATCTCAACGCACACACCTCTGCCTCGGAGGCTACCGTCCGTGTGGTCACCCCTACTGTGTAGATTCCTCCATTAGCGTCCTCGTGGATTTTTATGTGGGATTTCTGCGTCCGAGCTTCCAGGTCCCGTGTAGAGTCAAACAGATCCAGCACCTCCTCATTGTAAAGCTTAACCAGGACATACAGAAATACAATATTACAGTCTTATTTGATACCGTTCTGAATTCAGCACTGTGAAATTCTATGGAAATATCACACCTTCTAACAGTATGTTTTTATCCTATGCCAGAGTTCTGATATCACAACTATGCAATATCACATCTGATGATGTTATAGAGAGAGACAGTAGTATTAGTATTGGTAGAATGGACATTCCCATTCACTGTTCTGAGGCGGCTGGAGTGATCATTGCTTACAATATTGAAAATCCTGTTGATTTTCCAGCCATATCCTTTCTACTAACTCTATTTCTACGACAGATACAGTATATTACTCTGTCATAAAAAGGAGTAGACTCAGTCTGTCCCCATGAGGCTTTTGTCTGTTTTTTTTCTGTCCCCATGAGGCTTTTGTCAGTATGACAAGCAAACACAACTGTGCAGTCATCCCGTGTTAACCCTTGCCACCCCAAACCGTGACCCTAACAAACCTGCTCCCACCCGCTGACAGCTGTCCACAGTCAACAGTCTGAGACACTTATGTAGGAGACTAGAGATGGGAGCTAGTTAAATTGTGACGTGTCAACACATAGACTGGCACCGGTGCTACGTAATCCTGGGGATCTTGGTTACAAGAACGCCATTCTACTTGTAAATATGTTATAGAGTGAGGTTTTAAGAGATAGGGACATAACCACACTCTCAGACACAGAGGATTACCTAAAATAATACACAAACAGCCATGTCAGGCTTACGTAGTGCCAGCCTACGGTTGATGTATTATTTGAAGTAATCCTCTGTGTCTGAGAGTGTGGTTATGTCCCTATCTCACTCTATAACATATTTACAAGTAGAATGTTACCTATGTTCCCTGCCTCTGTGTCTCCTCTGTGTCTACATAGTCCATACCTCCAGGAACTGTGCGTTGATCTTGAACTCAGGCACGGGTCGTCCCTGCTCTTTAGCGGCCTGCTGGCGCTCCTCAATGCCCCTGAAGAGGTGGCTGACCGCCCGGGGTATGATGCCCAGCTCCTCTTCCCCGATGTTAACATCAAACCCTGTACCCATGGTGTAGGTCTTACCTGACCCAGTCTATAGGAGGAGGAAGTGGAAGATGAAGAATGGAAAAGGAGAAGAAAAAAGGAGGATAAGATGAGGTGGCAGACAAGAGAGAGGAAGAAGGGGGAGAGGGGGAGGAGGGAGCAAAGATACGGACGAGGAAAGGAGGGGGAATGGGGGAGGGGATGAGCAAGGAGAGAGATAACGAGATTCATTTATTCAACTTAATTAATTAATTGGTTTCATTTAAATCTGCTGTGCTTGTAACCAAGTGGGAAGAACCCCAGGATTCTGCTGACTGGGTCAAACTGTTGGGACTGTGTTAAAGATGAATTAGTCCAGCACAGACTAGACAGACACATATCCTACCAAATGTCCTCTAGTCTGAGTAAAAACACAGGGTAAAACTGAGCTGAGCCGGGCCGAACCAGGCTACCGAGAGCCAGGGCCAACCACTGTAGCTACTGTACAGTATGGTAGAGAGACAGACAAGAAGTAGGTCACCAGTCACTGCAGCAGCGTTGGTGTGGAACAGATGGGGGGGAAGAGGAGTTCACATTAAAAAAATGATGAATATCTTAAGAGTTGTGTAGGCCTACTTAACTGCATCCCGTAAGACCCACCAGCATTAAAATCCCCTCCCATCAAACAGACTTTAGTTCTAGGAAGCCCCTATGAGAGAGAGCAAGAGAGAGAGGCTCAGCCACCAAACTGCTTGAGGAGTAAGAACTGTTGAATAGGAAAAGAGAGGGAGAGGGATAGAGTGTGTGCTTTAGTGGTGCTACTATAGATTCAGAGAGCTTTGAGGGCTTGCAATGACAGAAGCACCTCCAATACTCTCAGAAACCTTGTATAAAAAATATATACGCACTCCAAGAGCTAAAAAGCATTCAACAAAAATACAGAATATATACATATAAAGAATATTGGAGGGGTCAATGCGTTTTCAGGACCTCACACAGGATTATCATACCAGTTCAGTCTTTGACTCGTGATCAAACAGAAGTTTTACATTACACAAATACCAGCCTTACAATGTCAGGCACAGTGCAAACTAGTGGAATATGGCACAACTGCTTTAGCCTACTGCATTCTGTAGATGGGGCCCAGAGTTTTCCAGGTCATTTGACCTGACCAAGAAAAACCCTGGGCTATACACAAGAGTTCTGTCCTTCAACCCAAATATCAACACTTTGTGACCCCGGAGCCCCAGTCGAGACAGGACTGTGTAGAGACTTGCCTGGCCATAGGCAAAAATGGTGGCGTTGTATCCTTCGAAGCAGCCCTCGATCAGCTTCTCAGTGCAGCTAGCGTAGATGCTGTCCTGACAGGAGTCCATGTCGAACACATAGTCGTAAGTAAAGGCCTTGTCTTTACCCAGCATCACCTGGGGCTCCCCTGGGGTCACAAACGTACAGATGTGACATCCCTCGATCTTCTCCCGGGCCAGTTGAGGACGAATCCTGGGGGAGATAGAGAG
Source organism: Salvelinus namaycush (assembly GCF_016432855.1). Classification (NCBI taxonomy): domain Eukaryota; kingdom Metazoa; phylum Chordata; class Actinopteri; order Salmoniformes; family Salmonidae; genus Salvelinus; species Salvelinus namaycush. Next base: position 37,824,667 of record NC_052327.1, read on the forward strand.
AAACAATGTAATTCAGTCAACAAGAGACAAACATACTGTAATTGGCCTAAAACCTACAGTACATTTGGAAAGTATTCAGACCCCTTAACCTTTTCCACATTGTTACATTACAGCCTTATTCTAAACTCGATTCAATATTTTTTTCTCTCATCAATCTACACACAATACCCTATAATGACAAAGCAAAAACAGGTTTTTAGAAATGTTTGCTAATTTATATACAGTACCCGTCAAAAGTTTGGACTCACCTACTCATTCAAAGGTTTTTATTTTTTACTATTATCTACATTGTAGAGTAATAGTGATGACATCAAAACTATGAAATAACACGTATGGAATCATGTAGTAACCAAAAAAAGTGTTAAAACAGATCAAAATATATTTGATATTTGAGATTCTCCAATCTAGCCACCATTTGCCTTGATGACAGCTTTGCACATTCTTGGCATTCTTATGTAAATGTGATATTCCTGTTTTTTTATTATTATGTGGTATTGTGTACATTGTTGAGGTAAACAAACGATTTAATCCATTTTAGAATAAGGCTGTAACATAACAAAATGTGGGAAAAGGTAATGGGGTCTGAATAGTTTCTGAATGCACTGTATGTAAACGTAAGGCTGTTTTTAGTCAGTGTTCAATACGTACAGCAACAGGCACCACTGTTGATTTACGTTGTTGTACTATTAAAATGTACACTTCAAACAAGGAGTTAACAATGGCATATTACCTTCACTTACAAGGCTACGAAAAGGCCAGTCTAGCAACAGGACGTATACAGTAACCGGTAGGGCTAAAGCAGGGTTTGGGCAACTTTGATGGGGGTGGGGGCCATAAAAATCATAACACATCATGAGGGGCTACAGTAGGTCTCCGTACCCGCATCCCCCCTCCCCCACCACCACCACCTTGCGAGTAAAACATTTTAGCGGCCCTCCTCGTGACAGCGAAGATTTTTAAAAAGTACGTTCTTTAGTTCATTTCCTGCAATTCTGAACATTTTGCCTTTTTTTAAAGCAAGTTTGCTGCATTTCTACACATTTTGCCACAGGATGGTGGCAAATGTTTGCAGTTTTAAGTACGATAACTGATTATCAATGGGCCCCACCCCGATTGGTAATTCGACCATGCTTACTACAAGTTTAGATAGATGTCCGCTAGACTAACTTAGCAATCTAAAATGTTTTGCTGACATGGGCTAATTGAGTGACTGCTGATGCACGAACACATTTTGAAATTGCACCTTGTGTATTCTATTATTCTAAGTTTAGACCCCGACTGAGTTCCCCCCCACAAAAAATAAATGGGTCCGTGGGCCGCCAGTTGCCCATTCCTGGTCTAAAGCATTAGCTCATACGTCACGTCGTAACGCTACCCTGAATCTATGACCCAATACCCATAAAACATGCCTGCTGGCTTAACACAGCGCCCTCAGAAAGTATTCCTATCCCTCGACTTATTCCACAGTTGGTTGTTACAGCCTGAATTCAACATGGATTCAATAAAACTCATTCTCACACATCTACACGCAACACCCCATGACAAACTGAAAACATGTTGTTTTTAGAACATTTTGCACATTTATTGAAAATGAAATACAGAAATATCTCATTTACATAAGTATTCACACCCCTGACTCAATACTTTGTAGAAGCGCCTTTGGCGATGATTTCAGTTTTGAGTCGTCTTGGGTATGTCTGTATCAGCTTTGAGTCATCTGGATTTGGGGATTTTCTCCCATTCTTCCTCGCAGATTATCTCAAGCTCTGTTATTAAGTTATTGCGTAGATTTTCAATGGGATTCAAGTCTGGGCTTTGGCTGGGCCACTCAAGGACGTTCACATTCTTGTTGTGAAGCCATTTCAGTGTTGCTTTGGCTGTATGCTTGGGGTCCTTGTCCTGCTGGAACGTAAATCTTTGCCCCAGTCTAAGGTCGTTTGCAGTTGAAGCAGGTTCTCATCAAAAATGTGCCGTTATTTGGCTCCATTCATTGTTCCTCTAGTCTCTGCTGCTGAAAAGCATCCCCATAGCATGATGCTGCCACCACCATGCTTCACAGTAGGGATGGTGTTTTTAAAAAATCTTTATTTAACTAGGTAAGTCAGTTAAGAACAAATTCTTATTTTCAATGATGGTCTAGAAACAGTGGGTTAACTGCCTTGTTCTGGGGCAGAACAACAGATTTTTATCTTGTCAGCTCGGGGATTCGATCTTGCAACCTTTTGGTTACTAGTCCAATGCTCTAACCACTAGGCTACCTTCCGCCCCGTGTTAAACTGGTGATGAGCTGTGCCTGGTTTTCTACAGACATAGCGCTTCGCATTCAGGCCAAAGAGTAACATTTTTGTCTCATCTGACAACATAATTTTCTGGCTCTAACCCTTATTTAGGCAGGTGTGTATCTTTCTAAATCATGTCCAAACAATCAACTTGGCCACAGGTGGACTCCAGTCAAGTTGTAGTGACATCTCAACGATGATTTAGGGGAATTGGATGCACCGGAGCTTAATTTGGAGTGTCATAGCAAAGGGGTGTGAATACTTATGTAAATTAGATACTTTTCAATACATTGGCAAAAATGTCTAAAAACATGTTTTCACTTTGTCATTATGGAGTATTTTGTGTAAATCAATTTTAAACTCAGGCTGTAACAACAAAATGTGGAATAAGTCAAATATGTATGAATACTTACTGATGGCACTGTATGCATTTGTGTTTGTATGTCCGTGTGTGAGACTGTGAGTGAGTGTGAGGAGTACGAGTGTGAGCTAGAGATGCACTAAGCCCCAATGCTGAATGTCTATAATGCCCTCCTGATAGCTGGCCAACTGTCCCTGGATTATTAAACCTGATGTGAAATGCAGAGAGAAAGAGAGACCGTGTTGGAGGGCAAGAGAAACAATGTGATTGGCAGAAAAAGAGAGCTAAAGATATAGAAGGTAAATACATACAGCTCTGTGTTTACATGTGCTGCCTGTACCATACCACTGTATTCCCAACCAGGTCTAAAACAGTGTTTACAATATATTGTAACAGCTTCTAATATATTGTATCTTCTGCCAGCCATTTTACACAAATGGGAGACGTTTATTCTTAGTGTACACAACTCCTCTGGTAAAAGGACTCCACTGTTACGGTCAAACTAACGGCTAAGAAAGGCACCTGGCAGTGGGCCTGCCTTCCTGCGAGAATATAAGGACTGTATTGTCCCCTGTGGGCACAGAAAACAATGTTGTGGTCGGTGCACAGTGCACTCACTGTGTCTGTGTGACACTGGATCCCACCATTACCACCAACGACCAAACCTGCTACAGGATTACACAGCCTGCTGGACAGAGGGAGGAATGGAGAGACGTAGGGACGGGAGAAGAGATAAGCCCTGCCTGAAGGTCATGGGATGTCCGCTAGATAACAGTAATACAGGGTTATGACATGGTACAAGGCAGGGGTGGAAGACCAATGCCAAACACTCCTGTTTTATAAGCCTGCATAAAATAGACTGTGGGGTAAACAAGGTCAGCAGAACATCAACCAGTAGGCCAGATTAATGAAATGGTTATGATTCTAGGAGCTGGTTCTACTGTGAAATAAAACATGAACAGAGCAAGCTCTATTTTAAAGAAGTATCAGGATTCTGTAGAATCATCCATATTTGACAACATGGCGGAGAAGACAGTGAGCGGGGGCAACAATTAGGGCTGGGAATTGTCAGGGTCCTCACGATAAGATATTATCACGATACTTATGTGCCCCCCACCACCATTCTTGACATACACGGGAAACTGTTGACTGTGAAAAACCCAGCAGCATTGTAGTTCTTGACACAAACTGGTGTGCCTAGCATCTACTACCCATGCCCCGTTCAAAAGCACTTCAATCTTTTGTCTTGTCCATTCATCCTCTGAATGGCACAGATAAATAATTCATGTCTCAGTTGTCTCAAGGCTTTAACCTGACTCCTCCCCTTCATCTACACTGATTGACGTGGATTTAACAGGTGACATCAATAAGGGATCATAGTTTTCACCTGGTCAGTCTGTCATGGAAAGAGCAGGTGTTCTTAATGTGTTGTATACTACAGTGAGGGAAAAAAGTATTTGATCCCCTGCTGATTTTGTACGTTTGCCCACTGACAAAGAAATGATCAGTCTATAATTTTAATGGAAGGTTTATTTGAACAGTGAGAGACAGAATATGAACAAAAAAATCCAGAAAAACGCATGTCAAAAATGTTATGAATTGATTTGCATTTTAATGAGGGAAATAAGTATTTGACCCCTCTGCAAAACATGACTTAGTACTTGGTGGCAAAACCCTTGTTGGCAATCACAGAGGTCAGACGTTTCTTGTAGGTGGCCACCAGCTTTGCACACATCTCAGGAGGGATTTTGTTCCACTCCTCTTTGCAGATCTTCTTCAAGTCATTAAGGTTTCGAGGCTGACGTTTGGCAACTCGAACCTTCAGCTCCCTCCACAGATTTTCTATGGGATTAAGGTCTGGAGACTGGCTAGGCCACTCCTGGACCTTAATGTGCTTCTTCTTGAGCCACTCCTTTGTTGCCTTGGCTGTGTGTTTTGGGTCATTGTCATGCTGGAATACCCATCCACGACCCATTTTCAATACCCTGGCTGAGGGAAGGAGGTTTTCACCCAAGATTTGACGGTACATGGCCCCGTCCATCGTCCCTTTGATGCGGTGAAGTTGTCCTGTCCCCTTAGCAGAAAAACACCCCCAAAGCATAATGTTTCCACCTCCATGTTTGACGGTGGGGATGGTTTCTTGGGGTCATAGGCAGCATTCCTCCTCCTCCAAACACGGCAAGTTGAGTTGATGCCAAAGAACTCCATTTTGGTCTCATCTGACCACAACACGTTCACCCAGTTGTCCTCTGAATCATTCAGATGTTCATTGGCAAACTTCAGACGGGCATGTATATGTGCTTTCTTGAGCAGGGGGACCTTGCGGGCGCTGCAGGATTTCAGTCCTTCACGGCGTAGTGTGTTACCAATTGTTTTCTTGGTGACTATGGTCCCAGCTGCCTTGAGATCATTGACAAGATCCTCCTGTGTAGTTCTGGGCTGATTCCTCACCGTTCTCATGATCATTGCAACTCCACGAGGTGAGATCTTGCATGGAGCCCCAGGCTGAGGGAGATTGACAGTTCTTTTGTGTTTCTTCCATTTGCGAATAATCGCAGAAACTGTTGTCACCTTCTCACCAAGCTGCTTGGCGATGGTCTTGTAGCCCATTCCAGCCTTGTGTAGGTCTACAATCCTGTCCCTGACATCCTTGGAGAGCTCTTTGGTCTTGGCCATGGTGGAGAGTTTGGAATCTGATTGATTGATTGCTTCTGTGGACAGGTATCTTTTATACAGGTAAGAAACTGAGATTAGGAGCACTCCCTTTAAGAGTGTGCTCCTAATCTCAGTTCGTTACCTGTATGAAAGACACCTGGGAGCCAGAAATCTTTCTGATTGAGAAGGGGTCAAATACTTATTTCCCTCATTAAAATGCAAATCAATTTATAACATTTTTGACATGCGTTTTTCTGGATTTTTTTGTTGTTATTCGGTCTCTCACTGTTCAAATAAACCTACCATTAAAATTATAGACTGATCATTTCTTTGTCAGTGGGCAAACGTACAAAATCAGCAGGGGATCAAATACTTTTTTCCTTCACTGTAAGTGTATGTCTGCTGCAGAGAGACGAGAGAGCATGACATAACAAGTTCTGATCAGTCATGGAAATAAAAGTGCAGAAAACAGGTTGGCTCACTATTTAAAATGGAGAACAAGCTATTAGATGAAACAATAATGGAGTTTTAGCACAGGTACAGTATAGCCGACTAGAGCTAGCTAACGCTACCTACAGTAGAAAATAAATACTTATTTTATTTACAAATCGATACTTGGAGACAAATATCTATATATCATTCAAAAATAATATTACGATAGTGTAACTGTATAAAACAATAGCAACAGTAACATAGGCCTAGCTTTAAATTCACTCAAAATCTGTTTGCGTGACATGATATAATACAAATACACAAATTCTAACAATTTAAACAATTTAAAATAAGCTTTTAGATTTAATTCTCTTTTGTTTTGGTTGTAGAAGAGAGAAAAAGGAGCCAACAAGTTATCAAATGTTTTATCCTCAAATTCGTTCCTCCTTGTCATCTAAGGCTGTCATAATGTATTAAGCACACAGATGTCAAGCCCAGAATGAAATCCATTTGCTGACATGCCAGTCTCAGAACAACTCCTTTCTACCAATTGAAGATTTCCTGCACACTCTAGAGAGCTAATCCTATTCCATTACCACAAGGGATGTCTTTGTTTCAGGCAGTTTAACATACTAATTTGCCATGTAATCCTACTGTTTCAAAACTTTGTTCTCCACCCCTCTCTCCCCAGGGCACATGGTCTCTCCCAAATATGTAGTGATCCCCCTATCCCCTCCCACGTTTAGTGAGCCTTCTCAGTTTGGGTTGGGGGGGCAAGATAGAGAAAAGTTGATTTTTGAACACCTATGCCAATGTCTTTTTTATGAATTCTTCAAGGTTTCAACACAGAATGAAATACTGATATACTTTAACACTGTAAATGCTCCCGAGTGGCGCAGCGGTCTAAGGCACTGCATCTCAGCACAAGAGGTGTCACTACAGTCCCTGGTTCGAATCCAGGCTATATCACATCCGGCCATGATTGGGAGTCACATAGGGCGGTGCACAATTGCCCCAGTGTCATCCGGGTTTGGCCGGGGTATGCCTTTATTGTAAATAAGAATTTGTTCTTAACTGACATGCCTAGTCAAATAAAATAAAACATTTATAAAAAAAGGCATACAAAATGTATTTTAAAACCATTGAATTAAAGTGATTGAGCCTCTATTACAGGTTTTGTCTAATTTCAGCCAGAAAGTAACGCTCACGAGCCAAAACGGGCCCAGAAAATTGCGCACAATTGTGTACAACGTCATTGTTCTGGAGCCTTCATAGCGTGTGCCCGAACAGGAAGAAAAAAAACTGACGGGGGAACCTCAATATGATATTATCACAATACTTAGGTGCCGATACGATATGTATTGGGATTCTCACAATTCTGTGTGTATTGCATTTGTTTTGCGATTTGATGTTCCAAACATATTGCTCACTATATGCCTGATGCAGATAGACGAGAGAGAGCCTTATAAAATGAGTTTGATCAGTCATGGAAATAAGTGCTGAAAACATGTTGGCTCACCATTTAAAAAGAAGATGGATAACGAGCCATAGGATGAAAAATACCTGAGTATTGGCGGAGGTACAGCCGACTATCGTCAGCTAACGGTACCTAGCAGAAATACCTGGAGACAAAGTATATATAAAATATCGTCCCAAAAAATATTGCGATTAGTAATTAGCGTTTTTTTCTCCCCATCACTACCCCTCAGTGAGAGACTATATTCACGATAGCTTTTAAGTTACATTCTTTCTTTTAAAAAACTGTGGGGAAATTCTCCCCGGACCCCCAACTGCTTTTTAATCGGAGCGATTAAGCTCATCAGCGATTTAAACCAGCTCAGAAACCAGCTATTTAACATTCAGCTTTGCAGCCAAAGTGAGGTCATTTTCTCAACCCAAAACATTTACAAGTCTGGTTGAAGTACTGAACACGCCCCAACCTGCTGTCTCCCCCCCCCCCCCCCCCCACCCACCACCACCCTGCCACTACTCCAGATCCACAGAACTCTTTCAATAAATCATTAAAGGCTGTTTGCATCGAGGGAGAAGATAGAGGGAGGAGACGTGGGGGTGAGAGGTTTCTTCAGCCTCATTTTCTGCAGAGCGAGCTGGATGCTGTTCAGAGGGGGAAAAGAAGGCAGAAGAAACCTTACACACGCAACACTCGGCATCGACGCTGCATCAGGGCAGTCCAGGAACAAAATGTTAGACCGTTAGAGAAGAGAGAAAAGCAATAGCGTATGCAAGGAGGCCAGTCAAGAGGCCTAGGCTAGTGTGTTCATTACATGAGCTGTCACCCAGATTACGGTTAGTACGACGGACACCTTCAGATACACCTCTACACAGAAAGGAAATACTTTCTGATGGGGGCTCTGAGGAGCTCTACTGTACGTTTCTCACACAAACACGTGCTTGCATGCCCACACACATATGCATGAGACTGTGCCAGTATGTGTAGTATCACCAGAGCCAAGCTTTAGTCCAAGTTTTGATGCTGGATAAAGACCTGCAGCCATGTCATTTTATCCACTATGGAGGGAAACTGGGGTTCCTGAAAGTGAGCTCTGTTCAACCCGAACTAGTGTTTACCAATAACAGTGCTCAATTTACACCTTCACAGTTTAAACGTTTAGTTTAAAAAGACTTCATTTGTGTTTGTGAAGGGCAGTGTCTGCTGTCTCACAGTCTGCAGTGTAGGCCTACTGTACTGTTCTTTGTGTTGCGCTGGGCGACTTCAAAGAAGGGAAGAGGTTGCCATGGTGACTGGTAATGGAAGTGGACATTAATAGAATAATCCCATCCCAGCAGGATATCATGATGCCACTAAACCAGTCTAAGTGACGGGACTCAAATGACACCCTATTCCCTATATAGTGCACTACATTTGACGAGGGTCCATTGGTTGGCGTCACTTAGCCTTGAGGTAGACAGGAGACAGACATCCTCGGCATCATCCTTTAGAGGCATCTGTAGCGTGTCTCTAATCTAATCTACTTAATTATGAGAATACTTGAGTTAGTATGTCTTGGTGAGTGACATTTGGAAACAACAACAAGGGGACAAAATAGTGGTGCAGATCAAAGTCTGTCTGTCTGTTTGCTTTGTTTGTGGCAGATTTCAGTTAGTGAAAGGTCCGAATGGCCTGCCTATGATATACATACAAAAGGGAAAAATGTTAATATAGACCGTATCCCCCCGTCACAACAAAGTATAGGCCGTATCCCCCTATGTCATAACAACAACATATAGGCCGTATCCCCCCTATGTCATAACAACAATGTATAGGCCGTATCCCCCTATGATATACATACAAAAGGGAAAAATTTTAATAGAGACCGTATCCCCCCGTCACAACAAAGTATAGGCCGTATCCCCCAATGTCATAACAACAATGTATAGGCCGTATCCCCCCTATGTCATAACAACAACATATAGGCCGTATCCCCCCTATGTCATAACAACAACATATAGGCCGTATCCCCCCTATGTCATAACAACAACATATAGGCCGTATCCCCCCTATGTCATAACAACAACGTATAGGCCGTATCCCCCTATGACATAACAACAACATATAGGCCGTATCCCCCTATGACATAACAACAACATATAGGCCGTATCCCCCCTATGACATAACAACAATGTATAGGCCGTATCCCCCTATGACATAACAACAATGTATAGGCCGTATCCCCCTATGTCATAACAACAACATATAGGCCGTATCCCCCTATGACATAACAACAACATATAGGCCGTATCCCCCTATGACATAACAACAACATATAGGCCGTATCCCCCTATGTCATAACAACAACATATAGGCCGTATCCCCCCTATGTCATAACAACAACATATAGGCCGTATCCCCCCCTATGGCATAACAACAACGTATAGGCCGTATCACCCTATGACATAACAACAATGTATAGACCGTATCCCCCCTATGACATAACAACAACATATAGGCCGTATCCCCCCTATGTCATAACAACAACGTATAGACCGTATCCCCCCTATGTCATAACAACAACATATAGGCCGTATCCCCCTATGTCATAACAACAATGTATAGGCTGTATCCCCCTATGTCATAACAACAACATATAGGTCGTATCCCCCTATGTCATAACAACAATGTATAGACCGTATCCCCCCCTATGACATAACAACAACATATAGGCCGTATCCCCCTATGTCATAACAACAACGTATAGGCCGTATCACCCTATGACATAACAACAACGTATAGGCCGTATCCCCCCTATGACATAACAACAACGTATAGGCCGTATCACCCTATGACATAACAACAACGTATAGGCCGTATCCCCCCTATGACATAACAACAACATATAGGCCGTATCCCCCTATGTCATAACAACAACATATAGGCCGTATCCCCCTATGACATAACAACAACATATAGGCCGTATCCCCCCTATGTCATAACAACAACGTATAGGCCGTATCCCCCTATGTCATAACAACAATGTATAGGCCGTATCACCCTATGACATAACAACAACATATAGGCCGTATCCCCCTATGTCATAACAACAATGTATAGGCCGTATCCCCCCCTATGACAGAACAACAACATATAGGCCGTATCCCCCTATGTCATAACAACAATGTATAGGCCGTATCCCCCTATGACATAACAACAACGTATAGGCCGTATCCCCCCTATGACATAACAACAACATATAGGCCGTATCCCCCCTATGTCATAACAACAACATATAGGCCGTATCCCCCTATGTCATAACAACAACATATAGGTCGTATCCCCCTATGTCATAACAACAATGTATAGACCGTATCCCCCTATGACATAACAACAATGTATAGACCGTATCCCCCCTATGTCATAACAACAACATATAGGCCGTATCCCCCCTATGTCATAACAACAATGTATAGGCCGTATCCCCCTATGACATAACAACAACATATAGGCCGTATCCCCCCTATGACATAACAACAACATATAGGCCGTATCCCCCTATGACATAACAACAACATATAGGCCGTATCCCCCTATGACATAACAACAACGTATAGACCGTATCCCCCCGTCACAACAAAGTATAGGCCGTATCCCCCTATGTCATAACAACAATGTATAGGCCGTATCCCCCTATGTCATAACAACAACATATAGGCCGTATCCCCCTATGACATAACAACATATAGGCCGTATCCCCCCTATGTCATAACAACAACATATAGGCCGTATCCCCCCTATGTCATAACAACATATAGGCCGTATCCCCCCTATGTCATAACAACAACATATAGGCCGTATCCCCCTATGACATAACAACAACATATAGGCCGTATCCCCCTATGTCATAACAACAATGTATAGACCGTATCCCCCCTATGTCATAACAACAATGTATAGACCGTATCCCCCCGTCACAACAAAGTATAGGCCGTATCACCCCTATGACATAACAACAACATATAGGTCGTATCCCCCTATGTCATAACAACAATGTATAGACCGTATCCCCCTATGACATAACAACAATGTATAGGCCGTATCCCCCCTATGTCATAACAACAACGTATAGGCCGTATCCCCCTATGACATAACAACAATGTATAGGTCGTATCCCCCCTATGACATAACAACAATGTATAGGCCGTATCCCCCTATGACATAACAACAACATATAGGCCGTATCCCCCTATGACATAACAACAATGTATAGGCCGTATCCCCCTATGTCATAACAACAACGTATAGGCCGTATCCCCCCTATGACATAACAACAACATATAGGTCGTATCCCCCTATGTCATAACAACAACGTATAGGCCGTATCCCCCTATGTCATAACAACAATGTATAGACCGTATCCCCCCTATGTCATAACAACAACATATAGGCCGTATCCCCCTATGTCATAACAACAACATATAGGCCGTATCCCCCCTATGACATAACAACAACATATAGGCCGTATCCCCCCTATGACATAACAACAACGTATAGACCGTATCACCCCTATGGCACAACAACAATGTATAGGCCGTATCCCCCCTATGGCACAACAACAATGTATAGACCGTATCACCCCTATGGCACAACAACGTATAGACCGTATCACCCCTATGGCACAACAACAATGTATAGACCGTATCCCCCCTATGACATAACAACAACATATAGGCCGTATCCCCCTATGACATAACAACAACATATAGGCCGTATCCCTCCTATGTCATAACAACAATGTATAGGCCGTATCCCCCTATGTCATAACAACAACATATAGGCCGTATCCCCCCTATGTCATAACAACAACGTATAGGCCGTATCCCCCCTATGACATAACAACAACATATAGGTCGTATCCCCCTATGACATAACAACAACGTATAGGCCGTATCCCCCTATGACATAACAACAACGTATAGGCCGTATCCCCCTATGACATAACAACAATGTATAGGTCGTATCCCCCCTATGACATAACAACAATGTATAGGTCGTATCCCCCCCTATGACATAACAACAATGTATAGGTCGTATCCCCCCCTATGACATAACAACAACATATAGGCCGTATCCCCCTATGACATAACAACAACATATAGGCCGTATCCCCCTATGACATAACAACAACATATAGGCCGTATCCCCCTATGACATAACAACAATGTATAGGCCGTATCCCCCTATGTCATAACAACAACGTATAGGCCGTATCCCCCCTATGTCATAACAACAACGTATAGGTCGTATCCCCCCTATGTCATAACAACAACGTATAGGCCGTATCCCCCCTATGTCATAACAACAACATATAGGCCGTATCCCCCTATGTCATAACAACAACGTATAGGCCGTATCCCCCCTATGTCATAACAACAACATATAGGCCGTATCCCCCCTATGTCATAACAACAACATATAGGCCGTATCCCCCTATGACATAACAACAATGTATAGGCCGTATCCCCCTATGACATAACAACAACGTATAGGCCGTATCCCCCCTATGTCATAACAACAACATATAGGCCGTATCCCCCCTATGACATAACAACAATGTATAGGCCGTATCCCCCTATGTCATAACAACAACGTATAGGCCGTATCCCCCTATGTCATAACAACAATGTATAGACCGTATCCCCCTATGTCATAACAACAACGTATAGGCCGTATCCCCCCTATGTCATAACAACAACATATAGGCCGTATCCCCCTATGACATAACAACAACGTATAGGCCGTATCCCCCCTATGTCATAACAACAACATATAGGCCGTATCCCCCTATGTCATAACAACAACATATAGGCCGTATCCCCCTATGACATAACAACAACGTATAGGCCGTATCCCCCCTATGACATAACAACAACATATAGGCCGTATCCCCCTATGTCATAACAACAACGTATAGGCCGTATCCTCCCTATGTCATAACAACAACATATAGGCCGTATCCCCCTATGACATAACAACAACGTATAGGCCGTATCCCCCCTATGTCATAACAACAACATATAGGCCGTATCCCCCTATGTCATAACAACAACATATAGGCCGTATCCCCCTATGACATAACAACAACGTATAGGCCGTATCCCCCCTATGACATAACAACAACATATAGGCCGTATCCCCCCTATGACATAACAACAACATATAGGCCGTATCCCCCTATGTCATAACAACAATGTATAGACCGTATCCCCCCTATGTCATAACAACAATGTATAGACCGTATCACCCCTATGGCACAACAACAATGTATAGACCGTATCCCCCCTATGACATAACAACAATGTATAGGCTGTATCCCCCTATGACATAACAACAACATATAGGCCGTATCCCCCTATGTCATAACAACAATGTATAGACCGTATCCCCCTATGTCATAACAACAATGTATAGGCCGTATCCCCCCTATGTCATAACAACAATGTATAGGCCGTATCCCCCTATGTCCTAACAACAACGTATAGGCCGTATCCCCATATGTCATAACAACAACATATAGGCCGTATCCCCCTATGTCATAACAACAATGTATAGGCCGTATCCCCCCTATGTCATAACAACAATGTATAGGCTGTATCCCCCTATGTCATAACAACAACATATAGGCCGTATCCCCCTATGTCATAACAACAACATATAGGCCGTATCCCCCTATGTCATAACAACAATGTATAGACCGTATCCCCCTATGACATAACAACAACATATAGGCCGTATCCCCCCTATGTCATAACAACAATGTATAGGCCGTATCCCCCCTATGACATAACAACAATGTATAGGCCGTATCCCCCTATGACATAACAACAATGTATAGACCGTATCCCCCCTATGACATAACAACAACGTATAGGCCGTATCCCCCTATGTCATAACAACAATGTATAGGTCGTATCCCCCCTATGGCACAACAACAATGTATAGACCGTATCCCCCCTATGACATAACAACAATGTATAGGTCGTATCCCCCTATGTCATAACAACAACGTATAGGCCGTATCCCCCTATGACATAACAACAATGTATAGGCCGTATCCCCCTATGACATAACAACAATGTATAGGTCGTATCCCCCTATGACATAACAACAACATATAGGCCGTATCCCCCTATGACATAACAACAATGTATAGGTCGTATCCCCCTATGTCATAACAACAACGTATAGGCCGTATCCCCCCTATGACATAACAACAACGTATAGGCCGTATCCCCCTATGACATAACAACAATGTATAGGTCGTATCCCCCTATGACATAACAACAACATATAGGCCGTATCCCCCTATGACATAACAACAATGTATAGGCCGTATCCCCCTATGTCATAACAACAATGTATAGGCCGTATCCTCCCTATGTCATAACAACAATGTATAGGCCGTATCCTCCCTATGTCATAACAACAACGTATAGGCCGTATCCTCCCTATGTCATAACAACAACGTATAGGCCGTATCCCCCTATGTCATAACAACAACATATAGGCCGTATCCCCCTATGATATAACAACAACGTATAGGCCGTATCCCCCTATGACATAACAACAACATATAGGCCGTATCCCCCCTATGACATAACAACAACGTATAGGCCGTATCCTCCCTATGACATAACAACAACGTATAGGCCGTATCCCCCCTATGACATAACAACAACATATAGGCCGTATCCCCCCTATGACATAACAACGTATAGGCCGTATCCCCCCTATGACATAACAACAACATATAGGCCGTATCCCCCCTATGACATAACAACAACGTATAGGCCGTATCCCCCCTATGACATAACAACAACATATAGGCCGTATCCCCCCTATGACATAACAACAACGTATAGGCCGTATCCTCCCTATGACATAACAACAACGTATAGGCCGTATCCCCCCTATGACATAACAACAACATATAGGCCGTATCCCCCCTATGTCATAACAACAACGTATAGGCCGTATCCCCCCTATGTCATAACAACAACATATAGGCCGTATCCCCCCTATGACATAACAACAACGTATAGGTCGTATCCCCCCTATGTCATTACAACAACGTATAGACCGTATCCCCCCTATGACATAACAACAACGTATAGACCGTATCACCCATATGGCACAACAACAATGTATAGACCGTATCCCCCCTATGTCATAACAACAATGTATAGACCGTATCACCCCTATGGCACAACAACAATGTATAGACCAATTCCTGTTAATCCTGCCTTCACCACCTCTAGTACACTGACATTGTTTTGGCAACATATCCCAAACATAACTGCCTTGCTCAATCTATAATCCCACACAGGTAAATACACACCTCTCTCTCTCTCTGAGTGAGAGAGGACAGCAGGAAACCAAACTCCCTTTCTGTTTTCCCTAAAAGCGGTCCTGGAAAGGAGAGGAAGAATGCAGAGAGGAGGACAGAAAGCTGCCTGTTTCGACACAGAACGTGCCACTAGTCAAATCAGAGAGACAAAGAATAACTGTCATTACAGGCCTCAATAATGACATTGCAATTTACACTAGCAGTGAAGAAAAGTTTTCAGAAATAGCAAGAGATATGTTCTCTGATATTAAAATGTCTCCAGACCACATCTTTCTCCAGAATATATCCCCCCAGAGCTCCCTGAGAGGATGGTGTTTATCCTGTTGCCATAGAAAAAAAGGTTGCCAAGGAAATACGGAACCCACACATGGAGGTTTAGTGCAGTGAAGCACGCATCCCAGGTGGAACATCCCTTTAACTACAGGTTCAGGATCAGATGGCCAATCCTCACCCTTTACGCTTGCTTAGGGGTGAATCGTAACTTCCACTTAAAAAGCAAAATTTTTACTTAAGTGGAAGTTAGGATTCACCCCTTAATTACAGAGCAGAGCAAACTAACTGAACCCAGACCAGCGCTGATGGGCACTTCCAGTCTGTTTGTGGATTAGCACGCAAGGCAGGGTCGGATAATGACCTTAGGTCAGTTAATTGGTTTCCCTTCAAGTTATGAAATGAAACGGTTAATTCGAGACAGACAGTGTGAGTCCTGGACTACACCATTTTTACATTTTAGTTATTTTGCAGACGCTCTTATCGAGAGCATACATTTCCATATTTGTTCATACTGGTCCCCCAGTGGAAATCGAACCCACACCGGAACCAGACAGTGTGAGTACTGGACTACAACGTTACAATAAAGTTAGACT
The DNA here is from genome assembly GCF_016432855.1 of Salvelinus namaycush. Taxonomy (NCBI): domain Eukaryota; kingdom Metazoa; phylum Chordata; class Actinopteri; order Salmoniformes; family Salmonidae; genus Salvelinus; species Salvelinus namaycush. The sequence goes on from NC_052327.1 coordinate 37,841,120, forward strand.
GAAAAACAAACTCAGCATTGTGGCTTCAAGTGAGCTCTCACTTAAAGATCAGGATTCTGGGAGGATAAGATATCCTTGGTGACTATGGACAACTTCAACGGTATTTCTCCCTCTCTTTTCCCCTGGTTGACAACAGATGAGATGATTAACTCTGCCTAACCCTCCCCTCCGATGGGCACCCCTAATAACCACAGGCCAGGGTGGACTGTTTTGTGACCTCTGACCTACAGGAAGCAGTATTCAGTGTGCCTCAGAGAGACACCTGTCTGGCCTGGTGCTGCACTCTGGCTGGAGAGGGAACAGTCAGAGCAGAGGGGTTGTTTTCTAGTTGTCAACAAATGGAAAATACAAGCACGCGCACACACACGAGGGGAAAACAGAGGGAGAAAGTTTCCTCCTCCACCCTAACACTGGTGGTAAAACCTGCAGAAGTTGTCACTAGCCTTAACTAATCACAGAGTTATGGCAGCCTAAGCAACTTACAGCACATGACAGTGCTGGATCCTGGAACAACAAGCAAAGTTTCTCATGACATGACAACAAGACATGATCACCAGGTTGTCATTATCAATAACAAAGATATAAAAAAAACAGACATTGCAAGTTGTATAATGTGCAACAACATAATAACAGTTTAATAATCGAAAACAAACTCAGGGATGTCAATCAGCTGCAACTCACACAATGATTGTCACAATTTGATTAAAATGACATGGCGAGACGAAGGAAGAACAAAGCCCAATGCTTTCAGGGAAAAGCGCTGCTTTTCCTTAGAAAAACGCCCCTGCCTCCCTCCACCCCAAGGCCCTCCAGGACATCAAGCTTGGGATCCACCTGCAGTCAACCGTGCTGTGTTGACAGAGGACTCCCATCTTTGTGTCAACAGTGGGCCAACCAGTGAGGGCTTAACACAAAAGCTAGGCCCAAAAAAATGCAGACAGGGAGAGGTGAAAAAGACCACCATGTGAAGCTGCTTTCAGGCAACGAGACAGCCTAAACGTTGAAGTGGAAGTACACTGGAAATAGTCGGGAAGTGAACATAGATTAAAGAACACTTGCTTCATGTTACGAAACAATATACTTTTCTTTACAATGCATAGCATACACACAAATGGTAATTTAACATGACATGGTGATTCATCCTGGCAAGAAAGCTGTTTCACCTGATGGAAATGTACCACATCCACCCACACATCATGCATATGCAGATTCCAACAGTGTGTGTGTGTGTAGCTTGTGTGTGTAGCTACCAGTGTAAGCAGCAGGATAGGTGGACAGGACTCATTTGTATGGCCTGCCTCCAGCACGGCAAAAGAGACTGTATTTGTATGACATGGTAAGGCGAGTGGCAGACTGTGGTTGGGGGTGTGACAATATATGACAATATGACTACAGATGTGTGGAGGGGTGAAACTGAGTGCTTACGGTTATGGTATAGTAATCATATGATATTCAACTAGGCCAGGAATGGGCAACTGCTGGCCCACAGATCAATAACACAAACTCAGTCGGGGTCTCAATTTACTGTTGCGAGTTAAAATAGTTAAAACATACAAGGCGAATTTTCAAAATTTGGTTGTGCATCAGCAATTTTTCTCTTGCTATGTTTTTCTCTTGCACTGATAGTCACTCAATTAGCCCATGTCAGCTAAACATTTTAGATGCGTAAATGAGTCTAGCAGGACAGCTATCTAAACTTGTAGTAAGCATGGTCAAATTTCTGGCCAAGGGGCCCCCATCACTCACTCAGTTATTATATTAAAAACTGCAAAATATCTCTCCACCCTTTGGCAAAATGTGTAGAGTTGCAAGAAATGAGCTGTAAAGTTGTTCTTTTTTTCTCTACGGCCCATGGCAAAATGGTTAGAAATTAACTCTAAAACGTTTAAGTTGGATATGGGTAGAACTGGCTATGCCTACATGTGTGGGTATGGATATGGGTAGGACTGGCTATGCCTACATGTGTGGGTATGGATATGGGTAGGACTGGCTATGACTACATGTGTTGGTATTAGAGGTCGACCGATTAATCGGAATGGCCGATTAATTAATTAATCTCCTTCCAGTTCTCTGCTGCTAATGACTGGAACGAACTACAAAAATCTCTGAAACTAGAAACACTTATCTCCCTCACTAGCTTTAAGCACCAGCTGTCAGAGCAGCTCACAGATTACTGCACCTGTACATAGCCCATCTAGAATTTAGCCCAAACAACTACCTCTTACCCTACTGTATTTATTTATTTTGCTCCTTTGCACCCCATTATTTCTATTTCTACTTTGCACATTCTTCCACTGCAAATCTACCATTCCAGTGTTTTACTCGCTATATTGTATTTACTTCGCCACCATGGCCTTTTTTGCCTTTACCTCCCTTATCTCACCTCATTCACTCACATTGTATATAGACTTATTTTTCTACTGTATTATTGACTGTATGTTTGTTTTAGTCCATGTGTAACTCGGTGCTGTTGTATGTGTCAAACTGCTTTGCTTTATCTTGGCCAGGTCGCAATTGTAAATGAGAACTTGTTCTCAACTTGCCTACCTGGTTAAATAAAGGTGAAATTAAAAATAAATTTAAAAAATTGTGCCGATTTCAAGTTTTCATAACAATCTGTAATCGGTAATTTTGGACACACCGATCATGGCCGATTACATTGCACTCCACGAGACTGCGTGGCAGGCTGACTACCTGTTATGTGAGTGCAGCAAGGAACCAAGGTAAGGTGCTAGCTAGCATTAAACGTATCTTAACATAATCGCTAGTTAACTACACATGGTTCATGATATTACTAGTTTATCTAGCGTGTCCTGCGTTGCATATAATCAATGCGGTGCCTGTTAATTTCTCATTGAATCACAGCCTACTTCGACAAACGGGTGATGATTTAACAAGCACATTCGCGAAAAAAAAGCGCTGTCGTTGCACCAATGTACCTAACCATAAACATCAATGCCTTTCTTAAAATCAATACACAAGTATATATTTTTAAACCTGCATATTTAGTTAATATTGCCTGCTAACATGAATTTCTTTTAACTAGGGAAATTGTGTCACTTCTCTTGCGTTCTGTGCAACAGAGTCAGGGTATATGCAGCAGTTTGGGCAGCCTGGCTCGTTGCGAACTGTGTGAAGACCATTTCTTCCTAACTTCACCAAACGGGGGATGATTTAACAAAAGCGCATTTGCGAAAAAAAGCATAATCGTTGCACGAATGTACCTAACCATAAACATCAATGCCTTTCTTAATATCAATACACAGAAGTATATATTTTTAAACTTGCATATTTAGTTAAAAGAAATTAATGTTAGCAGACAATATTAAACTGGGGAAATTGTGTCACTTCTCTTGCGTTCATTGCACGCAGAGTCAAGGTATATGCAACAGTTTGGGCCACCTGGCTCGTTGCAAACTAATTTGCCAGAATTTTACGTAATTATCACATAACATTGAAGGTAGTGCAATGTAAGAGGAATATTTAGACTTATGGATGCCACCCGTTAGATAAAATAAGGAACGGTTCCGTATTTCACTGAAAGAATAAACGTATTTTCGAAATGATATGTTATAATTAAGTCTATGATTTGATACTTGATAGAGCAGTCTGACTGAGCAGTGGTAGGCAGCAGCAGGCTCGTAAGCATTCATTCAAACAGCACTTTTGTGCGTTTGCAAGCAGCTCTTCGCAATGCTTCAAGCATTGTGCTGTTTATGACTTCAAGCCTATCAACTCCCGAGATTAGGCTGGTGTAACCAATGTGAAATGGCTAGCTAGTTAGCGGGGTGCGCGCTAATAGTGTTTCAAACGTCACTCGCTCTGAGACTTGGAGTAGTTGTTCCCCTTGCTCTGCAAGGGCTTTTGTGGAGCGATGGGTAACGATGCTTCGAGGGTGGCTGTTGTCGATGTGTTCCTGGTTCGAGCCCAGGTAGGGGCGAGGAGAGGGACGGAAGCTATACTGTTACACTGGCAATACTAAAGTGCCTATAAGAACATCCAATAGTCAAAAGGTATATGAAATACAAATGGTATAGAGAGAAATAGTCCTATAATTACTACAACCAAAAACTTCTTACCTGGGAATATTGAAGACTCATGTTAAAAGGAACCACCAGCTTTCATATGTTCTCATGTTCTGAGCAAGGCACTTAAACGTTAGCTTTTTTACATGGCACATATTGTACTTTTACTTTTCTTCTCCAACACTTTGTTTTTGCATTATTTAAACCAAATGGAACATGTTTCCTTATTTATTTGAGGCTAAATTGATTTGATTGATGTATTATATTAAGTTAAAATAAGTGTTCATTCAGTATTGTTGTAATTGTCATTATTACAAATAAATAAATAAGAATTGAAAAAAAGTCAGATTAATCGGTATCGGCTTTTTTGTGGTCCTCCAATAATCGGTATCGGCGTTGAAAAATCATAACCGGTCGACCTCTAGTTGGTATGGATATGGCTAGGACTGGCTATGACTGCATGTGTGGGTATGGATATGGGTAGGACCCGCGAGCCACTGCGGCCCCTCATGATGAGTTCTGAGTTTTTGTAGCCCTTACCCCCATCAAAGTCGCTCATCCCTGAACTAAGCTATTGTTGATGACTAAGGAAAAATAAGAGATATGCATACTGTAACTAAAGAGGTGACAGTGTGACAGACAGCTTGCTAAAACAAGCATAGAGCGCTATTTAAAGGACAGAAACCTATTTATGTTTATCACCGGTTAGGCTGCCAGTCTGACAACATAATATGTTGCTACCTTGCTATAAGTAGAGAGGCTAATAGCGAGTATTATATTATTTGTGCTACATACGCAGAGCTACTTATGGCCACTTTACTTGAAAAGGGGAGTGAGGGACGGAGAGAGAAAGACAATGACACAGAAGAGATAGAGGGCGTGAAAAAGACAAAGAAAGATAAAGGAAAAATAGGGAGAAAGTGAGCAACATTTGCATGGGTGTGGTGTACCCATGCCAACCAATGTACTGTATAACTACCTTAAATATGTTTTGCAAGTGCAAAAATCAACAAGAGTTGGAGGGGTCTCCATTCTGTGCCATAAAGCATGTCCACATGGGGGCCGGGAGGCTCCGCAGTCGCAGTGGTTTTCCCATTATGTGGATGTGTCTGGGACTGGCAGAATGCGCTGACCCCTCAGACGTCATGTTATAGATAACCGAGGTCTTCCAGCAATGCAGTGGTCTATTTCTGGGCAAGTTGAGTTTAAGTGTAGGCTATGCTTAGTGCTGCCTGCCTCGGAAAGGAATCGCCAACAGTTCTGAAAGAAGGTCACCCACATAGGCTATGCTAAAGAGGAAAGCCTTTACAGAGATTCACTTTGAAAAGGAAATTTGAACTACTGTGGGGACTATAATTAGGATACATTACATTTGGAAATGACAGGACTTAACTAGCCTACATTATAGGCACCACAATCAAAGCACACTGCTATGTTGCATGCTGCTAACACATGGATGTCTCAGTACCAGAGGTATGAAGCAGAATACATCCTAGAGGTTTTCTTAAAGGCGGGGGTTTCACGATATACCCGCACACATATTAACACGCATGCACACACACACACACGGCCAGTCTGTGGGCCGGGCCAGTGGCGGGCTGAGTGTGACACCGTAGCTTGGCTCAGTGGACCAGGACAAAGCAGAGAGTCTGGGAGGCTTAGGGCCCTTTGTGTTTGGCCAACGCTGCCATGGGTGACAAATACAGATCTGAATGTTCCTCAATCTCTCCTCCTACTCTTCTTCCCCGACCACGGCCTGCTTGGGGCAAACATGCTGGAGAGAAGTGAGTTGTCCTTACCTTCTGGCCTGTATAGCCAAAATATGAACATATTATTGTTCTGCTGGTCTTGGTAAGGCTAAACATTGTCCCTTAAGACACTTTGTGTACCAGATCCCACAGAACATTACTGTCTTGATGTGGATATTAGCACAAGTCATGTTCATCCACCTATAGTTGTAATTACATGATTATAAGGACTAACAATGGAAAGCCAGTTATTCTGGTAGTCAAAACCAGTCCTACAGATGAGTGCAGGGTTTGTACAGACTCAAGGAGTTTCAAGTACTTATTCCAGCACTAATACTCACTAATACTCATTTTTAAGGCCCATCAATTTGTAATAGTCCCTATTCGCCACAAGATCTTTGAAATTGTTGCATGTTGCGTTTATATTTGTGTTTAAGTGTACATGCTAATAATATTACATTTCTTTACATTTCAATTGACTTTATATTTCACAAAATTTTAGGTCCCACGGGATTTCCCAAAACATAATAACATGAAAGTTAATTCTAACAGTGTAAAAGGCCCTTTGTTGAATCTAAATAGCTGTTTTCTAAAAGCATTTTAAGAGAAAGAAGTTATGAATGTGTTTGATAAGATTACAGATTAGCTCAAGGGACCCTATTTAAATTTTGGGAACCACTATACTACTAATCTCTCTCCCTGTCGGTCTCACTATTCTCTGTAAAGAAAAGCTATTTTGTTATGAGAACTTATAGTAGCCCATCTTTTGATTCTAGCTAGCTTAATTTCAGTCAACTGCTCTTGCTGAGATCAGGCTCCGTTCAACATTAGCTTCTAACTTCATCCTTCTAGCCAGCTAGCTAGTCATAGCTGGCTACCTGGCTAACAGCCAGAGCTCGAGCTACCTATCTAGCTAGACATCTAACTGAAATATCAGCAACTATTTACCAGTTGTACACTCATTCTCTGACAGTCAGAGATTTTTGTTTGGGTGATGTCTGTTGAAATGGCAGGAGCTGAGGGATAAAAATGTATTTAAAAAATGAAAATCGCACTGTCAGCCTTAGTCTCTCTGACCTTGCCACTATAGGTCTGGGCTGAGGTAGTTTGTATCACCTCTCGGCCTATGTCGTGGTGGTGAATTAAATTGCTGCTAACAAGGCAAATATGAGGGAGCAAGCGAACATAAGGAGCATACATGAATCATTCATGATTCCACTCATTCACAGAGGTAGACGCTATTAGAACTCAGATCAAGAAGCCTTCTGAGCATTGATCAACGCTGGGAACGCAATAATAAGTGTGCAAATGATAATTAACTAAATTAAAACGGTGCGTAAACAGAGTTTACCCTCCACTACATCCCTGTTTGGGTCTGGCAAAACACATTCATAAACATCAATATCCTGCCAGGCAGGATTGTATCTACATTTTCCCGGCATTTTAGCTATCAATGTGACGTTTGGCGTCACCTAATCAGTCAGTTCTGTACCTGACTGGCTGAATGGCAGTGTGGGTGGAATGAGTGAGCTCGCCTGGCAACCAGAGCGCCAAACATGTGAGGAAATAAAACTCGGTAGTCTACCTGGAAATTAATTTGCAAGACCAATACATTTTTCTAATATTTTTTATATTAACATATTTGAGAATTGTCTGTTCTCCTCTCATTTGAATTCAAGTACTTTTCAAGTACCAACTTGAGAAAATGTCTGATTTTCAAGGTACTCCAGTACTTCAATTTCAGAGTGCCAAATTCAAGTACTTTAAGCACCTCAAGCACCTTGTGCAAACCCTGTGAGTGAAACAAGCGCGTACACACGCTTACACACACATGCTTGAGCACACACACACACACACATTAAAAAGTCAGTACTGTAGACAAACATCTCATACCACCTTGACTTGACTGAAGGGCCTCTCCCATTATGTGTAGTTTAAGTAGCTTGCATTGAAATAATAACCTTATCTGTCTGGTTCAACAAGTACCTCTTTACCTCAACTCCTCCTCTCATTACAAACATTAATAACTGTCAGGAAGTGCTGTTCTGTAGAGTATTGTACTAATACAGCCTTTACTGTACAAACCACTGAGAAAACAGTCAGAAATGTGTCCTGTATCACTCTCCCCTCTATGCACACACACACACACACACACACACACACACACACACACACACACACACACACACACACACACACACACACACACACACACACACACACACACACACACACACACACACACACACAAGGTTGGCTTATACAATGTATAGGCTTGCCACTGGATTGGGAACACATATGTTGACCCCAGGTCAAGGGGAGTATGTTAGCCGCATGTCAACAGCCTTGGGGAAGCCAACTAGAAAGTTAGACTAGTTTGGACTGGAGACAACCCCCTCAGTATGGGCCATTTGCTAATGAGAAGACTACTTTTCAGTATTAGCTATGGACCCTCTGGCCGGCACCATGGGAGGGCAAAGTCTTGCAAAATAGGAGACTGATGTGGCTTACGTGGCCTAGCGTTTAGTGCCACCACTCCGAAGCACACATGCATTGCATGGCCGTATTGGAATGGGTTGAACTCCGTCCCTCTGCCCTTTGACAACCTTCCCTCCTAGCTTTCCATTCAATCCCTCTTCCATTATCTGTTCAATCAAAAACATATCTGAAAATACAGATATAAACAATAATAGGAGACTGGGCCAAGAATATGGTCACTCTCCCTCTCTCTCACAAGCACGCACACACACACACACACACGATGAGAACTCAGAGATTGGAGACTGGGTCAAGAGTCTCAGTTATTCCAGAAGGATTGTTACTATGGGGACCGTGGACATGAAGTACCATAGAGCTGACATAACAGTCAGCTGCTTGTGTCAGACATTATTATACAACACTAATCTAACAGAGAACATCACAATATTCACACTGAGTTAGTTAGACGGTCTACTGGGTGTCGGTGTGTGTCTGTGTGTGAGACTGACAGAGAGGGAGAGATGGAGACAGAGAGAGACAGACACACAAAGTGAAAGGCAGGCTAGTACTGCATGTGTGCCAACTGTCCCATTGTGCCATTAGAGACATCTGTCAGTGTGCCACCTGACCTCAGCATGTCTCCTCCTAGCAAGGAGCAGCCTTATTCTGCAAATAACATTAGACTGTGGATGACATTCATTCAACTGTCTTCATGTGGAAAATACATAAGCCTGTCTAAGGAATTAACTAAATATTTTAGGGTCCTATGATTAACACATTTTATAGCCTTAAGTATGAACAAAATAATGGCTACTGTTCACTCTTTCTGTAGGCTTCTGAGCTAAAGAAGGCCATTGCAATGTATTCTTAACTGTAAACAAAGACTCAATTAACCAGAAACGGTTAGAGCTTTTTGCGTATTAAACTGTTGGCTGTCTTCCTTGAAGCCTGTCAGTAAAGCGCTCCTTTCATCGATCAACTGTGGCTCAACTGTCTTCTTTGAAAGGATGCCCGAGACTCCGGCACACGGCCAATGAGCTATAAAGGCCAGATCTGTCTTGCCAACCGTTCAATCGTTACAAAACAAGCATGATACTGTACCATCCATTCATAGGCCGGTGGGAGAGACAAGTGGCATGCGAAGACACCTGCCATATGTGCACCTTTCAGTTTTTTTCTTTGGGCGTGTGATAATGCTGCGTCATGCATGGAGAAAATGTAGGCGATCACATTTCTTTAGCACTTCTGTGACACGCGACACAATAGCCTAGCCCTATATGGTGGTTTATGTAAACTATCAACTGCAAATTCCTAAATTCATATTGTGCGTCCTCAAAGACCATCATACGGAAACACATTTTACAGAAAAAGATGTAACTGTTGGCTACTCTGTATGCACAGAGTTTCTGATCCAGTCTTTGATGTTAGCCTACTATGAAATCATAAAGCGCCTAGAGTGGCACTGTGTCAACAGATGATGCAAGGCCTAAAATGAATCTCCTACATCTCCTTTATCGGGTCATGCATTCTGCTGGGCTGGTGGTGACAGGTAGGCTACCTCCCAAATATGTAATTGTGGCGACAGTTATGCAAAGTAAAGCAATTAAATGTACGCCTTGAAGACTTACCTCAAAGCCACCCGGACTGAGTTTTCGTCCTGTCCCATCGACATGATTCCACAGTCCAATGACTATCGATTGATAGAAGAACAAAAAAGAACGGGATCTATCCGTTTTCTTTTCATCCGACAGGCTGGCTGGCGAGAGGCGGAGAGTGCGCACCACCCAACAGCAAGTTATCTGAGCAACAGCGCAACTCACCTCGACTTCACTTCAGCCATATTTCAGATTATTATGGGTCTAGAGATTTTAAATAAAATACTGCGACTGGTCGGTGCTCCTTTGCATTTCCAGCTAGAATACATTCATTGACGACATTCTGTTTGGAGCGGCGAGGCTGTTGCGTGGTCCAGTCGCTTTCGCTCCTTGCTCTTTGGTTGGGAGAGGGACACACGCCTCCCGCACAATGCACACACCGATCCTGCTCGAGCCGCAATGCGTCACCAAGCCACGCCTTCTTCTCGGTGCGCTGTCTGTGAAGGTTGAGTGTTGACATCACAATGCGCATGGAGGTCAACTCCAATTTAGACTTTTAGAAGAAATGTAGTGAGTGAGTGACGTCATGCCACGTGTACTCTTTGAATACCATCCTGTCAAAATAATAGTATGCTTTCAATGAGGACCATGATACTGCTTGTTATCAGTCAGATCATCAAAATCTAACTGAAAGATCATGAACAACTAATAAGACTACTAGCCTACTACATCATAGAGTAAAACAATTTAATACACATTTATTTTACCATTTGGTTTGAAAATAATTCGTTTTCCCCAACACACTTACACACACACAGTTGAGACACACAGCAGTTGGTAGGCTCCATCTATACGGAACTCTTTGTTGTCATCAAATCAGTGCCCTTTAATTTTCCTCTAGCCCGTGAGATGCTTGTGGCTTTCTTGTTGTAGCTGAGAATTCAATGTGACCATGACTTTTCAGTGTCATACACTCTGAATTACTACATGATATATCACCTTTTGCTGTAACAATGTCACTCAGGTTAAACAGCGCCCCCATGCAATCATCTGGTATTACTACCAGATGTAAATACCCATTTAATAACCTTTTTTAGTAGGCTACTTTGCCTATATGACCTGTGAATAATCTAGTGCTCTTTAATTTTGTTAAAAATTTAACCTTGATTTAATTAGGCAAGTCAGTTAAGAACTAATTATTTTTTACAAACCCGGACGACGCTGGGCCAATTGTGCGCCGCCATATGGGACTCCCAATTACGGCCAGTTGTGATACAGCCCAGGATCGAACCAGGGTCTGTAGTGACGCCTCTAGCACTGAGATGCAGTGCCTACGCCTAATGCACTTCATGTGCCCTAACCCTAACAATATATGTATCTCCTTAGGGGGGAGAACAACAGTTGTTACTGTTAGATATTAGAGTGCTTAGGATGTTGTGTTAAATACATTTGAAATCAATACCAATTAACCCCACCCTGGTAAGTCCTTTTATTGTTGAGGTCTACCAGCCTTAATCTCCACACCCTATGAACCTCACCCCCTTTCCTCCAGTCCCCAGGCCAGAAGCATTAGTGTCCTCTCACAACAATTTATTATATATATAATTTTTTTAATGAACCTTTTATTTAACTAGGCAAGTCAGTTAATAACAAATTCTTATTTACAATGACGACCTACTCCGGCCAATTGTGCGCCGCCCCCTATGGGACTCCAATCACAGCCGGATGTGATACAGCCTGGATTCGAAACAGGTACTATAGTGACGCCTCTTGCAGTGAGATGCAGTGCCTTAGACAGCTGCACCACTCAGGAGCTGGTCTGACTATCACCAAGGATGCACCTATCAGTCAACACAACCCACTGTAGAGCTTGAACAGAGCACACAATGTCAAGTATGTGGAAATACTGTAAACTACTGAACGAACATGGTGCTGGGAAAAATGCTGAAGGTAGGGAAAAAACAGTTTTTTCCCGACCAACAAACAGTATCTATCAACAATTTCACAGCGTAAATTAATTATATACAGCAATGCTTCTAATTTGCTTTATTCACAAAGCAAGTAGCCTAGTGGTTAGAGCATTGGACCAGGAACCAAAATGTTGCTAGATCAAATCCCTGAGCTGACAAGGTAAACATCTGTCGTTCTACCCCTGAACAAGGCAGTTAACCCACTGTTCCTAGGCCGTCAGTGAAAATAAGAATTTGTTGTTAACTGACTTGCCTAGTTAAAAAAATGATCTCCCTTTAAATTAAAGTGCATTAACTACAGAATATTTCACTTTCTCAAAAACATGGTCCTCTTGAGTCAGTAGCGTACTTATAAAATTGTCAACAGTAGCGTACTTATAAAATTGTCAACAGTAACTATTCAATTTGACTGGGAAACACTTGCCATGCCAACCTACAAAAAATGCATGAGGCTTTCATTTGTATAAGTACAGTAGGTATGAAACCACCAAGACATAATAATCCACCAAGAGAAGCAGATATAATAATCAGCCAAGCAGACATAATCCACCAAGACAAGCAGACATAATAATCCACCAAAACAAGCAGACATAATAATCCACCAAGACAAGCAGACATAATAATCCACCAAGACAAGCAGACATTATAATCCACCAAGACAAGCAGACATAATAATCCATCAAGACATAATAATCCACCAAAACAAGCAGACGTAATAATCCACCAAAACAAGCAGACATAATAATCCACCAAGACATAATAATCCACCAAAACAAGCAGACATAATAATCCACCAAGACATAATAATCCACCAAAACAAGCAGACATAATAATCCACCAAGACATAATAATCCACCAAAACAAGCAGACATAATAATCCACCAAGACATAATAATCCACCAAAACAAGCAGACATGATAATCCACCAAAATAAGCACGTGGAACACCACAGGACTGCATTTAATCATGTGCGCTTTTGATTGATTTGAATGCAAGGCAAAAAAAGAAGCCCAAAACTTCTGAAAGGAAAGGTTAATTTCATTAGGTTTATCAATGTGCAATCTGTAGCAAAGGATTAATAAATATTGTAATGCCATCAAAATATTCAAACAAATTAAGGCTAGTGTGCCAATAAAAAATTAAAAAACATTGGTCCTGGCTGAGAAGCCACACATCTCCAGATAGCACCACCTTACTACTACTGGAGCTAAAGAAATGACAAAATCCAAGGACAGAAACAAATGCAATATTACTACACATTTGTGGGACTTTATAAGCATTGGAAATGAATACACTACTATACTATTATAATAGTAATATTATATTCCAGTGGTGTTTACTGCTTTGATATACTCACTGATATATATATATATATATATATATATATATATATATATATATATATATATATATATATATATGCTACGCTTTAACTCCATAGTGCACTTGGCTGAACTCTCTATGGGGCTAGAAAATTACAAAACATCAATTTTAGTTACCAATACACGAAATTAAGTATTTCAACTCCACCATAGACATCCACAGCTACAGTAAATCAAATGCTATGTTGTTAGGATAGTTGAAGTCTCGTCCACCAGCCAGTTATGAGAGTTGAAGTCTCGTCCACCAGCCAGTTAGGAGAGTTGAAGTCTCGTCCACCAGCCAGTTAGGAGAGCTGCTATATGCTAAAGGCCCAGTCATCAAGTGAGTTTAACACCACTGCCTGTAAGTCCACCAACCAAAGGACATGAAGGTGTGAGAGAGAGAGAGGTTCCTTGACGTGCCACGTCTACTCCATGTCCGAGGCATCATTGTCTGAGAGGATATCGCTCCCTTTTACCCTGTTGTACAGGATGTTTCTGGATCTGTCCCCATCCCCGTCAGACGCACTGCAGGAGCAGAGGTTTCCGGAGAACAGGGCCTCCATCTCCTCCAGCCTGCGGCCCTGGGTCTCTGGCAGACAGCCCAGCACAAACAGCAGCCCCAGCACAGTCAGGCCTGAGTAGAGGAAGAACGCACCTGGAGGGAGGAGGAGGGAGATGGAGACACCAGTTAGCTTGAAGGAGAAGAGAAGAGGTTGAAACATTTGTGTAGTGAACTATGCATGTCCAACCCCTAATCCAGTTCAGTCAGGCAGTCATTCAAATCATCAGTCAGTTTATCAGTCAGGCAGACAGTAGGTTCTCAGTTATAGCTTTTTAACACCCATCACAACTAGACAGTATCTATGTAGATGAGCAGCACCATAGTAGGTGAGGTACTCAGCGACGTGGAGGAAGGTGAGTGACACCAGGACGTTACAGATCCAGTTGACTCCGGCTGAACAGGCGTTCCCAGTGCTCCTGGCCCACAGAGGGTAAATCTCACTGTTCACTGTCCACGGCATGGGCCCCATACCTACAGCACAGACACACAGACAGGCACGGATAGAGATGAGGACACAGACAGAAAAGAGTTATAGACCATGAGATATATATTTAAAAAAACTGTAAGCAATATATACTGTACTATGAAGAACACTTCAAACTGGTATGAAACACTCCAGGCGGGAAAATATACAACTTTTTGACCTTTGTTTGTGTTTGTGTGTGTGTGTGTGTGTGTGTGTGTGTGTGTGTGTGTGTGTGTGTGTGTGTGTGTGTGTGTGTGTGTGTGTGTGTGTGTGTGTGTGTGTCAGGGGGGGAGGGAGGGAGGGAGGGAGAAAGGGTGTTGTTCTCACCTGGAGCAAAGAAAGCCAGGTAGAGGATGAGCCCAAGCAGCACTATCCAGGAGTAGGAAGTGGGGCAGTAGTTATAGGCCCAGAGAGACCCATCACTGACCTGGCTCAGATTGGAACACCTGTACAGAGCCAAAACACATCAGATAATGTGGCTAAACAGAACTCAGATACAGCAGAAATAAAGCCATCTCCGGCTTCAGAGACAGACAGACAGACTGACAGACATGCAAGAAGTAACAGAGTCACACACACAAACACACACACACAAATCCCTAACCTGCCCCAGGCGGCTTCATCGGTCGATGTTTGGTTGACAGGTATGCAGGAAGAGTCGTATACAGTGGAACCGTTCTCACGGTAACAGAACCCACAGCCAGGATCCAACATGCAGGGCTCACAGGATCTGGGGACAGTTAACAGTGTGACACCCTTCTCTCTATCGTGGTGGGGACAGGAAAAAAAATCTCAATCCTTATACAGTATTAGGTAATACAAGTCATACCCAGTCTCACCCATATAGTGTGCAGGAGGTGGAGTTGAGAGAGGTGTCAGTGGGGTGGAGAGTGACTGCAGGGGAGTGCTGGGCTGATAACAGGAACCCTATAGCCAAGACCGTCAGACTCAAAGCAGTACCTAGAAGACAGAGAAATTAAGAAGTCTTCTGATTTAATGCAAAGCACATTTCTTCGTTTTAGGTTAAAATCTAGGCGGTATACCGTACGCCGGGGTATTCGGAAATTTCCACGGGATGGTTTTTCAATACCGTCAATACAGTTGAAACTATTTCTTTAAAAAATGTTAATACATTTGAATATTTGTAGCTACTTTTTAAGTAAATACCAGCAGTCAACTTGTGAAATACGTTAGGCGATAAAGCAAATTGCGTTCTTCATTCCACCTGTCATTTTGAAGCTTACCGGTAGTCCCCACTCACATTTACAAGCACACAATGATTCAATTTTATTTGTCACGTTTCGTAAACAACAGGTGTGGACTAACAGTGAAATGCTTACTTACAGGCCCTTCCCAACAATGCAGAGATAAAGAAATAATAGAAAAGTAAAACACGTAATAAAAATAATAATAGATACACAATGAGTAATGATAACTCGATGTGCAGGGTATGAGGTAATTGACGTAGATATGTACATATAACTAGGAATTTTTGTAAGTCAGTCACTGCAGCATGCGCCAGGTGATCTAGTTACAGTATGGATTTCACAACTAAATGTTTGCCAGCTAGATATCTTATAACTGTTAAGTTAACTGTTTAAAATATGCTAAATGCTCTGCAGTTGTGCATTTGGTTTGCTAACTTAATAGCTAGTTATCTAGCTAGCTAAGTGGTTAGCTTCTTGCAAAATCAAGGTATGACAATCTGGATATTTAAATTTGTATTTATTTAACTCGGCAAGTCAGATAAGAACAAATTCTTATTTACAATGACGGCCTAAAACAGATCAATTTCAGTTCCAGGCTGACCTGGTGTCAAAATTTGCTGGCATTCTAAACAAGCCTGGCTGGGACTGACACCATTAGCACTTGGATGCCAAACCCTAACGGCGCTGGGCCAATTGTGCACCCCCTTAGGAACTCCCAATCACAGCCGGTTGTGATACAGCCTAGAATTGAACCAGGGTCTGTAGTGACGCCTCTAGCACTGAGATGCAGTGCCTTAGATCACTGCGCCACTCAGGAGCCCAAGCTTATTAAGAACCATATCTAACTGCCTCTTGGGATAAAATGTGAATATCCACACACACATACACACACCTATTAAGCTTCCCAGCGTAAGCTTCCTGCGTCCGACTCTTTCCACAAGCCACACCCCCACCAGGGTGAACAGGAAGTTGGTGGCGGCGGTGGCGGAAGCCAACCAGATGGCCTGCTTGTCGTCCCTCACCCCCGCCATCTGTAGGATGGTGGCGCTGTAGTACCTGATAGGGACAACAGAAGGAGAAGGCATGAACACGGAGGATAAGCAGACCATAGGAGGCTGCTGAGGGGAGGACGGCTCATAATAATGGTCGGAACGGAGCAAATGGAATGGCATCAAACACCTGGAAACCATGCGTTTGATGTATTTGATACCATTCTACTTCAGCCATTACCAAGAGCCCATCCTCCCCAATTAAGGTGTCACCAACCTCCTGTGAAGCATACAGTAGGGAAGAGACTGACTGGCAGGTAGACAGGACGATGAGACCACTTTAGACTAATGAGATGTGGCCATAGATAAACACAATGATTTCTGATGAAGGAAAACACCTACATGACAGTGTTGATCCCAGAGAGCTGTTGGAACATCTGCAGGCCGCAGCCTACGGTCAGGGCTCTGCGTGTGGGAGGGCGAGTCAGCATACGCCACAATACTAGGCCACCTGGTGGACAGAGGGAAATTTGGTAACACTTTTATGAACATTTAAAAACAGTTGCATGCATTATACATTTTAGGGTCTATAGCACCAAATGTTTTAGTTTCCAACAGAATGCATTATAGGATTAATTAACCTGCTAAATTGGAGAAAGGCCCAATTGGTGAGACCTATTTGAGAAATCTGTGTGTTCTATGGCTGCATTTACACAGGCAGCTAAATTCTGATCTTTATCCACTAATTGGTATTTTGACCTGATGTGATTGGTCAAAAGACCAATTAGTGGAAAAAAGACCAGAATTGGGCTGCCTGTGTAAATGCAGCCTAAGTTATGTGCATAAAACTGATGTGAAATGCTTCAAGAATAAAATTAACTGAAACAACAAAGGCTACGTTTACACAGGCAGCCAAATTCTGATATTTTTTTCCACTAATCAAATTAGATCTTTTCACATCAGATATTTTTCAGAGCTGATCTGAAATACCAATCAGTGAAACAAAGATCAGAATCGGGCTGCCTATGTAAAGGCAGCCAAAGAAAAACAAAGAGTTGCCTCTGAACCTAGAACACAGATTGAGAGGCTTAGGCTCTCACTCTTTTGACCAATCAGATCAGCACTGAAAAAGATCTGATGTGATTGGTCAAAAGAATAAATTGTGGAAAAAAGATTTACAACTGGGCTGCCTGTGTAAATGCAACCTTAGGAACAAATCAACATTTACTGAGGGGAGGGTCTGGTCCAACTCAAGGTGTCATTATGAAAACTGCACCCCCCTCCCCAAAGTTCAAACATTTTTCACATGACCCTCCCCTTATACTGTAAAATAAAGTGAACACCCTCACTCCTCAAACTTCTCTTCCTTATATATATATATACACACATACAGTACCAGTCAAAAGTTTGGACACACCCACTCATTACAAGGTTTTTATTTATTTTTACTATTTTCTACCTTGTAGAATAATAGTGAAGACATCAAAACTATTAAATAACACGTATGGAGTCATGTAGTAACCAAAGAAGTGTTAAATAAATCAAAATATATTTTATATTTGAGACTCTTTAAAGTAGCCACCCTTTGCCTTGATGACAGCTTTGCACTCTTGGTATTCTCTCAACCAGCTTCATGAGGTAGTCACCTGGAATCCATTTCAATGAACAGGTTTGCCTTGCTAAAAGTTCATTTGTGGAATTTCTTTTCTTCTTAATGCGTTTGAGCCAATCAGTTGTGTTGTGACATGATAGGGGTGGTATACAGAAAATAGCCGTATTTGGTAAAAGACCAAGTCCATATTATGGCAAGAACAGCTCAAATAAGTAAAGAAAAATGACAGTCCATCATTACTTTAAAACACGAAGGTCAGTCAATCCGGAGGTCAGTCAATTTCAAGTACTTTGAAAGTTTCTTCAAGTGCAGTCGCAAAAACCATCAAGCGCTATGATGAAACTTGATCTCATGAGGACCGCCACATGAAAGGAAGACCGAGAGGTACCTCTGCTGCATAGGATAAGTTCATTAGAGTTACCAGACTCAAAAAATGGCAATTAACTGCACATCAGATTGCAGCCCAAATAAATGCTTCAGAGTTCAAGTAACAGACACATCTCAACATCAACTGTTCAAAGGAGACTGCATGAATCAGGCCTTCATGGTCGAATTGCTGCAAAGAAACCATTACTAAAGAACACCAATAAGAAGAAGATACTTACTTGGGCCAAGAAACACGAGCAATTTAGAATTCAAGGCACACTTAACCAGCATGGCTACCACAGCATTCTGAAGCGATGTGCCAACCCATCTGGTTTTCTCTTAGTGGGACTATCATTTGTTTTTCAACAGGAAAATGACCTAAAACACACCTCCGGTCTATGTAATGGCTATTTGACTAAGAAGGAGAGTGATGGAGTGCTGCATCAGATGACCTGGCCTCCACAATCACCCGACCTCAACCCAATTGAGATGGTTTGGGATGAGTTGGACTGAAGAGTGAAGGAAAAGCAGCTAACAAGAGCTCAGCATATGTGGGAACTCCTTCAAGACATTTGGAAAAGCATTCCAGATGAAGCTGGTTGAGAGAATGCCAAGCGTGTGCAAAGCTGTCATCAAGGCAAAGGTTGACTACATGGAAGAATCTCAAAAAGAAAATATATTTTGATTTGATTAACACTTTTGTGGTTACTACATGATTTCATATGTGTTATTTCATAGTTTGGATGTCTTCACTATTATTCTACAATGTAGGAAATTGTAAAAATAAAGAAAAACCCTTGAATGAGTAGGTGTGTCCAAACATTTGACTGGTACTGTGCGTCTAGGGCTGGTCATGGTCGCTGTTTCAGATCATCTGGATGTGCCACGGCTAGTGTGTGTGTCTGTGTCTGAAATTCATGCGTAAACGTATGTGTGTGTGTGTGCACTTCTATGTGTCACCTGCATCCTTCTCCTCATCCTCGATGTTGGTCCTCATGCTGTCATACTCCTTTTCAATGTTCTGACCCCCACGGATCCTGCTGAGCACCTGCCTGGCCTGCTGGGTAAGGCCCTTCTGAAGGAGCCAACGGGGACTCTCTGGCAGAAAAAGGAAACCAGAGAACTGGAGCACCGCAGGGACAATGGACAGACCCAACATGTACCTACAGACAGACAAACAGAGAGACAGATAGGGAGTGAGAGAGACACACACACGGGGGGGGGTAAAAGTTCCACAGAGCTGTTTTAAATTTCTGATGGTTTACTTTTGGAAATTAACATTTTAATTTCACACAAGAACAGGCTCCAATCATAGCCTAGCACCTAAACTTACACCAGTGTTTTATCCCAGACTGATTCACATTCAAAAATAGTTTAGTTGACAAGGACAGTCAAAGACATAACAGGAATTCTGGATGAGGTCAAGTTGTTTCTCACACATTTAAAATCCACACCAATTTTCTTCTTCTCTCTACCCACTGCCTCTTCTCTCTACCCACTGCCTCTTCTCTCTACCCACTGCCTCTTCTCTCTACCCACTGCCTCTTCTCTCTACCCACTGCCAAATTCTTCCTCCAGTTTCTAAATATGGCACATTTGAGAAATGGACAAATGAAAACCAAGCCAAAATACACACCAAGATGTTCAACCAAAACCATGATGGAACAGCCTAAACTTGTATATAGCCAAGTTTTTGTTAGTCATTATGTATCTATTATTACTTATGTATCTATTAGTACTTTCTCTCTGCATTGTTGAGAAGGGCCTGTAAGTAAGCATTTCACTGTTGACCTGTTGTTTACGAAGAATATGACGAAAAACATTTTATTTGAGGCTTCTGTCTCTCATCGTTGTGTGCTTGTAAACAAACAACATGTGACTGGGGACTACCAATAAGCTTCATAATGAAAAGTAATGTGACAGGTGAAATGAAGAACGCGATCTGCTTTATCTCCTAACGTATTGCACAAGTTGACTGCAGGTATGTTTAACCTGCTGGTTTTGTTTGAACATCTTGGTGTGTATTCTGGCTGGACTTTTACATTTCTCAACAATGTATATTTTCATCATTACACTCAAAATATTAAGAGCTGATGTATCATTACAGAGTCTCCAGTAATGGTCAGAAAACACCATGGAAGTTGCATCATGTTTATACACAAATCTGGTGATATTAGACAGCATCCCTAGCCACGTCCTCAGAGCATGCGCAGACCAGCTGGTTGGAGTCTTTACGGACATATTCAACCTCTTCCTATCCCAGTCTTCTGTCCCCACTTGCTTCAATATGTCCACCATTGTTCCTGTACCCAAAATAGCAAAGGTAACTGAACTAAATGACTGAACTAAATGACTTCTGTCATCATGAAGTGCTTTGAGAGGCTAGTTAAGGATCATATCACCTCTACCTTACCTGACACCCTAGCCTAGACCCTCTTCAATTTTCTTAACGCCCCACTAGATACACAGACAATGCCATCGGAATACTTATGTAAGAATGCTGTTCATTGACTATAGCTTAGCCTTCAACACCTTAGTACCCTCCAAGCTCATCATTAAGCTCGGGGCGCTGGGTCTGAACCCCGCCCTGTGCAACTGGGTCCTGGACTTTCTGGTGGGCCGCCCCCAGGTGGTGAAGGTAGGAAACAACATCTCCGCTTCGCTGATCCTCAACATAGGGGCCCCACAAGGGTGCGTACTCAGCCCCCTTCTGTACTCCCTGCTCACCCATGACTGCGTGGCCACGCACGCCTCCAACTCAATCATCAAGTTTGCAGATGACACAATAGTAGTAAGCCTTATTACCAACAATGATGAGACAGCCTACAGGGAGGCCCTGGTGGAGTGGTGCCAGGAAAATAACCTCTCCCTCAACGTCAACAAAACAAAGGAGCTGATCGTGGACTTCAGGAAAGAGCAGAGGGAGCACGCCCCTATCCACATCGACGGGACCGCAGTGGAGAAGGTGAAAAGCTTCAAGTTCCTCGGCGTACACATCACTGACAATCTGAAATGGTCCACCCACACAGACAGTGTGGTGAAGAAGGCGCAACAGCACCTCTTCAACCTCAGGCTGAAGAAATTCCGCTTGGCCCCTAAGACCCTCACAAACTTTTACAGATGCACAATTGAGAGCATCCTGTCGGGCTGTATCACCGCCTGGTATGGCAACTGCACCACCCGCAACCGCAGGGCTCTCCAGAGGGTGGTGCGGTCTGCCCAATGCATCACTGGGGCACATAGCCTGACCTCCAGGACACCTACAGCACCCGATGTCACAGGAAGAACAAAAAGATCATCAAGGACATCAACCACCCAAGCCACGGCCTGTTCACCCCACTATCATCCAGAAGGCGAGGTCAGGACAGGTGCATAAAAGCTGGGAGCGAGAGACTGAAAAACAGCTTCTATCTCAAGCCCATCAGACTGTTAAATAGCCATCAGTAGCCAGCTATCACCCGTTTACTCAACCCTGCACCTTAGGGCTGCTGCCCTATATACATAGACATGGAATCACTGGCCACTTTAATAATGTTTTACATACTCATTTAATATGTATATACTGTATTCTATCCTACTGTATTTTAGTTTATGCCACACCAACATTGCTCATCCTAATATTTATATATTTCTTAATTCCATTCTTTTACTTTTTAGATTTGTGTGTATTGATGTTAATTGTTAGATAATACTGCACTGTTGGAGCTAGGAACACAAGCATTTCGCAACACCCGCAATAACATTTGCTAAATATGTGCATGTGACCAATAAAATGTGAATTTTGATATTAGAACCATCTTCCGTTCTTCCACACATGCAAGGAGAAGTGTCGAAACGGAAGCTGAAGTCCCTGGAGTGACTGGGGTGTTAAAATACTCATCGCTCCTTGGGCTGAAAGCGGAGTAGTTGCCGTGCCTAAGAAATTACATTATGGTCTGTTTCTATTCCATTCACTGTAGATAGATGGTAGTGGATTGTTATGTCCATATTGTGGTTGCTATGTGATATGGATGCAAAACAAAAGATTATGCAGTGTTTTTTTCTTCAGGCATGTAGCAGAGATACCTCAAAGCAGCTTCCAAAGCTAACTAAACCAAAAATATAACTGAACCGAGAACTGTAGGCTATTGTAACTGAAGCGTCCCGTTCTAGGATTACCAGCTACTGAGTAGCCATGGCAATATAGAATAGAATAGGGCCTATCACTGATAAGACTTACCTCCAGCCGTTGTGGTGCAGGTAAGTAAAGGCCCCGTCCACAACACTGGCAATAAACTGTCCGGCTGTGATGAAGAGGGTGTAAATGGTGACCAGCTGACCCCTCAGGTGTGGTGGGGAGACCTCCGCAAGGTAAACAGGAACCGTCATGGAGGCAATCCCTAAAAGGGGGGGGGGGTCTTTATATGTGTTTTTAGTCTGTGTTTATGGCAAGGAAATTATTCACAATTCATTTCACTTTTTGGATGAGTTTACTTAAAGTGTATCTGCACTACCTGCCCTTAGTAAACTTTACAAAGACAAAGGTGTTTGTAAAGACTTCCAAACAAATCCTATATGCCTGGCTTGGGAAAATAACCACATACATGTAAAACTGGTCAGTCAGTCATGGCTCTCAATTTGGTTATTGTTAGGCTACTTGTCCAGTAAATGTTTGAACTAAATAAACAAACCTTACCTATTCCCAAGCCAACTGTAATCCTTCCAACAAGAAGAACCTCCTTGTTTGGAGCAGCACCTAACACAACTCCTCCAGCAGTAAAAATGAAGCTGGCCATTAGTATGCAGATCCTGCGCCCGTAGAGCCCATTCAGAGTCCCGCCAGCCAGGGCAGAGAGCGCCGCTGCACCCACAGTACTGGAGACCAACAACTCCTGCCATAGAGTGGTCAAATGCATTTCTTTTTTCAGGAGAAGCATAGCCCCAGAGACCACCCCGGTGTCATAGCCAAAAAGGAAGCCACCCAGGGCAGAAAAAAACGCCAAGACGTACACGAATACCGGTGTGACATCCTGGTCGGTGGCCAGCTCCGGTTCGCCGGCGGCAGAGGTGACGGTAACGCCAGGGTTATTGGTGCTCGATTCAGACCGCGCTCTGATGAGACTCCGCCGCTCTCTGTCGTCTGTCACTTTCTTCCTCATGACGCCCATAGGGTTGCTCATACCACGCAGATTCTATTCATTGTCGTTTCTGTCGAGGGTCATAAAGAGAAACAGCTTCACAAACGTTCAACCTGGGCAGAGAAAAATAGATACCTGAGCAGGCTGGCTATACAGGTAACTCCGTTTCGATTACCATTCACTCAGGTCATTTACGCATGAAATGGAGGGGAGGGGATAGCCTACAGCAGTCCATTTTGGTTGGTCACTGAGTGAAGGGTATGTATGACGCTAGAATAAAATCAGCTCTGATTACGCACATGAAAAGTCAAACATGTTTATAATAGCGTTATAATATTCCAATCCATATTCCCCATTTCTAACCCGGAATGTATTGCTATGTAGGCCTAACAACTTGAGCATTTTCCCCAACCACAACATCTTATATAGGGAAATAAGAAATAGGTCTGTAGGCTACTGTTTTCTTATTTCCCCAAAACATGAAATATAGAATAGCGGACCCTTACGGGTAAGGGAGGTGAACGGATGGGAGACTGAGTGCAGGATGTATATTATACTAAATGGATGACGAATATACAAAATAAAACTATATGTACAAATCCCAAAATGGAAATTAACTCACAAACAAGTATTAGCTGAATCAACTTTTCAAGATAGGCCTAGTTAAACAGCTAAACATATGCCTACGCGGCACAGCCAGTAGCATGATGTCCAATAGACCCACAGAACTTAAAGCAGACTGCTTTTTATATACATGGCAATCCATCTACCCCAATGACGTCTCATTGATCAATAATAGTGCGCAGGGATATCTATGTGTGTGCACCTCTGGACAGGGAAGCCCTTTGACAAAGCGCGAGAACAGAATCTTTGTTAGAGCAAATTCTCACAAAGTCAAAATGGGCTAAATCGTAAAAATCCATGACAACAAAACATTCGATTTTTGGTCTTTTACGAATATACATTGTAGAAATAGGCGGTGTTTATGACTTTATGGCTGTGGTGACTAGTTACGAGATCGAGGAACTAGTTACGACCCTTGTGTCTGGTCGTGTGCCGTAAAGTGATTCGTTGAATGGCGCATTACGCATTGACTCATAGAACAATTGGAACGCCCAGACAGTGATTTCCACCAGTTACCACAGTCACAAAGTCAAAATTGTCTATAACGTAAAAATCCTGGAATTGCTATTGTGGTTGCATTTTGCTCTTAATTTAATGTTAGGCATAACGTTAGTAGTGTGGTTAGGTTTAACATCACATTGTAAGACGATAAACTGTAGAAATAGCCGACTTTGTGGCTGTGGTAACTAGTGACGACCGCACAGACTGGCCTAGCTCCGCTTCCAGTCCTATCCTAGTCGCTTATCTATCAGTGAATATGCAAAGAACTGTAAATGCTCAGTTGAAAGTTTGAAACTCATCACACGCCTTCTGGAGTTTTTCCCAGAAGGAAGTAGGCTACAGCTGCGCTTTCAGAATAACACAACAACCAGTTTATAAAAAAATATTACCTTTACGGATGATAATCTTTGAAGCAAGTTTTCTGGACTGTGGCCAAACAGCTGACTCTGCTGCTGTCTGCTCAAGGCTATGCTACCAAACGGGTAGTTTTACTGAAGTCACATGATTCATCTGACGATTGGCGAGGGAAGCAGTCACGCCTGGCTCTAGCCTACATGGGGGACGTCATTGAATTCCTAAGTCAAAACAACCTCCACAGCCTACATTAAAAAAGAGGATCTTGTCGAATGGAATTTGAGAAATACTAGTACGACAACTTCTAAGTTTGGGTCAGCTGCCGTATTATGCTATGCGTTCAGTTACATTGTTAGTGTGTCTTCAATGGCTGCAAGTGACGTATCAGTGCAAAGTTGTTGCTTTTCATGCAGTCCACTGTCACTTTTGGAGGATTGTAACTATAGATACATGCATTTAAAGTCTTCATTTATCGAACAACATATCCAATACCATGGTTAACAAGGAGGAACTGGAAGAAAGATTGAAAAAACTATTAGTGAGACTGAAAAACCAACAGGAGGGGAAGCAGTTGAGTACCCTGGTTCAGATCATCCAAGACCTTCTTTTCCTGGCGCACACTGATGACTGTGGTAATAAACCATACATTATAGTTATTTACTTGAATATTTCATACTATTTTCCATCATGTATACCAATTTATAATTTCCTACTGATTGTGCATTTGTGTTTAATCTCTCTATCCAGTGTACTTACTGTAGGACAGATGTTTATATGTACAAAGTGTCAATTTCAGACTTCTGTTATTCTCATCTAAGCCAAGCAATTGTTGAAGTTGCACCCAGTTAAAATATAAATGAGCTCATTATTGAACTGAAAGAACATGTCATTACCTCTTCTGCTCTCTCCTCGCTCTCCCCTCTCCCTCTCCTCTGTTTCTCCTCTCTGTCTTTCCTGTCCCTCTCCTCTGTCTCTCCTGTCCCTGTCTTCTGTCTCTCCTGTCCCTTTCCTCCTCTCCTCTGTCTCTCCTCCACTTTCTCTCCTCTCCCCTGTCTCTCTTATCTCTCCCCTGTCTCTCTTATCTCTCCCCTGTCTCTCCCCTATCTCTCTTATCTCTCCTCTCCCGTGTCTCTCCTCTCCTCTGTCTCCCCTCTCATGTCTCTCCTCTCCTCTGTCTCTCCTCCCCTGTCTCTCCTTTCTCTCTCCTCTCCCTTGTCTCTCCTCTCCCCTGTCAATCCCCTCTCCTCTGTCTCTCCTCTAATCTTTCTTGTCAGCAGCAGAATTATTTGAGGATAAAGATGTCCATGGGCCTCTTATGTTGGTGTTGTCAACTTACAGCAACAGCAGAGGGGTGCAACAGGTAACCCATTATCACAACTCACTGATCATCAGCCAGCTGAGCGCTATTGTCTTTACACACATAATACAGTTGTACTGTAGTACTAATCAAACAGAAGGCCTGGATAGGAGTGTGACTAAACACCTGCTTGGGTCACATGACCTCATCTGTCAGGGTCACACTTTACATTCAAGCTCTAGTGTGTGATATTCTAACGACTTGTTGTTACGCTGTACTTAAACTGTACTTGACTAGACTTACAGGAATATGTACACTGTCTTGTAAAGTGTTACCAGTCATTTTATTTATACAGTATACCGTTTATTTATAAGATATCTATTTTCCCTGCAGGTGGGATGGTCGTTGCTGTGTCGACTGATGGAGATATGTCCTTCCACCTTGGACTCACTGGTCAGGCCCCTGGGAGCAGGGATAGACTGGGAGGTACTTGGAGTGCATCAGTAAGTAGTGGAAGACCCCCTTACAGTGCTTTCGGAAAGTATTCAGACCCATTGACTTTTTACACATTTTGTTACGTTCCAGCCTTATTCTAAAATGGATTAAATAAAACATTTTCCCCATCCATCTACACACAATACCCCATAATGACAAAGAATTTTTATTTTTTTTATTTTAATTTTAGCAAATGTATTAAAAATAAAAAACAGAAATACCTTATTTACATAAGTATTCAGACCCTTTGCTATGAGATTCAAAATTGAGCTCAGGTGCATCCTGTTTCCATTGATCATCCTTGAGATGTGTCTACAACTTGATTGGAGTCCACCTGTGGTAAATTCAATGACATAATTTAGAAAGGCACACACCTGTCTATATAAGGTCCCACAGTTGACAGTGCATGTCAGAGCAAAGACCAAGCCTTGAGGTCGAAGGAAGTCTGTACAGCTCCGAGACAGGATTGTGTTGAGGCAAAGATCTGGGGAAGGGTACCAAAAAATGTCTCCATCATTCTTAAATGGAAGAAGTTTAGAACCACCAAGACTCTTCCTAGTGCTGGCCACCCGGCCAAACTGAGCAATCGGGGGAGAAGGGCGTTGGTCAGGGAGGTGGCCAAGAACCCAATGGTTACTCTGACAGAGCTCCAGAGTTCCTCTGTGGAGATGGGAGAACCTTCCAGAAGGACAACCATCTCTGCAGCATTCCACCAATCAGGCCTTTATGGCAGAGTGGCCAGACGGAAGCCACTACTCAGTAAAAGGCACATGACAGCCCGCTTGGAGTTTGCCAAAAGGCACCTAAAGACTCTCAGACCATGAGAAACAAGATTTTCTGGTTTGATGAAACCAAGATTGAACTGGCCTGAATGCCAAGCGTCACGTCTGGAGGAAACCTGGCACCATCCCTACTGTGAAGCATAGTGGTGGCAGCATTATGCTGTGGTGATGTTTTTCAGCGGCAGGGACTGGGAGACTAGTCAGAATCAAGGGAAAGAACGGAGCAAAGTTCATAGAGATCCTTCATAGAGATCCCTTACCACAGGTGGACTCCAAACCTGCTCCAGAGCGCTCAGGACCTCAGACAGGGGCGAATGTTCACCTTCCAACAGGACAATGACCCTAAGCACACAGCCAAGACAACGCAGGAGTGGCTTCGGGACAAGTCTCTGAATGTCCTTGAGTGGCCCAGCTAGAGTCCGGACTTGAACCTGATTGAACATCTCCGGAGAGAACTGAAAATAGCTGTACAGCAACGCTCACCCATTCCAACCTGATAGAGCTTGAGTGGATCTGCAGAGAAGAATGGGAGAAGCTCCTCAAATACAGGTGTGCCAAGTTTGTAGCTTCCTACCCAAGAAGACTCAAGGCTGTAATCGCTGCCAAGGATGCTTCAACAAGGTATATAGTAAAGGGTCTGAATACTTATGTAAATGTGATATTTCCATTTTTTGTCTTTAATACATTTGCAAAAATATAAAAATAAAAAAAACAAATGTGCATTGTCATTATGGGGTATTGTGTGTAGATTGATGAGAGGGAAAAAATTATTTAATCAATTTTAGAATAAAGCTGTAATGTAACAAAATGTGGAAAAAGTCAAGGGGTCTGAATACTTTCCGAACGCACTGTATGTCCTTGCAGTATGTGTTCATCCAGCTAACTCAGGATATTGAGGGTATTTGTGGGTGGGAGGAGTTGTGTAACGGCTTTCCTCCTCCTCTTCATCCGAAGAGGAGGAGCAGGGATTGAACCAAAATGCAGCGTTGTGTGATGACATATTATTTATTTAAACAGGACACAAAAAACGAACTATACTTGATTAACTACAAAACAACAAACGACGTAGACGCACCTGAACATAAGAACTTACGTATAACGAAGAACGCATGAAAACAGGAACAGACTACATAAACCGAACAAACGAACAAACAAAACCGAAACAGTCCCATGTGGCGTAACATAACACAGACACAGGAGACAACCACCCACAACAAACAATGTGAAAACACCTACCTTAATATGACTCTCAATCAGAGGAAATGAAAACCACCTGCCTCTAATTGAGAGCCATATCAGGTCACCCTTTAAACCAACATAGAAACAGAAAACATAGACTGCCCACCCAAACTCACGTCCTGACCAACTAACACATACAAAAACTAACAGAAAACAGGTCAGGAACGTGACAAGTTGTCCTTGTTGTTACGTTCTGTCTGTACAGGAACCACAAGGAAGGAAGTCCAAAGCCACACAGGGAATTGAAAGGGCACAAATGCAAAATAAACCTATTGTTAAGACACTGTTCAGTGCTGTTGGTGCAAAAACTGAATAGAAAATTGTGTGTGTGCACGTGCATACTATTTGTGTGTTTGTGTGCACATGTGTGATTTTATATGTGCTCACCCCACTATGTTTTACCCTGTGTATGATTTCCAGGCAGATCCTTAAGGTGTTGTCCCAGCACAGTGGAGACTGCAGAGTGATGATGGTTGGGCTCAGGGCACTGGCTCTGCTCCTCAGATCAGGTACAATAAAGCATATTTTGAAAAGGACAGGAGAAGAACTACCTCTTGCAGGTTTAATGCAGCAATTATTTATTTGACCACTGGGTCTTAGTCAACTCTTTTTATATGCTATTATATAAATATGTAATATATCTTTCTCCTATCTGGAGGTCATTCTACAACAGTTTCACCCACCTCCCATGACTCAAGATAACAACGGGCCATAGACTTCTGGGAGCAGAGTCACTCAACTAGAAATATGTTATGGTAGTTGTTAAAAAGTCACTAGATCAGTCTAGTACACACGAATGATTCCTAACAAAAAGAACATTAAGATACCAGCATGCAGTGCCAGGTTAACCTCAGAATGAGCCGTCGGCAGGTACATACAGTAGCTCTTTGCAGTATACTAAGTTAAAGTACGAGGCATTCAATTGTTTGACTATGGAGATTGCATGGTTGTCTGCTCGATTTTATACATCTGTCAGCAATGGGTGTGGCTGAATTAGCCAAATCTACTAATTTGAAGGGGTTGTCCACCTACTTTTGACCATGTAGTGTATCTGTGTAAACATAGCCCTACAGCAAAACTACAGACACTGCGACAAGAGTGTACCTTCATAAAATATCTGCACATACAATATGTGACAGTACTACATTTTCAGAGACTACTTTTGGCTAGTGAGCGCTTCTTTCAGAACTGCTGGCTAAAAATTATACAAAACTACCAGAGAATCTCTTTAAGGCATTATTGTTAGAAATTCAAGGACTGTAAACATGGCATATACACTTGACCGCCATATCATACCAAGTCATATCACTTGTTGCTTGTAGTGGAGTACAGTAAACAGACAAACATGACAGTGTATCACTTGTTTTTGCACTTTGTGTCTGTAAGGAGGGGACGTTCCGATCGTGCTAGGAATGGCAGCCCCCCCCCCCCCGCCCATTACAGGCACAAACTGCAAAAACAAGTGGTATATTATACTATCAGACAATGTTTAAATTGTCCATGTCTTGTACCTGTACTCCACTACCAGCCCTCAGGCCAATAGTGTCCTCTCTATTTATCTGTCATCAAGATACTCAATTCATCATATTGTCTAACTCGGCGTATCTCATCTCAAAGTCGCTCTGTCTGTCGATTTCCGCCCTCAGTCAATTCCTTTCAGTTATTGACAGATCATGTAATAGATATGACATCATACCCATGGTTGCCAAGGAGCCCTTAGAATACAGCAAATTGAATTAGGTCACGTGGTCCCCCCTCCCCACCACTCCAACCCTCTCTTTAGTCAAAGGGACAGTACAGTATCAGTATTAAGTGAAGGTTAAGCGAGACAGAAATGTGCACACACAGCACAGGGGTTTCCAGGACTGTCCTTGAGGGGGAGGTATTTACAAGGTAGGAAGTAAACCTAGGTGCTTTCAGTTCCTCTATGGGCAAAAGGTCAACGTGTCCTTAACCAGCGAAGCAATGCATCGAAAAGGCTATGATCCTGTGTAAATAAATCTATATTTTGATACACAACATTATAGAAGCCTTTTGACAAGACATTAATAAGGCTCATACATGCTTATAACAAGTGATAAAACATTAGCACTGCGGGGTCAGATTCAATTCAAGTGTCACCAGATGTTTTTTTCTCTGTGTCTAGATGTGATCGTGTTGTTGATTCGGGATGAGGAAGAGGATGTGTTTAGTTTGATCGTTGAGGGGATGAAGACTTTCCCCTCCAGTGAGGAGGTTCAGATTCAGGGCTGCCGTGGTCTCCAGCTGCTACTGGACAGAGGTGAGATATACACTGAGTCTACAAAACATTAGGAACACCTTCCCAAAATTGAGTTGCACCCCCTCTTTTGCCCTCAGAACAGCCTCAATTCGTCAGGGCATGGACTCTACAAGGTGTCAAAAGTGTTCCACAGGGATGCTGGACCATGTTGACTCCAATGCTTCCCGCATTTGTGTCAAGTTGGCTGGATGTCCTTTGGGTGGTGGACCATTCTTGATAGACACAGGAAACTGTTGATTGTGAAAACCCAGAAGCGTTGTAGTTCTTGACACAAACCGGTGTGCCTGGTACCTACTACCATACCCCGTTCAAAGGCACTTCAATATTTTGTCTTGCCCATTCACCCTCTGAAGTGCACACACACACAATCCATGTCTCAATTGTCTTGAGGCTTAACAATCCTTGTTTAACCTGTCTTCTCCTCTTCATCTACACTAATTAAAGTGGATTTAACAAGTGACATCAATAAGGGATCATAGTTTTCACCTGGATTCACCTGGTCAGTCTATGTCATGGAAAGAGCAGGTGTTCTTAATGTATTGTTCACTCAGTGGAGATACCTAGTCACCAGTGTAGATAACTAGTCACCAGTGTAGATACCTAGTCACCAGTGTAGATACCTAGTCACCAGTGTAGATACCTAGTCACCAGTGTAGATACCTAGTCACCAGTGTAGATAACTAGTCACCAGTGTAGATACCTAGTCACCAGTGGCGATACTTTGTCACCAGTGGAGATACCTAGTCACCAGTGGAGATACCTAGTCACCAGTGGAGATACCTAGTTACCAGTGTAGATACCTAGTCACCAGTGGAGATAACCTAGTCACCAGTGGAGATACCTAGTCATCAGTGGAGATACCTAGTCATCAGTGGAGATACCTAGTCATCAGTGGAGATACCTAGTCATCAGTGGAGATACCTAGTCATCAGTGGAGATACCTAGTCACCAGTGGAGATACCTAGTCACCAGTGGAGATACCTAGTCACCAGTGGAGATACCTAGTCACCAGTGGAGATACCTAGTCACCAGTGGAGATACCTAGTCACCAGTGGAGATACTTCGTCACCAGTGTAGATACCTAGTCACCAGTGGAGATACCTAGTCACCAGTGGAGATGCCTAGTCACCAGTGGAGATACTTCGTCACCAGTGTAGATACCTAGTCACCAGTGTACATACCTAGGCTGCACTGCAAATTGGGGATTTTGCCTTGCTATCAAAATCTACAAAGAAGTACTTTGGGGATTTTTTTATGTGTCCTGGGATTTTTCAGGCATATTCTTTCATACTCTGACTGATGTTGTGTGCATCTCTGTGTTGGCAGTGTCTGATGATGACCTGGTAGAGTTTCTGGAGAACCAGGACCACAGTGTTGTTCTAGGTGCTCTGCACCGTTTTCACGACAGTGAAGACCTGTTTCTGCAGGCCATGAAGGTACTCCTTCCCCTAGCAGGTCCTGGTAAGTCCCCAATGAAGAAGAATACATAACCTGTCTGTTTACCCCCCCCCCCACTCCTCTCTGCTGCTTTTTCTCTTTCCTATCTTGTTTTTCTCACATTCCTTTCTAGGACAGTATCTTCAGGGGCCAAATTAATTATTTGTAATTTATATTCTGGCTGCTAGGCCCACTGAAAACAATTAATTAGATTTGAGCCTTTTCTGGTATATTTTCTCAGTAAATATATAGTTATGGGCTTGTCTCACTCCTCACAATGATTATCTTCATTTGAGTTGATCCAATGTCAAGCCTGTTTTCTGTGTGGTATGGGGAGTCACCGTGTTGTTGATGTTGTTCTCTGACGTCTGTACCTCGTGTATCATGCCACTTCTTTTCCAGATTGTATTCTTTTTGTGTTTTCTTTTCTGTATGGTTGCACAATTCTGGCAACTTTCTCAAAATTCAAAGGTTTGCCAGACATCCTAGTTGGAAGATGGAATCAGGAGGTAATAAGTAAGCAATCCGGGAATCCTCCAGGCTCCAACCTGGATTTCTGGAAAATCTGGGACTTTTGAGAAAGTTACCAGAATTTGGCAACCCTACTTGTCTGTTTCATTTGCTGCTGACATTGAGTTTCCCTTTGGGGATCAATGAAGTATTAATCTATCTATCATTCAATCAATCGCAGCCAGTAACGTGGAGATCCTGATGTCGGGGGGAGAGAGGTGTTACAGTGTGGTGGCTGGAGCCATGGAGTCGTTCCCAGAGGTTGAGGCACTGCAGGAGGTCGGCTGCTGTCTGTTCAGGAAGTTTACATCAGGTCAGTTCCAGGGTCAAAGGGTCAGAGGTCATGAGCAGGATGATTTAAAGCCAAAATACTTTATTTGTTTTTCAGCCACACGACAGCCCTGCAACTTGCTGTAAAGTTGAGCGATGAGCCTGGGGAAACACCCCGGACACACCCCTCACCAATAGTTCAATTTTTCTCTTTCAGAAAGATATTGTAGTATTCTGGTGCTGAATGGGGTGCATAGGGTCACTGTAAGAGCCTGTTTGACTTACCCTGAGAACGCCACTCTACAAGCTGCTGCGCTCTCCTGTCTGGCTGCCCTCAGTGAGTACACACACACACACACACACACACACAGTTTGTTGACTACACCACGGTTTTAGGCCTACAGGAACAACAAGTCAGCCTAAAGGGAGGAGGTAAGTGAACTGGCATTGTGTTGTCATGACAACAAACTGTCCCTCAATGTCAGCAAAACAAAGGAGTTAATTGTTGACTTCAGGAAGCATAGGAGGGAATATGCCCCGATCCACATTAACGGGACAGCAGTAAAAAGAGACACAAGTTCTAAGTTGTCAAGAGGTAGCAACATCTATTCCCTAAGGCACCTGAAGAAATTCAGCATGCCGTCCCGGATCCTCTCCAAATACTACCGCTGCACCATCGAGAGCATCCTGCCGGTTGTACCACGGCCTGGTATGGGAATTGCTCCATCCACGACCACAAGGCCCTCCAGGGGGTGGTGAAGACGGCACAGTACATCACTGGGACCGTGCTCCCACCCATTTAGGACATCTCCTCAGAACGGTGCCTGAGGAAGACCCACAGCATCATCAAGGACCCCACACAGTCCAGTCACAAGCTGTTCTCTCCCTTACCGTCGTTCAGACGGTATCGGAGCATGAGGTCTGATATCAACAGTCTCAGAGACAGTTTCTATCTACAAGCCATCAGACGGCTGAACACTTAAACTGGCCTGACCACCTGCTCTGATTCTCCATAACTTAACACACACACAGACACACACACACACACACACACACATATATACATTCATGCTACACACACATCACAACTGTTGCTACCAGACTCTTATTATACTGCTCAGTTTATACACTAGCCCCCCCCCCCCCCCCCCCTTCCTCAAAGCACAAGTAAATATTGGACTATAAATTGTGCATTGTATTAAACTTAAAATATTTCATATATTCTACTGAGCCATTTACTTTATGTTCATATTCTTCTTATTTTTTATTTTACTTTTTCTCCCCAATTTCGTGGTATCCAATTGGTAGTTACAGTCTTGTCCCATCGCTGCAACTCCCGTACGGACTCGGGAGAGGCGAAGGTCGAGAACTATGCGTCCTCTGAAACATGACCCTGCCAAGCCGCACTGCTTCTTGACACACTGCTCGTTTAACCCGGGAAGCTAGCCGCACCAATGTGTCGGAGGAAACACCTTCCAACTGGCTACCATGTCAGCGTGCATTGCGCCCTGCTCACCACAGGAGTCGCTAGAGCGCGATGGGACAAGGACATCCCGGCCGGACAAACCCTCCCCTAACCCAGACAACGCTGGGCCTCAGCCCGGGATCGAACCCAGATCTGTAGTGACGGCTCACTGCAGTGTCTTAGACCGCTGCTCCACTCGGGAGGCCATATTCTTAGATTTTATTACCTCTTATTGTTGTAAGCATTTCGTTGGACGGTGTATACCACACGTAGATACGGCTAATGAAACTTGAAACACACACACATTTCTTCACACCTGGCTCACCACTGTTGTTTCCTGTTTCTCATCCACTCAGCTCAAACCATAGTGAAGAGCAAAGCTGTGGTGAATGAAGGGATGGAGGAGGGAGAGGCAGAGGAGAACAGAGGGAAGGAGGAGGCGGTGGATGATGTGGGGTTGTGCTGGATGGAGGCCTGCTGCAGAGCTCTGGAAGTCCATGCTGCCGATTCCACAGTGCAGGTAAGTACTCAGCACTTTATATCACACATCATCTATTAGCTAGTCTTATATTGACATTTTAGTCACTGTCCTACTCTTCCCTCTTTCTGTCTGTCCTCATCTCTCTCTTTCTGTTTCTAACCATCTCCCCCCTAGGAAGCTGCATGTTGGGCCATACACAGCCTGCTATTGCATGGCAGCGAGTCATGGCACCATTCCACAGAAGAGCAAGACGGAAGGTAGTCCGTTAGCATGAGCTTTCCTCATGGTATTGTCATTGACCATTCGCTTTAGCTTCAGCGTTTACAATCTTGCTGGTATTGTGATTGACAGTGATGGTGTGCTCCCCAGGACACCAGTCCACAGACAGATCATGGCTGCCATGCTGCTCCACTCCTCCTCCCCTGGGGTGTTCCAGGCTGCTGCCAGCGCCATGGGAACGCTCATCACCTACAATAGTGAGTCAGACTCCTAGCTCCTGTTACTACCCATCAACTGTCTGAGGTGACATCCAGTCAGGTCAGGCTTCAGCCTCTGCTTCGTACTGCAGAAGATTTAACAGCTTGTTTGTGTGTGTGTGTGTGTGTGTGTGTGTGTGTGTGTGTGTGTGTGTGTGTGTGTGTGTGTGTGTGTGTGTGTGTGTGTGTGTGTGTGTGTGTGTGTGTGTGTGTGTGTGTGTGTGTGTGTGTGTGTGTGTGTGTGTGTGTGTGTTTGCAGGTAAAATGCGATCTCTGTTGTTGTCCAACGGCCTCCATGTGAACGTGGTGGAGATGATGAAGAGACATCTGTCCTCTCCAGAGGTCTCCGCAGGTGGATGTAAACTGCTCCACCTGCTCTTCAAGGGAAGGTAGGAATCATTTCAACTGACATCAACTGACATGATTTCAACTGACATCAACTGACATGATTTCAACTGACATCAACTGACATGATTTCAACTGACATCAACTGACATGATTTCAACTGACATCAACTGACATGATTTCAACTGACATCAACTGACATGATTTCAACTGACATCAACTGACATGATTTCAACTGACATTAATGTATTCCAGTTGCGGTCTTAGTCTAATTACATCAGTCAACTTCTGAAGAGGTTCCTACTTGCAGAGCATGTTTCTCTTGTGGAACAGGTCTGTCTTACAAAACAGATTTGATCGCAATGAGAATATTCAGTATAAATACAGGTTAACAGTATGTTCCAAACTTGTTAGTTTGGGGTATCAGTACTCCGGGTTGACAATCACTGCTCTAGTTCGAAGGTATGTAATGACTAACATAAAAAGAGGAACTGATGATGCACTGCCCAATTTCGAAATTGCACCCTGTGCATTCTACTATTACAACTTTCAAGAGTAAGCTTGACTGAGTTCCTTAAAAATTATTATTGTTTTTATTTGGGGGGAGGACCAGTGGTCCACACAGTTTGGGAACCACTGGTCTAGGGTACCACTGATGTCCATTGCCTCTCTCTGTAGGACGGCCAGTCTGGATGAACTGAACATGGCCATGGGCCAGATCCTTAGGACCATGAAGGTCCATAACTTCATACCTGAGGTCCAGCTGGAAGCTTTGAGGGCCAGCCTGGCCTTCCTCTGTCCTGGTAGGAGACGCACATAGACAGTCAACACTTATGGTGTACAAGTGTTCAAGTATTTACATGTGTTTTTAAAAGTATTTAGGTATGTGTACGTGTTCACAAGTGTTGAAGCATTTTCGAGTGTGCATACGTGTGCATACGTGTATCAAGCTCCAGCCATAGTGCCCAAAGCAAGACTGCTAGAGAGTACTTTTGTCTTAGTCAGCTGTATTTAGCTAATGAAATCTGAATGTATTTTCGGTCATCTTTTGTGTGTTTGAGCAGATAGAAGTTTGCGGGTGTCTGATCACGGTGTGTCTGTGGCTGATCCAGACACAGTGGACGTGTCTCTGAGGGTGCAGAAGAACCAGAGTGTGGTGGAGGGGGCCCACACAGTCTACCTAGAGACACTCAACAGGGTAATCATATCACCCCATGCAATTCATTCCCTGCTCAAATCACAAAGCATCTCAGTAGGAGTATTGATCAAGGATCAGGTCCACCCTGTCCCTGTAATCTTATCAATTGTGATCTAAAAGGCACATCCTAAAACTGTTACTAGATCAGCACTCCTAATCTGAGACAATTTAGGAATACAATCCCATGTCCCTAGAATTCACAGTTATCCTTGTTAATAATAGACTCAGCTTAAAATCTATACCTTTTTGTTGTTTCTGAGGTAGTTTATTAGCAGTGCAGCCATCCAGGAGTGTGGCCTGCGTGTTCTGTCTGCCCTGGCTGACTGCTCTGGTGCTGTAGACCTGCTCTGTCAACAGGGGGCGATAGACACTGTGCTGCACACACTACAGATGTTCCCTCGGGAACGAGGTGAGAGAGTAGTTAAACTGCTTGCTAAATCTGGCACGTTTACAGAAATGGGGATCAATGTGCATTGTCCCTGTCAAGTAACGTGAATAAAGACAAGTAAAGCAGAGACATAAAGGCTCTGTCCCTGACTCCCTTCCTGCCTCTTCAATAGAACTACACTGACTCCCTTCCTGCCTCTTCAATAGAAATACACTGACTCCCTTCCTGCCTCTTCAATAGAACTACACTGACTCCCTTCCTGCCTCTTCAATAGAACTACACTGACTCCCTTCCTGCCTCTTCAATAGAACTACACTGACTCCCTTCCTGCCTCTTCAATAGAAATACACTGACTCCCTTCCTGCCTCTTCAATATAAATACACTGACTCCCTTCCTGCCTCTTCAATAGAACTACACTGACTCCCTTCCTGCCTCTTCAATAGAACTACACTGACTCCCTTCCTGCCTCTTCAATAGAACTACACTGACTCCCTTCCTGCCTCTTCAATAGAACTACACTGACTCCCTTCCTGCCTCTTCAATAGAAATACACTGACTGCCTTCCTGCCTCTTCAATAGAAATACACTGACTCCCTTCCTGCCTCTTCAATAGAACTACACTGACTCCCTTCCTGCCTCTTCAATAGAACTACACTGACTCCCTTCCTGTCTCTTCAATAGAAATACACTGACTCCCTCCCTGCCTCTTCAATAGAAATACACTGACTCCCTTCCTGCCTCTTCAATAGAAATACACTGACTCCCTTCCTGCCTCTTCAATAGAACTACACTGACTCCCTTCCTGCCTCTTCAATAGAACTACACTGACTCCCTTCCTGCCTCTTCAATAGAAATACACTGACTCCCTTCCTGCCTCTTCAATAGAAATACACTGACTCCCTTCCTGCCTCTTCAATAGAAATACACTGACTCCCTTCCTGCCTCTTCAATAGAAATACACTACTGGGGTCTAAACCTCCTCTACTGCCTTGTGTCTAAGAAGAAGCTGTCCAGAATGATAGTTCCCGTCCTGGCGTCTGTTCTCGTTACCAGTCTCCTGCAGTACAGAGAGGACACAGAGATGCTGTTAAAGGTGAGTAATCCTCTATGGTCCTCAAAGCCATATTAGTCTAGAAGATTTCCAGTTATTTAAATTAATGACACACATTTTTTTTTACTAAATAGGGGTTCCAGGTGGCCCTCCGAATGCTGGACGCCTGCTCAGGGGCAGCAGGGGAGCTGCAGAGGGAAGGCTTTGACAGAGAGATCTTCCTCCAGCTCAAAGAAGGACCACCTGACCGGTGCAGCTACCCGGTAAGCGTGTGTGTTTCTGTGTGTCTGTTCTCATACTCTGTAATCCTTTGTCTTCTTCCTTCCTTACCCATCTCATAACTTCCCCTTCTCCCCCCATTATCCCCCACCTCTCTCTCTCATCTTTGTCTCTCTCTCTATCTTCCTCTAGCTCTCCCAGCTGCGTAAGGCTGCATGCCTGGCCCTGTCCAAGATGTGTGGCGATGCAGAGCTGAAGTACAGTATGCTGGAGAAGGCCTGTAAGGACGGGGATGTGCTCATGGCTGAGTGTCTCATCCAGCTAGGAGCCGACATCAACAAGAAGACCAAGACCGAGTCGCTCATATACCAGGTCAGCAATGATCTCTATGGGGATCTGATGAAATATGATCTGTGTGTGTGTGTACGTCTGTATGTGTATGTGTGTATGTACAGTTGAAGTTGGAAGTTTACATACACCTTAGCCAAATACATTTAAACTCAGTTTTTCACAATTCCTGACATTTAATCTGAGTAAACAGATTGTCTTAGGTCAATTAGGATCACCACTTTATTTTAAGAATGTGAAATGTCAGAATAATAGTAGAGAGAATGATTTATTTCAGCTTTTCTTTCATCACATTCCCAATGGGTCAGAAGTTTACATACACTCAATTAGTATTTGGTAGCATTGCCTTTAAATTGTTTAACTTGGGTCAAACGTTTCAGGTAGCCTTCCACAAGCTTCTCACAATAAGTTTGGGGAATTTTGGCCCATTCCTCCTGACAGAGCTGGTGTAACTGAGTCAGGTTTGTAGGCCTCCTTGCTCGCACACACTTTTTCAGTTCTGCCCACACATTTTCTATGGGATT
The DNA here is from genome assembly GCF_016432855.1 of Salvelinus namaycush. NCBI lineage: Eukaryota > Metazoa > Chordata > Actinopteri > Salmoniformes > Salmonidae > Salvelinus > Salvelinus namaycush. The sequence continues at coordinate 37,880,906 of NC_052327.1, forward strand.
GAGGTCAGGGCTTTGTGATGGCCACTCCAATACCTTGACTTTGTTGTTCTTAAGCCATTTTACCACAACTTTGGAAGTATACTTGGGGTCATTGTCCATTTGGAAGACCCATTTGCGAACAAGCTTTAACTTCCTGACTGATGTCTTGAGATGTTGCTTCAATATATCCACATAATTTTCCTTTCTCATGCCATGTATTTTGTGAAGTGCACCAGGCCCTCCTGCAGCAAAGCACCCACACAACATGATGCTACCACCCCCGTGCTTCACGGTTGGGATGGTGTTCTTCGGCTTGCAAGCCACCCCCTTTTTCCTCCAAACATAACGATTGTCATTATGGCCAAACAGTTCTATTTTTGTTTCATCAGACCAGAGGACATTTCTTCAAAAAGTATGATCTTTGTCCCCATGTGCAGTTGCAAACCGTAGTCTGGCTTTTTTATGGCGGTTTTGGAGCAGCGGCTTCTTCCTTGCTGAGCGGCCTTTCAGGTTATGTCAATATAGGACTCGTTTTACTGTGGATATAGATACTTTGTACCTGTTTCCTCCAGCATCTTCACAATGTCCTTTGCTGTTGTTCTGGGATTGATTTGCACTTTTCGCAGCAAAGTACGTTCATCTCTAGGAGACAGAACGCGTCTCCTTCCTGAGCGGTGTGACGGCTGCGTGGTCCCATGGTGTTTATACTTGCGCACTATTGTTTGTACAGATGAACGTGGTACCTTCAGGCGTTTGGAAATTGCTCCCAAGGATGAACCAGACTTGTGGAGGTCTACAATTTATTTTCTGAGGTTTTGGCTGATTTCTTTTGATTTTCCCATGATGTCAAGCAAAGAGGCACTGAGTTTGAAGGTAGGCCTTGAAATACATCCACAGGTACACCTCCAATTGACTCAAATGATGTCAATTACCCTATCAGAAGCGTCTAAAGCCATGACATAATTTTCTGCAATTTTCCAAGCTGTTTAAAGGCACAGTCAACTTAGTGTATGTAACCTTCTGACCAACTGGACGTGTGATACAATGAATTATAAGTGAAATAATCGGTCTATAAACAATTCCAATCAATCAAATGTATATATAAAGCCCTTCTTACATCAGCTGATGTCACAAAGTGCTGTACAGAAACCCAGCCTAAAACCCCAAACAGCAAGCAATGCAGGTGTAGAAGCACGGTGGCTAGGAAAAACTCCCTAGAAAGGCCAGAACCTAGGAAGAAACCTAGAGAGGAACCAGGCTATGAGGGGTGGCCAGTCCTCTTCTGGCTGTGCCGGGGGGAGATTATAACAGAACATGGCCAAGATTTTCAAATGTTCATAGATGACCAGCAGGGTCAAATAATAATAATCACAGTGGTTGTCGAGGGTGCAACAGGTCAGCACCTCAGGAGTAAATGTCAGTTGGCTTTTCATAGCCGATCATTCAGAGTATCTCTACCGCTCCTGCTGTCTCTAGAGCGTTGAAAACAGCAGGTCTGGGACAGGTAGCACGTCCGGTGAACAGGTCAGGGTTCCATAGCCGCAGGCAGAACAGTTGAAACTGGAGCAGCAGCATGGCCAGGTGGACTGGGGACAGCAAGGAGGCATCAGGCCAGGTAGTCCTGAGGCATGGTCCTAAAGCTCAGGTCCTCTGAGAGAAAGAAAGAAAGAGAGAAAGAAAGAAAAAGAGAGAAAGAGAATTAGAGAGAGCATACTTACATTTACACAGGACATCAGATAAGACAGTAGAAATACTCCAGATATAACAGACTGACCCTAGCCCCCCGACACATAAACTACTGCAGCATAAATACTGGAGGCTGAGACAGGAGGCGTCGGGAGACACTGTGGCCCCGTCCCACGATACTCCCAGACAGGGCCAAACAGGCAGGATATAACTACACCCACTTTGCCAAAGCACAGCCCCCACACCAATAGATGAATATCTTCAACCACCAACTTACCATCCTGAGACAAGGCCGAGTATAGCCCACAAAGATCTCCGCCACGGCACAACCCAAGGGGGGGCGCCAACCTGGATTGTTGGAAAAAATTACTTGTGTCATGCACGAAGTAGATGTCCTAACCGACTTGCCAAAACTATAGTTTGTTAACAAGAAATGTGTGGAGTGGTTGAAAAACGAGTTTTGACTAAAAGTAACTCCACTACATGTAACTGTTATTCATTTTTGAAAATCTCTATGTTTACATATGAATCTTAATGTTAATATATTATCACAAATGAAAATGACATATATGGATGTTGCCCAAAAAATAATTGGTAAATGTTGAATAAATATGGAAATGACTAAAAGTAACTCCACTACATGTAACTGTTATTCTTAACAGTTCAACAAAAAGGGTCAGATGACAATTAGGGGAAAGAAAAAATAAATCTATTGAAGCTCCCTCTGAGGAGATCTGTGGTGCTCTCCATCCTGATTGCTTCAGGAAAGTCTGTGGTAAGAGGGAGTACAATACAAATCATTAAAATCCAGACGGAAAATATTTAAGAATGACGCCAACCTAAGTGTATGTAAACCTCCGACTTCAACTGTATGTACAGTACCAGTCAAGAGTTTGGACACACCTACTCATTCAAAGGTTTTTCTTTATTTTTACTATTTTCTACATTGTGGAATAATAGTGAAGACATGAAAACTATGAAATAACACATGAACTTATCCTTTGCAGCAGAGGTAACTCTGGGTCTTTCAGGCCCAAAACATTTTGTAAGTTAGTTTCATTTTGGGAGCTCAGTTCCTAGGCATTGCCCTTCAAACCCCCCCCCACCCCCCGCTCAACTACTTCCCCACTGCATCCCCTCCCAGGTGTGTGAGCAGGGCGGGCCTCTGCAGCTTGTGGTGCTGCTTCTCAGCCGTGGGGTCCATGAGCAGCACCTGCGTGGGGCCCTGGGGGCCAGCGTGCGTCGTGGGGACGGCCCTGCAGTCATCCAGCTACTGGGGCGTCTGGGGCTGGACCTGAACAACAATGCCCTCTGTCTGGGGGGGTTCAGGCTGGGTCGGGTGGATGCTGCCTGGCTCAGCCCCCTGCTCTCTGAACGAGGTCGCGTCAGCAGTCTGCGCTCCAGCACAAGTGAGTATAGTCACTGATGCTGATTTCCAGTTATAGACTCTCCTTCTTAGATTCTCCTGTAGATCTCTATATCTTATTTGAAGGAAAGCTGTAACTATCATATTGCTTACACATTTCCAATCTAGAATGAATATCATTTTTTATTTGTTATGTACTGTACGTGTGCATATGTATTTGGGTCAAAAACCTGGGATAAACGATGTGTGTTCTCTGTGTTGTGTTTTCAGGTAAGGGTGCATGTTTAGCTCGGTACGTGTTATCCTTTCAGAGGGGTAAGACGACTCCTACCCCCTCGACCCCCAGGTCTCTAGCTGACCCCTGCCTTACCTCTGGGTACATGTCAGACGAGAGTGATGACTCCAGCTTCCTGTCTTTAGAGGACAGTCTGGTCTTCAACGACGATATGGAGAGTGACGGTGAGGACCATGAGACACACAGAACAGCGCTCCTTGTCAACTTTCAAATCATGTTTATTTCAAACTTTTTACTCACTCTTGATAATCACAATGTAATCACTTGGTAAAAAATAACCACAAGTTAAACAAGGTTATTTGGTATCTAATAAACTCAGCAAAAAAGAAACATCCTCTCACTTTCAACTGCATTTATTTTCAGCAAACTTAACATGTGTAAATATTTGTTTGAACATAACAAGATTCAACAACTGAGACATAAACTGAACAAGTTCCACAGACATGTGACTAACAGAAATTGAATAATGTGTCCCTGAACAAAGGGGGGGTCAAAATCAAAAGTAACAGTCAGTATCTGGTGTGGCTACCAGCTGCATTAACCTCTCTTGGGTACGTGAGATGTTAGCATCCCACCTCTTCAACAGCCAGTGAAACTGCTGGGCGCCAAATTCAAATACAGAAATACTCATTAGAAAAATTCAGAAAACAAAACATATTTTACATAGGTTTAAAGATTAACTTCTTGTGAATCCAACCACGATGTCAGATTTAAAAAATGCTTTACTGCGAAAGCATACCTTACGATTATTTGAGCACATAGCCCACTAGACAAATCATTACAAACAGTAACCAGCCAAGTAGAAGAGTTACACAAGTCAGAAATAGAGATAAAATTTATCCCTTACCTTTGATGATCTTCATATGGTTGCACTTAGCAGACATTCATTTACTCAATAAATGTTCCTTTTGTTCGATAAAGTCTCTTTATATCCAAAAACCTCCGTTTTGTTCACGCGTTTTCTTCAGTAATCCACAGGCTCAAACGCAGTCAAAACAGGCAGACAAAACAATCCAAATTGTATCAGTAAAGTTCATAGAAACATGTCAAACAATGTTTATTTTCAATCCTCAGGTTGTTTTTAGCCTAAATAATCGATAATATTTCAACCAGACAATAACGTCGTCAATTTAAAAGGTAAACAAGAAAGGCACTCTCTCGGTCTCACGCATGAAAAAGCTCTGTGTCACTTTAGGGTCCACTCATTCAGACTGCTCTTACTTCCTCATTTTTCAGAATACAAGCCTGAAACAATTTCTAAAGACTGTTGACATCTAGTGGAAGGCATAGAAACTGCAATTTGAGTCCTAAGTCAATGGATACTGTAATGGCATTGAATAGAAAACTACAAAACCAACAAAAAAAACTACTTCCGGAATGGATTTTTCTCAGGTTTTTGCCTGCCAAATCAGTTCTGTTATACTCACAGACACTATTTTAACAGTTTTGGAAACTTTAGAGTGTTTTACAAATCTACCAGTTATAGGCATATCATATCTTCTGGGCCCGAGAAGCAGGCAGTTTAATTTGGGCATGCATTTCATCCAAAATTCCGAATGCTGCCCCCTACCCTAGAGAAGTTAAGTACTGCAGTGCATCTCCTCCTCATTTGCACCAGATTTGCCAGTTCTTGCTGTGAGATGTTAGCCCACTCTTCCACCAAGGCACCTGCAAGTTCCCGGACATTTCTTGGGGTATGGCCCTAGCTCTCACCCTCCGAGCCAACAGGTCTCAGACGTGCTCAATGGGATTGAGATCCGGGCTCTTCGCTGGACATGGCAGAACACTGACGTTCCTGTCTTGCAGGAAATCACGCACAGAACGAGCAGTATGGCTGGTGGCATTGTCATGCTGGAGGGTCATGTCAGGATGAGCCTGCAGGAAGGGTACCACATGAGGGAGGAGGATGTCTTCCCTGTAACGCACAGCGTTGAGATTGCCTGCAGTGACAACAAGCTCAGTCCGATGATGATGTGACACACCTCCACAGACCATGACGGACCCTCCACTTCCAAATCGATCCCGCTCAAGAGTACAGGCCTCGTTGTAATGCTCATTCCTTTGACGATAAACGCAAATCCGACCATCACCCCTGGTGAGACACAACCGTGACTCATCATTGAAGAGCACTTTTCGCCAGTCCTGCCTGGTCCAGCGACGGTGGGGTTGTGCCCATAGGCGACGTTGTCTGGTGAGGACCTGCCTTACAACAGGCCTACAAGCCCTCAGTCCAGCCTCTCTCAGCCTATTGCAGACAGTCTGAGCACTGGTGGAGGGATTGTGCGTTCCTGGTGTAACTCGGGCAGTTGTTGTTGCCATCCTGTACCTGTCCTGCAGGTGTGATGTTTGGATGTACCGATCCTGTGCATGTGTTGTTACACGCGGTCTGCCACTGCGAGGACGATCAGCTGTCCGTCCTGTCTCCCTGTAGCGCTGTCTCAGGCGTCTCACAGTATGGACATTGCAATTTATTGCCCTGGCCACATCTGCAGTCCTCATGCCTCCTTCCAGCATGCAAAAGGCACATTCACGCAGATTAGCAGGGACCCTGGGCATCTTTCTTTTGGTGTTTTTCAGAGTCAGTAGAAAGGCCTTTTTAGTGTCCTAAGTTTTCATAACTGTGACCTTAATTGCCTACCGTCTGTAAGCTGTTAGTGTCTTAACAACCGTTCCACAGGTGCATGTTTATTAATTGTTGAATTGGACAGTGTTTAAACCCTTTACAATGAAGATCTGTGAAGTTATTTGGATTTTTACGAATTATCTTTGAAAGACAGGGTCCTGGAAAAGGGACATTTCATTTTTTGCTGAGTTTATAATAGCTAATTTGGTGACTGTTAATTATTGGCCACAGTTGCCTTATTTTGGGGATGTCTTGCTTACTGGATGTCTCCTTATTTTCACAGGAAGTGATTCGCTTTTGCTGGCACTGTCCCCCATGTCCACCAATGATTTGTCAGAGGAGTGGAAGGCGGGGTCACAGAAGAGGAAGAACGGGCGTCGCAGGCACTTTAGCTCCGAGGTGGGCTATCTTCTTTACAACCAATATAAATATTGTTTATTTTTTAACTTACTATATTTCAGAGAAAAAAACTAAACTGTCCCCCTCTCTCTTTCTTGCTCTCTCTCTCTCTTTCAATAAATTAATTAATTAAGATATGTGCCAATCAATTTACCAATTAACCAATTAATTTACTAACCAATCAAACAGTCCTGTATCTATCCACAGGGAGTCCAGGGTGAGGTTGAGCTCAACGAGCCACTTCAGAGGAGGTATGGCAGGACAACCCCTAACCAGAAAGGTACTTATATAACATTAGTTTTACTTGCCCTTGTTCAAAATATCAATGGTATCATATCAATGGTAATCCATTATTTCTATTGTTTCTACTGCAGGTATTCACTCCCCAGTCTTGAGCTCTGGGTATAACTCCTCCCCTCTGGTCGGGGACAGAGAGTGGATCCGCCTGCTGGACCTATCAGGGAATGAGCTGGACTCTGTGTCGTGTTTGTTGGACGAGGGTTCTGTCCGACAGCAGCTGGAGCACCTGTATCGACTAGACTTGAGCCAGAACAGCCTATCAGAGTTCCCCTCTGGGCTGTGTGAGGTGTGGGGTCTGTTCAGAATGCTTCAATGTTGAATAGATGATGCAAAATAAAAAAAATGGTGGGGAGTTCAATGTTCGGTTAATCTACAGAATCTTGTCAGTATCTTAAAATAATAATAATTTATAGTTGCGATGATTTATTTAATACTTCAAAATAATAATAATTATACTTCTTAGAGCTTGAAGAGTCTGACACGTCTGGATCTCCAAGGCAACCAGTTGCAGTCGTTGCCAGCGGAGCTTCTGGCCCTGCCCTCACTGAGCATGCTCAACGTGTCACGTAACTGTGTCGGCCCGCTTCTGACCCTTGACCCCGCCGTCACCTGCCCATCGCTACGGCAACTCAACCTGTCCTACAACCACATCACCACCTTCCCCCACCAGCTGGGCAGGGCCATGGAGCGACTGGAGGAGCTGTCCCTCGAGGGGTATGATGGGAAATGGAGTTCTTTGGATCACTGCTGAATGTTTTACTTTAGCTGTATAATAGGCACAAAATTATATTATAAATAATTACAAAGCAGGAATTGGTGTTTAGTTTTTGTCAAACATGTACATTTTACCCATCTGGCACTAGACAGGTTCAATTAAATCCTAAACATATTTGAAAGAAAACTACTCTGATTTGAACCCAAGTATGTGACATAAAATATCATAAATATAACTTTGTCTCTACACCTTTTCCTCTGCTGTAGGAACAGAATGGGTGAGCTGTGGTCTCCTCTGTGTCTTCCGGAGATGAAGCTCCTAGACATCAGTAAGAACATTGTAGAGAGCATCTCACATGACTTCCTGTCTGGCTGCCCCAAACTAGAGAACTTCAGTGCTTGTACCAACCAACTCAGTAAGTACATGGTAACGCAGTTACTTACTTAATCCTTTTTAATGCTGACAGAACATGGGGCCTGTACTAGTTCTCCAATGCTGTCTTACAATGGATTATTATTTGGTACTATTATTATTATTATTATTATTATTTTTTTTTTTTTTGGGGGTGGATCAGCTTAATATTGCGGAAAGAATGTTGCTTCCAATGTAATTGTCTGCATCATTTCCAATCCCCCATATTTTTTGGGGTAAATATATATATCCATACACGCATGCATACATATATACATATATACATACACATACCTATATAGACATACATACTTTTTTAAAGAATATACCTTTATTATTATTCCCCGCAACCCTACCACCGCTCCCCCAATTGGAGTAAACTAATAAACACTTCTGCTTTTACCTTCAATTTATACATCTTATACCTATTTTACAGACACAGACTACTTTATAATAGTTCTCTCTTGTTTGTTCTTAGTCCTTCCTCTATTTCTGTTGTCCATCCAATTTTATTTCCACTTGTAACTGTGCTATTTCACAAAAGCTCCGCACCTATACAAATTTCACAGATCCCGTATGCCCTACATTGTTTATCTTGTTATTAGTCCCACCCTTCAGTTCCACTCAACCCTTCCCATCTATCTTCCAACATCATCCATTTCGGATTTTTATTTGCCATATATTTTTCAACTGTGCTGTGATGCTTCACAAAAGATTTGAACCTTCCTATTCTCATAGCTTCTACAGATTGTAAATTAAAAATAAACATTTTTGCTAAAATAATTATTATATTATTGATTGATTGACTATGGCTTTTCAAATCCCCCAGTATTGCTATCTGTAGCGTTAGTTCTAGGCAAATGTTGCAATTCTTCAGCCATTCCTGGACCTGTGACCAAAAACGAGCTACATATGGACAATACCAAAATAAATGATCTAATGACTCTGCCTCCTCACAACAGAATCTGCAGAGCTGGGAAGATTGTATACCCCATATATATAACATTCTATTAGTTGCAAGAATTTTATACAGTAATTTAAATTGAAAAATTCGAAGTTTTGAATCCGGCGTTGTTTTGCGTATCAATTCATAAACCATGTGCCATGGAATGGGTACATCGAAAATCTCTTCCCAACTATTTTGCAATTTATATGGCACAGCTGTCAGTTTTTTGGTCCTTAAATGAAATTGGTATATGTTTTTATTTATCACACTTTTCTTTAACCATTTATGTTCTTTAATACAGGGCCGACATACAAGTTCCTTACTTTTTTCCCCTTCTACTTGCCTCTTCCATTTTTGTGGTAATGCTGCAATTAATTGGTTGTAATTTTGGGTAGAGCAGACATTTCCATATGTCTGTGTTAGCTGCATGTGTGACATAACTCCACCAGTCCTATTTATGATATCATTCACAAAAATTATACCTTTTTTAAACATTTCTTCGATAAATACAGTTTTTTTATCAATTACTATATTTGAATTTAACCACAATATTTGTTGTACTATTTGTTCCGTCCTTTCAGGTGGATTAAACTGAAATTGCAACCAACTTTCTAAGGCTTGTTTAAAAAATAAGGATATTTTGGAGATTATTTCCTTTTCAAACAACCGAAAGTGAGCAGGTGTAATCTGAATAAAGGGAAAAAGGCCCTTCTTGAACATAGGATGAGACATTCGTACCAATTTACTAGAGAACCAGTTTGGATTTAAGTATAACTTTTGTATGACTGATGCCTTTAGTGAGAGGTCTAATGCTTTAATATTTAATAATTTCTGCCCTCCGAATTCATATTCGTTATATAAATAGGCCCTTTTAATTTTATCTGGCTTGCCGTTCCAAATAAAATGGAATATTTTTTGTTCATATAATTTAAAAAGCAGGTCACTAGGTGTAGGCAAAACCATAAGCAAATAGGTAAACTGTGATATGACTAAAGAGTTAATCAGGGTGATTTTTCCACAAATAGACAAGTATTTTCCTTTCCATGGTAGCAAGATCTTATCTATTTTTGCTAACTTTCTATAAAAATTTATTGGAGTGAGATCATTTCTTTCTTTTGGGATTTTTATACCGAGTATGTCCACATCTCCGTCAGACCATTTAATTGGTAAACTACATGGCAATATAAAATGTGTCTTTTTTAGTGATCCAATACGTAATATGGTACATTTATCATAATTTGGTTTTAATCCAGAGAGGATAGCAAAGGTATCTAGATCCTCTATGAGGCCGTGGAGAGACTCTAGTTGTGGTTTTAAAAGAAAACATGAATCATCAGCGTACAATGACACCTTAGTTTTTAAGCCACGGATTTCTAATCCATTAATATTAATGTTTGATCTAATTTTAACAGCTAACATTTCGATGGCAATAATAAATAGATATGCCGATAGTGGACAACCTTGTTTTACTCCTCTAGATAGTTTAAAACTTTCTGAGATGTAGCCATTATTTACTATTTTACACCTAGGGTTACTATACATAATTTTAACCCAATTTATAAGAGATTCCCCAAAATTGAAATATTCTAGGCATTTATATATAAACTCCAGTCGTACTTTATCAAAAGCCTTTTCAAAATCAGCTATGAAAACCAGACCTGGTGTCCCCGATATTTCATAGTGTTCTATTGTTTCCAGTACTTGCCTTATATTATCTCCAATGTATCGTCCATGTAAAAAACCTGTCTGATTAGGATGAATAATATCTGACAAAACTTTTTTTATTCTATGCGCCAAGCATTTTGCTAGGATTTTTGCATCACAACACTGAAGTGTAAGAGGTCTCCAATTTTTTAATTGGACTGGATCTTTATATATACCACTTGGGTCCTGTTTCAGTAATAACGATATCAGACCTTCTTGTTGCGTGTCTGATAATCTACCATTTATATAGGAGTGGTTAAAACAAGCTAATAATGGTCCTTTGAGTATATCAAAAAAAGTTTTGTATACTTCCACTGGTATGCCATCCAGCCCTGGAGTTTTCCCATCCTTAAAGGCCCCAATTGCATCAAGCAGTTCCTCCTCTGTAATTTGGCCTTCACATGAGTCTTTCTGTACAGATGTTAATTTTACATTATTAATAGGAAAAAAATCCATACAATTAGTTTCAGTTAGTGGAGATGGAGGAGCCTGAAACGAAAACATATTCTTAAAGTACTTTACTTCCTCTTTCAAAATATCATTTGGTGAATCATGCGTGACTCCATCATTTGTAACAAGTTTTAATACATTTTTTTGGTAGCATTTCTATATTGAAGATTGAAAAAGAATTTGGTGCATTTTTCCCCATATTCCATCCAGTTCGCTTTATTTTTATAATATATTACACTGGATCTTTCTTGAATAAGTTCCTCCATTTCTTTTTGTTTTTCCTCTAACTTATTCTGTGCCTCTATGGTACCGTTTTTATTGCTATCTAACTGTACTGTTAGTCCTTCAATTTCCTTTGTTAATATGGACTCTTTTGATCTAAATTCCCTTTGTTTTATAGATGAGTACTGAATTGCATGGCCTCTAAAGGCACACTTAAAAGTGTCCCATACAATAAGGGGATCTGCTGTACCTATGTTATGTCTGAAAAAGTCAGTTATAAAATCTTCTGTCCTAGTTCTAAACAATTTATCATCTAGTAGACTTTGATTAAATTTCCAATATCCTCGCCCACGTGGAAATTCTGTAAGAGAAATATATATGCCAATTATGTGATGATCCGACCGCATTCTGTCCCCTATCAACACTTTTTTAACTTTTGGTGCCAGAGAGAATGGTATAAGAAAGTAGTCAAGACGACTAGCTTGATTCAGCCTCCGCCATGTATATCTCACTAAATCAGGGTATTTAAGTCTCCATATATCCACTAATTCCAATATATCCATGACATTCATGATTTCCTTAAGTGCCTGAGGGTGATAGTTTGTAGTGTGAATTCCTTTCCGGTCTATAGAGGTATTTAAGACCGTATTAAAATCTCCCACTATAATAATAGAGTCTAGTGTTGCTTGTAGAGTTGATAAATTCTTATATATATTTTCAAAGAAGCTTGGATCATCATTATTCGGACCGTATAGGTTAACAAGCCATATTTGTTTATTGTCCAATAACATATTTAAAATAATCCATCTACCTTGAGGATCTGTTTGGACAATTTGCACATTTGGATCAAAATTATTGTTAATTAAAACCATCACCCCTTTTGAATTTCTTTGCCCATGGGAGAAATATATTTTGCCCCCCCAGTTCTTTTTCCACAAAACTTCATCTAAAACTGTTGAATGGGTTTCCTGTAAACAATAGATATTATAATCCTTCTCTTTTAGCCAGGTAAATACTGATCGTCTTTTCTTATTATCTGCTAAGCCATTACAATTGTAACTGGCTATACTTATTTCACCACTTACCATAATGAGACACACCTTTCATTCTTTTAATCAGAATATATTTTTGTAAACGTACTATTAAAAAGTAACATAATGATTGAGTGTCTATATAGTTGTACCATGATATTTGCATTTCTACTAAGTAAACCTCCAATTGGTCCCTACTATTCCACCCGCTAAAAGGCCTCATCTCGAGATGGCTTGTCATCCCAATGCCCGGTAGACCACCCTCGACCCCCTGTATCCCATAGCCCTGAACCGACTGGGATCCATTCTTTGAAAAGAGCATACAGTGCCATTTACCGAATTGAAGAAGATCAATTACCATATGCATTTCCATTGCCCTCACCTCGATTTGTATTATATATATCTGTGGATCATCCTCTATTGTCCCTAACATCTTTTACTTCTTCCTTCGCAACAGTTGTGGGATACACACATACACCCACACACACTCAGCCCTTACCCCCACACAACCATAAGCTCACTTTCTCAACAATTGCACCATCCCAGAGCCCAACTCAAGATGGGTCATGATTTACAAATGCACTTGCAGTTGCAGCTGCATGAGAAGGCCTGCAAGACCGCACAAAAAATTAGCAAAAATTGAGAGATTTATTTACCATTGTCATATCCTAGATAATGGAGGTCAAATGTACACCTTATTCCTGAAACACCCACAATACGGCCACCCGTCATGACCATGTCCCCACGCATCTCCATGCAGTCCGACTTTGATTTTGTGCCGCCAGGGCCACAATAATATACCCCCTCTCTGAATGTCCGAGTGTGACCCCCTCCCCATGGGTTACTGCAGCTAGTGTTGCCAGCACTGCCACTGCCTGGGTGGGGGCACCCCACCGGAATCCCCACCGGCTAGGTACAAGGTCGTCAAGGTTCTCATTAGCAGCTTTGAGAATTTCCTTGTATATTATGCTCTCCCTTTATGGGGCTTTGGCTTTGCAGGACCAACCCTGCCAAGCAGGCTCAGAATCTTGAGGGGGCAGTGCTGCTCTTGGTCTCTGACCTCATTTTAGCTGCATACAGACCGCTTACAGCGGGCACATAAAACAGTTAGGGACTTCTCCTTAGTATCTGGGTCATTCAGGTGGGTGTCTAGGGTATAGTGCCATGGACCGTACCATTAAAATAGGATAATAAATAATTAGATATAATTTATAAAAAAATAAATAAAAAATGTAGTTCTCCATGATAGGACAATAAATAAATAAGACGTATAATTCATTATAAAGGTATATCCATCATCTGAACAACATTGAAAGCCCTCTCATACCCGGCTCACAGCAATACATTGGCTCTGGGATATGCAACCATTTCATTACTCACTCACTCAACTTTCCAAACATAACAAATAAAATAAAAAATAAACACAAACCATACCATCCACACATACTGTGCCTTCTGTTTACTTAGTTTTTATCTTCACTATGTTGAATTAGTGCTTGTGTGTTCAATTAGTTATATGTGAAGATTTATAGAAAAGCTATATTTTTTATTGTATTGTTACAATCAGTAACCGGGCTTGAATTGTGTTTATTTCCCTCGTCTATGAGAACTTTGTAATTTTTAAAATAACCATGGAGTAGTCTTTGTGTCTCTGAACAACTGGTTATCAATATATAGTTTATCAACGACGAGAGCTACTCGTTTCGCTTTTAATCTATTTTCTTTGAAAATTGGATACAGAACTTTGCGCCGTTCTGCAATTTCCTTCGGAAACTGATCATTCATGCCAATTTTGGTCCCAGCAAGTCTTTTACCCAGGCTTTTAACCATTATTTTATCTTTAAATGAAGCAAATTTGGCAACGATTGGGCGTTCGTACCTCTGCCCTCTCTGTCCGAAGCGGTGAACGCGTTCAAGTTGGATTTTGTCGATAACTTCGCGTGGAATCTGAAGCGCTGTAAGGAGGAACTCTCTAACTATAGATTCAGGAACTTCTCCTTCTTTTTCTTGGATACCTGTAAGTACCAAATTCTCTCTCATGGATCTAGTTTGTATGTCTAGTAAGGTTTCCTTCAGAACGGTGTTCTCCTTTTTAATTCCATTCATTTCGGTTTCAATCTTATTGACTGTCCCTTTTAGCGCGTGTGTTTGCTTCTCCAATGTCGCAGCTTTTTCATCACTCATCTCTAGGCTTGCCTTCAACTCTTTTATATCCTTACTAACTAATTCAAGTATACCCAGTTTGTCATTTATTGATTTTAACAGATCGGTTTCGACCTTTACCATTCCCGGTGGTGAGAATATTAAGTCATCAGTGTCTGTAGAAGAGTCACGTTTTCGTTTTGTAATCGGTTCCCCTGTCTTACTCTCCGTCATGTTTGGTTGTTGCCTGTTTTCGTAATATTTGTCGATAAATGTCTCTAGTTTTAGGATTTGTTTTGTGTTATTGTCCAGATTGAAGGTTATCACTCACCAGATTAAGTAGTGCTAATATTTTAGTCTAATTTAGCAGATATTTCGAATATTATGTTTTATCTTGAGGTGCTCTACATAAATCCCTTCAGTCCGCCATTACCCTTACGTTACCTTTACGTCATACGTCAGCCCTCCTCCAGAACACATTCTTTGGTACTATTATTAGGCATATCTGTGAAAGTCATTCAAGTCCAACCGATTTCTAGAAAGTGTTGCCAGACAAATTAATACATGTGGTTAATTCTAGATAAACAGTTAATTTGTGTATGTAGCGACATAAGAACATATTCATTGTATGACATTGTGTTTTGTGTTTCTGCTGTAATAGGTTCGCTGTCACATCTTCCCTCAAAGATAACAACTCTGAAGTTGTCACATAACAGTTTCACTACCATTCCTCAAGCTGTTCTGGATCTTCCAAAGTAAGTTTGATGTTTTAGTGAAGGCAACTACATTGTTGTAGAAGGCGTTTATTAGTTAACTATTATTTGAGTAAAAACTGCTTATTAGTGTGCAAAAATGTATCTGGCTTGAGATTCAATAGGACTCATCCTTGCTTTTTCTTTGCTTTCAGTTTACGGTCCGTGGATATGAGGACCAATGACATTAGAGTTTTACCGGGGCCGTGCGCCTGGGCATCGGTCAACCTGCGGGAGCTCATGTTCGGTCAGAACCGCATCGGAGTGCTGGACCTGAGTGGACCTGAAGTTTACAAGTGGGCCAGACTGGAGAAACTACACCTGAGTGACAATAAGCTCACAGAGGTCAGCATTTATTTATTCATCTTATTAATATGTCATTAACATGGTCATTTAGTAGACGCCAAAGTGACTGACAGTGATCACACGTGTCACAATAAGTATGTGGCATTTGTTAGCACCAGGCACTCTAACTAACTGCCATTAAAACGGTTGTATATGGTGAACAGGGACAATACAGTACTCAATGCTTCTCACACCTCCATCATAAACCACATGTTCTCTCTAGAAAAGGTCTCTCTTGTAAAAAATATATGTTATCTCAAGGAGAATAAAAAGGTTACATAAAATATATTTTAAAATTTTAAAGTACATTTTTCCAATCAGTAGTATTATTGACCTTTTCACCCCTGTCTGTTTCAGGTCCCTCCTCAGATCGGCCTGCTGGAGGAGCTGACCTCTCTCGACTTGAGCCGTAATGGCGGCCTGCGCTCCTTCCCTGACGAGATGGGCAAGCTGAGCAGGCTGTGGGACTTGCCACTGGATGGCCTGCGCCTCAGCCTGGATCTCAAGCACATTGGCAACAAGACCAAAGACTTAGTCAGGTGAATGTCTGCAATGAAATGCTTACTTGCAGGTACCTTCTCGACAATGAAACAACAATAAGAAAGAAGAAAATATCAGAATACGAACATAAAGTAAATGGCTCAAAAGAATAAATATTTTAGCATGAGTATAATACAGGAAGGCACCATTTATAGTCCAATATTTACTTGTGTTTTGGGGAAGTGGGGGATGGGAGGCAGTGTATAAACTGAGCAGTATAATGGTAGCAGCAGTTGTGATGTGTGTGTGTAGCATGAATGTGTGTGTGTTAAGGTGTGGAGAATCAGAGCAGGTGGTCAGGCCAGTTTAAGTGTTCAGCCGTCTGATGTCTTGTAGATAGAAACTGTCTCTGAGCCTGTTGATATCAGACCTCATGCTCCGATACCGTCTGAACGACGGTAAGGGAGGGAACAGCTTGTGACTGGACTGTGTGGGGTCCTTGATGATGCTGTGGGTCTTCCTCAGGCACCGTTCTGAGGAGATGACCTGAATGGGTGGGAGCACGGTCCAAGTGATGTACTGTGCCGTCTTCACCAACCCCGGGAGGGCCTTGTGGTCGTGGATGGAGTAATTCCCATACCAGGCCGTGATACAACCGGTCAGGATGCTCTCGATGGTGCACATGGTTTCCAGGTGTTTGATGCCATTCTATTTGCTCCTTTCCGGCCATTATTATGAGCCTTTCTCCCTTCCTCAGCTGGTAGAGGTGCTTTTGCGTCCTCTTGACAATAGTGGTGGTGTTGTTCCATGACACATCCTAGGTGATGTGGACGCCGAGGAACTTAAAACTGCTTACTCTATACTGCAATCCCGTTGATGTGGATCGGGGTATGTTCCCTCCTCTGCTTCAAGAAATCAACAAGACGTTGAGGAAGAAGTTGTTGTCATTACACCACAATGCCAGTTCGCTTACCTCCTCCCTATAGGCTGACTTATCGTTGTTGGTTATCAGGCCTACAACCATGGTGTCGTGCAAAGCCATGCAATCGTGGGTGAAGACGGAGAACAATACAGGACTGAGGACAGACCCCTGGGGGACACTGTGTTAAGAGTCAGTGTTGTTGCCAATCCTCACAGCCTGTGGTCTACTTGTCAGGAAGTCCAGGATCCAGTTGCAGTGTCGAGCTTAGTGGGAACTTGGTGTCGAGCTTGGTGGGAACAATAGTGTTGAATGCTGAACTGTAGTCCATGTTTTAATTTGATTTATTTCACTAAGCAAGTCAGTTAAGAACAAATTCTTATTTACAATGACAGCCTACCAGGGAACAGTGGGTTAACTGCATTGTTCAGGGGCAGAACAACATTTTTTTTTTTTACCTTGTCAGCTCGGGGATTCGATCCAGCAACCATTCTCACATAGGTGTTCTTCTTGTCCAGATGTGTTACGGCTGTGTGAATAGCGACGAAAATGGCATCTTCTGTGAATCTGTTGGGTAGGCAAATTGGAGTGGGTCCAGCATGCTGGCCTTGATGTGAGCCATGACCAGCCTCTCAAAGCACTTCATGTTGCCCGAGGTGAGAGCAATGGGCCGGTAGTCATTTGGGCATGTCACCTTGTTTTTGGGCACTGGGACGATGGTGGTCTCCTTAAAGCATGTGTGGACTACAGCCTGAGACAGGGAAAGGTTGAAGTGACAGCGAACAAGCCCGCCAGCTGGTCACCACACACTCTGAGGACACGGCCAGGGATGCCACCTGGGCAGGCGGCTTTGTGAGTATTCACTCTTTTGAGAGTTTTCCGCACGTCAGCGTCGGAGAGCGAAAGCACCTGGTCGTCTGGAGCAGTGAGAGTCTGCCTGAATGGCTCCGTATTGTCTGCCTCGAAGCGAACATAGAATGTGTTAACCTCATCTGGGAGAGAGGCTTCAGTGGGCACCGCACATCTGGATTTGCCTTTGTAGTCTGTGATAGTCTATAGTCTTTGCAACATACGACGCGAGTCTGAGTTGTCAAACGTCAATACATGTTTGTATTGTCTTTTTGCGTCCCCAATGGATTTGTGGAGCTTGTACCTGATGACATTGAATGCTACAGTACCGGCTCTCAGCATTGTATGGATATCTTCGCTCATCCAGGGTTTTGGTTGGGGTATGTCCGGATTGTTATGGTGGGTACAACATCATCAAGGCAGAGCTCTGGGGAAGGGTACCAAAAATATTCTGCAGCATTGAAGGTCCCCAAGAACACATTGGCCTCCATCATTCTTAGATTGAAGAAGTTTAGAACCACCAATACTCTTCCTAGAGCTGGCCGCCCGGCCAAACTGAGCAATCGGGAGAAAAGGGCCTTGGTCAGGGAGGTGACCAAGAGCCCGATGGTCACTCTGACAGAACTCCAGAGTTCCTCTGTGGAGATGGGAGAACCTTCCAGAAGGACAACCATATCTGCAGCACTCCACCAATCAGGCCTTTATGGTAGAGTGGCCAGATGGAAGCCACTCCTCAGTGAAAGGCACATGACAGCCTGCTTGGAGTTTGTCAAAAGGCACCTAAAGGACTCTGACCATGAGAAACAAGATTTTCTGGTTTGATGAAACCTGAATGCCAAGCGTCACGTCTGGAGGAACCCTGGCACCATCCCGACGGTGAAGCATGTTGATGGCAGCATCATGCTGTGGTGATGTTTTCAGCTGCAGGGACTGGGAGACTAGTCCGGATCGAGGGAAAAATGTACGAAGCAAAGTACATAGAGATCCTTGATGAAAACCTGCTCCAGAGCCCTCAGGACCTCAGACTGGGGCAAAGGTTCACCTTCCAACAATACAACAACCCTAAGCACACAACCAAGAAAATGCAGGAGTGGCTTCGGGACAAGTCTCTGAATGTCCTTGAGTGGCCCATCCAGAGACTGGACTTGAAACCGATCAAACATTTCTGGAGAGATCTGAAAATAGATGTGCAGCGACGTCGGAAGTTTACATACACCTTAGCCAAATACATTTAAACTCAGTTTTCACAATTCTTGACATTTAATCCTAGTAAATATTCCCTGTTTTCGGTCAGTTAGGATCACCACTCTATTTTAAGAATGTGAAATGTCAGAATAATAGTAGAGAGTGATTTATTTCAGCATTTATTTCTTTCATCACATTCCCAGTGGGTCAGAAGTTAGTATTTGGTAGCATTGCCTTTCAATTGTTTAACTTGGGTCAAACGTTTTGGGTAGCCTTCCACAAGCTTCTCACAATAAGTTTGGGGAATTTTGGCCCATTCCTCCTGACAGAGCTGGTGTAACTGAGTCAGGTTTGTAGGCCTCCTTGCTCGCACACACTTTTTCAGTTCTGCCCACACATTTTCTATGGGATTGAGGTCAGGGCTTTGTGATGGCCACTCCAATACCTTGACTTTGTTGTCCTTAAGCCATTTTGCCACAACTTTGGAAGTATGCTTGGGGTCATTGTCCATTTGGAAGACCCATTTGCGACCAAGCTTTAACTTCCTGACTGATGTCTTGAGATGTTGCTTCAATATATCCACATACATTTCCTTTCTCATGCCATCTATTTTGTGAAGTGCACCAGGCCCTCCTGCAGCAAAGCACCCACACAACATGATGCTACCACCCCCGTGCTTCACGGTTGGGATGGTGTTCTTCGGCTTGCAAGCCTCCTCCTTTTTCCTCCAAACATAACAATGGTGATTATGGCCAAACAGTTCTATTTTTGTTTCATCAGACCAGAGGACATTTCTCCAAAAAGTATGATCTTTGTCCCCATGTGCAGTTGCAAACCGTAGTCTGGCTTTTTTATGGCGGTTTTGGAGCAGCGGCTTCTTCCTTGCTGAGCGGCCTTTCAGGTTATGTCGATATAGGACTCGTTTTACTGTGGATATAGATACTTTTGGACCTGTTTCCTCCAGCATCTTCACAAGGTCCTTTGCTGTTGTTCTGGGATTGATTTGTACTTTTCGCACCAAAGTACGTTCATGTCTAGGAGACAGAACACATCTCCTTCCTGAGCGGTATGACGGCTACGTGGTCCCTTGGTGTTTATACTTGCGTACTATTGTTTGTACAGATGAGCGTGGTACCTTCAGGTGTTTGGAAATTGCTCCCAAGGATGAACCAGATTTGTGGAGGTCTAGAATTTTTTTCTGAGGTCTTGGCTGATTTCTTTTGATTTTCCCATGATGTCAAGCAAAGAGGCACTGAGTTTGAAGGTAGGCCTTGAAATACATCCACAGGTACACCTCCAATTGACTCAAATGATGTCAATTAGCCTATCAGAAGCTTCTAAAGCCATGACATAATTTTCTGGAATTTTCCAAGCTGTTTAAAGGTACAGTCAACTTAGTGTATGTATACTTCTGACCCACTGGAATTGTGATACAGTGAATTATAAATGAAATAATCTGTCTGTAAACAATTGTTGGAGAAATTACTTGTGTCATGCGCATAGTAGCTGTCCTTACAGACTTGCCAAAACTAGGAGTGGTTGAAAAAGGAGTTTTAATGACTCCAACCTAAGTGTATGTAAACTTCCGACTTCAACTGTAGCGTCATACCCAAGAAGACAAGGCTGTAATCGCTGCCAAAGGTGCTTCAACAAAGTACTGAGTGAAGGGTCTGAATACCTATGTAAATGTGATATTTCAGTTTTCTATTATACATAGAAAAAACAATTCAATCAATTTTAGAGTAAGGCTGTAATGTAACAAAATGTGGAAAAAGTCAAGGGGTCTGAATACTTTCTGAATGCACTGCATTCCTCAATGTTGATGTTGAGTCCTGTTTGGATGAATCTTTGAACATATTCCAATCAACATTTTTAAACAATCCTACAGTATTGGGGGCGATGGCTTTGTACGCTTCACAGATGTTTGTGTATACATGGTCAAGCATGCTGGATCCTCTTTGGGCAGGATACATGTTGGCGATATTAAAAAAAAAAAAAAAAAAAGTATTGACATTAAACCCAAAAAGCAATGCTATCTGTCAGAGGGAATTCTGAATGAACAGGTGGTGGCTTTTGATAGGTTTGAATTTGCTCCAGATTTCCTCTTTCAAACAAAAGCCTAATCCCATTCACAAAACTCTCCCAAATAAATCACTCTCTCCTGTATCCTGTAACTCAGGTTCCTCCAGCAGCGTCTGAAGAAAGCCGTTCCGTACTACCGGATGAAGCTGATTGTGGTTGGAAACGCCGACAGTGGTAAGACTGCTCTGATCCGACAGCTGATGAAGCTCAAGCGTTCTCAATGGCAGATGGAGCAGCCCACCGTTGGGATCGACGTCAGAGATTGGACCATCCGGGACCGGGATAAGAAGAACATGGTGCTAAACGTCTGGGACTTCTCAGGTGGGTCAACCGTCAACTGTCAACTGTGACATCTGGTCTGGATACTTACTAGTGTTGTGTTTTTTTTTTTTTTGAGTTGCAAATCACAATATTATTTTGGACGATATTATATTGATACATCAAATTGTATTTGTCACATGCGCCGAATACAACAGGTGTAGACCTTACAGTGAAATGCTTACTTAAAAGCCCTTAACCAACGATGCAGTTTTAAGAAAATACCTAAAAAATAA
Source organism: Salvelinus namaycush (assembly GCF_016432855.1). Lineage (NCBI taxonomy): Eukaryota > Metazoa > Chordata > Actinopteri > Salmoniformes > Salmonidae > Salvelinus > Salvelinus namaycush. The sequence goes on from NC_052327.1 coordinate 37,902,341, forward strand.
AAATTAAGAAAAAAGTAAGAGATAAGAAAAAAATTAATTAAAGAGCAGCAGTGAATAACAATAGCGGGGCGATATACAGGGGATACCGGTACTGTGTCAATGTGCGGGGGCACTGGTGTCGAGGTACTTGAGATAATTATGCACATGCAGGTAGGGTTGTTTAAAGTGGCAGAGAGAACAGTCTATGACTAGGGTGGCTGGGCTGGAGTCTTTAACAGTTTTAGGGCCTTCCTCTGACACTGCCTGGTATAGAGGTCCTGGATGGCAGGGAGCTTGGCCCTGGTGATGTACTGGGCCGTGCGCACTACCCTCTGTAGTGCCTTGCGGTCGGAGGCCGAGCAGTTGCCATACCAGGCAGTGATGCAACCCGTCAGGATGGTGCAGCTGTAAAATCTTTTAAGGATCTGAGGACCCATGCCAAATCTTTTCAGTCTCCTGAGGGGGAATAGGTTTTGTTGTGCCCTCTTCAGGACTGTCTTGGTGTGCTTGAACCATGTTAGTTTGTTGTTGATGTGGATGCCAAGGAACTTGAAGCTCTCAACCTGCTGCACTACAGCCCCGTCGATGAGAATGGAGGCGTGCTCGGTCCTCTTTTTCCTGTGGTCCACAATCATCTCCTTTGTCTTGATCACGTTGAGGGAGAGGTTGTTGTCCTTGCACCACATGGTCAGGTCTCTGACCTCCCTATAGGCTGTCTCATCGTTGTCAGTGATCAGGCTTACCACTGGTGTGTCATCAGCAAACTTAATGATGGTGTTGGAGTTGTGCCTGGCCATGCAGTCATGAGTGAACAGGGAGTACAGGAGGGGACTGAGCACGCACCCCTGAGGGGCCCCCATGTTGAGGATCAGTGTGGCAGATGTGTTGTTACCTACCCTGACCACCTGGCTGCAGCCCGTCAGGAAGTCTAGGATCCAATGGTAGAGGGAGCTGTTTAGTCCCAGGGTCTTTAGATTAGTGATGAGTTTTGATGGGAACTATGGTGTTGAACGCTGAGCTGTAGTCAATTAATAGCATTCTCACATAGGTGTTCCTTTTGTCCAGGTGGGAAAGGGCAGTGTGGAGTGTGATAGAGATTCCATCATCTGTGGATCTGTTGGTGCGATATGCAAATTGGAGTGGGTCTAGGGTTTCTGGGATAATGGTGTTGATGTGAGCTATGACCAGCCTTTCAAAGCATTTCATGGCTACAGACGTGAAACTTGACTCCAAGTATCGCTTTTGCCTCGTAGCATTAGCTAGCCCTAGTCGGCTAAAACGGCTCAATCTCTGGTATTTTTCATCCTATAGCTTGTTCTCCGTCTTCTTTTTAAATAGTGAGCCATGTTTTCAGCACTTTTATTTACATGACTGAAACTCATTTTCTCATACTCTCTGGTCTCTCTGCAGCAGACATACTGTTTGGAACATCAAATCGCTATAACGAATCACAATACAACGCCTTCAAAGTATTCATACTCCTTGACTTATGCCAAATTGTGTTGTGTTACAACCTGAAATCAAAATGGATTAAATCAAAAAATGTCTCACCTATCTACACACAATACACCATAATGACAGTGAAAATATGTTTTTTAAAGTTTTTGCACATTTTCTTGAAAATTAAATACAGAAATATCTAATTTACATAATTATTCACACCCCTGAGTCAATACATGTTAGAATCACCTTTGTCAGCTGTGACAGCTGTGAGTCTTTCTGTTACAGCTGTGAGTCTTTCTGGGTAAGTCTCTAAGAGCTTTGAACAACTGGATTGTATAATATTTGCACATTATTATTTTTTTAATTCTTCAAGCTCTGTCAAGTTGGTTGTTGATCATTGATCATTGGTTGATCACAACCATTTAAGTCTTGCCATAGATTGCCATGGTCCTGTGTGGCTCAGTTGGTAGAGCATGGCGCTTGCAACGCCAGGGTTGTGGGTTCATTTCCCACGGGGGGACCAGGAAGAATATGTATGAACTTTCCAATTTGTAAGTCGCTCTGGATAAGAGCGTCTGCTAAATGACTTAAATGTAAATGTAAAATTCACAAGCAGATTTAAGTCAAAACTGTAACTTGGCCACTCAGGAACATTCAATGTCATCTTGGTAAGCAACTCCAGTGTATATTTGGCCTTGTGTTTTAGGTTATTGTCCTGCTGAAAGGTGAATTTTTCTCCCAGTGTCTTTTGGAAAGCAGACTGAACAAGGTTTTTCTCTAGGATTTTGCCTGTGCTTAGCTCTATTTCATTTCATTGCATCCTAAAAATGACAAGCATACCCATAACATGATGCAGACTCCACCATGCTTCAAAATATGAAGAGTTGTAGTCAGTGATGTGTTGGATTTGCCCCAAACATAACGCTCTGTATTCAGGACATAAAGTTCATTTCTTTGCCACATTTCTTACAGTATTACTTTATGCATCCTGTTTGCAACAATGCACTGTTTTGGAATATTTTTTATTCTGTACAGGCTTCCTTTTCACTTGTCACTTAGGTTAGTATTGTGGAGTAACTACAATGTTGTTGATCCATCCTCAGTTCTCCCATCACAACGATTAAACTCTAACTGTTAACGTCACCATTGGCCTCATACAATCCCTGAGCGCTTTTCCTTCCTCTCCAGCAACTGAGTTAGGAAGGGCACCTGTATCTTTGTAGTGACTGGGTGTATTGATACATCATCCAGTGTAATTAATAACTTCACCATGCTCAAAGGGATATTCAATGTTTGCTTTTTCACCCATCTACCAATAGGTGTCGTCTTTGGTTGAATCTGTGTTTGAAAATTACTTATCAGCTGAGGGACCTTACATATAATTGTATGTGTGGGGTACAGAGATGAGGTAGTCATTCAAAAACCATGTTAAACACTATTATTGAACACAGTGTGTGTCCATGCAACTTCTTATGTGACTTGTTAAGCACATTTTTACTACTGAACTTATTTAGGCTTGCCATAAAAGGGGTTGAATACTTGACTCAAGATATTTCAGCTTTTCATTTTTAATTCATTTGTAAAAAAAAATCTAAAAACATAATTACACTTTGGGGTATTGGGGGTGTAGGCCAGTGACACAATCTCAATTTAATATTTTTAAAATTCAGGCTGTAACACAATAAAATGTGGGAAAAATGTCAAAGGGTATGAATACTTTATGAAGGCAGTGCCTTCGTAAAGTATTCAGATTACTTTACTTTTTCCACATTTTGTTGGGTTACAGCCTTATTCTGAAATGGATTAAATGTTTTTTTTCCTTCTCATCAATAAACACAATACCCATAAAGTCAAAGCAAAAACAGGTTTTTAGAAATGTTTGCTAATTTATTACAAATGAAATACTGAAATATCACATTTACATAAGTATTCAGACCCTTTACTCAGTACTTTGAAGAACCTTTTGCAGCGATTACAGCCTCAAGTCTTCTTGGGTATGATGCTACAAGCTTGTATTTGGGGAGTTTCTCCCATTCTTCTCTGCAGATCCTCTCAAGCTCTGTCAGGTTGGATGGGGAGCGTCGCTGCACAGCTACTTTTAGGTCTCCAGAGATGTTCGATCGGGTTCAAGTCAGGGCTCTGGCTGAGCCACTTAAGGACATTCAGAGACTTGTCGCGAAGCCACTCCTGTGTTATCTTGGCTGTGTGCTTAGGGTCATAGTCCTGTTGGAAGGTGAACCTTCGCCCCAGTCTGAGGTCAGTCTGAGGTCCTGAGCGCTCTGGAGCAGGTTTTCATCAAGGATCTCTCTGTACTTTGCTCTATTCGTCTTTGCCTCGATCTGGACTAGTCTCCATGTCGACACAGTCCTGTCTCGGAGCTCTACGGACAATTCATTCAACCTCATGGCTTGGTTTTTGCTCTGACATGCACTGTCAACTGTGGGACCTTATATAGACAGGTGTGTGCCTTTCCAAATCATGTCCAATCAATTGAATTTACCAAGCCATGAGGTCGAAGGAATTGTCCATAGAGCTCCGAGACAGGATTGTGTCAAGGCACAGATCTGGGGAAGGGTACCAAAAAATGTCTGCAGCATGAAGGTTCCCAAGAACACAGTGGCCTCCATTATTCTTAAATGGAAGAAGTTTGGAACCACCGAGACTCTTCCTAGAGCTGGCCGCCCTACCAAACTGTGCATTTGAGGGATAATGGCCTACGGTAGGTGACCAAGAACCCGATGGTCACTAACAGAGCTCCGGAGTTCCTCTGTGGCGATGGGAGAACTTTCCAGAAGGACAACCATCTCTGCACTACTCCACCAATCAGGCCTTTATGGTAGAGTGGCCAGACAGAAGAAACTCTTCAGTAAAAGGCACATGACATCCCGCTTAGAGTTTGCCAAAAGACACTTAAAGGACTCTCAGACCATGAGAAACAAGATTCTCTGGTCTGATGAAACCAAGATTGAACTCTTTGGCCTGAATGCCAAGCGTCACATCTGGAGGAAACCTGGCACCATCCCAATGGCGAATCATTGTGGTGGCAGCATCATGCTGTGGGGATGTTTTTCAGCGGCAGGGACTGGGAGACTAGTCAAGATTGAGGGAAAAATGAACGGAGCAAAGTACACAGATCCTTGATGAAAACCTGCCCCAGAGCGCTCAGGACCTCGGACTGGGGCAAAGGTTCACCTTCCAACAGGACAATGACCCTAAGCACACAGCCAAGACAACGCAGGAGTAGCTTCATTACAAGTCTCTGAATGTCCTTGAGATGGCCAGCCAGACCCCGGACTTGAACCCGATCGAACATCTCTGGAGAGATCTGAAAATAGCTGTGCAGCGACGCTCCCAATCCAACCTGACAGAGCTTGAGAGGATCTGCAGAGAAGAATGGGTTAAACTCCCCAAATACACGTGTGCCAAGCTTGTAGCGTCCTACCCAAGAAGACTCAAGGCTGTAATCGCTGCCTAAGGTGCTTCAACAAAGTACTGAGTAAAGGGTCTGAATACTTAAGTTAATGTTGATTTCAGTTTTTTAAATTAGTACTAAAAACCTATTTTTGCTTTGTCATTATGGGGTATTGTGTGTAGATTTTTTTTTTAGAATAAGGTTGTAACATAACAATGTGGAAAAAGTCAAGGGCTCTGAATACTTTCCGAATGCACTGTAAGTTTGGGTTTCAAGGTCTGGATCTTGGACTTCAAGTCATTGAGTCTTGAAGGTTTTGTTCTGGTGGTCTTGACCCTCTCTCTGCTCTTTGTTCAGGTGGGGAGGAGTTCAGTGGTTCTCACCCCCACTTCCTTACCCCCCGGGCCCTCTACTTGGTGGTGTACGACCTCAGTAAGGGGGCTGCCCAGGTGGACGCGCTCAAACCCTGGCTCTTCAACATCAAGGTGAGGCACACCCATACCTTTGTAAATGTTTTGTTGTTTTTTGTCACTGTTGCGAGTGCATACATTTTCGTACACACAACTGGAAGTAGTATTTTTTACCTTGCATATACTGTGTTCTCGATTGAACTTGCCTGGAGCAATCAAACCAGTGGAATAAACCCTAAAGTGCAAAGCAAACCCGCCCATCTGTCACTCCAGATAGGCTCAATCAAATGTTCAATGTATTTTAAAGAATACAATTCCATAATGAATGTCTCATGTCGTCACTTCCTGTTGAACGAGTGATAGCTCGGTTTGTTGTTTTGGAAAGTTTGTTGTTTTTGAAAGTTTTGAAAGTCTTTTAAAAGTTTGGTGACTAGCTAGCTACCTTTTGCGTTTGGATCCCGCAACGTGATTGGCATCAGTTTCTGGGACGGCTACTATCTGTCCAGTGATCCTGCTGACCAAGTTCGGGTCTGAGGAGCTGTTTTGGCGTATCATGCTAGCAGGGTTTTCTTGAGGGCTTGAACGCAGCCCACGACGCAGTTAGCCATTGTGACTGGGACTGCGGATTGTCCCGGGCTTGTGGCTGTCTAGACCCCTGCTGCTTGTTGTTGTTTTCAATCTTCTCTGTGACCTGGCCTGTCTGGAACTAGGAGTAACAGCGTAACCTAGACCAAAGCCGGTAGGAGTACTGTTGAGGACAGTGGTGTCTCTTATCACAGGTGAAGGATCTTTTAAATTAACAAAAAGTTTTCTACAAGCAGTTGTTACAACAACAAGAAAATAGTTTGAAGTGTTTTGTGCAAATACAAAATCAAATCAAATTATCAGATGTGCCGAATACAACAGGTGTAGACCAACAGTGAAATGCTGGTCTGTTGGGGGGGGGTGGCATGCAAATAGTCTGGGTAGCCATTGGATTAGATATTCAGGAGTCTTAAGGCTTGGGGGTATAAGCAGTTTAGAAGCCTCTTGGACCTAGACTTGGCGCTCCAGTACCGCTGTGGACTAATAAAAGAATGGACGAGAGGTCCAGGACCTGAAGAACAGTTTGAATTCTCCCACGGTCAGCTCGATGAGTTTAGACAGGAGAACGGCAAGATGACAGCAATCTGTAAGTCATTGAGAGAGGACATCAGTTCTGTATGTGAATGCATAATAACAATGGGGGAAAAAAGCTGATTATATAGAGGGACAGTCAAGGCGGAACAATGTGGTTGTGGACGGAATTGCAGAATCTCCACGAGAACTGTACGGAGTCTGAGGACAAAGTGAGTGAAATGATCTCAGAGAAACTGAAGATGGACCATAGGAAGAATGAGGTGGAGTGCACCAACAGGACTGGAAGACCCACCACCATCCCAGGTGACAGGCCCAGGCCGATAGTGGTAAAGTTCCTGAGGTTCAAGGTAGAGGTCGACCGATTAATCGGAATGGCCGATTAATTAGGGCCGATTTCAAATTTTCATAACAATCGGAAATCGGTATTTTTGGACACCGATTTGGCCGATTATTATTTTTATTTTTTTTACACCTTTATTTAACTAGGCAAGTCAGTTAATAACACATTCTTATTTTCAATGACGGCCTAGGAACGGTGGGTTAACTGCCTTGTTCAGTGGCAGAACGACAGATTTTTACCTTGTCAGCTCGGGGATTCGTTTTTGCAACCTTCCGGTTACTAGTCCAACGCTCAAACCACCTGCCTTACATTGCACTCCACGAGGAGCCAAGGTAAGTTGCTAGCTAGCATTAAACTGATCTTATAAAAAACAATCAATCTTAACATAATCACTAGTTAACTACACATGGTTGATGATATTACTAGTTTATCTAGCGTGTCCTGCGTTGCATATAATCGATGCGGTGCCTGTTAATTTCTCATTGAATCACAGCCTACTTCGACAAACGGGTGATGATTTAACAAGCGCATTTGCGAAAAAAGCACTGTCGTTGCACCAATGTACCTAACCATAAACATCAATGCCTTTCTTTAAAATCAATACACAGTATATATTTTATATATCAATACACAGTATATATACTTAGGGATGCCACCCATTAGATAAAATACGTAACGGTTCCGTATTTCACTGAAAGAATAAACGTTTTGTTTTCAAAATGATAGTTTCCGGATTCGACAATATTAATGACCAAAGGCTCGTATTTCTGTGTGTTATTATGTTATAATTAAGTCTATGATTTGATATTTGATAGAGCAGTCTGACTGAGCGATGGTAGGCAGCAGCAGTCTCGTAAGCATTCATTCAAACAGCACTTTTGTGCGTTTTGCCAGCAGCTCTTCGGCAATGCTTCAAGCATTGAGCTGTTTATGACTTCAAGCCTATCAACTCCCGAGATTAGGCTGGTGTAACCGATGTGAAATGGCTAGCTAGTTAGCGGGGTGCGCGCTAATAGCGTTTCAATCGGTGACGTCACTCGCTCTGAGACTTGGAGTAGTTGTTCCCCTTGCTCTGCCTATAAGAACATCCAATAGTCAAAGGTATATGAAATACAAATGGTATAGAGAGAAATAGTCCTATAATTACTATAATAACTACAACCAAAAACTTCTTACCTGGGAATATTGAAGACTCAATGTTAAAAGGAACCACCAGCTTTCATATGTTCTCATGTTCTGAGCAAGGAACTTAAACATTAGCTTTTTTACATGGCACATATTGCACTTTTACTTTTCTTCTCCAACACTTTGTTTTTGCATTATTTAAACCAAATTGAACATGTTTCAGTATTTATTTGAGGCTAAATTGATTTGATTGATGTATTATATTAAGTTAAAATAAGTGTTCATTCAGTATTGTTGTAATTGTCATTGTTACTAATTCATTATTTTTTTTAAATTGGACGATTAATTGGTATCGGACCAATTATCGGATTATTATCGGATTATTGGACCAATAATCGTTATCGGCGTTGAAAAATCATAATCGGTTGACCTCTAGTTCAAGGACCTGATAGCTGTTCTGCAAAGAGCCAACAACTTGAGAGGAATGTATATCTTCCTCAACGAGGACTATCCTGAAGCTGTGTGCCAGAAGAGGAAATTAATTTCCCCAGCCATGAAAGCTGCAAGAGCACGTGGGGACATTGCTTATGTCTGCTATGACAGGCTCATTGTCCACCCTCCCTCCCTCCCAAAAGCCTGGAAGGGATGAGAGAGCCAAGCCTTTGGGTTCATAGCTTCAACCCTGCAGCACACACAAACACACCAATTAATTAATGGACTGTTGAATGTATATTTGTTTTATCTTGCTTTGTGTGCTCTTTTTCATATTATGTCTATCTCAGATAAGCTACCTAGGAAAGGGCTGAAAAAAGCCCATATTAATATATGTAGCCTTAGAAATAAGGTTGAAATCAGTAACTTGCTAACATCAGATTGTATTCATATATTAGTGTTTTCTGAGATACAGAACAAGGATGTAACATCTATAGAAGAGACAGGAATGCTTATGGGGGAGGTGTTGCTGTATATATTCAGAGCCATATGGCTGTAATGCTTAGAGAAGACCTTAAGTCAAGGGCTATTGAAGTGTTGTGGTTGCAGGTTCACCTGGCACATCGAAAGCCTTTTCTTGCTATAGGCCACCAAGTGCTAACTGTCAGTATCTAAATAATGTGTGAAATGCTTAATAGTGTATGAGATGTAAACAGAGAGGTCAACTTTTTGGGGGACCTGAATATTGTATGGTTTTCATCAAGCTGTCTGCTCCAGAGGAAGCTTCTCACTGTAACCAGTGCCAGTAATCTGGTTCAGGTTATTAATCAACCTACTAGGGTGTTTACAAACACCACTGGAACAAGATCATCCACATGTATTGATCAAATTTTTACTAGTACTGTAGAACTGTGTTCTAAAGCTGTATCCGTACCCATGCAGTGATCACAGTATAGTGGCTATATCCAGGAAGCCAACATTCCAAAGCTGGTCCTAAAATATAAGAGATAATTAAAAATATTTTGCTGCGTCTCTTATGTGGAGGATGTTAAAAAATATTTGTTGGTCTGATGTGATTAATAAGGAGCATCCAGACGCTGCACATTTATTAATTTATAAAATTGCTTCTTCCAATTATTGATAAACATGCACCTGTTAAGAAACTGACTTTTAGAATTGTTAAAGCTCCATGGATTGATGAGGAATTGAAAAGCTGTATGGTTGAAAGAGAAGGGGGCAAAAGTAGTGGCTAATATGTCGGTGCACATCTGGCTTACTGCAAACTGAGAAATTATGTGACTAAACTCAACAAAAAGATCAAGAAACTGTATTATGAAGCCAAGATCAATTAAATAAAGAATGATGGAGACATTAAACTTGAGTACTTTAAATGAAATTAGACTAATTCAACTCCATCTTTCATCGGGCATATTCATCAAAAACCTTTGTTGACAATTATTTTAATGATTACTTCATTGGCAAACTTAAGCAGTAAATGCCAACAACAAACAGTGAGCCATCGTACTCATGTATAAAGAAAAATGTAATAATGAAAGAAAAGCATTGCATGTTAGAATTGTGTAAAGTTAGTATGGGAGTGGTGGAAAAATTGTTAACAATCAATAATGACAAACCTGGCATTGACAACTTAGATGGAAAGCTACGGAGGATGGTAGCTGACTCTATAGCCACTCCTATCTGTCATATCTTTAATCTGAGCCTAGAGGAAAGTCAGTCATTCCACTACCCAAGAGTGGTAAAGCAGCATTTAATGGTTCTAACAGCAGACCTATCAGCTTGCTGCCAACTCTTAGCAAACTGTTGTAAAAAATGGTGTTTGACCAAATACAATGCTACTACTCTGTAAACAAATTAACAAGACTTTCAGAATGCTTATAGAGATAAGCACTCATGTAATGCACTGACACAAATTACTGATGATTCGTTGAAATAAATGGATAATAAATAGATATTGGGAGCTGTACTGTTAGATTTCAGTGCAGCCTTTGATACTATTGACCATAACCTGTTGTTGAGAAAACGTATGTCTTTTCAACCTCTGCCATATCGTGGATTCAGAGCTCTCTATTTAATAGCACTCAGAGGGTTTTCTTTAATGGGAGCTTCTCTGTCAAACAAGTGTGGTGTACCGCAAGACACCTCTCTAGGCCCTCCTCTCTTTTCTATTTTTGCCACTGACCTGCCACTGACATTTAACAAAGCATGTGTGTCCATGTTTGCTGATGATTCAACCATTTACGCATCAGCAACCACAGCTAATGAAGTCACTGAAACCCTTAACATACAGTTGCAGTCTGTTTTGGAATAAACACATAAACACAGACAGGAAGAAAAGATCCAATTGAAACATAATACACTTACAAAACCCAACTAGACCAAACATCTCCAATTAATAACATAAAATAGGAGTGAAAGATCTAGTTAAAATAAAAACACTTATAATCAACCATTATATTTTGATGAAGCATGAGCATGTAGTATGTAGCCTTGCCTGAGGTTACAAAGAACACAAAGCATTAGGCAAAATAGATATGCTAAAACCCCATTACATAAGAGCACAGTCCTCATCCTTACATATAAGACAATCTCCTCTTTGACACTTGGCACAGAAAAAAGATTCTGGGTGATGGTTATGACCATCCTCATGAATTTTTGTACACCACTTGCAATTGTGACGCAAATTGCACTTTTTGTGGACATGTATGAGTAAACATTCATCTGAACTGGGTAATTGAACATATACAGGGAAACCATCCTTACGAAAATCGTGACACGCACAACCCCCCCCCCCCAATCACTTCATAGAGACAGTTAGGGTTACCAAAGGGGCAGTCAAGAGGTCCTCCAACCGCATTGCAAGGCTTTCCATACTTATTGGTATAATTGCCTGGGCCTCCCGGTACAAGATCAATCACCACAGGAGGGTCAGCTCTCCTTACAGACATCTGTTTAACTGTTGTCTGAACCACAAATGACTTTACCAGGGGTATAACACAACAAAATACAATACCCAAAGCCAACAACCCTCCTCCCAACATGATGGCCAAACATACCTCTAGGCTGTCCAATTGCATCAAGGTATACCTCAGGATCCTTCTCATAAGCCCTTTTAACTCTAGGTTTAACATAGTCATCATGGGGTGATTTAATAATAGTATCCTGTTTAATTTCTTTAACTAAGGCACAAAGACCAATCCATCCATCAGGCACTACATTCAACAGTTTGTTTTTTCCACACATCCAGAAACTATCAGCAATACCTCTGTCTTGATTTTTCAACATAGTAAGAGATGGCACAACCTGAGTTATGTAACTACACAACCCTTTTCTATTCATAATCAACCCTTTATCATTACTTTTACGAACTCCCACATTCTCTAACACCCAAATAGTATCATTCTACGGTGGTGTTTCCTACGTCAATTCCTTCGGTGTGGTGTCTGTAAAAACATTCATATTTTCCTTTAACCACGGTACCTCTGTCTAATTGAGGTCCATTTAATTCAGTTCTAATGTTATAGGCAGCACAATCATTGTCTCCCAGCATGGTCTCATTCAACATATTTTTACCCCTAGTGCTTACCCAGAGCAATCCTACATTCTATGTCACACAAGGGAATAGAATACTTTCTATTGGTACAATGGTCATTTTTCCAACTTACACAGTTTTTAAATGATGCCGGTTCAGAGACTATTAAAAGATCAGACAAAGGTGATTTTCTACACAAAATACAATTGTCCATTCTGTGTTTGTTTGCCATATACTTAGCCCATTCGTACCACTCATTCTTCACTACTTCTTCTCGTGTGCTGTCCTTGATTGTTTCTGATTCTGATACATCTAGTTCTGTCGCTTTTACAATGTTCTTATCTTGAGGTAGATCAGTAGAGTTTATCAGAAAGTTCCAAATGTCAGTAAAAAACTCTCCTGATTCTGATGTCTCAGGTTGCTTTGTGGGTACGGTGGTCTACTTGGTAAGGGCAGTCGATGTCATCTTAGTGGTAGCTACTGTGGTCGTCACAGCAGCCGCCACCCTTGTTGTTGTCGTTGTCACAGGTTCTTCCTGTTCAGGTGCAGGGGTAGGATCAATCTTAATGACCGTGGTGCTACTCCCTTCGGTCACTGTTGTTTTTGTTATTTCAACTATTAATTCTTCACCTTCAACTGGTTCAATCTGATTCATGATGAGCACCCACTCGTCTTTTTCTTTGATTAATGTCAGGTCACATCCTTTCGGGTCCCAAACGACTTCTCCCTTTGTTTGGTGATGTGTCCATCCACAGAGTGCAATCTCCGGTAAGGGTTTGATCCTTATTATTGAGATAGACTTCAGTTCTCCTGCTTCTGTTATAAGTTGAGGTGGAACAGAGATTCTAACCTTGTCAGTCTTTTTGGATTGTTCGGCTGATTCCTCTCTTCTCTTCCTGTTTCCACCATACGTCTTGATTGTGCATGAGTCTGTTGTTTCTATACTAGCATTCACTGTTACTTCTGTTATGTCAATGTTCATTATTCTTTTGTTGTTCTAACTTCAATTGTCTAAAGGAGACCATTCAAGAGCTGAAAAGTCAATTGTGGGGAAATCCCCATTTTCTTCAGCTTGCGGGACTTTTCCTCCTCTTTCTTCACCTGAGGCTCCCTCCTCAGGCCGGACTTAGCTTCCATCTGGAAGGGTTTCAATTTTAGGGAAGAGATGTTCTCATTCTGTTCCTTGTGAGGCCTCTCCTCCTCTTCTGGGTGCATTAGTCGGTGCACCTGTCGCATTTTGGCTTTCACTTGATTTGCTGTTTTCTTGGCTCCTCCCTGGCGTCTCAATCGTTTCCGCTGCTCCTGCTCCCTCCGGGCTCCCTCCTGGTGAATCAGCAACCTCTGTGTCCTCATCTCTATATGGTTGTGTCCTTCTCTCTGTTGGGACTCAGGTGCAGTGGTTCAGATGGTCACACGTCTGGCTTCCTTTCACTTGGACGGCCTTTCTTGTTGCTTTGGCCACCTCATAGGGTCCTTCTCTCCTCGGTTGATCCCACTTCCTCCGGAACACTCGAACGTAGACTAGATCTCCTGGTATCACTGGGAGAGGTCCTTCTGGTCCCCTTGGATCATCAGACGCGGAACCTCTCGTCCTGGTTCAGGTTTCTGCCTTTTTTCTGTGAGGCATTCAGACTTAGAGACTTATGGCCTCTGTTCTATGATTACACCATACATCCTCTTACTTCCATCACTCATCACACAACAAACTGACATTCCAGCTGAAGCTGGCGAACCCCTCTCCTTCTGGTTTCCTAAACATAAGACTTGGAAAGCAAAAGACAAAACATAACAGTATTGACAATGTTATGTGTTATGCATAAATATATTCATGAAAACTGAAATCTGAGACCATGACAATTCCCACTCTCTCTTCACCTGACTATGCCTCCAGGATACTTTTCTGCTGGACTCCACAAAAATAAAAGCCCTAAAAAGCTTCCTCATGCTTCCACCCAGTCTTCCCCTTTCGGCCCCAGGTTCTGAGAGGTGTTCCCAAATCATGTCATTTTTTACTTAGTTTCCCATCTGCTCCATTTCAACTGATAATCATGTGCATAACCTTAATCAACATTATCTCTTCTTGAAGTAATTCAACACTGTATATGCTTTCACATCAATTCCTTTAACATGTTTGTTTAGAGTACAATATCCTAGCATCTATTATTTTTCACATGATGCATTAAAAAATAAAACAAGTAGCCCCCAAACTCAACCCAGTATGTCTATAGTGGAATCTAGTCTTTCTCTCTCTCTCTCTCTCTGGTTCCACGTCCTCTGTCATGGTGTTTTCAAGCTCACCCATTATTCAGCTGGACCTCACTTCTCGTGAGACTTATGCACCCACCAAAGAGAGACATTAAGATCTTTACCACTGCAGTGCTGTAAGAAGTATACCCCCAGCCTGGTGTATCTTGATATACACTCAGTCTCCAGAATTCAGCCCAAGCCCTTCCATTTCTGGCTGTTTTTTCCTGAGGACATACACACTAACACATGGGTTATTTCCTGACAACAGACTTTCTTCGTATAGCAAGATCACTAATTCTTAATTTTTAAATAACAGCCCTATGTAAACATTCTGCCTCAAATACCTGGCCTCCTGCCACAGAAATATTCATAATGATAGTCAAATGATGGTCCCTACAGCAACTGCTGTAAAATAACATGTATTCAGTCAAGTGTCTTCCAGTTGGAAGAATATCCAATCCTAACAAAACTAAGTCATAAGTTTCTTAAACTTTTTCTCTAGTGTTCAAAATGCCACCACTTACTACTTTTACCATAATTTAGGTATGTGAATTGTTCTATTTACTTTAGAATTGTCCCTATATTTTACACAGCCAGCTATCTTTCCTTTTCTGTGAATGATCTATATTTTTATACATAGTTTCTAGAAATAACACCCCTTCACTACCATAACCTTCATTTATGAGCCCCCTCATATCCCCAATGTAGTCACAGTTTTTCTAACCAATAACACATGAGTCACTACTGATAATTTCCTTCCATTGTTTGATACATACTTAAAACATTCTTAAATCAATTTATATATCATTTATATCAGTATCAGTCCCTCCTCAGGAACATATACACAACCTTATGTTCCTCAAAACAAAAATAAATTGACCAAACGAGAAAAAGAGAAAAATAAATTATAATAACTGCTCATTTGCAATAAATTACCAATATTTGTAATGTAATTAAACCTGGGGAAAACGTCCATCCGTTTCATTCTATGCCAATGTTATTGTTGGTCTCTTTCTTCTTCATCCTTGGGTATCATCGCACAACAGACTACCTTTTTATTCAATTATATTATTACATTTTATCATTACAATTCCAATGACATTATAAAACAAAAGAAACAAAAAAACTTTAATCTAATATTCTGTAAGTTTTGTCAACCACCTTGTCTCAGGATTAGTTTCCAGAGCTTCCCTAGGCCTATTAAATTTAAACAGTTCTATATCCAAATAACTAAACCATTATTTTTTAAATACATTTTTCAACCCAATATTCAGGATAACAGTCCTTAGTGTTTACTTTAACTCAAATTTGACCTTATCTATTCAATACACATCATCCCTTTAATAATTAACATTTATACTAAACACTTTCATTACCAGTAATATCTATCTTCCAAATAGCCCTTTTGTCTCAGTTTCTCTCTCATGAGTGGCCTGGTAATAAAAGGTCGGGTACCCCAATTCCTTTTAGTCATTATTCTCCCAGCGAATATAATTTCAGCATGTCTATTTTTAGATACAGTTCACAGGTCATCAGACACAGTTGTCCCTCACTATTCAGTCGGTTAGGGTGGGTTTGAGCTCCACACCCACTTGTGGTGATATTCTCTCCCATGCCTTAAAGCATTCTGACGTCACCTTCCATGATAACTCCCTTATTCTACTGGTGATCTCTCAGACGAATTACAGATGATGTATCTATCAACATAACCATCACAGAGACCCACACTCCAATAAACCCTTTGGAGTAACTTTCATCACTTTTTATATGCAGAATGAACAAAGCACATTTGTGTATTTACCCAAAGACCATAACCCCTGGGAACTGATAATTTTACCTATGAACTCATGTTATATCAAAAAGTTTGAATAACTTTAGTCAATTTAAGATTACAACTCTTCATAATTTTCCCAGGGAAATAATAGATTTTCAAAGTAATTATACACTTTGAATAGAGTCTGGTGTTTCTTAATCATTTTATAATTAAATCCCACCTGTTCCAACAATTTCTAGTGAAGGTGATCAGTCTTTCACAGGAAATTCTTAGGATTCAGGGCATTTTGACACCATTAAAATGTTTCCACTCCCCTTTCTTTAGAAACAATTTAAATACATTTTTCAAAAAACATTTCCATCCTTCTGCATACCCAATTTGAAACTGAATTGGAAAAAACCCTTCCAATAAATCCACTAATGCATATTCATTCCCGGTACATGGTGTACTTACTAGTGAACCATAGGCCAATAACACAAAGGGACTGGACTCACTTATCCAGAACTCCATTTTTTAGCCTTATCCAGATATTTTTATTTTTAAAGCGGCTGACTTTAACTAACTGCTTTCCACAGTAATGCAGTCTCCAATGACATTTTGACCAGAGAAGATTAAACCCTTTTTTTCTGGAAAAGAAAGTATACATATCGTTAATATTCACAATGTTACCTTTTAATCAGCAAAACAATAGTATTACTTATACATAGTTTTTATTCTATAAGCGTCTTAACAGTTTTCAGAGAATGACGGTATAGAATGTCTAACAATTAAAATTCCATCTGTACTATACTAGATGTCAAGTCAAACGTGATCTAATACTTCTTCTTGACCACATATAAACTGTAATCTCTATGAAACACTCATTGTTCGCTCAGAGACTTATACACCGCCAAGTGAAAATTCCATTCCTACTAACCTCAAACCGATTAGTTGTTTGTTATTTTGACAAGGATACAAACTCTTGTATAGCGGCATTTCCTGCTACTGTTATAAGTTCTAGTGTTACCGTACACTCTTTTTCCCCATACGCGAGATCACCATATGCAAAACAGGGAGCTCTTTTCTTATTGGTTCTTAGATATTGTCAATAGTTCTGCTAATCACCCGCACGTCTGCGAGGACGAGTGGAACCACATTTGTCTTTTATCGTAATGTATTTTCTGATGATAGAATGTTACCGGGTAATGGCGTCCCCCATTATCCAGTTTTTTCATATTCAATCCGAATTCGGTAGAACTAATGTGCGCTTCTTTCAGTGACTCCATGGCTTTTTTTAAATCCCTCATCTCTCTATGCTATGGAGAAACAGTCCTTTTGTTTTCATGCCACTATTTATTTATTTATTTTTCCTAAATACTCCCATGTATTATACACCTTTTATTTATTATTTTTCCGAGGTAGAGCTAATCCCCTTTCCAATTAATAATTCATTTGTCACATCACTTAATTTCTCCTATCAAAGCCTACTCTATATAGTACAGCCATTATTTCTGAATACTACAGATGACTTAATGTCTTATTCCAGTACAGTACTTCAAATATCACTGTGTTTTTTCCTTTACAGATATCATTATTTATTCATTTTATTAGTTTGCTTATTTTATCACTAACTTTATTCAGTGTATTAAATCCAATTTAATACATTTTTCCTTATAATTTAGCTAGTTATAATGTCTACACTTTCTTATCATTGTCTTTTAACTTATTTTACTATATAATTCCTGATTCATGGTTTTAGTGAAACAAGCCTCAGTATTTTTTACACCCCTCTCTGTCCTTCAGGCTATTTTTAGACTGCAGTCTCTGTGGGTACAGAGCAGCTGATCTCTTGCTGTTTTCCTACAATTTACACTGCTTCGTGATATCTTCAATATGAGTTCTAGACTTATGTTATGGTGTTTCTTGTGTATTTTTGTCATTCTAAACAGCCTAGATTTATTTTAACCTCATAGTATAATATTTATTTTAACCTTATAGTATAATTTCAGTTTATTTTAAACTTTCTTTACGTTTATATACTATTCGGGCCTCAGTTTAATACCTCTTTAACACCTATTGTATTTTTACAATGGTCTTTTAACACATTATCACGTCAATTTTTATCGTTATTTGTAACTTGTTTTGCCCAATATTTTTCGATTTTGCTCCTCTTCCCTGTGAGAGTTAAATGCACTCTCCTTCTCAAATTACACTCAGTTAACTGTCAGAGAGGCTTGCGCATTCCTCTTCCTACCAGCAGTTGGTCACAGACACACACTATTTTCCTAATCTGCTCATTCATCACAAATAATTGTCATTCATTTATTCACGCATACCCTTCGTTTTTACCTAAAAACGACCCAGAGTTATTCCTACTAATTTAATCCACTTCCTCAACATAAACCGGAATTATATTTATGGGATTTTTATTATATGACGAGACTACTACCTAATCGGGCCAGCCTGTCTTCATATCCTATTCACCCACCCAATACTGATCTCTATTCCATATTAGAGCAATATCGTGGCGTGACCTACCGATTTTCAACCCCCCATTTAGCTAGATGGAGCGTTTCTTATCCGCAGGATTTCTTTTGCAGTTGAACCCCGCACAATCAGGCCAGCGTTCTCCCTGCGTCCTAAATATTCACCCACAGACCCTCCTGCCGTGAATATCCCAACCAAGCAGACCCCTTTCTAAAATGTTCCTTTTTAAAGGGCGGTATCGTGGCTTCCTAACTACTTATTTATGCAGCTCTCTCTTTTTAGAGCCGCATCCATAAGTAACCTGTCCAAGCGTTCCTTCTACTAATTTTATTGAAGAGGTATTACAGGATTTTCTACCTACATTATCTGTTTTGACCGTATGGGCTGTCCCACATTATAGCCAGGCATCTCAGCCAGATGGCGCAAACAACCGCATCATTTAAGCCACACATTCGAACGGTCCGATCAGAACGAGCGCATGCCCGCTCCGCTAAACACCCAACACAAGCAAAGTTCACAGCGCCTATTCACTCAGTCTCTATACATGCGCATACATTTATATTTAATACAATTCCCCAAATTACACATACATGCAAATTCATTGAATTCAAAAGTTCTTTAGTATTTACTGGTTTCTTTTTAGGAATTTTGAAAGAGAGACTTACGTGGCGCCCCTCCCGCTGAGACAGGATCTCTGAAGCAATCCATACAAACATTTCAACTATGTAAGACAAGCTCACCTTTTTATAGTTGTGGCCACATTGTTTGCAAGATTGTCCAAAGAAACTATCACCAGCCCTGAACGCCATTCCGTAGTCCCTGTCCCTCCTGGCTAAGCTCGCCAAATATGTCGTGGAAAATCGGTTCAAACCATAACACTTACAAGAACTTGTAAATTCAAATAGACTTTTAATACAATGTATCACAAGCCGGAACGATCCGCGGATCCCACCCCTTCCCAGAGCACTGGCTCTGTCTTATACCCACACACATGAGATCATTACATACATTAATTAAATTACTTCTCCTATGGTCATCTGCCATCATTATCCTTCATTTCAGGCTTCCTGCTTGTTTACACCCAATAACGCCTGTATCCGCTCTTGATTAGATTATAATGGAGGCAGGACCCTCTTGTCTCCTAAAATGAATATATGTCTATCTTACCCTAAGCACTTATGGCCTTTACCCTCCATTTTATCTTCATAATGGTGTCCTGGTCTTTCCATAAATGTACTGTAAAGCACGTATGACTTGGGCCATCTGTTAATCTTTGGTTTCCTGTATTTACCAGAATGGCAAACGTCTGCCTTTTCCTCCTATTTTCTAATGTACACCTGTCTATTGTTTAATAGTGTGATATCTACCTACATATGTATCAATTACTCCTACACACTCCACAAAGCACGTCCTGCAGGCTTTAGTTTTATCTTATCTTGATTATTGTCCAGTCATATGGTCAAGTGGTGCAAAGAAAGACATAGTTAAGCTGCAGCTGGCCCAGAACAGAGCGGCAAGTCTTGTCATCACAGGGCTAGTATTAATACTACGCATACCAGTCTCTCGGCTAAGAGTTCAGAAAACACTGACTGCGTCACTTCATGTTTTTATAAGAAACATTGTGTTAGAAATTCCAAATAATTAGCATAGTCAAATTACACACTGCACTGACACACACACTTATCCCATCAGACATCCCACCAGGGGTCTTTTCACAGTCCCCAGGTCCAAAACAAATTCAAGGAAACGTACAGTATTATACAGAGCCGTGAGTGCATGTAACACCCATCTTATATAGCGCAAGTGAAGAGCAAACCTGGTTTCAAAAGACACAATGCAACACCTCATTGCACAACACCTCTCTCCCATGTGACCTACTTGTTGTGTGTATGTACTGACATGTATGTGTAACTGATAGAGGCACACACACCCACACTATATGTTAATGTTTTTAAACGTATGTAAATTGTAAAGTATTTTGTCTGTAACGTATTTTTTCGTTATATGTTCGACCCCAGTAAGACTAGCTGTCGCCATTGGCGTCAGCAAATGGGGATCCTAATAAATCAAAAATGTAATCTCGAATGCTTTCATTTACTATTCCACCATAATGCTATATCTTACCATGTTTGTCCATCTGTCTGTGTAGGCGGTGGCCCCCCTGTCACCAGTCATCCTGGTGGGGACACACACAGACGTGAGCGAGGACCTCCAGCTGCAGGCTTGCCTGGATAAGATCCGCCAGGAGCTCCTCAACCACCAGGGCTTCCCTGCCATCCGGGACTATCACATGGTGGCGGTGTGCGAGGACTCGGACACCATCGGCAGACTCCGCAAGGCCATCGCCAGGGAGGTCGCCAGCTTCAAGGTAGCTAATGTTGTTAGCCCTAATGTTTACGTCATTTAGACTAGCCAGAATTTCCACTGATGTTCCACATATTCCATCATCCCAAGCTCTAGCTTGCCTAAAAGGACAATCCTTGACAGCTTTGTTAGTACTGTCATGATGTTGCCTGCTTGGGTACTGCAAACCCCATCCCCCTCTCCCTGCCTCTCCCTTTCCACCACAACCCATGCGGTGATCACAGAGAGGTCGTAAATTCCTGAGAATCTCCTCATGGCCCAACAGTATTAGACAGAGGGTAAACTTTCAGGACAAAGGAATTCTCTTCCACCTCACAGAACTTGAGGACCCGCCCCTGAGCCAGTTGGGTCAGAGACCATGGGACAGCCCCTCTCTGCTATCCAAATAAAAGCCAACTCTGAGAAATTACCATTAAACCATGTTTTTCTCCATTAGGAGGAGAACGAAGGTTGAGTACCATTGCTGAATCTTTAACCATACCACGTGGTTAAACTCTTAAGACGAATAATAACAAGTTTTGATATTGACTACTAGTCTGCAGCTAGGAATTCGGTATCATTGAACGCGAAGAAAGACAACCGCCGAAACAAGCATTCTACAACGAATGTCACTCTGAACAATCCACAATAACTACGACAGAAGGAACTCCAACAAAACAAACTTCTCTCCAACGATCAAGACGACACACAATGAGCGTAAATATATATATATTGATTGCAATTGTTCCCGAATGAGTGAGCGTTCATGTGTAAAGGATTAGCATGTCAATTGTTATAATTATGAACTCTGTATTGACTTCTTGGTCGAACGCCAATTTTTCCTTTGTCTAACAAGCTGCCATGCCGGTTTAGCCCCCTAGGGCCTATTTCTCCCATCATTTCATGTAACCCTTTTAGAGTTTGTTTGTTTGTTTATGCATTTCTGTGAATTAATTAGTTAGTAATAAATAAATGATTTAAGACAATTGATGTATGGATGACTCATAGTGAAGACTGGGTTCGTGCAGATAATCAACAATTTACGACGTTTGGAATGAGACTAACGTGAGGTAAAGTAAATAAATCATTAATTAGAAGACTATTGATCAGATATGAAAACATCTGAAAGGTTATATTGGGAAATTATAACTTTGTAATCTAATAACTTTCCCCGGTGCCCTCGAATTCATAGTTAATTAGTTACGTTATTACTCAAGTGATCGCGTAATCCCTAATTACAGGAATCTTTGATAAAAAAGTCTTCAATTTAACGATAGCAAAGACACGACATATATGACGCCCCCTGTGAGGGATCTAAGATAGAATTAGACTCTGCTGTGTAATTCCAAATATCAATTGTGCAAACAGAAATTGTACAAACAGACTGCTTTCTATAAAAATTGGTTGCGTGTGTGTATTCCTATTTGAAGAGGCTACATTGCACCTCCGGTAGCGGTCTTTTAGCGTCAGAGCAGTGAGTGATAAATTCCAGACTTAGTTCGTTAGGCCAAACGGTACTATTTCTGTCGGTCAATATTAACTTCTAGAGCCAATAAGGTTAGAAATTAGAAGATATTCGTTCGGTGACCGAGCCGAAATAAGTTGTCTGCCTACCACACTAAACCAGTGTGGACTGACTACAGGCATAGTTGTATTTATGTACCGTGTCGCTCCGGTCAACATAACGCTAGCAAAGTAGGCCGAAGGGTTTAATGTGAGACGTCACTAGTAAACCTACCCTCTCCATGGCGAGAGGGACCCTATTTTTGCTTAGAGCGTGATATTTCTGAAACAACATAGGGTAAGCACGAGGTGGGAAATCCACGAGGTGCAAGCTAACATAGAGGGAATTTTTTCTGGGTTCCGTTTAAATTCCTCCGCCTCGCGCGACGGAAGTCCCGCCCTTTGTACTTCCGTTTGATTTCAGCATTCCGCATCCTGGTGGTAAAGAACCGCAAGTACATCCCTTAAAAGAAGTGGCGAATATCCAAACGTGGATCACGTTTAAATAATCCAGCAATCTCAATTGTTTGGGTCTCATTCAATTTATTTATTTAAATTGTCGGACATACCTTTCTAGGTTCTTCCAATTAAATGAGACATCTTAAACTTCTCATATTAACCTAGATTAAGCACTTCTCAGGTTAATTAAAGTTTAATTCACAAATTGCCTATACAGGTTTGATTTATCATTAAATTGATCAATCAGTAAAATTTGGGTTTTTCAAAACCCATTCAGTAATCCAGTACTGACAGAAGCCCCGCCCCAGCGGGAATCCCATGTGGTTTCGGCCTTAGGGAGAAGTGCCACAGTGTTGAATGTGCCCAACATTTGGTCTACTGTTTACACTTATGATATCCAATCAACAGAGATTTTATGGATTATCGTCTCATTCAATTTAATAAGTTAAATTGTTGAACATAATTTAATGTTCTTCCAATCAAATGAGACACTTTTAAACTTATCATATTAACCTAGATGAAGCCACATCTCATGTTAATTAAAGTTTAATACCCAGATAGCCTACACAGGTAGGATTAATCATTGGCATTGATTAATTAATTCAATTTGCTTTTGTAAATTCATTCACGTCCAACTTCCACATTACTGGTACAGTACTGGTAGTTCGTCAACATCTATAAATAGATTAACCTTGTCTTTGCAGCTTCCAATATATTCCAAAACCAAGTTTAGGAAAATTAGGAAAAACATTTTTCCTTTCAAAATGTTCTAATAATGTGCAAGCAATCAGAGGGGGTAATCCCCACCCGCCCGCTAATTAGTGAACCTCCACCTGCAAATGTATTGATCTCTGACCTCAGCAGCGATACCAACACTAATTATGCCCTTAGTGGAAAAGCAGACAACACTTTCCAAAATCAACCATCAGGCGCAGGCCTCGTAAAGGTTCTCTCCAGTCTAGCCCTGATGTCTTGCCACCCGAGATTGGCATCTGTCCAATACCGCAGTGCACAGCCGAAGCACGAGCAGGTGATGGTAGACATGGAGGGACAGGTGGAGAGAACCGGGAAACTAATGACAAATGCAGAAAATGGAAAAATTCTGCTAGCTATGGAACTGCGCTTGAAAACTGAACAATTAAATAAAATTGCAAAAACGTATGACGATGAACAAGCACAAGCTCTTCAACAAAATCGTTTTCTACAGGAACAAAATCAAATGCTACTGGAACAACTCGATTTATACAAAACTAAATACGATGATGTCCACGCCAAACTAGATAAATCTGAAGAGTTATCTACAAACAGGAGCGCTCAACTTGATAACATGCATGCAGTTATGTTGAACGTTACTCAAAATAACACGGTTCTACTCAAAACGCTGCAGACCAAAGACGATCAGTTAATGAACATAATGACAAAGTTGGATGACAAATCAGCAGAACTCATTGAAGTCGCTGACCAAATGAATGATGAGAGAACTCAGGTGATGAAGATGGAAATATTGATTTCTAAGCAAGCAGCGGAAATCTCATCACTGAATCTCTCGCTCTGTACTCGAGACCTCTATTTGCAAACCATGACAGATAAGTTTGAGACCGAAAGGAGCAAGTGTGACACTCACGTGTCCAAAATCAGTACTCTAAGCGCTCAAGTGGACTCTGCAATGCAGCAGAATACCACCCTTAGGTACCATCTGGATGAAGTCCAGAATGGTCACGCTCTACAGCGCGACTACCAATCCAAGCAACCGGAGTCCTGTACTCACAGGAGTAAAGACGATAGGTGTCAGACCTTGCCTCCCTCATGTGTCCCTCAGTCTTCTCCTCTTGGCCATTCGGCACTGAGTAATATTGCACCTCTTGGCCAACAACAACAAGGCTTGGCTTCTTCTCTTGGCCTTTTGGCCCCAATCTCTCCACAGGACGAAGCCAACCCTCTCCGCCCGCTTGGCGCGGAATACCTTGACAAACTCGTCAAGTATTTCCCCACCTTTGACCCCATTCCAGGTCAGCCAAACGATACTGAGACGTTCCTAACTGACATAGAGGACGCGTTGGATGGCTACCCGAACGCTACAGGTTCTGACAGGGTTTACCTGTTGAAGCGAACGTCAAATAGACACGTGACAAGGTTCATTCGTCTACAACAGCAACACGTGCTAAATGACTACGCTAAACTTGCCACAGCTTTGAAAGTAGAATTCAGTGGTTCTGCGACTCGCAAACACAATAGCTCACTGGCTAACACCGTCAAACAAGCTCGGAACGAACACCCACAAGCTTACTATCATAGGCTTCGTTCAGCTTACTTTGGCCTACTCACTGAAACAGGCATGGAAGACCCGTTACCTTTTAAACAAATGTTCCTGTCGAACATGTATCCTACCTTCATTACCTACTTGGGCCCTGCCGCCCACGTTGGCTTGCCTATCTTACAACTCAGAGAGCTTGCAAGCACAGCTTTTGAGGCATCAAAAGTTCACAACGCTAAGAGCCCTGACCACTCGGTTTTGAAGTTTGACCAGGAGCACTCACTCCAGCTAGAGGGTGCATTATCAGGTATTGGAGCGTTGAGAGATGACGCACAACAACAGTTTCTACCACGAAACTATGATTCCAATAACCTCTGCGGTCGAAATAACTGTAAAGTACGTCGCAATCAACATGACTACCGCTACAATCGACCTGTTCGCTACGTTCCTGCACCCAACCCACACAAAGTGTCAGAGCACAAGGGTAACAAAGGGTTGAAGGACAATCAAAACGTAGACCAATGTTCCCCAGAAGTTCCACTACGGGAAGAACTAAAGCGAGAACAATTTGAGAAAAGGGTAAAAGATAAGTCACAAGGACTAGACGGGGAATTACCGGACACCAGGTCCGCAGGAATTAACACCCATAGCAAGGACGTTAAAGTTCAAATTTCTCCCGCTCTCATTCAAGACCCTATCCAGGGCCCGCTTGATCAAGAAACAAGCCCCCGGGCTTTGTCTATAGACTCTGATACAAAGGTTGCGAAGAAAAAGGTCAAACGCTTCGTTAATGCCAAGCCCACTCAAAATCGTAAAAGTCAATCTGCTTCCACCTTGAACAGAAATGGCACATCACGTCGTTGCGAAAGACCACTCCACTTTGTGGGGAATATGTCCACTAAACACGAATCGAAACGGCCGTACCTGGAAACAGTCCTGGAGGACTGCTTAACTTGTCATGCGCTAATTGATTCGGGTGCGACAATATCACTCATCTCTCAAGCATTGTTTGATGATCTAAAAAGGGCTTTGAAGCCAACTAAACGTTGGTTAAAAGTGGAACGATGCGACACTACACTTCGAGGGGTCACTGAGACTACCTCGCCTCTCACATTGAGAGTCATGCTGAAACTACACTTCAAGGACGTATCGCTCGTTCACCCTGTGTATGTCACCAGCCTCGAAACCGTACCCCTGCTACTTGGAGCAGACTTGATGGATCGGTTACTCCCATTGATGGATTGGAAAACCAACCAGGTATGGGCACAGGCCACCCTGCCTTCTCCACTGACCACACTGTCTTCCCCTAACGCTAGCAGTCAGTCACGAGGGATATCTGTCAAAGCACCCCTTGGGAAAAAGACGTTTAAAAACCTCTTGGGGCAGAATCCAATCCAAGGAGATATTACAATATCTCGACACATTCCATCAGCCAACCTGATTGACCATTCTTTTCATGATTTCGAGCCAGCTGTCTCTGTTAATAAGCAACTTCCCTCCTCCGTGCAGTCGTGCAATACGGTAGTTGAGATGAACTCCTCTTGCCCTTCAGACATTTCCGCAAGCACTGCGGCCGTCTCAGCAAGAAAAACATCGATGCGCAGAGTATACTCTGCTTCCGATGATACACCTTCCGCTTTGTTGGGGGCTGTCAACCCTTACAATGACACTAATGGCGTCAGTCCAGCAACTGACCCGATGATTCCAACTGGTGAAACACTTTGCGATATCACAGACCGATATCCTCGTCTCAGTTCGCAGGTACTGAAGAGGTTGCCACACGCGGACGTGACTGACATGCCTCGACAGCCACTGAGCGTTTTGAAGCACAAACACCAGGAGATTTGGTTGAAAGGTTACAGCCATTCTCATAACGCGGCCACTGACAACTCGTACATCG
Source organism: Salvelinus namaycush (assembly GCF_016432855.1). Classification (NCBI taxonomy): domain Eukaryota; kingdom Metazoa; phylum Chordata; class Actinopteri; order Salmoniformes; family Salmonidae; genus Salvelinus; species Salvelinus namaycush. Next base: position 37,929,097 of record NC_052327.1, read on the forward strand.
GGTCCGATCTTTTCATTTGCGCCTCGGACACCAACACCACCCGCAGGTGGGGGGGTCCCAAGACACAAAGGGGGGGAATAGTAGCCCAGACCCATGATGAGCCTCATCGAGGCCGGTGGGGGGGTCAAGACTACGGACAACACCGTACGAGGCTGCCAGAGCATAAATCAAATCTAGTTGTAAACTCCCCTATGAGAACATTGAGGAGCAGACAGGCCCCTAGACGGGGATTATCTTAGAGCACATCTAAAATAGTACTGAGGTGTACCACACTGGTCGTAAAGGAAGTCCAGTGGACTTGTCCACCTCCAAAACAAATGGCAACAATAATCATTCCTTGCCATGTGTAGGTTCAACTACAATACAACTAGTAAAATGCTCCAATCATGTGTGCCGGTAGTATAATATTTCAGAATAAATCGGTAGGATAACTGGTCCCTTTGAGCACCAGTACCAATACCAGCAACAGTCAGTCTAGCTACAATCAGTAAGGAGGTTAGAGACCTAACCAACCAAACCTTGTTTAAGCATAAACGCACATGCACAACGAAACATCCAATTAGGATTTATGCTAGGATCACTTAAGGGTCCAAGCAAAATACCAGCCTTAGTAAAGTTGAACATTTACTTCTAGGCCTTTGTCTCTACAGCACTCACCAGTTTTCTTCCCAGAAGTCCATAGGTCATCCCTGTAGACTGCCCAAAACGAGTGCCTTACAGCTGTAAAGTTATCATATAGTTAAAATTTTCAAATTTTCAAATTACCCTTGACAATAGCGACATAGGAGTCACTCAGAGTGCAACACGGGGAAGGGAATCTCCAGTGCACTCTTCCAACGGTTAACACACATGCCACTAATAAATAGAATCCTTCATTCAGGAGGAAAATTATTAGAATCATTAACCATGATCACACCACGTACGACTGGTCCAATACTTAAAGAGTACTTCCGTCGTGAGGTCAGCTCCTCCGTGGATAACATAGCTATGAAATAGACTTCATACCTATCACCACTACAATAGTGGAAGACACAGTGACTTAGTAAAAACTACTACAGACTCCCTCGACACCAATTCTGACTGACCTCCAGGCATTGACCTGAAAATTACCTGACTACGTCAGACTCATTCTGAATAAGTTGTAATCTGCCAGGATACTTGGTTTTCTTCCCTTGACATGCGCGCTTGTTTAAGCATAAACGCACATGCACAACGGAACATCCAATTAGGATTTATGCTAGGATCACTTAAGGGTCCAAGCAAAATACCAGCCTTAGTAAAGTTGAACATTTACTTCTAGGCCTTTGTCTCTACAGCACTCACCAGTTTTCTTCCCAGAAGTCCATAGGTCATCCCTGTAGACTGCCCAAAACTAGTGCCTTACAGCTGTAAAGTTATCATATAGTTATCAACTTAGGATAGTGCCTAAGCAACACACCAAGTAGGAAAACCCTAGATATGGCGTTAGAGACAATGCCATGATAGTCATTTTGCCAGAACATTGGACGTATATAGAATACAGTCCAATTAGATGATTTTTGTGTGAGAACTATATTTTGTATATCTTTTTGTTTATGCTTTCATTCCTTTTCGGTTCAGTTCCTTTGACATTTAGGAAGTGATAGAGCCATAAACAAACTTCCCCATACAACATTCACTTAGTGCCACAACGCCGCTCATTGGGGAATGAATGTAATTATATATATATTTCATGAGTGTGTGTGTGCGTTGTTAACATCTGCCTAAGTTACTGCTCAGATCTTCCAGTCTGGACGACAACCAGACGACGGGTCCGGAACGGCGACCCCAAATCCGGACACCCACGGCCCATCCGTGTGGCGGCATGCCCGCTGTCAGAGAGCCTACCAAGGTAAACCACCAAGGGGGGGACCACAACGGCGATCACCAACCAGGACATCCCCTGGCCCTCCCTGGGGTACTTTGCAGCTTCCAGGGAACCTACCAAGGTACATCACTAGAAGGGACCGCAACGGCGATCACCAACCGGACATCAACTGCCATCCTTGTGGTGGACTGCTCCGCTTTCAGAGAAGCCTACCAAGTTCAACCACCAGAGGGGACTGCAACGATGATCTACAAACAGGACACCACGTGTTCATGATTTTATGTTGATTTGTAACTTGCAGGACAAACAAGATCCAAACCACCAGGGGGGGGTATGTCATGATGTTGCCTGCTTGGGTACTGCAAACCCCATCCCCCTCTCCCTGCCTCTCCCTTTCCACCACAACCCATGCGGTGATCACAGAGAGGTCGTAAATTCCTGAGAATCTCCTCATGGCCCAACAGTATTAGACAGAGGGTAAACTTTCAGGACAAAGGAATTCTCTTCCACCTCACAGAACTTGAGGACCCGCCCCTGAGCCAGTTGGGTCAGAGACCATGGGACAGCCCCTCTCTGCTATCCAAATAAAAGCCAACTCTGAGAAATTACCATTAAACCATGTTTTTCTCCATTAGGAGGAGAACGAAGGTTGAGTACCATTGCTGAATCTTTAACCATACCACGTGGTTAAACTCTTAAGACGAATAATAACAAGTTTTGATATTGACTACTAGTCTGCAGCTAGGAATTCGGTATCATTGAACGCGAAGAAAGACAACCGCCGAAACAAGCATTCTACAACGAATGTCACTCTGAACAATCCACAATAACTACGACAGAAGGAACTCCAACAAAACGAACTTCTCTCCAACGATCAAGACGACACACAATGAGCGTAAATATATATATATTGATTGCAATTGTTCCCGAATGAGTGAGCGTTCATGTGTAAAGGATTAGCATGTCAATTGTTATAATTATGAACTCTGTATTGACTTCTTGGTCGAACGCCAATTTTTCCTTTGTCTAACAAGCTGCCATGCCGGTTTAGCCCCCTAGGGCCTATTTCTCCCATCATTTCATGTAACCCTTTTAGAGTTTGTTTGTTTGTTTATGCATTTCTGTGAATTAATTAGTTAGTAATAAATAAATGATTTAAGACAATTGATGTATGGATGACTCATAGTGAAGACTGGGTTCGTGCAGATAATCAACAATTTACGACGTTTGGAATGAGACTAACGTGAGGTAAAGTAAATAAATCATTATTTAGAAGACTATTGATCAGATATGAAAATATCTGAAAGGTTATATTGGGAAATTATAACTTTGTAATCTAATAACTTTCCCTGGTGCCCTCGAATTCATAGTTAATTAGTTACGTTATTACTCAAGTGATCGCGTAATCCCTAATTACAGGAATCTTTGATAAAAACTATAAGTCTTCAATTTAACGATAGCAAAGACACGACAGTACCTTTGACTTATTTCACTGGTCCACGTAAGTTCCATACACAGCACTGTGTGTGCAAAGCCACTATACCTTTAGTGACCCTCCACACCCCTTTCACTCCCACTCTCCACAGATCCAAGGGCAGCTGGTGATGGGGCAGCTGGTCCCAGAAAGCTATTTGGAGCTGGAGAGAAGGGTGCTGCTGGAGAGGACCAGGGTGCCGGGGGAGTTCCCCGTGCTCAGACACCAATACCTGCTACAGCTCATCCAGGAGAGCCAGATACAGCTGGAGGAGGCTGAGCTACCCCACGCTGTTCACTTCCTCAGCGAGGCCGGTCAGTGGGGTGTGTGTGTGTGTGTGTGTGTGTGTGTGTGTGTGTGTGTGTGTGTGTGTGTGTGTGTGTGTGTGTGTGTGTGTGTGTGTGTGTGTGTGTGTGTGTGTGTGTGTGTGTGTGTGTGTAATTAGTTTCTTCATTAATGTGTTGGAATCACTGGTCGTTATTGTGCTGGTGCTATGGTCCTCACAACGTAGGAGAACGTAGGAAATAAACTCAGCAAAAAAAGAAACGGCCCCTTTTCAGGACCCTGTCTTTCAAATAATTTGTAAAAATCCAAATAACTTCACAAATCTTCATTGTAAAGGGTTTAACCTCTCTGGGATATGTGGGACGCTAGCGTTTTCACATCCAGTGAAAATGCAGAGCGCCAAACAACTCCATACGTTCGTCATTCTTCTTCATGACCTGATACAGCAACTTCTTATTCATAGAAAAATGGGGATAGGTGATTTGACTTACCCCCTCCATGGGCTTTCCGTCCACAACGGTCATCTGTTGGAGAACGCTGGCCAAGTTGGGATCCTCCAGTTGGACCGTGCCGAACCGGCCCGCTAGAGAGGCGGGCTCTGGCGCCACCTCATGGTCCATTGGGAACATGTCTTCCAGACTCGCCACCTCTCCCTCCAGTCTGGCTTCACCCGAATCACCCTCCGAGAGGGGTTCTGTTGACGCCTGGGGGTCCACTTCCTGGAATCCACACATCTGGGCATCCCTCCTTCTGGCGTCCCTCCCACCTCTCCGGCTTCCTCCTCCCTTCTGGTTCCCTCGGTTCCCCACATCTCCGGACATACTGGTCCACAGTTGGCAGAACATCAAGGAATCCCTCCCGATAAGGACCGGAACAGGCAGATTCGGGACAACTCCCACTAGCCCTGTGTGTTGTCCCTTTGTGGTCTGTAGGTGGAGGAGTGTGGTAGGGTAGTCCTTGGTCTCACCGTGTATGCACGTGATAGCCACGGTGTCAGCCAGGTTCGGGCATTGGGTGACGTCAGGTCGGATCAGGGCCACCATACTCCCAGAGTCCACAAGTGCCGTGGTGTCCTTTCCGTTGGCTCTTAGCCCAGCATGCCATCAGCAAGCCACAGGGCCGCCTGGTGGCTACCTCACTGGCTGAGGCCAAAGGCATCGGGACATCGCGGTTTGGACAGTTCTAGGCAATGTGTCCCGGCTCGCCACACTAGTAGCATTTCTTGCTGTCCAGGTTCAGGAAGGGGCGTCATCTCGGGGAGCTGGCTGTTGGTGTCCTCCCCATCCTTGGCCGGGGTCCCGGCATGGTCCTCTGCCCTTTTTCGCTCCTTCGGGCGAGTAGAGGGTTCCGCCTTCCGTGGTTGTCCCCTGCGCAGGACCTCCAAAACCCCCTGTTGTCCTTCCACCAGCTGATCTGCGCGCTGTGGGTTAGCTTGGCTTGCTAACTTTTTAGCTTTGAACGGGAGAGAGTATAGAAAATAATCTATGACCACTTTCTCGATAGGCGTGATCATCACGGTTCTTCTCACACTCTTCATAACACACGCTTCCCTCTCCATTCTCTGCACCTTTGTGCAGGCCGCTTTTCTTTTATCCCCAAGTACTACCTGGCTTAATGACCCACAGGCTTCCCTTGTTGGGGCAGGAAGTCCATATAAGGCTCGGGGGTGGAGCCAGTGGACTGCAAGATATCTCCCTTCAATAACCACTCCCCTCACCTCTCCCTGCCGTCTGCCACAATATGTATGTCTTCTGTTCATAGCACAGCCAGGTATTATTTGTTTGATGTACTTAAGTGGCAATGTCTGTTTATAGGAGTCCTTCTGCACTTTGACGACCCGGCCCTCCAACTCAGAGAACTCTACTTTATCGACCCACAGTGGCTTTGCAACATCATCTCACAGGTAGACACACACACACACACACACACACACACACACACACACACACACACACACACACTACAGGAGGCTGATGAGGGGAGGGTGGAACACAATAATGGCTGGAATGAAGTAAATGGAATGTTATCATCCACATGGAAACCACATGTTTGATATGTGTGATTCCATTTATTCTGTTCCAACCATTACAATGAGCAGGTCCTCCCCAATTAAGGTGCCACCAGTCGCCTGTGACACACACACACACACACACACACACACACACACACACACACACACACACACACACACACACACACACACACACAATGACCTCATTCAATCACTTCCTCCTCTCTCTCTTTCTCTGTGTAGAAACTGTCTCTGAAAAGCTCTGGGTTCTGGGAGAATCCCAAAGGCGTAGTCCAGCGCTCTATGGTGGAGCGGTTCCTATTTGAGAGTAAGTGTTTCCCCAAGCGCCACCTGACCCAGTACTTTAAACTGCTGGAGAAGTTCCAGATCGCCCTACCTTTCGGAGAGGACCAGCTCCTAGTGCCGAGCAGGTAAGAGGCATACCATTTTGTTGATTCTAGTATTGTTGAGCCAAAATGGCCTACCAGTTTCCTGAATTCTGTATCTACTGAATGGAAACTGTTGGCCATATTGGCTCAAAATTTCTTTGCCAAGCCTAAAACATGCTGATTGTCTTGTCCTTCCCTCACAGTCTCTCCAAACATCGGCCAGTAATTGAGATGCCCCACTGTGAAAATTCTGAGGTCATTGTTCGTCTCTATGAGATGCCCTACTTCCCCATGGGCTACTGGTCGAGACAGATCAACCGCCTACTTGAGGTCTCCTCCTACATGCTCTGTGGCAGAGGTACTAATGCTGACGTTAAAGGGATAATTACTTAGGTTGTTGTCGTTTCATCCAAAGTTCATTAGCTGGAAATTTAGCCACGTCCAGAATCTCCTGTATAGTATTTTTAGAACATGCAGCAAAGCTACTGGAAACCGATTCTATCAGTACTATATACACTGAGTGTACAAAACATTAGGAACAGCTTCCTAATATTGAGTTGCACCCCCTTTTGCCTCAATTCGTCTGGGCTTGGACTCTACAAGTTGTCGAAAGCCTTCCACAGGGATGCTGGCCCATGTTGACTCCAATGCTTCCCACAGTTATGTCAAGTTTGCTGCATGTCCTTTGGGTGGTGGACCATTCTTGATACACACAGGAAACTGTTGGGTGTGAAAAACACTTCCATCTTGTGTCTTGCCCATTCACCCTCTGAAGGGCACACATACACAATCCATGTCTCCTCCCCTACACTGATTGAAGTGGATTTAACAGGTGACATTAATAAGGGATCATGGCTTTCACCTGGATTCACCTGGTCAGTTTATGTCATGGAAATAACTTTTTTGTACACTCAGTGTATATGGCTCTGAGTAGCCCCATTGTTGTTATGTTGGTCCAGAGAGAGAGCTGCGTCCCAACCGTATCTACTGGAGGAGAGGCATCTACCTGAGCTGGTCTCCTGAGGCCTACTGTCTGGTTGAGGCTGCAAATGTAGAGGACAACCCTGCCAGCTTCGTCAAGATCACTGTGCCCTGCTCACGCAAAGGTACTGGAACTGCACCACAGCCTAGAGAATAAGGTATCCATACTGAAATGTAAAAGCTGTCAACACTAGTTTAAGGAAAATAAAAATACATTTATTTAATAATTTGGGTTGTGAGCTGAAAAACGATTAAGAACCCCCGGTTTGATAAACTGCGTATAATATAATATATTGCAATAAAGAGTGAAATAGATCATCAGTTGGAGGTGGTGATGATGATGATGATGGTTGTCAAATTAAATAATATGATTACGATAAGATAAGATATGGAACATTTTATCTTACGAAGTTGCATTTATCAAATCAAATTGTGTTTGTCTCATGCTCCGTAAACAACAGGTGTAGACTAACAGTGAAATGCTTACTTATGGATCCTTTTCCAACAATGCAGAGTTAAAATAGATTGAAATAGTGACACAGGAATAAGTACACAGTGAATAACAATAACGAGTAGAAAATAGCATGGCTATATACAGGGAGTACCAGTACTGAGTCGATGTGCAGGGGTATGTGGTAATTGAGGTAGCTATGTACATATAGGTAGGGGTGAAGTGACTAGGCAACTGGATAGATAATATAAAGTAGCAGCAGCGTGTGTGTGTGTGTGTGTGTGTGTGTGTTTAGAGTCCAGTGTGTGTGCATAGTCCGTGCAAGGGTCAATGCAGGTAGTCCGAGTACCCATTTGAGCTATTTAGCAGTTTTGTTTAGCAGTCTGATGGCTTGGGAGTAGAAGCTGTTCAGGGTCCTGTTGGTTCAAGATGCACTGGTACCGCTTGCCATGCGTTTGCAGAGAGAACATTCTATGGCTTGGGTGGCTGGAGTATTAGAATTTTTGGGGGGCCTTCCGCTGACACTCCCTGGTAAAGAGGTCACTACCCTCTGTAGTACCTTGCGGTCGGTTGCCTTGCAGTTGCTGTATCAAGCGGTGATGCAGCCAGACAAGATGCTATTAATTGAGCAATTGTATAACTTTTTGAGGATCTGAGGGCCCATTCCAAATCTTTTCAGCCTCCTGAGGGGGAAGAGGCGCTGTCGTGCCCTCTTGACAACTGTGTGGGTGGGTGTGTGTGGACCATATTAATTCCTTAATGATGTGGACACAGAGGAACTTGAAGCTCTTGACGCGCTACACTACAACCCCATCGATGTGGATGGGGGTGTGCTCGCCGCTCCGTTTCATGTAGTCCACGATCAGCTCTTTTGTCTTGCTGATGTTGAGGGAGAGGTTGTTGTCCTGGCAACACACTGCCAGGTCTCTGACCTCCTCCCTATAGGCTGCCTCATCGTCGTTGTGTCCTCAGCAAACTTGATGATGGTGTTTGAGTCGTGAGCGGCCACGCAGTCGGGGTTGAACAGGGAATACAGGAGGGGACTAAGCACACACTTTTGAGGGACCCCCGTGTTGATGATCAACATGGCGGATGTGTTGTTGCCTTCCCTCACCGCCTGGGCGAGGTCTGTCAGGAAGTCCAGGATTCAGTTGCAGCGGGAGATGTTCAGTCCCAGGGTCTGGGAGCTTGGTGAAGAGCTTGGAGGGGACAATGGTGTTGAGTGCTGAGCTGTAGTAAATGAACAGCATTCTTACATAGGTATTCCTTTTGTCCAGGTGGGTGAGGACAGTGTAGAGTGCAATAGAGATTGTGTCATCTATGAATCTGTTAGGGCAGTATGCGAATTGGAGTGGGTCCAGGGTGTCTGGAATGATGGTGTTGTGAGCCATGACCAGCCTTTCAAAGCATTTCATGGCTATAGATATGAGTGCCACGGGGCGATAGCCATTTAGGCAGCTTGCCTTGGCGTTCTTGGGCACAAAGACTATGGTGGTCTGCTTGAAACAAGTTTGTATTATAGATCGGTTCAGGGATAGGTTGAAAATGTCAGTGAAGACACCTGCCACCTGGTCAGCACATGCTCTGAGTACACGTCCTGGTATTCTGTCCCCCAGCCTTGTGAATGTTAACCTATTTAAAGGTCTTACATCGGCTATGGAGAGTGAGCTCACACAGTCGTCTGGAACAGCGGGTGCTCTCATGCATGGTTCAGTGTTGCTTGCATCGAACCGAGCAAAGAAGGCCTTTTAGTTCATCTGGTAGGCTCACGTCACTGGGCAGCTCGCGGCTGAGTTTCCCATTGTGATGAGTAATAGTTTGTAAGCGCTGCCACGTCCTTCGAGCATCAGAGCCGGCATAGTAGGATTCGATCTTACTGCTGCGTTGACGCTTTGCCTGTTTGATGGCTTGTCGGAGGTCGTAGCAGGATTTCTTATAAGCGTCCGGATTGGCGTCCTGTTTCTTGAAAGCGGCAGCTCTTTAGCTCAGTACAGAGGTTGTGTGTTACTGGGTGACGTAGTGGTGGTGGTGATGATGATGGTTGTGTTACTCCTCAGGTCGTGTGTTACTGGGTCAGGTAGTGGACCATGTTGACTCTCTCTTGGAGGAGTGGTTCCCTGGTCTCCTCACCACTGATATCCATGGCAACGGAGAGACCCTGCTGAAGAAATGGGCTCTGTACAGCTTCAAGGATGGACAGGAGTGGAGCAAGATACTGCTGGAGGACCTGTTCACTCACATAGATAAAGGTATGTCTTTTAACGCTTGGATTTGACACAATCGATACCTGTATTAGTCATGTTTCTGTAATATCATAATTTAAAGAAATCACAACAATTCGGTAACACTACAAGCAATTGTGGATGTTCTTAAATTCATGGGAGCGATACACGAAGAGCTACTTTAATGTAACAATACCTTTTAAAAGTCTAATGTAGCCATTTTTATCTCAATATCAAATCACCTTACTGTGATTGTTTGCAATTAAAATGGTAAAAAATTAACAAACATAGCTTCTTTAGCAAAGAACGATTTCTCAAGCAATAATTTTGCTAGGACTGTCTGGGAGTGGTCTGAGTGGGGATGAAAAACAGAAAACTAGCTGTTATTGGCAGAGAGGTTTGGAACTCTCTTTCTTATTGGTCTATTAACTAACTATTAACTAATTTACTGTCGGGTGATGTCACCAGGCAGGCCAAAATTCCATCCCACCAAAACAGGCTGAAATTTCAGGCGGTCTTTTCAAACAGTTCTTACACAATTTTTTTTATTTAACTAGGCAAGTTAGTTAAGAACAAATTCTTATTTACAATGACGGCCTACCCCGGCCAAACCCTAACCTGGAAGACGCTGGGCCAATTGTGCGCCGCCCAATGGGACTCCCAATCACGGCCTGATTGTGATACAGCCTGGAATCGAACCAGGGTCTGTAGTGACACCTCTAGCACTGAGATGCAGTGCCTCAGACTGCTGCGCCACTCGGGAGCCCTAAAAGGGCATTATTCAAATGTTCTAAATTTCACAGTATTATATCAACATCATAGTATGACAATATATATTCAACACATGAAAATCACGTTTTTGATCCCACTGGACCTTTAACTTATGCCTGATCTCTCTCCTTTCCACTCTCCCTCCCTCCTGTAGACTGTCTTTTGGTAAACCCGGAGGACCCTCGCTGCACAGTGCCCATCTCTCAGATTGCTCCAGACCTGATCCTCAGTGACCAGCCTGCTGGAATCATCCTTGACAGCGAGGAGCTTGAGATGGACCTTACCAAGGAGAACCTGCTGGGTCAGTTACAATAATAATTTTATTTGTATCGTGTTTTTCATTTACAGGCAAATCACAAAGCTCTTGGAAAGCTCAGAAAGATCAGTGGGACTGTAGTCTCTTTCAACAGCTGCAGTGTCAATGACACAAATGTGTTTATTTTCTGAATGTAGGGGATGGTGGTTTTGGGTCTGTCTATCGAGGCATCTACAAAAATGAAGAGGTGGCAGTGAAGATTTTCAACAAGCATGCCTCTGATCTCTATATACACCGACTACTCCGACAGGTAATCTAATAATCTGCGTCAGGTGTTTTAGTGTCGGGCAGGAATAGCTGGAGAATAGCTCCAGGACCAGGAAGTTTTAGTGATCATTGCTGGTCCCGGAGACATATAGAGGAAAAAACAGGCTTTGGAAAGTATTCAGACCCCTTGACTTTTTCCACATTTTTCCATTACAGCCTTATTCTAAAATGAATTAAATAAAACATATTCCTCAGCAATCTACACACAATACCCCATTATGATAAAGCGAAAACAGGGGCTATGACCCTTTCCTATGAGACTCGAAATTTCCATTGATCATCCTTGAGATGTTTCAACAATTTGATTGCAGTCAATTTGATTGTGGTAAATTCAATTGATTGGACATGATTTGGAAAGGCACACACCTGTCTATATAAAGTCCCACAGTTGACAGTGCATGTCAGAGCAAACACCAAGCCATGAGGTTGAAGGAATTGTCCTTACGTATAGCTCCAAAACAGGATTGTGTCAAGGCACAGATCTGGGGGGGAAGGGTACCAAAAAATGTCTGCAGCATTGAAGGTCCCCAGGAACACAGTGGCCTCCATCATTCTTAAATGGAAAATGTTTGGAACCACCAAGAATCTTCCTAGAGCTGGCCACCCGGCCCAACTGAGCAATTGGGGGAAAACGGCCTTGTTCAGGGAGGTGACCAAGAACCCGATGGTCACTTTGACAAAGCTTTAGAGTTCCTTTGTGGAGATGGGAGAACCTTCCAGAAGGACAACCGTCTCTGCAGCACTCCACCAATCAGGCCTTTATGGTAGAATGGCCAGATGGAAGCCACTACTCAGTAAAAGGCACATGACCGCCCGCTTGGAGTTTGCTAAAAGGCACCTAAAGGACTCTCAGACCATGAGAAACAAGATTCTCTGGTCTGATGAAAGCAAGATAGAACTGTTTGGCCTGAATGCCAAGCGTCACATCTGGAGGAAACCTGGCACCATCCCTATGGTGAAACGTGGTGGCAGCATCATGCTATGGGGACGCTCCAGAGCACTCAGGACCTCAGACTGGGGCGAAGGTTCACCTTCAAACAGGACAACCACCCTAAGCACACAGCCAAGACAACGAAGGAGTGGCTTTAGGAAAAGTCTCTGAATGTCCTTGAGTGGCCCAGCCAGAGCCCGGACTTGAACCCGATCAAACATCTCTGGCGAGACCTGAAAATAGTTGTGCAGCAACGCTCCCATCCAACCTGACGGTGCTTGAGAGGATCTGCAGAGAAGAATGGGAGAAACTCCCCAAATACAGGTGTGCCAAGCTTGTAGCTTCATACCCAAGAAGACTCAAGGCTGTAATCGCTGCCAAAGGTGCTTCAACAAGGTATATAGTAAAGGGTCTGAATATTATTACTATACTATACACAGTATTGTGTGTAGATAAGGGGAAAAAAATATTCAATCTATTTTAGAATAAGGCTGTAACGTAACAAAATGTGGAAAAAGTCAAGGGGTCTGAATACTTTCCGAATGCCCTGTATATGGTCTTGGAGAAGGTACATCAGCTATGAGGTTGGAGTCAATTTGGGAAATAGGAATTTCAGGTTACTTCCTGAATTGACTGATTGGAAATGGACCCGATAAGCAGTTGCTGGCTATCCAGACTCTTTGCTCCAGTTAGAGATAATCCTATCGCTGATGACTTTTAGTACAACACCCCTCATTTTGACGTCACCACAAACCACTTCAATGATGGCAGTCTCAGACTAAAGTATGTAACTAACGACAGAGCAGCGGAATAATTTAATGTGAGATGTCAGGCCAGGTGTGTGTGCGTGTGCATGCGTGACACTGTCTTCAGGCTAGACAAGCAGTACTGTAAGTTGGTTTCTCTTTTCCTTCCGTCTCTTTCCAGGAGTTGGTGGTGTTGGGTCGTCTCCACCACCCCAGCCTGGTGGGGCTGCTGGCAGCCGGGGCGGCCCCTCATCTCCTGGTGATGGAGTTAGCCCCCAGAGGGTCCCTGGACTCTCTGTTCGAACACGAGAACAGCAGCCTCAACCGCAAGCTCCAGCACAGGATTGCTCTGCAGGTGGCCGACGGGCTCAGGTAGGTTAATTTCTCAATAGACACATGCATACATGTATATACACACATTACATACAGGTGTATGCCCACAAGAACGTGCACACGCGTCAGACACGGTGTTCAATGATATTCAATTATTTCCAAGTATGTCTATAGTAAACCCAAACAAACAAATTTGAATTCATGATCTATATTGGGAACTCTCAATTTAGACGCATGGTACATCACTGTCTCTGTGTGCTGCTGCCCCCCCCCCCCCCCCCCTATTCAACCTCACTTTACCTCCCTTCCATATTGCCAGGTATCTCCACTCGTCCATGATCATCTACCGGGACCTGAAGCCTCACAACGTGCTGCTGTTCAACCTGAAAACTGACTCAGAGACCATCGCTAAGATCACAGACTACGGCATCGCTCAGTGCTGCTGCAGCATGGGGGTCAGGAGCTCTGAGGGCACCCCAGGTAGGAACTAACCCTTCAGTGTAGACATTTAGGGAAAATCTCAGCATGTTTCAAATTCCTTTCCTTCATCCCTTTCTATCTGTCTCTGTCCGCCTCTAGCCCCCTGACTCCTCCTCTATTTTACTATCTGTCTCTGTCCCCCTCTAGCCCCCTGACTCCTCCTCTATTTTACTATCTGTCTCTGTCCCCCTCTAGCCCCCTGACTCCTCCTCTATTTTACTATCTGTCTCTGTCCCCCTCTAGCCCCCTGACTCCTCCTCTATTTTACTATCTGTCTCTGTCCCCCTCTAGCCCCCTGACTCCTCCTCTATTTTACTATCTGTCTCTGTCCTCCTCTAGCCCCCTGACTCCTCCTCTATTTTACTATCTGTCTCTGTCCCCCTCTAGCTCCCTGACTCCTCCTCTATTTTACTGTCTGTCTCTGTCCGCCTCTAGCCCCCTGACTCCTCCTCTATTTTACTATCTGTCTCTGTCCCCCTCTAGCTCCCTGACTCCTCCTCTATTTTACTATCTGTCTCTGTCCTCCTCTAGCCCCCTGACTCCTCCTCTATTTTACTATCTGTCTCTGTCCGCCTCTAGCCCCCTGACTCCTCCTCTATTTTACTATCTGTCTCTGTCCCCCTCTAGCTCCCTGACTCCTCCTCTATTTTACTATCTGTCTCTGTCCTCCTCTAGCCCCCTGACTCCTCCTCTATTTTACTATCTGTCTCTGTCCCCCTCTAGCCCCCTGACTCCTCCTCTATTTTACTATCTGTCTCTGTCCTCCTCTAGCCCCCTGACTCCTCCTCTATTTTACTATCTGTCTCTGTCCGCCTCTAGCCCCCTGACTCCTCCTCTATTTTACTATCTGTCTCTGTCCTCCTCTAGCCCCCTGACTCCTCCTCTATTTTACTATCTGTCTCTGTCCCCCTCTAGCTCCCTGACTCCTCCTCTATTTTACTATCTGTCTCTGTCCCCCTCTAGCCCCCTGACTCCTCCTCTATTTTACTATCTGTCTCTGTCCTCCTCTAGCCCCCTGACTCCTCCTCTATTTTACTATCTGTCTCTGTCCTCCTCTAGCCCCCTGACTCCTTCTGTATTTTACTATCTGTCTCTGTCCGCCTCTAGCCCCCTGACTCCTCCTCTATTTTACTATCTGTCTCTGTCCGCCTCTAGCCCCCTGACTCCTCCTCTATTTTACTATCTGTCTCTGTCCTCCTCTAGCCCCCTGACTCCTTCTGTATTTTACTATCTGTCTCTGTCCGCCTCTAGCCCCCTGACTCCTCCTCTATTTTACTATCTGTCTCTGTCCGCCTCTAGCCCCCTGACTCCTCCTCTATTTTACTATCTGTCTCTGTCCGCCTCTAGCCCCCTGACTCCTCTATTTTACTATCTGTCTCTGTCCTCCTCTAGCCCCCTGACTCCTCCTCTATTTTACTATCTGTCTCTGTCCCCCTCTAGCCCCCTATCTCCTCTATTTTACTATCTGTCTCTGTCCTCCTCTAGCCCCCTGACTCCTCCTCTATTTTACTATCTGTCTCTGTCCCCCTCTAGCCCCCTGACTCCTCCTCTATTTTACTATCTGTCTCTGTCCCCCTCTAGCCCCCTGACTCCTCCTCTATTTTACTATCTGTCTCTGTCCCCCTCTAGCCCCCTGACTCCTCCTCTATTTTACTATCTGTCTCTGTCCCCCTCTAGCCCCCTGACTCCTCCTCTATTTTACTATCTGTCTCTGTCCCCCTCTAGCCCCCTGACTCCTCCTCTATTTTACTATCTGTCTCTGTCCTCCTCTAGCCCCCTGACTCCTCCTCTATTTTACTATCTGTCTCTGTCCCCCTCTAGCTCCCTGACTCCTCCTCTATTTTACTGTCTGTCTCTGTCCGCCTCTAGCCCCCTGACTCCTCCTCTATTTTACTATCTGTCTCTGTCCCCCTCTAGCTCCCTGACTCCTCCTCTATTTTACTATCTGTCTCTGTCCTCCTCTAGCCCCCTGACTCCTCCTCTATTTTACTATCTGTCTCTGTCCGCCTCTAGCCCCCTGACTCCTCCTCTATTTTACTATCTGTCTCTGTCCCCCTCTAGCTCCCTGACTCCTCCTCTATTTTACTATCTGTCTCTGTCCTCCTCTAGCCCCCTGACTCCTCCTCTATTTTACTATCTGTCTCTGTCCCCCTCTAGCCCCCTGACTCCTCCTCTATTTTACTATCTGTCTCTGTCCTCCTCTAGCCCCCTGACTCCTCCTCTATTTTACTATCTGTCTCTGTCCGCCTCTAGCCCCCTGACTCCTCCTCTATTTTACTATCTGTCTCTGTCCTCCTCTAGCCCCCTGACTCCTCCTCTATTTTACTATCTGTCTCTGTCCCCCTCTAGCTCCCTGACTCCTCCTCTATTTTACTATCTGTCTCTGTCCCCCTCTAGCCCCCTGACTCCTCCTCTATTTTACTATCTGTCTCTGTCCTCCTCTAGCCCCCTGACTCCTCCTCTATTTTACTATCTGTCTCTGTCCTCCTCTAGCCCCCTGACTCCTTCTGTATTTTACTATCTGTCTCTGTCCGCCTCTAGCCCCCTGACTCCTCCTCTATTTTACTATCTGTCTCTGTCCGCCTCTAGCCCCCTGACTCCTCCTCTATTTTACTATCTGTCTCTGTCCTCCTCTAGCCCCCTGACTCCTTCTGTATTTTACTATCTGTCTCTGTCCGCCTCTAGCCCCCTGACTCCTCCTCTATTTTACTATCTGTCTCTGTCCGCCTCTAGCCCCCTGACTCCTCCTCTATTTTACTATCTGTCTCTGTCCTCCTCTAGCCCCCTGACTCCTCCTCTATTTTACTATCTGTCTCTGTCCCCCTCTAGCCCCCTATCTCCTCTATTTTACTATCTGTCTCTGTCCTCCTCTAGCCCCCTGACTCCTCCTCTATTTTACTATCTGTCTCTGTCCTCCTCTAGCCCCCTGACTCCTCCTCTATTTTACTATCTGTCTCTGTCCCCCTCTAGCCCCCTGACTCCTCCTCTATTTTACTATCTGTCTCTGTCCGCCTCTAGCCCCCTGACTCCTCCTCTATTTTACTATCTGTCTCTGTCCGCCTCTAGCCCCCTGACTCCTCCTCTATTTTACTATCTGTCTCTGTCCTCCTCTAGCCCCCTGACTCCTCCTCTATTTTACTATCTGTCTCTGTCCTCCTCTAGCCCCCTATCTCCTCTATTTTACTATCTGTCTCTGTCCCCCTCTAGCTCCCTGACTCCTCCTCTATTTTACTATCTGTCTCTGTCCCCCTCTAGCCCCCTGACTCCTCCTCTATTTTACTATCTGTCTCTGTCCTCCTCTAGCCCCCTGACTCCTCCTCTATTTTACTATCTGTCTCTGTCCTCCTCTAGCCCCCTGACTCCTTCTGTATTTTACTATCTGTCTCTGTCCGCCTCTAGCCCCCTGACTCCTCCTCTATTTTACTATCTGTCTCTGTCCTCCTCTAGCCCCCTGACTCCTCCTCTATTTTACTATCTGTCTCTGTCCGCCTCTAGCCCCCTATCTCCTCTATTTTACTATCTGTCTCTGTCCTCCTCTAGCCCCCTGACTCCTCCTCTATTTTACTATCTGTCTCTGTCCTCCTCTAGCCCCCTGACTCCTCCTCTATTTTACTATCTGTCTCTGTCCCCCTCTAGCCCCCTGACTCCTTCTGTATTTTACTATCTGTCTCTGTCCTCCTCTAGCCCCCTGACTCCTCCTCTATTTTACTATCTGTCTCTGTCCTCCTCTAGCCCCCTGACTCCTCCTCTATTTTACTATCTGTCTCTGTCCCCCTCTAGCTCCCTGACTCCTCCTCTATTTTACTATCTGTCTCTGTCCTCCTCTAGCCCCCTGACTCCTCCTCTATTTTACTATCTGTCTCTGTCCTCCTCTAGCCCCCTGACTCCTCCTCTATTTTACTATCTGTCTCTGTCCGCCTCTAGCTCCCTGGCTCCTCCTCTATTTTACTATCTGTCTCTGTCCTCCTCTAGCCCCCTATCTCCTCTATTTTACTATCTGTCTCTGTCCGCCTCTAGCCCCCTGACTCCTCCTCTATTTTACTATCTGTCTCTGTCCCCCTCTAGCTCCCTGACTCCTCCTCTATTTTACTATCTGTCTCTGTCCTCCTCTAGCCCCCTGACTCCTCCTCTATTTTACTATCTGTCTCTGTCCCCCTCTAGCTCCCTGACTCCTCCTCTATTTTACTATCTGTCTCTGTCCTCCTCTAGCCCCCTGACTCCTCCTCTATTTTACTATCTGTCTCTGTCCCCCTCTAGCTCCCTGACTCCTCCTCTATTTTACTATCTGTCTCTGTCCTCCTCTAGCCCCCTGACTCCTCCTCTATTTTACTATCTGTCTCTGTCCCCCTCTAGCCCCCTGACTCCTCCTCTATTTTACTATCTGTCTCTGTCCTCCTCTAGCCCCCTGACTCCTCCTCTATTTTACTATCTGTCTCTGTCCGCCTCTAGCCCCCTGACTCCTCCTCTATTTTACTATCTGTCTCTGTCCTCCTCTAGCCCCCTGACTCCTCCTCTATTTTACTATCTGTCTCTGTCCGCCTCTAGCCCCCTGACTCCTCCTCTATTTTACTATCTGTCTCTGTCCGCCTCTAGCCCCCTGACTCCTCCTCTATTTTACTATCTGTCTCTGTCCTCCTCTAGCCCCCTGACTCCTCCTCTATTTTACTATCTGTCTCTGTCCTCCTCTAGCCCCCTATCTCCTCTATTTTACTATCTGTCTCTGTCCCCCTCTAGCTCCCTGACTCCTCCTCTATTTTACTATCTGTCTCTGTCCCCCTCTAGCCCCCTGACTCCTCCTCTATTTTACTATCTGTCTCTGTCCTCCTCTAGCCCCCTGACTCCTCCTCTATTTTACTATCTGTCTCTGTCCTCCTCTAGCCCCCTGACTCCTTCTGTATTTTACTATCTGTCTCTGTCCGCCTCTAGCCCCCTGACTCCTCCTCTATTTTACTATCTGTCTCTGTCCTCCTCTAGCCCCCTGACTCCTCCTCTATTTTACTATCTGTCTCTGTCCGCCTCTAGCCCCCTATCTCCTCTATTTTACTATCTGTCTCTGTCCTCCTCTAGCCCCCTGACTCCTCCTCTATTTTACTATCTGTCTCTGTCCTCCTCTAGCCCCCTGACTCCTCCTCTATTTTACTATCTGTCTCTGTCCCCCTCTAGCCCCCTGACTCCTTCTGTATTTTACTATCTGTCTCTGTCCTCCTCTAGCCCCCTGACTCCTCCTCTATTTTACTATCTGTCTCTGTCCTCCTCTAGCCCCCTGACTCCTCCTCTATTTTACTATCTGTCTCTGTCCCCCTCTAGCTCCCTGACTCCTCCTCTATTTTACTATCTGTCTCTGTCCTCCTCTAGCCCCCTGACTCCTCCTCTATTTTACTATCTGTCTCTGTCCTCCTCTAGCCCCCTGACTCCTCCTCTATTTTACTATCTGTCTCTGTCCGCCTCTAGCTCCCTGACTCCTCCTCTATTTTACTATCTGTCTCTGTCCTCCTCTAGCCCCCTATCTCCTCTATTTTACTATCTGTCTCTGTCCGCCTCTAGCCCCCTGACTCCTCCTCTATTTTACTATCTGTCTCTGTCCCCCTCTAGCTCCCTGACTCCTCCTCTATTTTACTATCTGTCTCTGTCCTCCTCTAGCCCCCTGACTCCTCCTCTATTTTACTATCTGTCTCTGTCCCCCTCTAGCTCCCTGACTCCTCCTCTATTTTACTATCTGTCTCTGTCCTCCTCTAGCCCCCTGACTCCTCCTCTATTTTACTATCTGTCTCTGTCCCCCTCTAGCTCCCTGACTCCTCCTCTATTTTACTATCTGTCTCTGTCCTCCTCTAGCCCCCTGACTCCTCCTCTATTTTACTATCTGTCTCTGTCCCCCTCTAGCCCCCTGACTCCTCCTCTATTTTACTATCTGTCTCTGTCCTCCTCTAGCCCCCTGACTCCTCCTCTATTTTACTATCTGTCTCTGTCCGCCTCTAGCCCCCTGACTCCTCCTCTATTTTACTATCTGTCTCTGTCCTCCTCTAGCCCCCTGACTCCTCCTCTATTTTACTATCTGTCTCTGTCCGCCTCTAGCCCCCTGACTCCTCCTCTATTTTACTATCTGTCTCTGTCCCCCTCTAGCCCCCTGACTCCTCCTCTATTTTACTATCTGTCTCTGTCCGCCTCTAGCCCCCTATCTCCTCTATTTTACTATCTGTCTCTGTCCTCCTCTAGCCCCCTGACTCCTCCTCTATTTTACTATCTGTCTCTGTCCTCCTCTAGCCCCCTATCTCCTCTATTTTACTATCTGTCTCTGTCCCCCTCTAGCCCCCTGACTCCTCCTCTATTTTACTATCTGTCTCTGTCCTCCTCTAGCCCCCTGACTCCTTCTGTATTTTACTATCTGTCTCTGTCCGCCTCTAGCCCCCTGACTCCTCCTCTATTTTACTATCTGTCTCTGTCCGCCTCTAGCCCCCTGACTCCTCCTCTATTTTACTATCTGTCTCTGTCCGCCTCTAGCCCCCTGACTCCTCTATTTTACTATCTGTCTCTGTCCTCCTCTAGCCCCCTGACTCCTCCTCTATTTTACTATCTGTCTCTGTCCCCCTCTAGCCCCCTATCTCCTCTATTTTACTATCTGTCTCTGTCCTCCTCTAGCCCCCTGACTCCTCCTCTATTTTACTATCTGTCTCTGTCCTCCTCTAGCCCCCTGACTCCTCCTCTATTTTACTATCTGTCTCTGTCCCCCTCTAGCCCCCTGACTCCTCCTCTATTTTACTATCTGTCTCTGTCCGCCTCTAGCCCCCTGACTCCTCCTCTATTTTACTATCTGTCTCTGTCCGCCTCTAGCCCCCTGACTCCTCCTCTATTTTACTATCTGTCTCTGTCCTCCTCTAGCCCCCTGACTCCTCCTCTATTTTACTATCTGTCTCTGTCCTCCTCTAGCCCCCTATCTCCTCTATTTTACTATCTGTCTCTGTCCCCCTCTAGCTCCCTGACTCCTCCTCTATTTTACTATCTGTCTCTGTCCCCCTCTAGCCCCCTGACTCCTCCTCTATTTTACTATCTGTCTCTGTCCTCCTCTAGCCCCCTGACTCCTCCTCTATTTTACTATCTGTCTCTGTCCTCCTCTAGCCCCCTGACTCCTTCTGTATTTTACTATCTGTCTCTGTCCGCCTCTAGCCCCCTGACTCCTCCTCTATTTTACTATCTGTCTCTGTCCTCCTCTAGCCCCCTGACTCCTCCTCTATTTTACTATCTGTCTCTGTCCGCCTCTAGCCCCCTATCTCCTCTATTTTACTATCTGTCTCTGTCCTCCTCTAGCCCCCTGACTCCTCCTCTATTTTACTATCTGTCTCTGTCCTCCTCTAGCCCCCTGACTCCTCCTCTATTTTACTATCTGTCTCTGTCCCCCTCTAGCCCCCTGACTCCTTCTGTATTTTACTATCTGTCTCTGTCCTCCTCTAGCCCCCTGACTCCTCCTCTATTTTACTATCTGTCTCTGTCCTCCTCTAGCCCCCTGACTCCTCCTCTATTTTACTATCTGTCTCTGTCCCCCTCTAGCTCCCTGACTCCTCCTCTATTTTACTATCTGTCTCTGTCCTCCTCTAGCCCCCTGACTCCTCCTCTATTTTACTATCTGTCTCTGTCCTCCTCTAGCCCCCTGACTCCTCCTCTATTTTACTATCTGTCTCTGTCCGCCTCTAGCTCCCTGACTCCTCCTCTATTTTACTATCTGTCTCTGTCCTCCTCTAGCCCCCTATCTCCTCTATTTTACTATCTGTCTCTGTCCGCCTCTAGCCCCCTGACTCCTCCTCTATTTTACTATCTGTCTCTGTCCCCCTCTAGCTCCCTGACTCCTCCTCTATTTTACTATCTGTCTCTGTCCTCCTCTAGCCCCCTGACTCCTCCTCTATTTTACTATCTGTCTCTGTCCCCCTCTAGCTCCCTGACTCCTCCTCTATTTTACTATCTGTCTCTGTCCTCCTCTAGCCCCCTGACTCCTCCTCTATTTTACTATCTGTCTCTGTCCCCCTCTAGCCCCCTGACTCCTCCTCTATTTTACTATCTGTCTCTGTCCTCCTCTAGCCCCCTGACTCCTCCTCTATTTTACTATCTGTCTCTGTCCGCCTCTAGCCCCCTGACTCCTCCTCTATTTTACTATCTGTCTCTGTCCTCCTCTAGCCCCCTGACTCCTCCTCTATTTTACTATCTGTCTCTGTCCGCCTCTAGCCCCCTGACTCCTCCTCTATTTTACTATCTGTCTCTGTCCTCCTCTAGCCCCCTGACTCCTCCTCTATTTTACTATCTGTCTCTGTCCTCCTCTAGCCCCCTGACTCCTCCTCTATTTTACTATCTGTCTCTGTCCCCCTCTAGCCCCCTGACTCCTCCTCTATTTTACTATCTGTCTCTGTCCGCCTCTAGCCCCCTATCTCCTCTATTTTACTATCTGTCTCTGTCCTCCTCTAGCCCCCTGACTCCTCCTCTATTTTACTATCTGTCTCTGTCCTCCTCTAGCCCCCTATCTCCTCTATTTTACTATCTGTCTCTGTCCCCCTCTAGCCCCCTGACTCCTCCTCTATTTTACTATCTGTCTCTGTCCGCCTCTAGCCCCCTGACTCCTCCTCTATTTTACTATCTGTCTCTGTCCTCCTCTAGCCCCCTGACTCCTCCTCTATTTTACTATCTGTCTCTGTCCCCCTCTAGCCCCCTGACTCCTCCTCTATTTTACTATCTGTCTCTGTCCGCCTCTAGCCCCCTGACTCCTCCTCTATTTTACTATCTGTCTCTGTCCTCCTCTAGCCCCCTGACTCCTCCTCTATTTTACTATCTGTCTCTGTCCGCCTCTAGCCCCCTATCTCCTCTATTTTACTATCTGTCTCTGTCCTCCTCTAGCCCCCTGACTCCTCCTCTATTTTACTATCTGTCTCTGTCCTCCTCTAGCCCCCTGACTCCTCCTCTATTTTACTATCTGTCTCTGTCCCCCTCTAGCCCCCTGACTCCTTCTGTATTTTACTATCTGTCTCTGTCCTCCTCTAGCCCCCTGACTCCTCCTCTATTTTACTATCTGTCTCTGTCCTCCTCTAGCCCCCTGACTCCTCCTCTATTTTACTATCTGTCTCTGTCCCCCTCTAGCCCCCTGACTCCTCCTCTATTTTACTATCTGTCTCTGTCCGCCTCTAGCCCCCTGACTCCTCCTCTATTTTACTATCTGTCTCTGTCCTCCTCTAGCCCCCTGACTCCTCCTCTATTTTACTATCTGTCTCTGTCCCCCTCTAGCTCCCTGACTCCTCCTCTATTTTACTATCTGTCTCTGTCCTCCTCTAGCCCCCTGACTCCTCCTCTATTTTACTATCTGTCTCTGTCCGCCTCTAGCCCCCTGACTCCTCCTCTATTTTACTATCTGTCTCTGTCCCCCTCTAGCCCCCTGACTCCTCCTCTATTTTACTATCTGTCTCTGTCCTCCTCTAGCCCCCTGACTCCTCCTCTATTTTACTATCTGTCTCTGTCCTCCTCTAGCCCCCTGACTCCTTCTGTATTTTACTATCTGTCTCTGTCCGCCTCTAGCCCCCTGACTCCTCCTCTATTTTACTATCTGTCTCTGTCCTCCTCTAGCCCCCTGACTCCTCCTCTATTTTACTATCTGTCTCTGTCCCCCTCTAGCCCCCTGACTCCTCCTCTATTTTACTATCTGTCTCTGTCCGCCTCTAGCCCCCTGACTCCTCCTCTATTTTACTATCTGTCTCTGTCCTCCTCTAGCCCCCTATCTCCTCTATTTTACTATCTGTCTCTGTCCCCCTCTAGCCCCCTGACTCCTCCTCTATTTTACTATCTGTCTCTGTCCTCCTCTAGCCCCCTATCTCCTCTATTTTACTATCTGTCTCTGTCCTCCTCTAGCCCCCTGACTCCTCCTCTATTTTACTATCTGTCTCTGTCCTCCTCTAGCCCCCTATCTCCTCTATTTTACTATCTGTCTCTGTCCGCCTCTAGCCCCCTGACTCCTCCTCTATTTTACTATCTGTCTCTGTCCTCCTCTAGCCCCCTATCTCCTCTATTTTACTATCTGTCTCTGTCCCCCTCTAGCCCCCTGACTCCTCCTCTATTTTACTATCTGTCTCTGTCCTCCTCTAGCCCCCTATCTCCTCTATTTTACTATCTGTCTCTGTCCTCCTCTAGCCCCCTGACTCCTCCTCTATTTTACTATCTGTCTCTGTCCTCCTCTAGCCCCCTGACTCCTCCTCTATTTTACTATCTGTCTCTGTCCCCCTCTAGCCCCCTGACTCCTCCTCTATTTTACTATCTGTCTCTGTCCGCCTCTAGCCCCCTATCTCCTCTATTTTACTATCTGTCTCTGTCCTCCTCTAGCCCCCTGACTCCTTCTGTATTTTACTATCTGTCTCTGTCCGCCTCTAGCCCCCTGACTCCTCCTCTATTTTACTATCTGTCTCTGTCCTCCTCTAGCCCCCTATCTCCTCTATTTTACTATATGTCTCTGTCCGCCTCTAGCCCCCTGACTCCTTCTGTATTTTACTATCTGTCTCTGTCCTCCTCTAGCCCCCTGACTCCTCCTCTATTTTACTATCTGTCTCTGTCCTCCTCTAGCCCCCTATCTCCTCTATTTTACTATCTGTCTCTGTCCTCCTCTAGCCCCCTGACTCCTCCTCTATTTTACTATCTGTCTCTGTCCCCCTCTAGCCCCCTGACTCCTCCTCTATTTTACTATCTGTCTCTGTCCCCCTCTAGCCCCCTGACTCCTTCTGTATTTTACTATCTGTCTCTGTCCTCCTCTAGCCCCCTGACTCCTCCTCTATTTTACTATCTGTCTCTGTCCCCCTCTAGCCCCCTGACTCCTCCTCTATTTTACTATCTGTCTCTGTCCTCCTCTAGCCCCCTATCTCCTCTATTTTACTATCTGTCTCTGTCCTCCTCTATTTTACTATCTGTCTCTGTCCTCCTTAGCCCCTATCTCCTCTATTTTACTATCTGTCTCTGTCCTCCTCTAGCCCCCTGACTCCTTCTGTATTTTACTATCTGTCTCTGTCCGCCTCTAGCCCCCTGACTCCTCCTCTATTTTACTATCTGTCTCTGTCCTCCTCTAGCCCCCTGACTCCTTCTGTATTTTACTATCTGTCTCTGTCCCCCTCTAGCCCCCTGACTCCTCCTCTATTTTACTATCTGTCTCTGTCCTCCTCTAGCCCTCTGACTCCTCCTCTATTTTACTATCTGTCTCTGTCCTCCTCTAGCCCCCTATCTCCTCTATTTTACTATCTGTCTCTGTCCTCCTCTAGCCCCCTGACTCCTTCTGTATTTTACTATCTGTCTCTGTCCCCCTCTAGCCCCCTGACTCCTCCTCTATTTTACTATCTGTCTCTGTCCCCCTCTAGCCCCCTGACTCCTCCTCTATTTTACTATCTGTCTCTGTCCGCCTCTAGCCCCCTGACTCCTCCTCTATTTTACTGTCTGTCTCTGTCCCCCTCTAGCTCCCTGACTCCTCCTCTATTTTACTATCTGTCTCTGTCTGCCTCTAGCCCCCTGACTCCTCCTCTATTTTACTATCTGTCTCTGTCTGCCTCTAGCTCCCTGACTCCTCCTCTATTTTACTATCTGTCTCTGTCCTCCTCTAGCCCCCTGACTCCTCCTCTATTTTACTATCTGTCTCTGTCCCCCTCTAGCCCCCTGACTCCTCCTCTATTTTACTATCTGTCTCTGTCCCCCTCTAGCCCCCTATCTCCTCTATTTTACTATCTGTCTCTGTCCTCCTCTAGCCCCCTGACTCCTCCTCTATTTTACTATCTGTCTCTGTCCCCCTCTAGCCCCCTGACTCCTCCTCTATTTTACTATCTGTCTCTGTCCCCCTCTAGCCCCCTATCTCCTCTATTTTACTATCTGTCTCTGTCCTCCTCTAGCCCCCTGACTCCTCCTCTATTTTACTATCTGTCTCTGTCCCCCTCTAGCCCCCTGACTCCTCCTCTATTTTACTATCTGTCTCTGTCCGCCTCTAGCCCCCTATCTCCTCTATTTTACTATCTGTCTCTGTCCTCCTCTAGCCCCCTGACTCCTTCTGTATTTTACTATCTGTCTCTGTCCGCCTCTAGCCCCCTGACTCCTCCTCTATTTTACTATCTGTCTCTGTCCTCCTCTAGCCCCCTGACTCCTCCTCTATTTTACTATCTGTCTCTGTCCTCCTCTAGCCCCCTATCTCCTCCTCTATTTTACTATCTGTCTCTGTCCTCCTCTAGCCCCCTGACTCCTCCTCTATTTTACTATCTGTCTCTGTCCCCCTCTAGCCCCCTGACTCCTCCTCTATTTTACTATCTGTCTCTGTCCTCCTCTAGCCCCCTGACTCCTCCTCTATTTTACTATCTGTCTCTGTCCGCCTCTAGCCCCCTATCTCCTCTATTTTACTATCTGTCTCTGTCCTCCTCTAGCCCCCTGACTCCTTCTGTATTTTACTATCTGTCTCTGTCCTCCTCTAGCCCCCTGACTCCTTCTGTATTTTACTATCTGTCTCTGTCCCCCTCTAGCCCCCTGACTCCTCCTCTATTTTACTATCTGTCTCTGTCCGCCTCTAGCCCCCTATCTCCTCTATTTTACTATATGTCTTTACTATATGCTCTCTCTTTCTCCCTCCCTCTCCCCTCACCATTTTTCTCTTCACCCATCCAGGTTTCCGGGCGCCAGAGGTTGCCCGGGGCAATGTGATCTACAACCAGCAGGCGGACGTGTTCTCGTTCGGCCTGCTGCTATACGACCTGCTGACTTGTGGTGAGCGCATCTCAGATGGCATGAAGTTCCCCAGCGAGTTTGACGAGATCGCTGTGCAGGGCAAGCTGCCAGACCCAGTGAAGCACCACGGCTGCTCCCCCTGGCCAGGCTTCCAAGGCCTCATGAAGGACTGTATGAGGGAGAATCCCCAGGACAGACCCACCTCCACACAGGTAACCGTTCTACTGTTACTAGTACCTGTCTCCGCCTGGGTGTGTGTAAAGTGTAGATGTTTCACTGACTGTCTGACGGTTTTGAACTGACTATGTAAAGGTGTGATTAAACTGACTCCTTGCATTTGTGTAGGTGTTTGACTAACTGTGACTATATTTGCCTGTGTGTGTACTGTAGGTGTTTGAGAGGCTGAACTCTGGGGAGATGCTGTGTCTGATGAGGGAGCTGGTGGTCAGCAGAGCTGCCAATGCTGAGTGTTTCACGGCGGGCTGCAGCAGCGCCAGCAACGGCCCCAGTTCTAACCCAAGGGCCTGGGTGGGAGGGGGCAGCAGCACACAGAGACTGGGCTGTGTCGCGTCTGTCGACCTGGAGACTGAGAAGGTCACAACACAGGTATTCATAGAGGATCTCTCAACGCAGGCACTCACATTGTAGGGATTTGCAAAGTACTTGTTTACAACACAATACCAGCTCTAACAATAAATGTATTACTGCAGCTAGATAATTAAAGCTCAGGTATTAAAACAATAGCATAGGTCCTCACAATACAGGTCTATTTGACATTACTCATTCAAGGGTTTTTCCAAATGTTTTACTATTTTCTACATTGTAGAATACCAGTGAAGACATCAAAACAATGATATACCATATGGAATCATGTAGGAACCAAAAAAGTCTTAAACTGATCAAAATCTATTTTATATTTAAGATTCTTCACATTGCCACCCTTTGCCTTGATGACAGCTTTGCACACTCTTGGCATTCTCTCAACCAGTTTCATGAGGTAGTTACCTGGAATGCATTTCAATTAACAGGTGTGCCTTGTTAAAAGTTAATTTGTGAAATTTCTTTCCTTCAGAATGCGTTTGAGCCAATGAGTTGTGTTGTGACAAGGTAGGGGTGGTATACAGAAGATAGCCCTATTTGGTAAAATACCAAGTCCATATTATGGCAAGAACAGCTCAAATAAGCAAAGAGGAACGACAGTCCATCATTACTTTAAGACATGAAGGTCAGTCAATATGGAACATTTCAAGAACATTGAAAGTTCCTTCATGTGCAGTCGCAAAAACAATCAAGCGCTATGATGAAACTGGCTCTAATGAGGACCGCCAGAGTAAAGGAAGACCCGCCACAGGAAAGGAAGACCCGCCACAGGAAAGGAAGACCCGCCACAGGAAAGGAAGACCCGCCACAGGAAAGGAAGACCCGTCACAGGAAAGAAAGATCCTAAGCTCATTAGAATTAACAGCCTCAGAAATTGCAGCCCAAATAAATGCTTCACAGAGTTCAAGTAACAGACACATCTCAACATCAGCTGTTCAGAGGAGACTGTGTGAATCAGGCCTTCATGGTTGAATTGCTGCAAAGAAACCACTACTAAAGGACACCAATAAGAAGGAAATAGTTTCTTGGGCCAAGAAACACGAGCAATTGACATTAGACCGGTGGAAATTTGTCCTTTGTTCTGATGAGTCCAAATTTGAGATTTTTGCTTCCAACCCCCGTGTTATTGTAAGACGCAGAGTAGGTGAATGGATTATCACCGCTTGTGTGGTTCCCACCGTGAAGCATGGAGGAGGAGGTGTGATGGTGGGGGGGTGCTTTGTTGGTGACACTGTCTGTGATTTATTTAGAATTCAAGGCACACTTAATCAGCATGGCTGCAACAGCATTCTACAGCGATATAACATCCCATCTGGTTTGCGCTTAGTGGGACTATCATTTGTTTTTCAACAAGACAATGACTCAACACACCTCCAGGCTGTGTAAGGGCTATTTGACCAAGAAGGAGAGTGATGGAGTGAGATTGAGATGGTTTGGGATGAGTTGGACCACAGAATGAAGAAAAAGCAGCCAACAAGTGCTCAGCATATGTGGGAACTCCTTCAAGACTGTTGGAAAATCATTCTAGGTGAAGCTGGTTGAAAGAATGCCAAGAGTGTGCAAAACATCAAGGCAAAGGGTGGCTACTTTGAAGAATCTAAAATATATATATATTTTATTTCATTTAACACTTTTTTGATTCCACATGTATTATTTCATAGTTTTGATGTCTTCACTATTATTCTACAATGTAGAAAATAGTAAAAATGTAAGAAAAACCCTTGAATGAGTAGGTGTGTCCAAACTTTTGACTGGTACTGTAAGTCCTCATAATACAGGTCTCTTTGACATAGTCCTCACAATACACAAACACAGACTAATCTGTGTTTAAAATTCCCATATTCCTCAATGCTAATGTCTTTCTTCTCCCTGCAGGTGATTGACACGAGTCCTGTCTTATGCCTGGTGACCGTCCAAGTCCCAGACGAAGCCTGTGATTGGCTGGTGGCTGGTACACAATCAGGGGCACTGGTCGTCATCAGCACTCAGAACCTGTCCAACTGGCACAACCTGCAGAGTGTCACCGACGCTGTGACATCACTGTTCTTCCACACCCACCCTCAGCGCAGGTAAGAGAGTGTCAGACTAGATGCTAAGCTATGGCTATATCAGAGTTCTGCACTAACATGATTTGGTCACACCAAATTTGTTTATAAAAAAATATATATGTATATAATTGATAATGACCTGACCTGTGTCCCATAATGTGCCTGCATTCCATACAGAACCAGGCTAATAATGACTAGCCATCTTTTACATTAGCATGCCCTTGTGTTCTTACATTGATTTAGGTGTATTTACTGTAACAGCAAAGGAAAGAGACTGTTCAAATAAAGTGCTAAATGTTTTTATTGCAGATTTTAATTAAAGGGCTATGTGTTAGTTTTTGAGAAATCCTCTAGAGGGCAGAACTTTTTACAATTATGCCAAGGCAACAAACAATAAAGTTAGTGGGGAGATGGACTGATTTCCTTACATTTCTTCAGGTTTTCGCTCTCAAGATCACACTTTTTTTTAACAGAAAAACAAGTAAATTGGATGTTCTAAGTCCATAACAATGCTTAAACCACATCGGGACAACCATTTTTAAGGTCTGGGGAAAATCTGAGAAATGTAGATTTTGTATTTTTTTCCCCCTTTAATTCAGGTGTGCACCAAGTCAGCCAGTTGATGGCTGTATTGGTCCGCTAAAACAGCAATAGTAAAGGCCCAGTGCACTGCTTTTGTGAAATATTTATTTATTTAGAGATTTTTCAGGGGTGCCACAGCACTCTCAGCACCCCTACTTCCCCCTGCTGTGCACATGTGATGGAGTTTTGAAAACAAATGGCCACTGGATTGATGCAAATAATCATGATTGTGCCAGGTAGGCATAGGCTACTTTGTAGTTAGCTTTTAAATGCCTTTCCATCCTCCCGAAAACGGTTAGGCTAACATTAGCATCGCTAACAGCTACACAAAGTGGTAGACATATAGACCCTATGCACACCGCACAGAGCAGGGCTCGGCATTCAGGTAAGTTTGCCAGTGACAAACAATTATAATTTTCAAGAACTTACATTTTATATTTAATTGTTGTAATAGCTTATAGAAAAAAAACACTCCACAAAATCTCTGCAAAAAAGTATGCATTACCACTAAGAATAGTGCATATTTTAATAGGCCTGCCTACCCAATGGCTTTGACATTCACATTATTTTTACGTTATAAAATATGTCCAAATAATGTGGGCATTGCTCCCGACACAAACACACTAATGAATTCTGTCCATAGCTAGTCAGTCTCGCCATTTGAGATGTTGAGTTATTGAGGGGTTACTGTATCCCGTTTTAAAGCGAGAACCGGGTTCCCTTTGTAATGGAACACTTTGTATGGAGTCTTGCTCATAATAAGCGCAACAATCGCAACAGACTAGCGCAACACCCTTCAATTGAAACGGCAGGAAACAAACGAAAGAGCCTACATCTCTCATAAAAACTGATCAGAATTGAAATGACAGAATTATTATATTGGAGCAGTGGAATTTATAAATTGGCATCCATAACTTCAGTGACTTTTCAAGGATCAACGAGGTAATGTCAGATTTTCAAGGTAGGCTATTCCATGTTGACTGAATTGTGCATCGCAAATATTGAGTCAAGACTTTGACCTTTTTAAATACCTGGTTTCAGTGGAGGCTGCTGAGGGGAGGACGGCTCATACTAATGGCTGGAATGTAGTCGGTGGAATGATATCAACCACATTGAAACCATATGTTTGATACCATTCCAATGACTCCATTCCAGCCATTATTATGAGACGTCCTCCCCTTAGCAGCCTCCGCTGCCTGATTTGCCCATTCTTGACTTAGCATTTACTGGTAGATGCCATAACTTGGAACATCCTTTCTACCGCTGTGGGTCTTCACTCCACGCAACAACCAGTTGTTTGAGAGCTGCACGCGCTCTCTGCCCGACAGATTATCTGTAGGCTATACTGTATGTGTACAATGCACGTGTGATAAATAATCGCCATAACGAACAAACCGCTTCGGTAATCGATCTGTTTTTTTTTATCAATTACGTGGCCTACACTAAAGATAGCATTATTACTATGTTTTTTTCACTGGCCCAAGAGGGCGACTGACGGGATAATCTTCTCTTCTGAAAGTTGTTTTAATTTTGGTCAATTGCACATTACTTTTGAATAAATCATAATAAAATATAAATAATAATAAAATTAAAAAAGCATGACCAGGTAAAACATTTTCACTGGCAACCTTGTGACCAATAAATCTGTGTCTCAGTTTTGGTCGCGGTATCGAACCCTATGCTATGCTATGACTATGACTATGCTACTGCTATGCTATGCTAGTTCCAAATAGCTGTACATGGAAAAGTACATCTGGTGAAGGTAGAATATACAATATTTAATGTGTATTTACAGTGATGTTAACAGTATGTTACCAAGTAAAGTACTGACACTGATTTTTTGGGATTTAATTTCAGTCAAAGAAAGAATTACTTGTTAGTTGGGACAGCAAATGGAATTCTGACGGTTTATGAGGACTCTGCGCTCCAGGTGGAGAATGGCCAGCCAGTCAAGACGTTGCACATCGGGAACGTCAACACCCCAGTGATGTGTCTGGGCCAATCAGGTCACTCCCTGGACAGGACCACGGTGTGGGCCGGCTGTGGGAGCAGAATCCTTTCCTTCACCGCCGACTATGGCGTCTGTAAGACCATTGACACTAAACCCAACAGCCTCTTCCAGTGAGTGTCACCTTCAGAGATGTAGCCTTATATTTTGGCGGCCTGCAGGGCTGTTGATTTGTTTTCTAAGTGTGAAGTGAGTTGCTCTGTGTGTGTGTTCTCCTCAGGCAGCATCATGCGGTGAGCAGTGAGCCGTGTGTGTCTCGTATGGTAGTGGAGAAGCATGTGTACCTCAGCAAGGCTGGAGGGCAGAGCGTGGAGGTGTGGAATAAGAAGAGTGAGCGGATGATTGACAGCATTGACTGTTCCCAACTACTCAGGTCAGCTCCGCTCTGACACCACACACACGTGAGGACAATCCTATGTGAACTGCTGTAAAAAAAGAGAAAGTCTGTTCCTTAAACCAGTGGTTCTCAAAAATGTTTCACCCCGCCTACCCCTGACACGCCCCACAGTTTGGGAACCACCGCCTGAACCCACTCTGTGTTCTTGGCCCATAGACACAACTCCAGCCGGCGACCCAGAAAGGCTAATTCAGAGTTTGAATTTGGAGCGGATAGTCCAACCTGGGCGAACATCAAGTCCCTCCTGGTGCAGCAAACCACCCTGTGGATCGGCACCCGGGGAGGCCACCTCCTCCTGGTAGAGCTGGCTAACCTCCAGCTGCTGCAGGTCATCAGCCCCCACTGCCAGTCCATACGCAGCATGGCCTCTGTTTTTATAGGTAACGACTGTCTGTCTATCTGTATGGCTGTTTATGTTTCTCATTGGGGGGCCTCGAGCAGATATATATATAGATATAGATAGATATTTTTTAATATGCCAAGATAATTTTTTTATATGCCAAGCTCATGAGGCCCCTTGATGATGTGAGGCCTGAGGCAATTGCCTTTTCTGCCTAATGGTAAGTCTGCCACTGTTCAAATACACAGCCCAAAACAAGTATTTTAATGGTTATTTGTAAAGCTAATAGTCAACGCAGTTGTATTTAAGAGTATTTTCAAATACCTGGGAAAAGTGCATGTGAGTATATTTCTAAATACATTAAAATGTTCAACTACTCTTTGTTTCAAATAAAACATCTGAATACGTACTTCGAATGTATGTGAAAGTAATTGAGATATTTGAAATAGTATTTGAACCTAGGTCTGCTTCCTGTTTGCACAGTGGTGAAAGTTTCACGAACTCGTGTATTATTTTCATATCATAGAAACACTAAACCGTAAGAATGTGGTCCTGGTTTTGGGAAGAAGACTGTCCCAAGATAAGAATCAGTATGGTAAGAAACAATGACAAAGACCTAACAACTACACAGAATCTACGAAGAAAACCTAAATGAGATATTGAGAGTACAATCTGTGTGTGTGTCTGTGTTTTGTTTGTGCTCCCAGACGAGGAGTCTGTACTGATGGTGTGGAACAGTTCTCTACCTCTGGAGGTCAAGGACCTCAACAAACACTGTGAGATGAGAGAGGAGATCACAGCCAAGATGAGAGAGCAGCAAAACGACTGAGTCACTGACTGAGCCCACAGCTTGGTACGTACCTGTACTACACTACACACTCCATTAATACTACCCATGCACATCAATAGTAAAAACCATAACACCTGTACTACACTGCACGCTCCATTAATACTACCCATACACATCAATAGTAAAAACCATAACACCTGTACTACACTGCACGCTCCATTAATACTACCTATACACATCAATAGTAAAAACCATAACACCTGTACTACACTGGCCATGTATATTACCCTTACCAATAATCAAGTCAATAGTAAAACCATGGCAAAAAGACAATTTCAGTAGTTACCAATTACTGCTATATTTACTTTTCATTGTTCACAGAATACACATGGAAAAGGGATTTCTCTGAAGATTCAGTGGAGTAGTGTGTCTTCTGCACACATACAGTACCAGTACACACATACAGTACCAGTACACACATACAGTACCAGTACAGGGGGAGACGTTACCTCACTGAAATCACAGAGATAAAACTATCTCAATAACTGACATTGTCTGACAGCCATACTTCTCAGGGCACTTCGGACCGTGTCAAAGACCATGAAGAGACCACACGAGTGCACTTGATTTAGGTTACATTGTTTAAGTGCACTTTAACGTTTCCCTTCTCTAGTCCAAACTCAAAAGCTGTCTGGATATCTGCATGCTCTAGTTAAGTGCACACTTTCATAATCATCCCAAACTATTGCAAGCACTGACCAGGGGTTGACTGTATACTACAATACCTAAAAGTAAGTAAAATGCCTTTGAATAAAGAATATTTTAATCTTAGACAGTTTAGTATTTTGAATTGAAACGCTCCTGCCAAATGTTATTAGAAATTGTTTGTATGACTGCAAAAACTCTAAAAGGGATGCTTTATTTGTGTTGTTTTCATTATAAATGTGTTGTTTACCTGTTATCACCATTATGAAACTGAAGACAACTGGAAAAAAAGTCCAAGGAAATAAATTCTCACTTCTCAAGGGCCATATTTGATTATGTATTCAATACATGCATTTGTTTACCAAATGACCCCATTCCTTGTCTTTTGTCAAGATGCGAGATTTTAAGTCATGTTATGACTGTTGTACTTGTAATGTATGATGTTGCATCTCAGTAAATTCTGTTTGACTTTTAAACAATGTTTGTATTTTGTAAATATTTGATATATTGCCTGCCTCCCCGTCCTTAGATTGTCATCTGACAATATGAAGATGTTTGTCGTGCACACTAGAGGGCAGTGCAACACCGTTAAATAGGCCACATATTGATGTATCCTTCACCATGAGTCTCAGTGAATCACATCAAACTAAAGACACAGTTTACATTTCCCTGACAGACCAACAGTGAGAACTACACAGACATTGGTGCCCGGTATGGACCAAGTTTGATCTTTAATCTCAACAGGGGGAAAAAATACATTGCGTTATGAAGCCATTTCATGGAGGAAAAAAATATTTACAAGTTTATCAAGAGGGGTCAAACCTTTACATAGATTGACAACACATAAGTAAACAAAAAATGGAACCAGCTTTAAGGATTTTAAGCACTTCTTACCAAAAAACAAGTTGTTCTGATATCCAAACTATTCAGATAGGCTAAATATATTTATAATATTTATAATATTTATATTTACAGAATACCTTAAATATACAACGTCCACCATGTATTCTATAAACAAATATCATAAGTTATTTAGGCACATTTTTGGGGGGGGGTTTGGTTGGGGGGGTTCAGTTTCAATGCCATCCTTTTGCTCTTTGCACTATATTGTACTTACACTAAAGAAATGTGGGTCACCCAAAGAGGCTGCGCTGCTATTAATCTCAGAACTCTGGGTCAGAGGTGAGGTCACAATGTACACAGCCATTCTACAGCAGGACCAGGGGGGACAACACTCAACTCGCATCTTCCAGAGACAGACAAAACGCCCAGTCCCAAATCTATCCCTCACAGGGTGGGGTCAATTCCATTTCAATTTGGTGATTCAGGAAGTAAACTGAAAAATTCACATGGCTTCCTCTATGAGAACATTTTTAATTTCACAGTTGACTTTCTGAATTGACTGAATTGATATGGAATTAACCACAAACCTGATCTTCACTTGTCCCTAGGCTAAGTCCCTTGTTGAGCAACTATAGCAGGCTTGGTGGAGTGTCCACCTTATTGCTTACACCAATACTGTACTGTCTTGTCAACTAAGAGCTTCAGGACGGGGCTGAGGGGTTCCATTTGGGACTGAGCCAAGGAAGGACTGGGTGGGGAAGACAAAAGGAGATAGTATGTACAGTATACATTGTGCACACCTTTTTAATAGTTTTTACAGCAAAACGGGAAAAGGACAACATGAAGGGGTGCAAAGAATATACAGTAAAAATATAAGAGTAAAAATATGCAGATGACGATTCCCACGACTAAACGCACGCAAAAGAGGGATTGGTTGGCCAGCCAGTAGGGCGGAGTACCAGAAACACCACGCTATAAGTCTGACTCGGGCATGTCCGGCATGTCGGCCATCAAGTAACCAATACCATAGCGGCCGTTGGGGGTGGAATCGGGAACCCCTCCGTTCTGCTTGCGGTAGATGCTGTTGCCGGGCATGGGCGAGGGTGACTTGGCATGGATGAGGCTGGCGTCATCCTCCTCCTCGGGCCTGGCTATCTCCTGGATGATGCAGCCCTTCTTGTATGAGATGGTGGAGACGACGCCGGCGTTCTCGTCGATGATGTTGAAGTAGCGGAGGAAGAACACCACGGGCACGGGCATGATGGCCATTACCACCAGGGAGATGCAGACCGCCAGGCCCCACGGAGGGTAGCTCAGGGATTTCTCACTGGCCTGGAGGGGGAGACCGACGGAGGTTAGAGGTTACTACTACTACTACTACTACTGTTGACTATTGTACCTCATAGACCTCTCACTGGCCTGGAGGGGGAGACCGACGGAGGTTAGAGGTTACTACTACTACTACTACTGTTGACTATTGTAGCTCATAGACCTCTCACTGGCCTGGAGGGGAGGAAGGTTTATCAAGGTTCTGACTAGACGGAGTACAACTACGACCGGAATGTTACAACCGGTCACCAAGGATACCAGACAGGTAAACACATTGACACTGATACTGACACTAAAACCACGGGACAGCAAGTTGAGCTCGTGATAATAGTGTGAAGTCCTCTTGTCTTGTCAGTAAGTCTAAGGGCTCTATTCAATCCGTATCGTGTTAAGCTCAGCCTACAGCGTGATTGAAATTTAAAGGCACTGTTTCCGCATATGTCGGCTCAATAGGAAATTGCCTTTACATTTCTGTCGTGCTTCAGCCCATAGTCCTCTCCTCCATCTGTGCTGATCTTGATAATCCAACAGTGGAGTATTTATGACGCTAACATGGCAAAGTGCATATCGAGTGTTCCTATTGGTGAAGCTAACATGGCAAAGCGCATATCAAGTGTTCCTATTGGT
Organism: Salvelinus namaycush; assembly: GCF_016432855.1. NCBI lineage: Eukaryota > Metazoa > Chordata > Actinopteri > Salmoniformes > Salmonidae > Salvelinus > Salvelinus namaycush. The sequence continues at coordinate 37,965,574 of NC_052327.1, forward strand.
GAAGATAACATGTCAATGTACATATTGAGTGTTCCTATTGGTGAAGATAACATGGCAAAGTGCATATCGAGTGTTCCTTTTGGTGAAGCTAACATGGCAAAGTGCATATCGAGTGTTCCTATTGGTGAAGCTAACATGTCAATGTACATATTGAGTGTTCCTATTGGTGAAGCTAACATGGCAAAGTGCATATCGAGTGTTCCTATTGGTGAAGCTAACATGGCAAAGTGCATATCGAGTGTTCCAATTGGTGAAGCTAACATGGCAAAGCGCATATCGAGTGTTCCTATTGGTGAAGATAACATGGCAAAGCGCATATCGAGTGACTGCTCCAGGTATATTACAATCGATGTGGATAAAGGAGACAAGAAGATATATGCCAGGTAGGAGTGGAGAAAAATCTTGCACATCCCATCGACTGAAACAATAGTCCATTAAACTGAACTACTGTGTTTTGGCCTTATCCAGTTGCACCAAAGAGAGACCAGTCGAGAGGCGACTCACCAGGTCCTTGATCCAGGCGCTGTAGCTGGGTGGGGTTATTCCCAGCTGGATCACACTGGAGCCCAGCAGCAGGATGAGCAGCAGGGGGGTCACGTACTTCCACATGTAGTAGTAGAACCGGAACGGAGTGAAGCCCAGCATGTCCTTCAGATCCTCAAAGAACCTGGGGAGGAGGAGAGACGGAGACGGGATACCACCACAGGAGGTGAAAAAACATAATGGTACTCATTTTAGACTGTGTTGACTTTGGCAATTATGTTCAACAGGTGATAGGAGATAAAAGTACAGTTTAGTGGTATTATTTCACAATTACTTTTCATGTTCAACTCATTCTGAATACTGAGTCAAATACTGTTTTTTCCATTGTATTTGGATGGACAGCTTTGGATTTTGAATTAAAGTGGAAAAAAACACAGATTACTGCCATTCTGTGTATGATTTGATATGTACTGTACATACTTGTCAGTCCCATAGACCCAAGCAACAGCCACATTCTCCAGGATGACCACTATGAGCAGAGGCAGTGTGGCAGAGTAGTCATCGAACATAGCCACCCAGTAGTTCCCAGAGCGCTGGACGAACAGCAGGCCGATGAAGAAGGCCAGCAGACAGACGCCCACTGTTACAGGAGGGAGACAACATGGACGTTATTGAAACGGTGCAAGGGGGAGAAATGCCATCCTTGTTAACAGAATTCATGCACAATATTTGTCAACATGTTGCTGCACTAAGTGTATCAATTCTAAAACATTCTCTTTGGTGCCAGACATCTGCTCTGCATTAGAGGTAGTATTATGACATCATTATTAAGCCAGAGCAAAGAGCAAAGAGACATAACACATACACCTGGGTAATACTATTGACCTGTTACTATGGCAAACACACATCAAGAGTTCAGCTGAGGATACATTTTGGGAAAGGTCTACCTCCACAAACTGACACATAGACTCTTTCCCTTTTGTTTTTCCTCAATTCTTTGAATCTTTTCTCCTCTGAAGAAAAAGGTCAGAGAGGGACCTTGGACCTTCTCAAATAAGATTGAGAAGGAGACGAGGAGATACGAGGAATCACCCAAAGTTGAAATGAGAAATAATTACCCATCTATTCCTTCATCCCCTCTCTCTGACTGACCTGTGAGGAACTCCTTGCGGACTTTGAAGGTGTCCACCAGGGGTGTGATTATGCCTTCGATGGTTCCGAACATGCTGCCCAGGCCCAGGTTAACCAGCATCAGGAAGAACATGACGGACCAGAAGGGAGACGCAGGGAAGTGGGTCATGGCCTCTGTAAAGGCGATGAAGGCCAGGCCTGTACCCTGCACTGCCTGAGGAGGACGAGGAGCAGGAGGATGGGGAGCAGGAGGAGGAAGATGAGATTTACGTCAGTAATATCCACTTCTAGTAAGACTTTTGTCCCCAAGGAGTCACATGATTGTTAACTTGAGCCATGTTGTAGATCTACAGGGCCTCTGTGTCTGACGCTGTGCTTTCCTGTTAAGTCAATACCGTATCAATTATTCACACTGAGTTGGAACACACAAGTAACAGCAAGGGAACATAAATGCACTAAAGTAGCAGTCTACCAAACGGTGTTGAATGGAAGGGGAAGCAACTTAAACCAAGCGGTTTCCTGGAAGTCTCAAAGTGTGTAGACAAGATCTAGAGATAGGTCTAACACAGTCTGTAGGAAACCGCATTCAGTAACACTTTACTGTTATGACAAAGAATGTTCATTGGATAGGCGTAGCTAATCCTGGTTTGAGACGTGACAGTGTAAAGTCAGTTGTCGTGATGACACCATGTGTGACACCAGTTTTCATGACTGTTTTGTGTTTTCTTCAAGTAGAATGCTACCTAAGTGATTATGATCATAAAAGATACAAAAGGAAATGATATCACCGTTATACAGTCTATGAGCCCCGTTACCCATTGTCTTACGTCGGATGTTGCGACGGCCGTCTGCACTGACCAACACATAGAATGATGTACTGTAGCTGTCGGAAGACAATGGCCCCTCACCTTGTTGAGCTCTTCCTCGATGCTGCAGGAGCCCAGGCCCAGAAGCTGGTAATCCTTTTCCGTCACCCCTCTGATGATCTCAGTCATCTGTTGGTAGTCCTCAGCGCTCACAGTGGCGCTGAAGTTGATGTGGTGGGGGATCAGATCACGGCTGATCTCGTTCCCCAGCAAACCCACTATCTTCTTAGTGTTGCTGAGAGATAGAAAATGAAATAAGACCAGATCAAAATGGATACTCTATCACAGACTTTGCTCATGTATTCTAGGCCTTATTGCTAATATCTTAAAGACCAGGAATGGGTAACTTTGATGGGGGTGGGGGCCACAATAAATCTGAAATTATCATGAGAGGCCGCAGTGGCTCGCGGGTCTGCATACCCACATCCATACCCACACATGCAGTCAGAGCTGACCCTAGCCTTTTGAGGGCCCTAAGTGACATTTTGTTGGTGGGCTTCCCCCACCTTGCGAGCAAAATATTTTTGTGTCCCCTCTCTTGACAGCAGAGACCCATTTTTGCAATTGTATAACTCACTTCAAGCAATTCTACTCATTTTGCCATGTGGTGGAGAGAAATGTTTGCTGTTTTTAATATGATATCTGAGTGAGAGTGACTAACAAAATCAATGGGGGCCCCCTGTCGGTAATTCGGCCACGATTACTACAAGTTTAGATAGCTGGCTAGACTAACTTACAAATCTAAAACATTTTATCTTACATGGGCTAATTGAGTGACTGTCAGTGACTAACATAACAAGAGATACATTGCTCATGCACAACCACATTTTGAAATTGCACCTTGTATATTGTACTATTCTAACTCTCAACAGCAACTTGAGACCACAACTGAGTTCCTAAATTGATCCGCTGGTCTACAAATGGGGAGCCGCCCTCCCAAACTTCATGTCAGCATCAAAAAGGCAGATTACCTTTGAGGCACAATGTTTTCCCTTCCCCCCTTTTCTGTAAAGTGTGTTCACATATTCAGTATAATAAATACATTTGAATTGATTAATTGACGACAGCTTAATTGCGTATCCATACTTACAGCGCAACACACTTGCCGTTCATAATGTTGGCCTTGAAGCCGAGCACGGCAAACACCACCAGGGTGGCCAGCACAGAGGTGAAGAAGTTGATGAAGGAGACCAGCACTGCGTCAAAGTGGCAGTTGTTGTCCCGCTTGTTGTAGCTGGAGAAGGCTATGACGCCTCCGAAGCCCAGGCCCAGGGCGAAGAAGACCTGTGTGGCCGCCTCACGCCACACCTTGGCCTCCAGCATGATCTCCAACTGGAAGGAAATAAAGAATGGACATTTTAGGTGAGGTGCTGACCAAAAGAAAGATCAACTAGAGTTGCGGACTCATCTCTCCTTGCTGTGGATTCATTTGACCAACATTTGGCTCTTTAGGACAACTCTACGTTATTTATTGTAGGAATCTGTGCTCTCCTAGTAATGGACAAACCATTGTTTGGACAAGTGGAGCAGAGCAGTGGACATGTGAATCATGGTTGAGAGTGTCAAATTTGTCAAAACTGGCAGATTAAACAAGGACACAACACACTGAGAGCATATCCATCATGCCACTGCCCTCAAATATCCTACAGCATCTTAGTGTGGTGATAGGCTTAACACAGTTACAAGGCACACACTATACAGCACACAATGAACCCTGCTTTTGATGTCTCCTTCCCTGCACACAGAAGACGCAGCGAAGGCCTTTGAAGTAGGAAGATGTGAGCCGTGTGAGAAGCAGCAGACACATGAGACTGTTGTGAAATGAATGGAACACACCGTCGTGGATGTTACATAAAGCAGGGAGCGCCGAGCGACTCCTGTTACCATGGTGAGAAGTCTGCCACCACAGCAGAGCCCAAATTAAATTATTCCTTTTGCCTGAGTTGCCATTGGTCCACGGCGGCTGAGTAGCCAACCTATAACAGACTACTGTATTTAAAAATATATATTTCTGACACATTTTCATTTAACATGGCCTTCCTCTTTAGTAAAATGAACAATGTTGTCGGCCACTGCTGTTGAATAGCTGAGCTCCGGTAAAAATCTATTTTTACATTTATGGCACATTTTCAGTCAATATATTTTCCTTCCTGTTTCAGTAAAGTTAACAATGTAACATTGATCCACAACTGGATCAAACGAGTGCATTGGATCAAACAAGTGTACATAGATTTTTCTATTGTGTTATTGACTGTACGTTTGTTTATCCCATGTGTAACTCTGTGTTGTTGTTTTTGTCGCACTGCTTTGCTTTATCTTGGCCAGGTCGCAGTTGTAAATGAGAACTTGTTCTCAACTGGCCTACCTGGTTAAATAAAGGTGAGATGAAAAAAATATTTTAAGTGCATTGGATCAAACAAGTGCATAGGCTAACTCTCTGAAGAAGTCTGGGTCCTGACTTTGCCTGCGGTGTAGTGCAGCATGTTGGCTGTATGCAGTAGCATTTGGGTGTGAACAAGGCACCATTACATTGGGTGAAACTATAAAGCAGCATTATTGTACCTTAGGGGTTAGGGTACTGTACCTTGGGGGTAAACATGTGTCGGATGCCGTCCACAGAGCCTTTCAAGAGCAGAGCCCGAACCAGGAAACAGATCAGCACCACGTAAGGGAACAATGAGCTGAAGTACATCACCTGTAAAACAACCACAACAGAAGAACAAACTTCTTGCAACTCGTACATTACAAAGTGAATGGCTGAATTGAGACTTTACTTATTGACAAATCTGTCTCAGACCCTGTCTCTCTGGGGTTAATAACTATATAAACCTAAAGATAATGAGAGAGTCACTGATCTGATGACTTCTGGGCTTTATCTAAAGGGATCTCTGAGGCTGCCTCTTCTGGGCAAGGCTGGCCCTTAAATGTACACAGAGAGCTAACATCAATGACATGGATGTCAAACTCTCCTGGCTCAAAGTAGAGGAGTGATTGACTGCATCACTACTTGTCTTTGTGAGAGGTATTTACATGTTGGAAGTACTGAGATGTCTGTTTAAACTACTAGCACACAGCTCAGACACCCATGCTTACCCCACAAGACATGACACCAGAGGTCTCTTCACAATCCCCAAGTCCAGAACAGACTATGGGAGGCGCACAGTACTACATAGAGCCATGACTACATGGAACTCTATTCCACATCAAGTAACTCATGCAAGCAGTCAAATTTGATTAAAACATTTTTAAAAACTATAAAACTACACCTTATGGAACAACGCGGACTGTGGAGACACACACACGCATACTCGCACACACGCCAGCACACACACTCTACACACACGTACATTTTAATATTGTTGTATGGTGGTATTGTACATTTTAATATTGTTGTATGGTAGTATTGTACATTTTAATATTGTTGTATGGTAGTATTGTACATTTTAATATTGTTGTATGGTAGTATTGTACATTTTAATATTGTTGTATGGTAGTATTGTACATTTTAATATTGTTGTATGGTAGTATTGTACATTTTAATATTGTTGTATGGTGGTATTGTACATTTTAATATTGTTGTATGGTGGTATTGTAAATTTTAATATTGTTGTATGGTGGTATTGTACATTTTACTATTGTTGTATGGTGGTATTGTACATTTTAATATTGTTGTATGGTGGTATTGTACATTTTAATATTGTTGTATGGTAGTATTGTACATTTTAATATTGTTGTATGGTGGTATTGTACATTTTAATATTGTTGTATGGTGGTATTGTACATTTTAATATTGTTGTATGGTGGTATTGTACATTTTAATATTGTTGTATGGTGGTATTGTACATTTTAATATTGTTGTATGGTGGTATTGTACATTTTAATATTGTTGTATGGTGGTATTGTACATTTTGTGCTGTGGACATGTAGTGGTGTGATATGTTTTATTTAGTTTATTCTGTTATGTGTCTTAATGTGTCTGGACCCCAGGAAGAGTAGCTGCTGCCTTGGCAACAGCTAATGGGGATCCATAATAAATACAAATCTCTGAAGCTACCTCTTCTGGGCTTTATCTAAAGGGATCTCTGAGGCTGCCTCTGTTGTCTCCTCCTAACCTGTGGGGGTGGCAGTAATCCATAGAGAAATACACAGCCCTGCGGACCACTATACAGTGAGTGGAAGAATACAGAAGAAGAAGCAAGTGATTGAAGTGAGTCACGCAATAGGAGGTCCTATCCCAGGGGAGGTCTACTCTACTGAACTGCTATGGGGCCAAGGATGCTGACCGGCCTCTGGGCGAGGCCCACACAAGAGCTTTTGTACCACTGTCCCACTAAGCTGACAGAGGGAGGGGCCTTCTTGCTTTGTGCTTGGTGATATACTGTATTATCTGGGAGGATACTAAGGGAATGGTGGATTGAAGAGCGGGGTGGGTAGGTTGAGTCACCCCACAGGCTCTGAGGCGTAGTTTAAGATTTTAAATGGTTTGGAGTTCAGTCATGAGCAGGGTTGGGTTCAGGGGTGGGCCTCTGCCTGCCTGATGGCCTCTAAAGGGGAAACCAGGTCAACTGGAGGGACAGATAGAGCTTAATCCTGCGCTGGTCAAACAGTTGTGAATGCCTAAACTTAGACTAGATGTTCAAATCACACCACCTGAATGCCTAAACTTAGACTAGATGTTCAAATCACACCACCTGAATGCCTAAGCTTAGACTAATGTTCAAATCACACCACCTGAATGCCTAAGCTTAGACTAGATGTTCAAATCACACCACCTGAATGCCTAAGCTTAGACTAGATGTTCAAATCACACCACCTGAATGCCTAAGCTTAGACTAGATGTTCAAATCACACCACCTGAATGCCTAAGCTTAGACTAGGTTTTAAAATCACACCACCTGAATGCCTAAGCTTAGACTAGATGTTCAAATCATACCACCTGAATGCCTAAGCTTAGACTAGATGTTCAAATCATACCACCTGAATGCCTAAGCTTAGACTAGATGTTCAAATCACACCACCTGAATGCCTAAGCTTAGACTAGATGTTCAAATCACACCACCTGAATGCCTAAGCTTAGACTAGATGTTCAAATCACACCACCTGAATGCCTAAGCTTAGACTAGGTGTTAAAATTACACCACCTGATGCTGTAACTGTTTAAGCTCCATTTCCCTTCGGGCCATGGGATAGGTTCAGCACACATCACTGCATTCTGTATCAGAAAGTAGGCTGGCCCTCTTTGAAGTCTACTAGATCGATGCATTGCAGATGTTTTTGTTTATAAAGCCCTACTGCATACACTTCCACCATACCTTACTTTATTGTTTAACCTGCAGAGGTACAAGCTACCAGACCTGATCTCAGGGATGGCTAACTCTTCTGGGCCCTTTGAGCCCTTGGATATGCCTTACGTTTTTTTTGCACTTGACATGTGGATTGATCTCCAATGCACTTTAAAATGGGAGGAATTGGTGCCTGTAGGGAACTTCAGACGGTTGTTAGGGGACCTTTTTACTGAATAATGTGTTTGTTTGTCATGATTGTGTTTTGCTTTTTGTGTATTGTTGTGTTTAATAATGTGTATTTTAATGTGGATGTGTAGTTAATGTGTGTATTTTATTTAGATGTGTATTGTTTTGCTCAACAGGGCTCATCTGGAAAAGAGACATTGGTCTCAGCATTGACTCCCTGTCAAAATAAAGGTTAAATATAGTTTTGTTTGATCAGTCATGGAAATTAAAGCGCTGAAAACATGTTGACTAGCTGGAGAACAAGCTATAGGATGAAAAATACAGGAGTTTTGGCGCAGGTAGAGCCGACTAGTGCTAGCTAACGCTACCTGGCAAAAATAAATGTTTTTACAAATCGATACTTGGGAGTAAAAGTATCGATATAATATCCTCCAAATTAATATTTGCGATATGCAACTGAATGGATATTTTTTCCTCCATCACTATCTATCATTACGGCAACTCCAACTTGTCATAACGGTGTGTTTACTTTGATGCGTTCTTTTGTAGCTCCACATCATTTTATGTCAACAATGCGAGCAAAAAGTAGATTTTGAGTGGAAAATGAATAAGCCATTTAGTACACTCCCTCTTCACCACACAATCAGCAAAATGTTATTTATTTTCTCCCTCAGTTTCTTTTTTTTTTGAGTACACTCCTAACAATCATGCGAAAGAGAGCATAAAACCATGGCAACCGGTCTGCTCCCCTCTCTCCCTCTGTCTTTCTTGCACCCTCATACCCACACACAGAAAGCTCAAACAAAATGTAGATCCCAGTGGGGATACTCCTAGGAATAGGCTTTTGTAAACGAGGGGTGAGAGGGACATTAATATTCTTTTGTGTGGCAAAGCTTCAAAGGTTCTCCTGCTCTGGTCCCTTCACTAGGAGTGGAAAAGAAAGCTCATAGTCATTTCCACTCTCTCTCCAACTTAAAAGGCCATCGAGACTGTTGTGGGGTCCAAAGAGGGCCTCACACTTGTTCATTGTTAGAGGCAGTCCGGGATCTTAATAAAGGAGAATTTTCTTTTTTACAAACAAATCTCTATTTTTGACGTCAATGGCATGTTAAAGAAGGGTCCAGACACCTTTTTTGTGATTTCACATGTTTTTAAGAAACTTACCCCAAACAGCAAATCACTTCCCCATCCTCGTTGTGTAGTATCAGGGCGCCATAAAAACATGAACAAAGGCTCCACAAACACCCAAATACATTGTTTTAGAAACTGAAAAGATCTCAGCATTGTGATGCAGGTCTTTAGATGTTCTACACATTAAATTGTGTCATTCCAAACTTTATCCGCAATGTTATATTCCCTTTTGCGCAACTCATATATAGAAAAGGTGTATGGACTATTCTATAACATGACATTTTCATAAAAAATTGAGATGTATTTTTTTTTTTAAAGTTACTTCTCCTTTAAGCACACCAAATTCGTAACATATTGTACAAATTGTAAATCTATATTAAATTGCAGGATGTAACATATTATACAAAATAGATGAGGTAGTACACAATTGGATGACGTAGTACACAAAAAACAAGGACCTGTTTTGGCTGGTGAGCACCGCTTTCAAAACTACTGGCTAAAGAGGGCACAAAACTTATTCCCCCTCAGGAGACTGAAAAGATTTGGCATGGGTACTCAGATCCTCAAAAGGTTCTACAGCTGCACCATCGAGAGCATCCTGACTGCTTGCATCACTGCCTCCGACCGCAAGGCACTATAGAGGGTAGTGCGAACGGCCCAAGCTTCCTGCCATCCAGGACCTCTATACCAGGTGGTGTCAGAGGAAGGCCCTAAAAATTGTCAAAGACCCCAGCCACCCTAGTCATAGACTGTTCTCTCTGCTACCGCACGGCAAGCAGTACCGGAGCATCAAGTCTAAGTCCAAGAGGCTTCTAAACAGATTCTACCCCCAAGCCATAAGACTCCTGAACATCTAATCAAATGGCTTACAGTGAAATGCTTACTTACGAGCCCCTAACCATCAATGCAGTTTAAAAAAGATAAGAATAAGAAATAAAAGTAACAAGTAATTAAAGAGCAGCAGTAAAATAACAATAGTGAAACTAGATACAGGGGGGTACCGGTATAGAGTCAATGTGCAGGGGCACCGGTTAGTTGAGGTAATATGTACATGTAGGTAGAGTTATTAAAGTGACTATGCATAGATGATAACAACATCAGCAATGCAAATAGTCTGGGTAGCAATTTGATTAGATGTTCAGGAGTCTTATGGCTTGGGGGTAGAAGCTGTTTAGAAGCCTCTTGGACTTAGACTTGATGCTCCGGTACTGCTTGCCGTGCGGTAGCAGAGAGAACAGTCTATGACTAGGGTGGCTGGGGTCTTTGACCTATTGTATTCGGCACATGTAACTAATAAAATTCGATTGGATTTGAAAGGATACAAATGTTCTGGAGCAACCACTGCACGGTAGCCATTTTATATGTAATCTTATACATTCAGAACAGATGTAAAATTGGTATTTTACAGTATATGTACATTAGTAGGTTGCTGCTGGTAAACATTCCTTGGAGCGATATGAAATAGGTCTAATCTACATTCGCCCAAAAGACTACAGATCATAGTCAAATCAGCCAACAACATTTGTATGGTAACAGCAGTCACCCCAAACTGTGTAGCAATCTAAAGAGAATGACAATGTTCATGATACAGTGCCTTCAGGAAGTATTCACACCACTTGACTTTTTCAATATTTTGTTGTATTACAAAGTGGGATTCAAATGGATTTAATTGTCTTTTTTTGTCAACTATCTACACAAAATACTGTTAAAGTGGAAGAAAAATTCTAACATTTGTAAAAAAATAAATGAAAAGTAAAACACTATCTTGAGTCAGTACAGGGTTTGAATGTACATGTTAGAATCACCTTTGGCAGCGATTACAGCTGTGAATATTTCTGGCTAAGTGTCACGTTCCTGACCTGTTTTCTCTTGTTTTTGTATGTGTTTAGTTGGTCAGGGCGTGAGTTGGGGTGGGCATTCTATGTTATGTGTTTCTATGTTTAGGTTCATTGTCATTTAGCCTGATATGGTTCTCAATCAGGGACAGGTGTTTTACGTTTCCTCTGATTGAGAACCATATTAAGGTAGGTTGTTCACACTGTTTGTTTGTGGGTGATTGTATCTCGTGTCTGTATGTCTACCACACGGGACTGTTTCGTTTGTGTTTCATGTAGTCTGTTCCTGTTCGTGCGTTCTTTGTTTATTGTAAGTTCTCAAGTCCAGGTCTGTCTACATCGTTTATTTGTTTTGGTAATTTGTGAAAGTGTTTTCGTGTTTCGTCTATTCGTTTAAATAAATCATTATGTCATATAACAACGCCGCGCTTTGGTCCAACCCCTACTCCTCCTCTTCGGACGAAGAGGAGGAGAACAACCGTTACACTAAGTCTCTAATCCCTAAGAGTCTATTGACGCACCCGTAACATAATAAAATATAATTTAAAAAATCCTTCGGAACCTAACAGAGATCATTGCGGTGGGGTGCGGTGCAATTTCTGAGGCTGGTAACTCTAATGAATTTATCCTCTGCAGCAGAGGTATCTCTGGGTCTTCCTTTCCTATGACGGTCCTCATGAGAGCTAGTTTCATCATAGCACTTGATGGTTTTTGCGACTGCACTTGAAGAAACTTTCAAAGTTCTTGAAATGTTCCGTATTGACTGACCTTCATGTCTTAAAGTAATGATGGACTGTCATTTCTCTTTGCTTATTTGACCTGTTATTGCCTTAATATGGACTTAGTCTTTACCAAAAAGGGCTTTCTTCTGTATACCACCCCTACCTTGTCACAACACAACTGATTGGCTCAAACGCATTAAGGAAAGAAATTCCACAAATGAACTTTTAACAAGACACCTGTTAATTGAAATGCATTCCAGGTGACTACCTCATGAAGCTGGTTGAGAGAATGTCAAGAGTGTGCAAAGCTGTCATCAAGGCAAAGTGGGCTATTTGAATCTCTAATATAAAATATATTTTGATTTGTTTAACACTTTTTTGGTTACTACATGATTCTGTATGTGTTATTTCATAGTGTTGATGTCTTCACTATTATTCTACAATGTTGAAAATAGTAAAAATAAAGAAAAACCCTTGAATGAGTAGGTGTTCTAAAACCTTTGACTGGTAGTGTATATCCTATATGCAAAACGTAGCTCAAGAGAAAGTGCAAGTGTCCGCTCTCATCATTCACTGCTTCAAGTTCAGTTGCCATATGTGCGAGATCAGGTGCGTGTGTGGGCTCAATTAAATAGAGTAGGCTATATCATATGCATGGACGAAGAAGCACGGGCAGTTATCTTTTCAAGGAAATGTACTTCCTAAATATGATGAGGCTATATCTTACTACACTGCCTACAAATAAATATTGATCACCCATATTTATCTCAGCATGAAAATCGTCCCACTCCGAAAAGGTAGGCTATAAAACGTAGCTCAAGAGAAAGTGCAAGTCTCTTCAAACTACGTCTAGCCTGTTGGCTGATATAGCCCAGTAATACAGATAGCCTAATATAATAAGCCATATGACAATCTCTGTTAATTTAACCTATTTTGGAGGATTTTGATATTGCCTACAGGGCGCAAAATTGCTGGGACTATGGCTGGCAAGTGAGCTGCGTCACATTCGCCTAAAATAACATTGCAGGACTGCAGTTGGGTTCTGGACCAGTTCTTGCGGCAGCGGGTGGCAGTCGGACAGAAAGCCAGCGGGTGTGTATGAAAAGCTGCGCGTGGGAGTGGGATGAATATATCAGTCCCTCACAGACCTCTACTTTGCACACCTGGATTGTATAATATTTGCACATAATTATTTTTAAAAATCTTCAAGCTCTGTCAAGATGGTTGTTGATCATTGCTAAACAGCCATTTCCTTAACAATGTAATTATGACAACTGACATTACTGAGGCCAAACGGCTGTGTCTTTCAACAAGAAGTATGGCTCACAGGTCAATGGCTAAACGACTAGTCCAGGTCTCTATCAGGTATACAGTAACTATCTAACAAGTTATCTTTGACGGCTCACAGTCCAATGGCTAACTGACTAGGCCATGTATCAAAAGCCTGTCCATTAGGGTGTAAGGGGCGGTATCCCACTTGTGATTCCCCCCCCCCCCCCAAAAAAAAAGATAATGCAAGGATTATGTTTAAAATGTCCATAAAAGTATGGTTAGGTTTGTGTAAATTTTACTGTTACAAAAATGTTTTGTTCAATACTAGCTGTTCAGCAGTGCTGATGTCACGTTCCTGACCTGTTTTCTCTTGTTTTGTATGTGTTTATTGGTCAGGGCGTGAGTTTTGGGTGGGCAGTCTATGTTTTCTATTTCTATGTTGGGTTTTTGTGTTCGGCCTGGTATGATTCTCAATCAGAGACAGGTGTGTATCGTTTGTCTCTGATTGAGAGTCATACTAAGGCAGCCAGGGTTTCACTGGTGTTTTGTGGGTGTTTGTTCCTGTGTCAGCGTTTGGGCCACACAGGACTGTTGCAGGTTAGTCACGTTTGTTGTTTTGTTAATTTGTAGTGTTTGTTGGTTTGCCATTAAAACATGAATACCTACTACTCCGCATCTTGGTCCGATCCATGCTCCTCCTCGTCCGACGAGGAGAACGACATTGACAGCCGTTACAGAAACACCCACCAAACCAGGACCAAGCGGATTGGAGAAGGACGGCAAGAACAAAAGCAATGGAGAGAAGAGGAATGGACATGGGAGCAAATATTCAACGGAGAAGGACCCTGGGCTAAGGTGGGAGAGAATCGCCGCTCTCGGGAGGAGAAGGAGGCAGCCACAGCCCAGGAGCGCTGGTATGAGGAGGCAGCACGTAAGAGAGGCTGGAAGCCCGAGAGGCTCACCCAAAAATTTCTTGGGGGGGGGGGCTAAAGGGGAGTGTGGCGAAGCCGGGTTGGTTACCTGAGCCAACTCCCCGGGCTTACCGTGGAGTGAGAGGGCGTCGTACTGGTCAGACACCGTGTTATGCGGTAAAGCGCACGGTGTCCCCAGTACGCGTGCTTAGCCCAGTGCGGGCTATTCCACCTTGCCGCACTGGGAGGGCTAGGTTGGGCATCGAGCCGGATGTCATGAAGCCGGCCCAACGTATCTGGCCTCCAGTACGTCTCCTCGGGCCGGCGTACATGGCACCAGCCTTACAGGTGGTGTCCCCGGTTCGCCTGCATAGCCCAGTGCGGGCTATTCCACCTCGCCGCACTGGCAGGGCTACGGGGACCATTCAACCTGGTAGGGTTGGGCAGGCTCGGTGCTCAAGAGCACGTGTCCTCCTTCACGGTCCGGTATACCCGGTGCCACCTCCAAGTACCAGTCCACCGGTGGCAGCCCCCCGCACCAGGCTGTCTCTCCGGGTTCTCTCTCCAGCTGCTCCCACCTGTCCAGCGCTGTCAGAGCTTTCCTCCTCTCCAGCGCAGCCAGTGCCTATACCACGCACCAGGCTGTCTCTCCGTCTCCTCCCTACAGGTCTGCCAGTCTGCCCAGAACTGCCCGTCGGGACTGAGCCTGCAGAGCCGTCGTCCAGCCAGGACCAGCCAGAGCCGTCGTCCAGCCAGGACCAGCCAGAGCCGTCCAGCCAGGACCAGCCAGAGCCGTCCAGCCAGGACCAGCCAGAGCCGTCCAGCCAGGACCAGCCAGAGCCGTCCAGCCAGGACCAGCCAGAGCCGTCCAGCCAGGACCAGCCAGAGCCGTCCAGCCAGGAGCTGCCAGCCAGTCAGGAGCTGCCGGAGCCAGCCAGCCAGGATCCGCCAGAGCCTTCCGCCAGCCAGGATCCGCCAGAGCCTTCCGCCAGCCAGGATCCGCCAGAGCCTTCCGCCAGCCAGGATCCGCCAGAGCCTTCCGCCAGCCAGGATCCGCCAGAGCCTTCCGCCAGCCAGGATCCGCCAGAGCCTTCCGCCAGCCAGGATCCGCCAGAGCCTTCCGCCAGCCAGGATCCGCCAGCCGCCAGCCAGGATCCGCCAGAGCCAGCCGCCAGCCAGGATCCGCCAGAGCCAGCCGCCAGCCAGGATCCGCCAGAGCCAGCCGCCAGCCAGGATCCGCCAGAGCCAGCCGCCAGCCAGGATCCGCCAGAGCCAGCCGCCAGCCAGGATCCGCCAGAGCCAGCCGCCAGCCAGGATCCGCCAGAGCCAGCCGCCAGCCAGGATCCGCCAGGGTCCCTCAGCCAGGAGCTGCCGCCCCTTATCCCGGAGCTGCCGCCCCTTATCCCGGTGCTGCCCCTTATCCCGATGCTGCCCCTTCATTTAGGTGGGTTTAGTTGGAGGGTGGTCATTGGGAGGGGGATACGGAAGCGGGGAGTGACTATGGTGGGGTGGGGACCTCGCCCAGAGCCTGAGCCACCACCGTGGTCAGATGCCCACCCAGACCCTCCCCTAGACTTTGTGCTGGTGCGCCCGGAGTTCGCACCTTAAGGGGGGGGTTATGTCACGTTCCTGACCTGTTTTCTCTTGTTTTGTATGTGTTTATTGGTCAGGGCGTGAGTTTTGGGTGGGCAGTCTATGATTTCTATGTTGGGTTTTTGTGTTCGGCCTGGTATGATTCTCAATCAGAGACAGGTGTGTATTGTTTGTCTCTGATTGAGAGTCATACTAAGGCAGCCAGGGTTTCACTGGTGTTTTGTGGGTGTTTGTTCCTGTGTCAGCGTTTGGGCCACACAGGACTGTTGCAGGTTAGTCACGTTTGTTGTTTTGTTAATTTGTAGTGTTTGTTGGTTTGCCATTAAAACATGAATACCTACTACTCCGCATCTTGGGCCGATCCATGCTCCTCCTCGTCCGAGGAGGAGAACGACATTGACAGCCGTTACAGCTGAGCGATTAGTGCTTTTTGAGGGTTCGGTTTCAGTTTGATTATTAAAGAAGAATCACGGTTTCCGATTTTGGTTTCGATTAACATTTTTAGACATTAAATGCACTATGCATTATGTGGGTTGAATGCTGTAACGACACTGAATAAAACAATTAATAAAGGTCTAATGATGGTAGTGACTGCCCATTGATGCTTATCACTTATTAACCATCATTTATTCACATTATTTTACTTTAATAAAATGTTTTATTAATAACTTTATTTAATTCCAAGTCATCTCATCTCTAAAGCTGCTGCCTATACTGTCTGACAAAAACACTATTTTAGTAGTTCTTCAAAGTAAATAAGGCATACTTTTATGACTGCTGAATACCAACTATCAATTACTTAATTTATTTTCAGGCCCGCGAAGCAACTGCTTTCTATCCCTCTCAATAGCGCCATCCCTCTTCTCTCAGTCTCCGTGTCTGCTCTACATAGACCGGATACGTTTAAGTGGGTGCGCAATGGATTATGGTCATTACCACACTTTCTACGCTAAACTATGTAGAATATTGGGCTGTTGGAAACTACAACTCCCTACTACATTGCCCAGTTCAGGGTTGATCTGATGTATCTCTAGAGAAACTGCACATGGAGCTCACAGAAGAAAACAAATAAATAAATGGAATTCAAGTAATTGAGCCGATGTCGTTCAATTAGATGTTTAAACCCCCCAAAATAAGCACTACTGTTCAGTTACCTACTGTTCTGACATCAACAGCTCTGGGCGTTCAGCCTGCCGCCCAGCGCTTGGGTTGCTTTGCCAGCTATTACATTGCTTGCTATTAGGGGAGACTGCAGCAATGAGATTGCAGGATTCCAGCACATGATTTTCACAGCACAAAGGAAATGGTCCTCTCTGGGGTGTTGAAATGAAGGTCCAGGTTTTCTGGGTCTGCTCTATCAGGTGCTAAAGAGCAAATTGCAATTAACTTGTAAATAAAATGAATCATGACAGTCATTGGGAGCCTGGGACCTGAACCAGACATCCACATCCATCAACAGTTCGAAGGACAGAGGGATACACTAGCTAGAACCTTCTCGCGGTCATGGTAGGCCAAAAAAAACATGTCTCTGTGCCCAATTTTGACACTTGCTACCAGCAAGCTAGCATACCGGTAATTAACTTGCTAGCTCGCATGCCAATCAAGTCTAACTAAAGTTACTGGCGAGCTCATGACGCTTGTGACGTTATGCTAGTTAGCTATCCCAGTTAGATCATTTGTTTTCACTTGCTGCATCTGTGCTTGTTGTGTTTTCCTGTGCTTGTGTCATCAATGCACTCGGGAGCTGGCTGCGTGATGCTTGTTCTAAAAAATATAATTTTTGGTAATCAAGAGTGGCAGCAGTGGTGATTCTGTTTTTACATGCAAAAGTGAAATAGGTATATTTATGATGTTGTTCAAATGCACAGATAACTTTATATATCTCCCCAACCCCCTGCCTCCCTGGGTATTAAGCTAATCAGCGGCCGCCACTGCTTGGTATACAGTAACTATCTAGCAAGCTATTCTTCTTTCACTTGCTCTCTCTGTCTTACTTGCAGACTTAGGTCAATTTCCCATCCTCTCTCTCTCTCTCTCTCTCTCTCTCTCTCTCTCTCTCTCTCTCTCTCTCTCTCTCTCTCTCTCTCTCTCTCTCTCTCTCTCTCACTCACTCACTCACCTTCCCAGAGGACTGGATGCCCTTGATCATGGCGAGGCAGACCATGGACCAGGCGGCCAGCAGACAGATGGTCATCCTCCAGTTGAGGCCTCCGCTCTCAGAGATGGAGTCAGAGATGTTCAGAGCCTCGCGGTACCAGTAGTAGGTGGTGGCCGAGCTCTTCTCACACTCAGGCACTACGTCTGGAGGGAGGAGGGACAACATGTTACTGATGAAACAGGTGCAGAACACCTGGAGTTGAGTTTCTGTGGTCACCTCACTCATTAGAACACACTTTATAATGGATTACTGTGAATGTACAGTATGGCTAATGGCTTACTGTATTGCTGTCACTGGGTGGTATAAGCACCATGGCTTTATTACACACTTTATATGAATTTGTATGTTAGTTGTTAAGAGACACTCATTAGGGTAGTTATTGCCTTGTGTGTCGTGAAGGTGTGAGCATGTGGTGGTTGATGAGGGTGTGTGTGTGTCCTACACGTAGT
The DNA here is from genome assembly GCF_016432855.1 of Salvelinus namaycush. Taxonomy (NCBI): domain Eukaryota; kingdom Metazoa; phylum Chordata; class Actinopteri; order Salmoniformes; family Salmonidae; genus Salvelinus; species Salvelinus namaycush. The sequence continues at coordinate 37,983,596 of NC_052327.1, forward strand.
GGTTTTGTTCTTGACCAGGGGACACTCGTGCCATGGCAGAGGCTGCTGGAAGGACTGGGAGAAGTAGAAGAGACTCCACCCTATAATCACGTTGTAGTAGAGGGCCACAAAGAAACACACCTGCAGTACAGAAACAGGTTAGTGTTTAAAACACACAATCTAAATCATCAGTACCTTATAAACGCACATCACTCACTCAAATCAATCAAACGTTATCGATATGGTGCTTATTATAAATGCTTTTGTCTTAATGAGTTTTCTAGTAACCCTAACAGAGCAAGCGAAGGCAACACACTAGTTCAACAAAATCAGTTTAACATGGTACCACCTGCCAAACGACTACAGTTAAACCATCCTCAAACAGCACGTGCTATCATGGTTAGCAGTGTTATCATGGTTAGCAGTGTTATCATGGTTGGCAGTGTTATCATGGTTGGCAGTGTTATCATGGTTGGCAGTGTTATCATGGTTGGCAGTGTTATCATGGTTGGCAGTGTTATCATGGTTAGCAGTGTTATCATGGTTGGCAGTGTTATCATGGTTGGCAGTGTTATCATGGTTAGCAGTGTTATCATGGTTGGCAGTGTTATCATGGTTAGCAATGTTATCATGGTTAGCAATGTTATCATGGTTGGCAGTGTTATCATGGTTGGCAGTGTTATCATGGTTAGCAATGTTATCATGGTTGGCAGTGTTATCATGGTTAGCAATGTTATCATGGTTGGCAGTGTTATCATGGTTAGCAGTGTTATCATGGTTGGCAGTGTTATCATGGTTAGCAATGTTATCATGGTTGGCAGTGTTATCATGGTTAGCAATGTTATCATGGTTGGCAGTGTTATCATGGTTAGCAATGTTATCATGGTTGGCAGTGTTATCATGGTTGATGGTGTTATCATGGTTGACATATTGCCAGTTAGTTCACAGAAAGGTGTTGGTGACACGTGACCTACTCAGTACCCAGAATTCCTTCTGCTCTAACCTGGCTAATCAAATTATCTCCACTGCGTTGCGGCCATTAAGAAACAGAGACCGGAACACAATGACTCATGGAAGTGGTTTATATTGGCTGAGATGACATGGAGAAGACTTGTCTTGTCATTTTTCAATTCATTACCATAGAAGGATGCTAAGGGTAGATGGGTTTAAAGAAAAGGTGTGTGTGTTCGCTTGTGAAGCAGAAAGAAACAGTCCTGTGTGCTTTCCCCTTTATTCTAAGGAAATGTGTATGGTGACCATGTAAAGGACGTCACGCTGCTTGCTTAGCGAGTACTGCTTCCTCCTGAGTCGACTAGAACCCAGGACCTCTGCTTTGCTAGCACACAACCTCCCGAAGCATCTTACCAGTCGGCACCACGTGAAAAGCTAGCTATTCTCTGGCGCAAATGGGGACAGGCTGAGGAGTAAGTTTCACACATGCCCATGTGCTACACCCACAGTCTTAGTAGCGGTGAAGCTAACTTCACTCACCACACAGCTGGCGAAACCGATGCCCCCCAGGCGAGGACTGATGTAGTTCCACACCCCGATGCTGCCCCTGCGGATCCGCTGCCCCACTGACAGCTCCAGGAAGAACAGGGGGATGCCAATCACAATCAGCAGAATGAGGTAGGGAACCAGGTACGCCCCTGTGGAGAAGAACCAACACACACAGGGTCAGAACTATGTCACACACAAACATACACAAACATGAGCATGTTGCGAACACATACTCCGTATGCACGCAGCCACACACACACACACACACACGCAGCTACACACACAAACAAACACACACACCATGTAGTGACTTCCCACCACACCAGTTTTGCCTCTGTGTGTCCTGCCATCAAGTCACTTCCCTCATCATAGTGTGTTGTGCCACATAAGTATTTTGATCTGGAAAGATAATCAGGTTTTAGATTACCCAAACTGATCTGGAAAGATACTCAGGTCTCAGATTACCCAAACTGATCTGGAAAGATACTCAGGTCTCAGATTACCCAAACTGATCTGGAAAGATACTCAGGTCTCAGATTACCCAAACTGATCTGGAAGGATACTCAGGTCTCAGATTACCCAAACTGATCTGGAAAGATACTCAGGTCTCAGATTACCCAAACTGATCTGGAAAGATACTCAGGTCTCAGATTACCCAAACTGATCTGGAAAGATACTCAGGTCTCAGATTACCCAAACTGACCTGGAAAGATACTCAGGTCTCAGATTACCCAAACTGATCTGGAAAGATACTAAGGTCTTACATGACCCAAATTGATCTGGAAAGATACTCAGGTCTCAGATTACCCAAACTGATCTGGAAAGATACTCAGGTCTTAGATGACGCAAATTGATCTGTGGCTACTAGAATCATAATGATGACATTCTTTACAGTTGAAGTCGGAAGTTTAGATACACTTAGGTTGGAGTCATTAAAACTCGTTTTTCAACCACCCCACAAATTTCTTGTTAACAAACTATCGTTTTGGCAAGTCGGATAGGACATCTACTTTGTGCATTACACAAGTAATTATTCCAACAATTGTTTACAGACAGATTATTTCACTTATAATTCACTGTATCACAATTCCAGTGGGTCAGAAGGTTACATACACTAAGTTGACTGTGCTTTTAAACAGCTTGGAAAATTCCAGAAAATGATGTCATGGCTTTAGAAGCTTCTGATAGGCTAATTGACATCATTTGAGTCAATTGGAGGTGTACCTGTGGATGCATTTCAAGGCCTACCTTCAAACTCAGTGCCTCTTTGCTTGACATCATGGGAAAATCAAAAGAAATCAGCCAAGACCTCAGAAAAAAAATTGTGGACCTCCACAAGTCTGGTTCATCCATGGGAGCAATTTCCAAAAGCCTGAAGGTACCACATTCATCTGTACAAACAATAGTACGCAAGTATAAACACCATGGGACCACGCAGCCGTCATTGCTCAGGAAGGAGACGTGTTCTGTCTCCTAGAGATGAACGTACGAAAAGTGAAAAGTGAAAATCAATCCCAGAACAACAGCAAAGGACCTTGTGACGATGCTGGAGGAAACAGGTACAAAAGTATCTATATCCACAGTAAAACGAGTCCTATATCGACATAACCTGAAAGGCCGCTCAGCAAGGATGAAGCCACTGCTCCAAAACCGCCATAAAAAAGCCAGACTATGGTTTGCAACTGCAAATGGGGACAAAGATCGTACTTTTTGGAGAAATGTCCTCTGGTCTGATGAAACAAAAATAGAACTGTTTGGCCATAATGACCATCGTTATGTTTGGAGTAAAAAGGGGGAGGCTTGCAAGCCCAAGAACACCATCCCAACCGTGAAGCACGGGGGTGGCAGCATCATGTTGTGGGGGTGCTTTGCTGCAGGAGGGACTGGTGCACTTCACAAAATAGATGGCATGAGGAAGGAAAATTATGTGGATATATTGAAGCAACATCTCAAGACATCAGTCAGGAAGTTAAAGGTTGGTCACAAATGGGTCTTCCAAATGGACAATGATCCCAAGCATACTTCCAAAGTTGTGGCAAAATGGCTTAAGAACAACAAAGTCAAGGTATTGGAGTGGCCATCACAAAGCCCTGACCTCAATCCTATAGAAAATGTGTGGGCAGAACTGAAAAAGCATGTGCAAGCAAGGAGGCCTATAAACCTGACTCAGTTACACCAGCTCTGTCAGGAAGAATGGGCCAAAATTCACCCAAATTATTGTGGGAAGTTTGTGGAAGGCTACCTGAAACCTTTGTCCCAAGTTAAACAATTTAAAGGCAATGCTAACAAATACTAATTGAGTGTATGTAAACTTCTGACCCACTGGGAATGTGATGAAAGAAATAAAAGCTGAAATAAATCATTCTCTCTACTATTATTCTGACCTTTCACATTCTTAAAATAGAGTGGTGATCCTAACAGACCTAAAACAGGGAATATTTACTAGGATTAAATGTCAGGAATTGTAAAAAACTGAGTTTAATTGTATTTGGCTAATGTGTATGTAAACTTCCGACTTCAACTGTATATCCTTTACAGACACCTTCAGGGAGAATGACTAAGACACAGCCCATAATAGCACAGGTCTGTAAAACAAGATCTGTCTGTGTCTGTTACGATACTCTCAGGAAATCAGAACATCCTCAGAAGAAAAGAGACTGCAACTGGTAGACACATGAGAGAGATTACAAAAACCTTTGTTTACAGGACATGGTGGTTGCGTTTTTACTGCTAGAGCCAAGTAAACTGAAAGAGATTAACTCTAAAGTCACTGATGGTGAATGAGAAATAAGGATATCACATCTTTCAATAAGCTACAGTTTCAAAACAATGTTTGCTTTTGACTGGCTTGCCTTTTGGGCAAACAGAAAAAAAGTATTGCAATCACTTTCTTCCGGGGGGAGGGTAGATGATAGATATAGAGACCTGACATTTTAATATACACTGAACAACAATATAAACGCAACATGCATCCATTTCAAATGTTTTACTGAGTTACAGTTCATATCAGGAAATCAGTCAGCTGAAATACATTCATTAGGCCCTAATCTATGGATTTCACATGACTGGGTATACAGATATGCATCTGCTGGTCACAGATACCTTAAAAAAAGGAAAACCAGTCAGTATCTGGTGTGACCACCATTTGTCTCATGAAGCACGACCCATCTCCTTTTGCATAGAGTTTATCAGGCTGTTGATTGTGGCCTGTGGAATGTTCTCCCACTCTTCTTCAATGGCTGTGTGAAGTTGCTGGATATTGGCAGGAACTGGAACACGCTGTCGTAGACGTCGATCCAGAGCATCCCAAACATGCTCAATGGGTGACATGTCTGATGAGTATTCAGGCCATGGATGAACTGGAACATTTTCTGCTTCCAGGAATTGTGTACAGATCCTTGCGACATGAGGCTGTGTATTATCATGCTGAAACATGTGGTGATGGCGGCGGATGAATGGCATGATAATGGGCATGGTATCACTATGCATTCAAATTGACATCGATAAAAAATGCAATTGTGTTCGTTGTCCATAGCTTATGCCTGCCCATAACATTAACCCACCACCACCATCGGGCACTCTGTTCAAAACCTTGACATCAGCAAACCGCTCATCCACACAACGCCATACATGTTCAAAATGTATGGTAGACATTCCTGCAGTCAGCATGCCAATTGCACGCTCCCTCAAAACTTTAGACATCTGTGGCATTGTGTTGTGTGACAAAACTGCACATTTTAGAGTGGCCTTTTATTGTCCAAAGCACAAGGTGCACCTGTGTAATGATCATGCTGTTTAATCAACTTCTTTATATAACACACCTGTCAGGTGGATGGATTATCTTGGCAAAGGATAAATTCTCACCAACAGGGATGTAAACAAATTTGTGCCCAAAATGTTAGATAAAATACCTGGTACTCCCTGTATATAGCTCCACATTGATCTGGTACTGGTACTCCCTGTATATAGCTCCACATTGATCTGGTACTGGTACTCCCTGTATATAGCTCCACATTGATCTGGTACTGGTACTGCCTGTATATAGCTCCACATTGATCTGGTACTGGTACTCCCTGTATATAGCTCCACATTGATCTGGTACTGGTACTCCCTGTATATAGCTCCACATTGATCTGGTACTGGTACTGCCTGTATATAGCTCCACATTGATCTGGTACTGGTACTCCCTGTATATAGCTCCACATTGATCTGGTACTGTTACTCCCTGTATATAGCTCCACATTGATCTGGTACTGGTACTCCCTGTATATAGCTCCACATTGATCTGGTACTGGTACTCCCTGTATATAGCTCCACATTGATCTGGTACTGGTGCTCCCTGTATATAGCTTCATTATTGTGTATTTGATTTTATTCCTCTTCTTGTGTTACTATTTTAAACTCTGCCTCATTGGGAAGGGCTCGTAAGAAAGTGGTTCACGATAAAGTCTTCACCAGTTGTGTGACAAATAAAATACTATTTTTTTTATCGTTCTGATATGTTTTGATTTATTTATTTTATTTTTCTGGATTATGTGTGTATTTATTGATTTATTTCTAGGTATTACTGCCCTGGTGGAGCTAGAAACACAAGCATCTCGCTGCACCTGGTATAACATCTGCAAATCTGTGTACACAACCAATAAACTTCAGATTTGATTTGTCATTGGTTGTTGCTGTGTGGTTAAATTAAGGGTTATTTAGGGGGGGTTGCTAGTATTGTGTGCTGTTATTGTTGCTTGTTGCAGCATGGTTATCATTGTGTTATTTGGTGGTTGTTACTAGGTTATTGAAAGAGGAGAGACGGAGACAGACTCAGACAGTCATGTGACCACTGTGATGTTGATCTTGAGAGCTCTGATCACCAAGGTCACAGTCTGGTTTTGACAGACGTACAACACAACAGGAGGTTCACACACTTAACATCCATACATACACACACACACACACACACACACACACACACACACACACACACACACACACACACACACACACACACACACAATGGGACAGGCTAACCTTCCCAAATCCTAACCATAATGGCAGGTGACTTCTATACCTTAACCAATAAGCACAACAGCCACTCACCCCCTCCATTCTTCTGACACAGGTAGGGGAATCTCCAGACATTGCCCAGGCCTACAGAGAAGCCCACCTGGGCTAGGATGTATTGCAGCTTGCTGTTCCAGGCTGGTCTCGCTGCATCATCCTCTGCGTCCGAGCCTCCATCCTCCACGTCCATGTCTCCATTAAGGTCCTTTCCTTCCCCATCACCTCCGCCGCCACCCACAATCAGTGAGCTCTTCTTGAAGGAATCATCACACGTGTCCTCATTGGATAACAGGTCCCTGACAGACTCTGTGACATCGTCGTCAAGCTCTCTCTTGACGGCCTTGCTGTTTTTGGGCATTTGATAAAGCAGACCAGGGCGTGGGGCAGAATGTCTTTGGGCTGGTAGCGGGAGGCAGTTCCGTTCTGGTAGTTCTGAGGGCTTAAAGGTGGACTGTCGGATAAAGACTCTGTCTTGGAGGTGTGTGATGGAGTAGTTTACTTTTTCATTATCACCAAAAGCTTGGGGCAGGAAAGAAAAATAAATGATTTAGGGTATTCATATTGTATTCATATTCAAAATTCAATATTCATTATTTCAGGGCAAACAGAGTGGGGTTGTCATAATTATTAGATGTTGACACAGGACCCGTTTTATGAAAATTAGGCTACAATATTGAACTTTTCTTCATTATCAGCGAATGCCAAAAGGAAAGCAAACAAAATCCTAGGGTATAATATCCATAATTCCAGTAAAGGCAGAACGAGAGTGAGTATTGGTGATATCACCACTCTCTGATGCACATAGAAACAATGATGGTTTCTGTATTTACTGAGAGAAAGGGAGGGACGGAGGGAGGAAGTAAGGGGGGTGTCTGTCTGTGTGTAAAAAAATAAACGTTTCCGTTCTCTATTTCAATGAAACCACAAAAAGGCCACGTTTTTATACTGTATGCTCTATGATCACACTTGTGATATATCGGATAAACGATATAATGATTCAATAGTATTCTTTGTATTTCTGTTTTTAATTAAAAAAAATGTTTTTCAAATCATACTTTTTGTCACAAGGAAATCATATGACAAATGTGACCAAACTCTATTGATGCCATTGTCTATTGATTGGTTACTTTGACGCATGACCAAAACATGGAAAGGACTTCGCTATCTATGGAGACGATTAGGTATCCGCGCGCCTAAATAATTGACGCAGAGCACGAGGTAATTTGCATACGAACCCAAACACTCGTTGTAATCGCAGCTCAACGTGAGAGCAGAGAAAACCTACAAACGAAAAAAATGATAAAAACGACCCAGAATATAGCCCTAAATGTATTAGTATGATGGGTGTAATGTGATTACAATTCGGCCATAGTTTTCCACATTGTGCGTAAAATAAGACCACAATGAAACAACGTTACCATGGTGCAGATTGTAGCAGCCTATTGCCTTTCACCGACCAGTGGTTTAAGTGATTAATAGATTTTCTTCGGCCACTTCCAGATTAGCCTCGTTTTAAAAGCATGGGCGTAATTTCATCAGCAAATAAACGTAAATGATAGGCCTAATACTCTGAAAATGTTAAATTCCTTTTAGGGTGCAGCTGGAATAGTCTGTAGCTATAGCACACAGAAAGATAAAACCTACCGGTATTTATGTTGTCTTTATAATAACATTTGACTACTGTATTAATGTGCATGTGCATTTCCATGTATTATGAATAGGAAATAGTTCCATGTTCTTATTGAATACGCCACTGTATGGCACATTCCACTATAAAGGCTAAATGAAGCTATTAATAAATATGCTATACATGTGTGTGTGAGAAAAAAAGCATGATTAAATGCATAAATGCCGAAAAAGCAATGGACCAACCTGGCGCCATGTGAGCTATTGTGTATTCAAGAGACAATTTGTTCTAGGAATGAACATCAATGAATCCCCGCCCAACCCATCTCTCCTCTCCGTGCCATCCATGTGGGGTATTTCATCATACACTCCCTGGCCACATCCTGCGCACTGCCACCCTATTCAGACCAACACATCTATTCCTTTTAAATGAAATGTACCTTTAGTCGTCTTCAGTAAGATGGGGATGTTGGTCCTTTTCGGAATGATGCGTATCAAGGAATGAAATTGTGACAGAAGCACATACACGGGGCAGACATCATCACTTGTAGGCTACTGCGTATATGGTGCTGTATCGCCGCTGTGGTGTTGTATGAAACAGACACAAGTGCTTCGCCTCTTCTAGGATTTAGAAATACATCCAGCGCGGTAAAAGGGGTGCTTGGTTGCTGTGTTTAGAAATGTTTGATCCAAATTCCCATTACTTTTTGCTCAATTTATCTCTTTGTATACTACGGATTATTTATGATGGTATAATAATATTCATTACCATCGTGAATGCGCAGGATAAACTAAATAATTGTTTTACAATTTTCCTGATCCCCCCTATTTGCACTTGGTATGTTCTACTACGACTAACCCCTTATTAGCTCCTTCACTAGAAGGGGGGTATGTGTGGGTAGAATGTGCCTGTACTGTAGCCTATCTATTAGGACTGACTTGTGATTGTCCTATTGTACCTACAACTTGTAATTAGGTATGTAGAATAGGCAAAGGCCTACATGCTGTTTTAATTCAATAATTGTAGCCTACACAGGGTGAAGGGCATTGTGAGTCATCACCACTAAATTCAATCTGAACTCGTGTGCTGCTTGCCTTGCAGAAGATACAACCATGTAACTACAGTAGCCAGGTATGCAATCAATCAGTAACATAATTTCCATCCGTTATAGCCTACAATACACTCAGTGGCCAGTTTATTAGGTACACCCATCTAGTACCGGGTCGGATCCCCCTGTATCAATCAATCAATCAAATGTATTTCTAAAGCCCTTTTTACATCCGCCGATGTCACAAAGTGCTTTCCAGAAACCCAGAGTTAAACCCCAAACAGCAAGCAATGCAGATGTAGAAGCACGGTGGCTAGGAAAAACTCCCTAGAAAGGCCAGAACCTAGGAAGAAACCTAGAGAGGAACCAGGCTCTGAGGGGTGGCCAGTCCTCTTCTGGCTGGCCAAGATGTTCAAACGTTCATAGATGACCAGCAGGGTCAGATAATCATAGTAGCCATGGGATTCACCTGCTCAACGACAATGTACAGATACGCTGTGGCATTCAAACGTTGCTCAATTGGTTTCAAGGGACCTAGGGTGTGCCAGGAAAACATTCCTGCACGATTACACCACCACCACTAGCCTGTACCGTTGACACCAGGTAGGATGGTGCCATGGACTTATGCTGCTTACGCCAAATCCTGACTCTGCCATCAGCATGACGCAAAGTCGAACCAGCCAATATTTTTCCACTCCACAATTGTCCAGTGTTGGTAATCGCGTGCCCACTGGAGCCGCTTCTTCTTGTTTTTAGCTGATCGGTGTGGTCGTCTGCTGCAATAGCCCATCTGTGACATGGACTGACGCATGGACTGACGAGTTGTGCGTTCTGAGATGCCGTTCCTTCACACCACTGTTGTACTGCACCATTATTTGCCTATTTCTGGCCCACCTGTTATCTTGCACGATTCTTGCCATTCTCCATCAACCTCTCTCATCAACAAGCTGTTTTCACTCTCACAGGGCTGCAGCTGACTGGATGTTTTTTGTTTTTTGTACCATTCTTGGTAAACCCTAGACACTGTCTTGTGTGAAAAGCCCAGGAGGCTGGCCATTTCTGAGAAACTGGAACCAGCACGCCTGGCACCGACGATCATACTAAGCTCAAATTTGCTTAGGTCACTCGTATTGCCCATTCTAACGTTCAATCAAACTGTGACTGAATGGCTCGATGCCAGTCTTCTTGCTTTATATAGCAAGCCACGGCCACATGACTCATTGGGTGTGTAGGAACGAACCATTTTAGTGAACGGGGTGATGTACCTAATAAACTGGCCCCCGAGTGTAGGTCTACATGGTCTGCCTAAATAAGTTCCACACATAGTTAATTATGGAAGGCTATTTGACTTGGGCAAGCTGTTTCAATGATGTCATTATTGCTTTGTAGGCCTATGACAGTCATGATAGTAGGTAGCCTAGGCATTATAGGCTATATGCTATAGCTCGTTAACATTTGTATTTACGTTTGTGATACAGATATATCCTACTGTAGGCCTATTGTAGCATTGCTGTCTGACACTAATTTGGTCTTTCCACTGAATTATAGGTTGCACTTTTTGTTTAATTTCACTTCATGTTCTGAACCCTCTAATCCCCTATCTAACCTTTTAACGAAAGCTGAGTCACTGTGACCTCTCCCGACCATTGAGAGGTAGACCTAGACATATCAGTCTGTTGGAGCCTGGTAGGAAGACCCAAGGCTGCCCTCCCTCCCTCCCTCCCTCCCTCCCTCCCTCCCTCCCTCCCTCCCTCCCTGCCTCACTCCCTGTCCCCATGTAGCCTCAGCACCTGTTCTGATGACCATGCACTGTCAGGTGTCTCAAGGACATACAATAGCTCTCTCACTCTCTCTCTCTCTCTCTCTCTCTCTCTCTCTCTCTCTCTCTCTCTCTCTCTCTCTCTCTCTCTCTCTCTCTCTCTCTCTCTCTCTCTCTCTCTCTCTCTCTCTCTCTCTCTCTCTCTCTCTCTAGCTCTCTAGCTCTCTAGCTCTCTCTCTAGTGCTCTGTCTAACGCTCTCTCTCTCTCTAGCTCTCTCTCTCTCTCACACAGTGGCAATCATGTGCCCTCTGAAACAGACAGGGCGCTGTCTCTCTCTCTCTGTGTGTGTGTGTGTGTGTGTGTGTGTGTGTGTGTGTGTGTGTGTGTGTGTGTGTGTGTGTGTGTGTGTGTGTGTGTGTGTGTGTGTGTGTGTGTGTGTGTGTGTGTGTGTGTGTGTGTGTTTGTGTGTGTGTGTGTGTCTATATGTGTGTGAGAAAGAGAGAGAGTGAGAAGGGTAGAGCGGTAGAGAGAGAGAAGGGTAGAGCGGGTGAGAAGGGTAAAGAGAGAGAGCTAGGGAAAGAGAGAGAGAGCTAGGGAAAGAGAGAGAGAGCTAGAGAGAAAGAGCTAGGAAGAGAGAGAGTTAGGGAGAGAGAGATAGAGCTAGGGTGAGAGAGCTAGGGAGTGAGAGCTAGAGAAAGAGAGCTAGAGAGAGAGAGAGAGAGCTAGGGAGAGAGAGAGATAGAGCTAGGGAGAGAGAGAGAGCTAGGGTGAGAGAGCTAGGGAGTGAGAGCTAGAGAAAGAGAGCTAGAGAGAGAGAGAGAGCTAGGGAGAGAGAGAGCTGGGGAAAGAGAGAGCTAGGGAGAGAGAGAGATAGAGCTAGGGAGAGAGAGAGCTAGGGAGAGAGAGAGAGCTAGGGAAAGAGGGAGCTAGGGAGAGAGAGAGAGCTAGGGAGAGAGCTATGGAGAGAGCTAGGGAGAGAGAGAGCTAGGGAGAGAGAGAGCTAGGGAGAGAGGGAGCTAGGGAGAGAGAGAGGTCTAGGGAGAGAGCTATGGAGAGAGCTAGGGAGAGAGAGGGCTAGGGTGAGAGAGCTAGGGAGTGAGAGCTAGAGAAAGAGAGCTAGAGAGAGAGAGAGAGAGAGCTACGGAGAGAGAGAGCTGGGGAAAGAGAGAGCTAGGGTGAGAGAGAGAGAGCTAGGGAGAGAGAGAGAGCTAGGGAGAGAGGGAGCTAGGGAGAGAGAGAGAGCTAGGGAGAGAGCTATGGAGAGAGCTAGGGAGAGAGAGAGCTAGGGTGAGATAGCTAGGGAGTGAGAGCTAGAGAAAGAGAGCTAGAGAGAGAGAGAGCTAGGGTGAGAGAGCTAGGGAGTGAGAGCTAGAGAAAGAGAGCTAGAGAGAGAGAGAGAGAGCTAGGGAGAGAGAGAGCTGGGGAAAGAGAGAGCTAGGGAGAGAGAGAGATAGAGCTAGGGAGAGAGAGAGCTAGGGAGAGAGAGAGAGAGAGAGCTAGGGAGAGAGCTATGGAGAGAGCTAGGGAGAGAGAGCTAGGGAGAGAGGTAGGGAGAGAGCTATGGAGAGAGGTAGTGAGAAAGAGAGAGCTAGAGAGAGAGAGCTAGAGAAAAAGCTAGGGAGAGAGCTATGGAGAGAGCTAGGGAGAAAGAGAGAGCTAGAGAGAGATAGAGCTAGGGAGAGAGAGCTAGGGAGAGAGAGAGAGCTAGGGAGAGAGAGAGAGCTAGAGAGAGCTAGGGAGAGAGAGAGAGCTAAGGAGAGAGAGAGCTAGGGAGAGAGCTAGGGAGAGAGTGAGCTAGGGAGATAGCTAGGGAGAAAGAGAGAGCTAGAGAGAGAGAGAGAGAGCTAGAGAGAGAGAGAGAGCTAGGGAGAGAGCTAGGGAGAAAGAGAGAGCTAGAGAGAGAGAGAGCTAGGGAGAGAGAGAGAGCTATGGAGAGAGAGAGAGCTAGAGAGAGAAAGAGAGCTAGGGAGAGAGCTAGGGAGAAAGAGAGAGCTAGAGAGAGAGAGAGAGCTGGGGAGAGAGCTAGAGAGAAAGAAAGAGCTAGGGAGAGAGCTAGAGAGAATGAGTGGGTGAGCACTGTATGTGTAACTGGACTACAGTGAACTAGAGAACGAGTTAGATTGTGCTTGTGTGTGTGATTATTTCTCAAACGTGTGTTTTTCATTTCAACATTCTGTCTCTATTGATATACTCCTTGCTTCCCGTCTCAGTTTGTGGTCCAGGGTTTAACTCATACTCAGTGCATTTAGCCTCTATCCCCCTCTGCCACAGCTCGACTTGCCGGTCTGACTTAAATTTGAACTTTGTCGATTCAGGAAGCTAAGGATTGAAATATTTATAAATTATATTTCAATTCATCTTCTCAATTGACCAACTCAACCCCACAGCCTGTTACTCTCTATCTTCTCTACTATTTGTTAGTGTTTAGCACTTTAGAGATATACAGTGGGGCAAAAAAGTATTTAGTCAGCCACCAATTGTGCAAGTTCTCCCACTTTAAAAGATGAGAGAGGCCTGTAATTTTCATCATAGGTACACTTCAACTATGACAGACAAAATGAGGAAAAAAATCCAGAAAATCACATTGTAGGATTTTTAATGAATTTATTTGCAAATTATTGTGGAAAATAAGTATTTGGTCACCTACAAACAAGCAAGATTTCTGGCTCTCACAGACCTGTAACTTCTTCTTTAAGAGGCTCCTCTGTCCTCCACTCGTTACCTGTATTAATGGCACCTGTTTGAACTTGTTATCAATATAAAAGACACCTGTCCACAACCTCAAACAGTCACACTCCAAACTCCACTATGGCCAAGACCAAAGAGCTGTCAAAGGACACCAGAAACAAAATTGTAGACCTGCACCGGGCTGGGAAGACTGAATCTGCAATAGGTAAGCAGCTTGGTTTGAAGAAATCAACTGTGGGAGCAATTATTAGGAAATGGAAGACATACAAGACCACTGATAATCTCCCTCGATCTGGGGCTCCACGCAAGATCTCACCCCGTGGGGTCAAAATGATCACAAGAACGGTGAGCAAAAATCCCAGAACCACACGGGGGGACCTAGTGAATGACCTGCAGAGAGCTGGGACCAAAGTAACAAAGCCTACCATCAGTAACACACTACGCCGCCAGGGACTCAAATCCTGCAGTGCCAGACGTGTCCCCCTGCTTAAGCCAGTACATGTCCAGGCCCGTCTGCAGTTTGCTAGAGAGCATTTGGATGATCCATAAGAAGATTGGGAGAATGTCATATGGTCAGATGAAACCAAAATAGAACTTTTTGGTAAAAACTCAACTCGTCGTGTTTGGAGGAGAAAGAATGCTGAGTTGCATCCAAAGAACACCATACCTACTGTGAAGCATGGGGGTGGAAACATCATGCTTTGGGGCTGTTTTTCTGCAAAGGGACCAGGACGACTGATCCATGTAAAGGAAAGAATGAATGGGGCCATGTATCGTGAGATTTTGAGTGAAAACCTCCTTCCATCAGCAAGGGCATTGAAGATGAAACGTGGCTGGGTCTTTCAGCATGACAATGATCCCAAACACACCACCCGGGCAACGAAGGAGTGGCTTCGTAAGAAGCATTTCAAGGTCCTGGAGTGGCCTAGCCAGTCTCCAGATCTCAACCCCATAGAAAATCTTTGGAGGGAGTTGAAAGTCCGTGTTGCCCAGCAACAGCCCCAAAACATCACTGCTCTAGAGGAGATCTGCATGGAGGAATGGGCCAAAATACCAGCAACAGTGTGTGAAAATCTTGTGAAGACTTTTGACCTCTGTCATTGCCAACAAAGGGTATATAACAAAGTATTGAGATAAACTTTTGTTATTGACCAAATACCTATTTTCCACCATAATTTGCAAATAAATTCATAAAAAATCCTACAATGTGATTTTCTGGATTTTTTTTACTAATTTTGTCTGTCATAGTTGAAGTGTACCTATGATGAAAATTACAGGCCTCTCTCATCTTTTTAAGTGGGAGAACTTGCACAATTGGTGGCTGACTAAATACTTTTTTGCCCCACTGTAGTGTGCAACCCAAATTACACTATTTAGTGCACTACTTTTAAACACAAGTGGTGCACTATAAAGGAATTAGGGTGCCATTTGGGATTTGGGACACGGCCATATACCTCTGGGGATGAGAGTCAGTGCAACGTCAGCTGGCTGGCTGTCTGTCTGTCTGGAGTCAGTGCAACGTCAGCTGTCTGTCTGTCTGTCTGTCTGTCTGTCTGGAGTCAGAGCAACGTCAGCTGTCTGTCTGTCTGTCTGTCTGTCTGTCTGGAGTCAGAGCAACGTCAGCTGTCTGTCTGTCTGTCTGTCTGTCTGTCTGTCTGTCTGTCTGTCTGTCTGTCTGTCTGTCTGTCTGTCTGTCTGTCTGTCTGTCTGGAGTCAGAGCAACGTCAGCTGTCTGTCTGTCTGAGAAGAATGCCATTCTGAGGGTCATTCTTTTCATAACAGTGAAATTTGATAACCACACATCGACACAAACAGACACAAGTTATGTCAGAAACATTTTAAGATTTGTGTATGTGTGTGTATATGTGTATGTGTTTGTGTATGTGTGCATGTGAGTGTGCTTCAGGCATACAGACTGTGATGTTATAGACTGACCATAATGTTCATGGAACAGGATGGTTACTCCACTCATGAGACAATCCCAGAATCACTGTGATGTCAACTAGTAGTATAAAAGACGACAGTGCCCCAAGGGTCATTCGAGCACAGCTAAGGTAACGATGAAATACTCATTTGTTAACTGCCTTCAATTTCTGGTACATAGCTCCTCCTCTACTTACAACACCGGATCTGCCCGTCACATTCAGTTAAATATTCTTCAAACTCTCCTATCCTTTTCAGTTTGCTGAAGCCATTGACTGCACAAGCTGCAAGAAAGGTTCAAACTTGAGAAATGGGTCTTTGAGCCTTTAAGAAATCCCTCACAGAAATGTTCTCTGACACCTGTACTTGTTACCCTATCTAATAATGTCATTCATGGTCATCCTCACTGATATTAACTTGTAACTCTGCCGAATCACGTCATTCATGGACACTAACGTGTTATTCTAACAAATAAAATAAAATTATGAACATTCCCATGTACGCTTTACGTTGTTCTTATAGATACTGTAGGCCCACCTGAAATTCTATCAAAATGTATTACTGACTGTTTACTATCTATGCTGACTGTTTTTAATAAATGTTGTGTTGTTGCCATCTATTTCTGCCCCACTGTGTTGTGATATCTGTTCTCCTTGTGCTCTAACTGTTCTGCATTGACTTTTGTGTTTGTCATATGTCCCTGTCATTCTGTGTCGTGATGTCTGTCTTGTCCTGTGATTTCAATGTATTTTTTAGCTATTTAATTTTTTACACAGCAATTCCAAGTCGTCACTGGCCAAGCCGTCATTGTAAATAAGAATTTGTTCTTAGTTGATTTCCCTTGAATAAATGTAACGGATGTGAAATGGCTAGCTAGTTAGCGAGTACGCGCTAGTAGCGTTTCAATCAGTTACGTCACTTGCTCTGAAACCTAGATGTAGGGTTTCCCCTTGCTCTGCAAGAGCCGTGGCCTTTGTGGAGCGATGGGTAACGATGCTTCGTGGGCGACCGTTGTTGATGTGTGCAGAGGGTCCCTGGTTTGCGCCCGTGTCGGGGCGAGGGGACGGTTTAAAGTTATACTGTTACATTGATGCTGTTGACCCGGATCACTGGGTGCTGCGGAAAAGGAGGAGGTTGAAAGGGGGGTGAGTGTAACGGATGTGAAATGGCTAGCTAGTTAGCGGGTACGCGCTAGTAGCGTTTCAATCAGTTACGTCACTTGCTCTGAAACCTAGATGTAGGGTTTCCCCTTGCTCTGCAAGGGCCGCGGCTTTTGTGGAGCGATGGGTAACGATGCTTCGTGGGTGTCAGTTGTTGATGTGTGCAGAGGGTCCCTGGTTCGCGCCCGAGGTCGGGGCGAGGGGACGTACTAAAGTTATACTGTTACATAAATAAAGGTTAAAACGTTTTATAATAATAATATGACAAAAGGGTAAGGTAAGGATGACATCATAAATGGTCACATAGGGTAATCTGAGGGTAGGGGATGAGGGGGTGACTGTCTGTATACAATGATGGATGTTTCACCATTAGAGCAAATTGATGGCATTTTTGTTTTGTTTTATTTAGTTTGTGTGACATTTTTGGGGGAATTATAGTTTTATCTTTTTCGAACATCTTTATTTCATTCATATTTTTATTTCATTCATCCAATTCATTGTTTCCTAAATTCTTCCAGTTCTTTCAACAATTTCAATAGTGCTTGATCTTCTGTTTCCTGTTTTAAAACGATGTGAGGTAGCAATCTGCAGATAAGCAGTATCAATACATGGTGTTCAAACCGAGACCTTGTAGAGATGATGCATCAAAAAGGGGTCTAACAAGTCTTACAGTGCATAATAAAAGATCATGAGGGATCATACCTGTTGTCTTTAAGTAAAATGTTACCAATAACATCACCATTCCACCTTTCTCTGAACGGATCTGTTGAGATCTTGTGATGGTAAACACAGGATGGGTCACAGTTGGTGGTTTGCTGTGAGCCTACCTGTTGAATACTTCATGGGATAACCCCGACTCTGGGAACCTGATGCCGTGAGGCCATCAAGAGTGTGAATACCCGAAAGCCATTGGAAAGTTGAGGCATTGGGTTTCACAATGGCATTGTAACCCACATGCTTCTTTTGTTGACTGGTGTAACCTCATTGAGACAAAAACTCACAAGGATGAATGAGTCATGTGAATGGGTTATTCTTAGACAGTACAATTTTATCTGACATTGCACTGTCTGTCATCAAGCACAATCTTGATTCTTTACAGTGTGACTTTCAATAAAGTCACAATCTGAATATGACATGGATTCTGAATGGAAAAAGACCTACACATAAGCCATTCTCCCTCCCCTCCTCGTCACCAGAGCAATATAGTTGGTTCATGAGTTGGCCAGTATCTACTGTACTTTAGTGAACACTAACCCTCTGCACGCCTAATCAGGTTGCAAGCCTCTCTATGGCACATGCAGTTCAAACGTGTTGTGATAAAACAGTGGAACACACTTAACATTTAGACAAGAATGACATTAGCCAGGTCAACCTTGACAATAGAGTTTAGTGACTGCAATGTCGAGGCAGCAATCAGAGGAACACTGTACGAAACAGTATATTATGTGTGTCTGCAGTTATCATGTTGTGTCTCGCTACTTACGTCACAGTGTTTTTGCTGGATATAACAATGTCCATCCAGGACTTTGGTACTTCTACCCTCAGCTGATGATATAGAGTCCTTTGTAGGCTATGAAAAAAGCATTGGATTGGTGGAGGCATCGGCTAGTGGGAGTTTCCACCATAATGTCTTACACTAGCCATTGTCTTTCAAATCAGCGAAGTTAAGTGAAGAAGTGCACTCTTTGGGAGGAAGGACAGATAATTGGGACATCTGTTGCATTGCTTTTCTGATCATGTGTCTTTTCTGTACATTTTCTTACATTAAGTGATTGGTTGAATTGATCCCAAAGAGCGGAAAATGTGTGGACTACTGTACCAAAATAATCATGTGATATCTATAAATAAATCATAGTTCGCCCATCAAATAAATATATTTTTAGATTTTTACATGGAAAAGAAGTACTAAATACTATACACTCACACATTCATCGCAATAATTTCTTGGAATGCCTCTGCTATAGATTCCCTGAGCCCCAAAAAATGCTCGGCCACACTCACGATTCCTATTTTCTCAGATTTCCTCTCTGTTTGTGCAGTTTATAACCACTGTCATAAACAATACAAAGATCACCTTCTTAACATGCAACATGTCAGGATCCCTCTGTTGGCGTGGAACATTCACTGACGTCTCCAATCCTAATACCTTTGTTTCTTCAACGTCACTCCCTTCTTCCACTCTTCTCATTGCCTACGGATAGGAGACATGTTGGACAGCCCTTACTCTGGTCAGCTCTGTCTCCTTCACCCTAACAGGGCACTTCAGGAATTTGGGCGTATGCTCACCACCACAATTTCAGCGTTTAACCTCAGCTGGAAAACAATATTTCTCCCGTCTACATACACTTGTCACATGACCAAACAAGCATTAAGGCCTGCAGTGTGAACAAGGGGGACTCCCTAAAAACACGCTATCTCGATACAAGTAACTTTTTGCAGCAGGTTAGGAGAGCATTTTCGCAATCCCTAACCCTTTTCCTAACAATCTAATTCTCCTAACCTGCTATGTTAATTCTCTCAACCTGCTACAAAAAGGCATAGCTTTATCAAAGTGGTGTAACGGCATTCAGAAGAAGAAGGTGAGGACCAAGGTGCAGCGTGATACGTGTTCATATTATTTATTCGAAACTGAACACTAAATACAAAATAACAAAAGGAATAACCAAAACAGTTCTGACAGGTGATACAAACACTAAACAGAAAATAACCACCCACAACTAACAGTGGGAAAACAGGCTACCTAAGTATGGTTCTCAATCAGAGACAACGATAGACAGCTGCCTCTAATTGGGAACCATACCAGGCCAAAACATAGGGATACAAAACCTAGACATACAAACATAGAATGCCCACCCACATCACACCCTGACCAAACAAAAAATAGAAACATACAAAGCAATCTACGGTTCCCCCCCCCCCCCCCCCCCCAAAGGTGCGGCCTCCAAACCTGAACCTATAGGGGAGGGTCTGGGTGGGCAAAACCTGAACCTATAGGGGAGGGTCTGGTGGGCATTACTCCGCGGTGGCGGTTCTGGCTCGGCCCACTTTAATAATGCCTCTGGAGCGGGAACCCTCACCACCGACCCCGGACTAGAGGACGCCACTGGACTGATGGTCGAGTCTGGAGTGAGTGGCGCCTCCGGACTGACGGGCGGCTCTGGCGCCTCCGGACTGACGGGCGGCTCTGGCAGCTCCGGACTGACGGGCGGCTCTGGCAGCTCCGGACAGGAGGGCGGCACTGGCAGCTCCGGACAGGAGGGCGGCTCTGGCAGCTCCGGACAGGAGGGCGGCTCTGGCAGCTCCGGACAGGAGGGCGGCTCTGGCAGCTCCGGACAGGAGGGCGGCTCTGGCAGCTCCGGACAAGAGGGCGGCTCTGGCAGCTCTGGACAGGAGGGAGAACCTGGAGGGAGGAGACGGAGAGACAGCCTGGAGGAGGCACAGGATAGACCGGGCCGTGGAGGCGCACTGGAGGTCTCGAACTAAGGGCCTGCACAACCCGTCCTGGCTGGATGGTGATTTTAGCCCAGCACATACGGGGTGCAGGCACAGGACGCACTGGGCTGTGCAGACACACGGGAGACACAGTGCGCAGAGCCGACGCAGGATATCCTGGCCCGAGGAGACGCACTGGCGGTCTGGAGAGCAGGGCTGGCACCATCCGTCCTGGCTGGATCCTCACCCTAGCCCGGCAGATGCGGGGAGCTGGAATGTAGCGTACCGGGCTCAGAGCACGTATTGGAGAGCTGTAGCGCCGAGCTGGCACAGGACGTGCAGGGCTAGGGAGGCGCACAGGAGGCCTGGTGCGTGGGACTGGCACAGTCTTCACCAGACGGCTAGCAGGCACCTCAGGACGAGTATGGAGAGCTGACTCAGATGACATCAAATCGCGGACACGCTCCGTCGGGCGGATGTCGTGCCTCATGCACCAACACAGCAGCTCTCTCATTGCTCTCTCCATGAACTCCTTCACAGTCTCGACTTCGCTTCCTTTGCTCACCTCCAATTTCACCCCATAGCCCGGGGCCTGACCAGTCCCATGATCGCCACGGTAAGCACGGGGAGTGGGCTCAGGTCTCCTACCTGACTCTGCCACACTCCCCGTGTTTTCCCCCCCAAAACATTTTTGGGGCTGCCTCTCGGGCTTCCTTGCCAGCCGTGTTCCCTCGTATCTCCGGTTCCCTTCTCCTGCTGCCTCCGCCTGTTCCCATGCCCAGTCCTCTTCTCCACGCTGCTTGGTCCTTTGGTGGTGGGTGGTTCTGTAACGGCATTCATGACCAAACAAAAAATAGAAACATACAAAGCAATCTACGGTCAGGGCGTGACAAGTGGCTCGTTTTTAGGAAGTTCAGTGAATAAGGCTTAAGAGTTTCCTGGGTGTACAGTATGTGTCACAGGTGTGACGAATACCCTAATTACTGTGCATGCTTTGGGCCAGGTGCTCCTAATTTAGTGTTTGTTAGCTGATTGATTAATTGAAACATGTGATTGGCTTCCCTCTCTTTATAACCCTTCTATATTTTGTTTGCGGTGTGGCTGCCCAAGTGCAGGTGCTTTTGGAAGCGTTGGTTTCGCTAAGTGTTACTTTGATGGAATGATGACTAAAGTTGTGTAGTGATTTCCCTCCACTGAAACCTGTTTGTTTGATTTCATTGTCTGTTTGTGATATCCTCCCTCCATTTTGTTTGCTAAGCTAAAGCTAACTTGGTTCATGGAAGCTGAAATTGGGATATAAATGAACGTGTGAACCGTTACCTGCTTCTGATTTTCCTGTCATGTATTTCCACTCAAACCCATGTTATGAGTTATTCAGAGCTCCCTATGCTTTTGGTGGTGTAGTTGGATCTATGGTACTGAATTGAGTTTAGTCACAGCCCCTCTTGGCCAGGACATGACATGCACTCGGCATTGGGGAAGACCTGCAATAAACTTTGATTTTAACTTTTATAACCAATTCTGATCGACTTCCAACAAATCAAATCAAATCAAATTTTATTTGTCACATACACATGGTTAGCAGATGTTAATGCGAGTGTAGCGAAATGCTTGTGCTTCTAGTTCCGACAATGCAGTGTCGTGTCTTTGCTATCATTAAAGACTTATAGTTTTTATCAAAGATTCCTGTAATTAGGGATTACGCGATCACTTGAGTAATAACGTAACTAATTAACTATGAATTCGAGGGCACCAGGGAAAGTTATTAGATTACAAAGTTATAATTTCCCAATATAACCTTTCAGATATTTTCATATCTGATCAATAGTCTTCTGATTAATGATTAATTTATTTTTACCTCACGTTAGTCTCATTCCAAACTTCGTAAATTGTTGATTATCTGCACGAACCCAGTCTTCACTATGAGTCATCCATACATCAATTGTCTTAAATCATTTATTTATTACTAACTAATTAATTCACAGAAATGCATAAACAAAACAAACAAACTTAAAAATAGTTACATGAAATGATGGGAGAAATATGCCCTAGTGGGCTGAACCGGCATAGCGCCTTGTTAGACAAAGGGAAAGTTGCGTTCGACTAAGAATTCACTACAGAGTTCACAATTATAACAATTGACATGCTAATCCTTACACATGAACGCTCACTCATTCGGGAACAATTTCAATCAATATATATATAGTTACGCTCGGTGTGTGTCGTCTTGATCGTTGGAGAGAAGTTCGTTTTGGTTGGAGTTCCTTCTGTCTCGGTTATTGTGGATAGTTCAGAGTGACATTCGTTATAGAATGATTGTTTCGGCGGTTGTCTTTCTTCGCGTTCAATGATACCGAATTCCTAGCTGCAGACTAGTAGTCAATATCAAAGACTTGTTCTTATTCGGCTAAGAGTTTAACCACGTGGTATGGTTAAAGATTCAGCAATGGTACTCAACCTTCGTTCTCCCAGTGGAGGATAAACATGGTCTAATGGTAATTTCTCAGAGTTGACTTTTATTCAGATAGCAGGAAGGGGCTGTCCTTGGATGTCTGACCCAACTGGCTCAGGGGCGGGTCCTCGGGTTTAGTTCAAATCAAAAAGGGATTTGTATTTTTCTTAATTAAACAGTCCAAAATCATATTACACAATTATACAAACAGTATCATACTCACTCATTCATTTTATACAACAAACAGATGTAAACCTCATATCTGAGGTTATTATATAAACAGCGGTATGGTAATGTAGTCCCACAGTCTCTCATGAGTTTCCCCCGTGGTGACCAATGGGCATGTTAATAGCTGGACTCTCCACCGATCTTTTATACTTTTGCAGGAACATGAAATATGTTCGTACCTCAAGTTCTGTGAGGTGGGAGAAAATTCCTTTGTCCTGAAAGTTTACCCTCTGTCTAATACTGTTGGGCCATGAGGAGATTCTCAGGAATTTACGACCTCTCTGTGACCACAGCATGGGTTGAAGGGGCAGGGAAAGGCAGGGAGAGGGGGATGGGGTTTGCAATACCCAAGCAGGCGACGTCATGACAGCAGTAATAACCAACGAGTAATCTAACCTAACAATTCCACAACTACTACCTTATACACACAAGTGTAAAGAGATAAAGAATATGTACATAAAGATATATGAATGAGTGATGGTACAGAACGGCATAGGCAAGATGCAGTAGATGGTATAGAGTACAGTATATATATATATGAGATGAGTAATGTAGGGTATATAAACATAAAGTGGCATAGTTTAAAGTGGCTAGTGATACATGTATTACATAAAGATGGCAAGATGCAGTAGGTGATATAGAGTACAGTAAATACATATACATATGAGATGAGTAATGTAGGGTATGTAAACATTATATTAAGTGGCATTGTTTAAAGTGGCTAGTGATACATTTTTACATAAACTTCCATCAATTCCCATTATTAAAGTGGCTGGAGTTGAGTCAGTATGTTGGCAGCGGCCACTAAATGTTAGTGGTGGCTGTTTAACAGTCTGATGGCCTTGAGATAGAAGCTGTTTTTCAGTCTCTCGGTCCCTGCTTTGATGCACCTGTACTGACCTCGCCTTCTGGATGATAGCGGGGTGAACAGGCAGTGGCTCGGGTGGTTGTTGTCCTTGATGATCTTTATGGCCTTCCTGTGACATCGGGTGGTGTAGGTGTCCTGGAGGGCAGGTAGATTGCCCCCGGTGATGCGTTGTGCAGACCTCACTACCCTCTGGAGAGCCTTACGGTTGTGGGCGGAGCAGTTGCCATACCAGGCGGTGATACAGCCCAACAGGATGCTCTCGATTGTGCATCTGTAGAAGTTTGTGAGTGCAACAGGTATATAGATAGGTTTTGCCTTTCAAGCACTTGTCCAAAGGTCAGAAATGGAGTACAGTATGTACAATGGCCTGATAACTTTAAGACACAAGTCTTGAAGTTCTACATTGGTGTGATTTTACATTTATGTTTAATTCACCTGGTGGAATAGGATTGCCAGAGGTTAAAACTTAAAACGTGTGTAAAATGACTGCCATTGTGGTGATTCAGCATTTTATTTTATCAAGCTGAAACTGTAAAATAGCATCCAAACTGTATAGATCCTCATTCTGATATACAGCAGACTTGAACAGGTCTTTGCAAATGGGATTGTTGTCAATGAGTCAACCCTGTATAACGTCCCATGCCTTTAAATCCCATCTGCTCAAGATCTCTGTGCATCACAGTTCAGTTACATGTGACTATAGTATACAGGCTCTATTAATGACACCCACTGGCATAGCAAACACATACCATCAGGACAAAGGGACATCTTTCTCCCTCTCTCACACACACGGTTCCATTTTCTTTAAACCCATCCCCTTAACCCCTGGCCTATACAGTTGATTTAAAAAATGATAATGGAACTGATGTGGGGGATTTAAGAATGGACTAGCTGGTCATCTTAAGTTCTTTTAGATGGATGCTTTGACAAAGAGAGGATTAATTACAGTTTTGGACTTCTTTCCTTCCTTCCTTCTTTCACTGGGAACTGTCCTGTGTCACGGGGCTCATCCAAGTCATGGGATCCAGGGTGTACAGACTTGGAACCTGCCTGGGATTCTTTGAGGGATTCAGACAGCTCCTGGAAGCAGAGAGCCCGACCAGTCTGCTTCAGCTGAATGTAATATTGGCAATGGAGAGGATGCCCACACTGTTTAAAGATGCACTGTAGTAGTTACAGTACCCCGCACCTGTGAAATTTGATGAATATTCAGACAAAGACGTTCAATCCATAATCTTCTTCACTGACATTGAAGGGCTGAAATCTACCAGTGGAGGCTTCTCAGAGGAGAAAGGGGAGGACTGCCATCCCTTGTGCCCAATAAAAACACACACAACCCTCCCCAAAGCAACAAAGAAAAAGTTTGACAACCCTCCCCTATTTTGGACCATCCCTCCCCCAGTAAATGTTGACCTGTCCCTTGGTGGTTATAATATGAAGGTTTGGCTTGGAAAGCTTTTTTTGCCTGGTCACAGACAGCTGATGTGTTGTGCACTTAAGTCCACAAGCGAAGGGAAAAGGTGAGAGAGGAGGAGAGTGCGTAGATGCGAGAAGGAATGAACAAAGTGATCATACTGTTTGTATGTGGCTGCTATGAAAGTGAACTGTGTTTGCGTGTGATCAGGGGTGTATTCATTCTGCTGATTCTGTTGAAAAACGTTTCTTAAATGGAAGCAAACGGAACGAAACAGGGATAAACATACCTGAATTTGCCCAATAGAAACTCTCGTTTGCAACTGTTGGACTAGTGATTACACCATAGATCAGCTAGATGCAGGCAAGAGTGTGCAAGGCGGAATTGAATGTGTCACTGTCTGTCACCTTGATTACAAAAAATTATCTCGACCTGTGCACCTACATTGTAAACTTTCATTTATTGACTAGGTTGTAGCAGCCTCATGATTGGTATAGGTAAAATTTGAGTATCATGTAATGGCCTAAACCTATCGATGTTACATTGAGCTGGGTGAATGGAATATGAATGCCACTCATCCAATATGCTGTAATAGAAATAAGGCCATGCTCATAAACGCCACCAACTGCCACTGAAATCTACTGTATTTGAATGCCTGAAATCTACTGTATGGCACCAATGCATTGCCGGTAACAGTGGTAACACTTTCTTTGAACTGTAAGATAGGCCCTACATCATAACAGTGTACATACAGTAGTTCTGACCACCAGCACATTGTATTTCTTCAATGAAACCATGCAGCTTCCAAGAGGCCCATTCCAACCTCACTCTCATTAGTAGGGAATTTCCGATTACATATAATCCCATAGTAATCAGAAGCAGCTTTGAAATAGTAAGGTCATACTGGCACCATAATCATAACTTTGAAAGACAATCCAAATCTCCCCTTGCGGGAATGTCTCACTTACAACCCACAGTTGTTACTATAACTTTATCGATGGATAATAACAAAAATCTCATATCTGATCTTCAGCCTTGAAGATTTACAGTAGGTGAATCCTAGCAATTTGGGTGGGGCTCATTTTGAGGCTTAGAGGGAGGTGAACCAGAAGTGTATTCTGTTGGGTGTGAATCAAATGTGACTGCCGCTTAGCCAAAGAATGCAACTTAAAGTGATTATGCTTCAAATTTATGTCAGTGCCTTTCGTCAGGGATTATCTTGGTTAATAATTTCCACCTCACGTGAGTATACACGCTTAGGAAAAAAGGTGCTATTTAGAACCCAAAAGGTTCATCGGCTGTCCCCATAGGAGAACCCTTTGAAGAACCCTTTTTGGTTCCAGGTAGAACTCTTTTGGGTTCCATGTAGAACCCTTTCCACAGAGGGTTCTCCACAGAACCCAAAAGGGTTCTACCTGGAACCAAAAATGGTTCTTCAAAGAGTTCTCCTATGGGGACAGCCGATGAACCCTTTACAAACACTTTCTTCTAAGAGTGTAATATCTATAAACAACCAAGTAACTTTCAGAAGCCTCTCATTGTCTCCTATTGTTGCAGTGCCTTGACTGGAATTCAAACTGGCAACACTCTATACAGAGTGGCTATACAGGTCTACCTCTCTAACCTCTAAGCCACCTACCTATTATACAACAAATACAATAGATACCTAGATATTGCGAGACAACATTGAACACAATAAATGTTTTATTTGTTGCACACTATGTCTAATCTAATTTACAGTATGAGGAGTACCAGAGATACATGGGAACTTCGTTGTCACATTTTTAATTTCTTTCAGCAGCCCCCTCTCCTCACAGCCCCAGACAGAAGCGATAGGCTTGAAGCACCCGGCCAGGACCCAGAGGCCCAGATAATAGCTACAGTCCAGTAACAGAAAACACTTGACAGAGTAAACACACGGTGGCTATCCAAACTATCCAAACCAGCACTCCATTTGGGCCGGAGCCGCCATTGACTGCTGTAATCTGTTGTGTAAATCTGCAGCTTGGGCCTGTCTGGTTGCTGTCTGGGTTCTGTGCTCCCGGACAAAAGCGTCAGAACACCTTGCCTACTGACAAAGGGCCACACGCCGCCGGGGCCTAATCAGAGTGGACAAGGCTTGCTGATGGGGCCTTTTTGAGCAATTGAACTTTGTCAATGCTTCTTAGGGGGACCTGATGGAACAGAGGGGCAGGCAGTTTGACTTCAACAACAGGGGCTCCTCTGAAAACTCTCCCTGTCAAATGCTGGGATTGAAGTGGTACCATGACCCGTAATGACCTTTGTAATGCTCGTATACACACAAACATACAAACACGTTTGGCAGTGTCACTGTTTGTTGACCTTTCAGACTGCATATACATACAATGAGTATGTAAAACAATAAGAACAACTGCTCTTTCCATGACCTAGACTGACCAGGTGAATCCAGGTGAAAGCAATGATCCCTTATTGATCTCACTTGTTAAATCCACTTCAATCAGTGTAGATGAAGGTGAGGAGACAGGTTAAAGAAGGATTTCTAAGCCTTGAGACAATTGAGACATGGATTGTGTTTGTGTCCCATTCAGAGGGTGAATGGGCAAGACAAAAGATTTAAGTGCCTTTGAACGAGATATGGTAGTAGGTGCCAGGCGCAACGGTTTGTGTCAAGAACTGCAATGCTGTTGGGTTTTTTCACGCTCAACAGTTTCCTGTGTGTATCAAGAATGGTCCACTACCCAAAGGACATCCAGCCAACTTGACACAACTGTGGGAAGCATTGGAGTCAACATGGGACAACATCTCTGTGGAACACTTTCAATACCTTGTAGAGTCCATGCCCTGACGAATTGAGACTATTCTGAGGGCAAAAAGGGGGGGGGTGCAGCTCAATATTAGGAAGGTGTTCTTAATGTTTTGTAGACTCAATGTATAGACCACATTGTGTTTTTGGAGAGAATCTATCGAATTTGATGTTGGTTTTTCGAGGTAACATGATAAGGTGCATCTGGCGCCATTTAGCTATTGATGTTGTCCTTGAATTCTGGCAAGTCATGAGAGAAGACTCAATGACTTCTGAGTCCGAACACAAAAAGGTGAGGACACAATGTTCTCCAGTGAAACACTGAACAAGGTGGCGGAAGTTGTAAAGTTCTGAAGTTCTGAGAGCCCCTGGGAATGGGTGTGGGAAAACCTGCGAGGGCCGCTCTGGAATCTCCTCAGAGAGACGGACTACAAGCGCTGCACTTTCCATGTGGGAAAGGTTCCGTTCCTTTGTCATCAGAAATGTCATTGTTGTACAGTAGGTTACAGTCTGTGTTGTTGGCCACAACAGTACCTTCAACTTTGGAGAGCGAGAGAGAGAGAGAGAGAGAGAGAGAGAGAGAGAGAGAGAGAGAGAGAGAGAGAGAGAGAGAGAGAGAGAGAGAGAGAGAGTGTGGAAAAAGACAGCACTTGAGGCCCATGCAAGGCTTTTCAATTCCAAAGAATAACATTTACTGTGATCTTGCATGATTGCAATGTACTTTCCCCACATGATTTACTGTAGTAGTAGGCTAAAGTTCTTTGAAACATAAAGGGAATGTTTGGACATTATGCCGTGCACATAGAAGAGAGTCACAGAAAATAGTTGCATGTCATGTAAATGACCTGAAGCGCCAAGGCCCCCCTCCTGCATAAAGCAATTATGTGTGCACTATTTTCATTTGAGTACAGTTACAAGTTTATGATTTGACGTAGCCTAACAATAAAACAAAGATACTGGTGACTAATGTTTCCCATTTTATCTGTAAATAAAATGTAGAGAAATGGTATGTTGCCAAATGGCAAGGCAACACCCTACAGGGTTACGTTTGTCCAGAGTGGTGTTCCGTAGTGTTCTCCTCAGTTTCCATAGCGACCACAGTTCCATTTAGACGCGGATGGAATGTTTGACGTTCCTGGTTAGAAAACCGGTTAGCAAAGTATTCAAAACACAGACAAACACAGGTAAATTACCTCTTATTTAAAACAGAAACATTTCGTGGGAATAAAATGTAAAAAGTTTAATGTCTTATATCTCTTCTCCGTGTTTTCATGCAGTGTTTGAAACAGAAACACGGCCCGTCTGCCTCTGTTTCCTGAAGCTGCTAGCTAGACCATGGATGTCAGTCAAGAAGACTTGAGCAAACTGAGCATCAACAACTCCTCTGATGATATTGAATTAGATAATTCTTATCAGGAAGACTTTTACTCATCTGCTGATGAAGATCATGCTGATGAAGATGATGTGAGTTGATTTATTATTTGTCAACTGGAAATGAGAGTTTGTGTACTTAAGTGTGTAGGCCTAATCTCCATTGTCTAACGTTAGACTACTGTTTGCACAATGTTTTTATACTACTTGTCAATTAATGTCTACTGGTTGCAAATGCATGTAAACCTAACTTTTCACCTTTCAATACCCCCAGGTTTCAGATAAAATCCCAGAATCAATGCTCAAATATTTTGAAGCCTCCGAGAACAGAGCAAGTCAGTTTGAAAAGCTCATCCTTGAGGACAATGAAGATGATGGTAGGAATGAGGACCTCTGGATAATGTATAGGCTACAGAAATATAGAAAATGCATGAATCATTTATTCATCATTTAGGCTAGCTGCTGGCTACATGATGCCATACTATTGTTGTGTATATGTGACTCAATGTCTTTGTACATTGTCTGTTTTCAGATTCCGGAGCGGCTGAGGTGTATTCCATCATTTCAAGTCGTTCTGAAGACCTTTTAATGGAACTGGCCTCTGACTTAGGCCTACACGAGGACCCAGTGAAGTTAAAAGAACAAGTGAGTCTAGTTTAATAAGGCTTGTGTGCACTAAAGTACTAGTGTTATGTAATTTGTGCTGGGACGTAGGCTAAATATGTTTGATTGATTTAGGTCATGTTCGAGATGGAGGATGAGAAGTTGAACACTATCCCTAACAAGGCCTGCCCTCACACTGTATCTGACAGTGACATTACAGACAGAGTGCCACACAACAGTGAGGGTATGTGTAGATTTCTGTGTGCGTGTGTGATATATATGCCCACTAGATGTCACCCTTGCCTCATTTAGTCCAGCCCTATAAAGAAAAGAAAAAAGGTGATATTCTTCAAACTAATGGAGCTGTGACCTGTGTCTTTCTGTTTGACACAGATGATATTGAATGTGATGCATATTTAAGGTCTGAAAAGCAACTCAGTTTGGAACTGAAAACTTTGGAGCGTAAGTTGAAAGAGGAGGATGAGAGGAGAATTGTGGAATACGAGGTGGAGCGAAAGAAGGAGCAGAATGAGCAGAGAGAAAAGGAGGAGTGGAGGAAACGCAGACAGAGAGACTTTGAAGAGGAGCTGAGGCAGATAGAAGAGGGCAATAGGGTGAGATAGTTCATATCATCCCTTTCTCCCATTTCCCGTTTCTATGTTTTCCGTAACTAAGAGTGACCAATTGAAGAAGTCATTTTCTGTCTGTAGCATCGCCCTACAGGCATGGAGGAGATGAGAGAAAGAGAGGCAGAAGAGAAGCTTCAACAAGAGTTGCTCAAACAGCAGGTGGGCCAGATTCAATCACATTTTTTTTAGATGTGCAAACACTGAAACACTGGCAATGGAGAGGGGCTACGTCGGAAGTGTTTTCAGAAGGGGCTCATCTTTCTTGTCAGTTTTTATTGCTTTAACTTCTCTCCTCCACTCTCCCACACAGGAGCTGATCAGCAGCCTCCAGAGACAGATGGAGGAGGAGAGGAGGGCCTTTGAGAAGGTGCAGGAGGAAAAGAGGAGGAAGACCCACCAGTCTCGATGCAGGGCGGCCATCACTATCCAGGCTGCCCTCAGAGGCGTCCTGGCACGCCGGTGGACCAGGGCCGAGCTCCACCGCAAAAGAGAGGAACAAAGGAGGTGTGAGGAGGAGAGGAGCAGGAGGGAGGAGAGGTGGAGGAGGGAACAGGAGGAGCAGCGGCTGAAGCAGGAAAAGGAAAACAGAAGGAGAGAGTTGGAGGAGCAA
The DNA here is from genome assembly GCF_016432855.1 of Salvelinus namaycush. Taxonomy (NCBI): domain Eukaryota; kingdom Metazoa; phylum Chordata; class Actinopteri; order Salmoniformes; family Salmonidae; genus Salvelinus; species Salvelinus namaycush. The sequence continues at coordinate 38,014,728 of NC_052327.1, forward strand.
GCGCTGAAGAGGAGGAGCTTAGAGTATGAGAGAGCCAAAGAAGAGGATCGAGTCCGTATGGAGAGAGAGAGACAGGATGAGGAGGACAGGGGAAAGAGGGAGGAGGAGGAGAACAGAAAGGAGGGAGAGAGAAGAAAAATGGAGGAGAAGAGAAAGAAGCATGAAGAAGAGGAGAAGAGAAAGAAAGAAGAGGAGAAGAGAAAGAAAGAAGAGGAGAAGAGAAGGAAAGAAGAGGAGAAGAGAAAGAAGAAGAGGAGAGAGAAGGAGGAGCAGATTAGGGAGGAGAAAGATAAGCAAGAAAGGGAGGAGGAGCGGAGAAAAAGACAGGAGGATGAGGAGGAGGAAAAGGAAAAGGAGAATGAAAGGAAAAGCAAGGAGGAGGAAGAGATTAGGATGGAATCAGATGAGAGGAAACCAAAGAGCCTGCAAAAGCTGGAGACAGGAATAGTGAAGGAGGAAAGTCAAAACCTGAGTGAGGAAAAAGCCAGAGAGGAGAAATCAGCCGCCACTGAATGTTCCCCCACTGCCAGCTCTCCCCCCATTGACCCCAGCGCCTCAGCCCCTCAGTCTGCCTTTGAGCGTATGAGTGTATCTCTACCAGAGCAGACGGAGCAGAGGAGACTGGCCTGGATGAGGGACTGCACTTCCTGGTCCAAACTCTCCCTGCAGAACAAGAGGAAGCAGCAGCAGGGGGTCAGGACCCAGAGGAGGAGGGGGGCGAGGAGGGCCGCTGAGGGGAGCGGTTTACCCCTCTGCCCAGAAACACTCCTTCAGTCTGGGGCCTGGAACTCCCCTCAGGAGGTAACCTGCATGATACGATCTACAATGTGATACTCTTTATTTCAGGGGTCGGTAACAGGCAGCTTGCAGGCCAAAACATTCCTGCGAGTGATTTTTTTGTTGTTGACTAAAATCACTAGGAATTAAGAAAAACATTTGTTTAAGTTAGGAAATATGTTCCAAACTATGCCCAGGAATAAAAAAATATATATATGTGGCCCGTTTCAGGAAACTAGGCGTATGTCGTGGGTCACTACTTCACAGGAGAGCCATTTGAACGTACACATTTTTTTTTAATCAAAATGTTTTTTTATGCAGATATGCCTTCTCGACCATGTGAACTTTCATGTGCCTTAATAACAAACTTGTATGCCTTTTGTAAATATGAATGAAATTGTTAAATTACGAGCCTAGTTAGCCATGATTGGCTGAGATAATGAGTGGGCTGGACATGCCGAGAGATGAGTTTGGATTGGTCTGCCATATAGCACGCTTCTGTCTATTTGAGCTGGTCAGTATGTGTAGGGTAATTCTGTCTAACACGGCTTTTCATTTTTTTTACCGTGTATTAAAACTTAACAAAAGACTTCAGTATGCAAGTATCCATTTCAATAGAACGTCACTGCAACAACTGTTTCAGAGTACTCTCGTCTGAGTGTGCCAGAGCAGAATAACGGACAAATTTACGAACGCTCAACACCCGTTGAATATGGCCGGTGTCAGTAAAGGTTGGCAAAAAAGCGTAATTAAATTGTTGCCAGCAGTACAGTTGCAGTCACCAACGCTCTGGATAGCATAAAAAAAGCCTAACCAGCTCTGCTAGGGCGAGTAAAATGGTCAGAGTGAGCTATTCCCTCATTTGTGTCTGGAAGTAGCTAGCAAGCTAGCCAACGTTAGCCAGTTAGCTTTGGTGCTTGACTGCTGTTGTTAGGTCAGAACGCTCGGATCAACCCTACTCCTGGGCCAGAGCGTCCAGGGTGCACTCTGAATGCTCCGAGAGCAAAAAACACTCTGAATTTACAAATGGACAATCTGACAATGCTCTGAATTTACGAACGCCCAGAGCGCACTCTGAGCACACTCTGGCACTCCATATTGAATTTATGAACACATCCATAGTATAAACCAGCCTTTAGTCTTGAAATCTTTGGTTGTTTAATACATGGCCTCACATGTGAATCCTTAAAGAGCTGGGTGGGGCTAAAGCTTAATAGGGTTTGGAACGATGCTGAATGGGTGTAGACAAAGAAGAGCTCTCCCGTAGGTGTACCAAAATATTCAAGGGACATTTTCTCAAAAGTGAGGTTACAAGTTTATCAACTTTCCAAGCAGAATTACTTTCCCATTGTTCCTCAACTGTAGTGTATGATATGCCATTTTCTAGCTCTGGGTCTCCACTTTTATCCAATGTAAAAAACACAATAAAATATGTTGCTACATAAGACAGAATCAAGCCGGTTGGTCACATATGCGATTGTGTCTTAATGTAATCAAGGTATGAATTTTGTTGAATCTAGTTGCCTACCCCTGCTTTATTTCATAAAGGTTTTTCCAGAAAAATAAGTTGCGCTTGATTTAGCTTTTAACACTAAAGGTATTATACTAGACTACAAGTAGGATATTTGAAAGTATTGGACCTAGATGCATTTGACCCATATCTGCAAAACAGTCAATCAGACACATTCAAATAACCAACAAACCAACCATAACAAAACCAAAAGCAATATTTCACTGACTGGGCATTACCTTCCAATGCAGGTGACCACAGTTGTTCTGGAGGATCTCCCTGGCTGTAGCCTCTCTACTTTGTCCCAATGCCTCAGACTGCAGACCCTCACCATGAGACGCTGTGGCCTTAAATCCCTGGAGGGCCTCAGTCAATGCACAGAGCTTCGCTACATCGATGTACAGGTAAATACACCACCATTTACATGTGGGGTAAGCTGTACAGAAATTGTTTATCTAGCCAAATCTGGTGCAATGGAATGTTGTACATGGTCCCTGACAAATAAACAAATGAACAAATAGTACTATGGTAATGACACTGAAAGCCAGACATTGTTTTTTACACCTATACATTACTATATAGTACAACCATACACTGCATACACACACACATATATACAGTGGGGCAAAAAAGTATTTAGTCAGACACCAATTGTGCAAGTTCTCCCACTTAAAAAGATGAGAGAGGCCTGTAATTTTCATCATAGGTACACTTCAACTATGACAGACAAAATGAGAAAAAAAAATCCAGAAAATCACATTGTAGGATTTTTTATGAATTTATTTGCAAATTATGGTGGAAAATAAGTATTTGGTCACCTACAAACAAGCAAGATTTCTGGCTCTCACAGACCTGTAACTTCTTCTTTAAGAGGCTCCTCTGTCCTCCACTCGTTACCTATATTAATGGCACCTGTTTGAACTTGTTATCAGTATAAAAGACACCTGTCCACAACCTCAAACAGTCACACTCCAAACTCCACTATGGCCAAGACCAAAGAGCTGTCAAAGGACACCAGAAACAAAATTGTAGACCTGCACCAGGCTGGGAAGACTGAATCTGCAATAGGTAAGCAGCTTGGTTTGAAGAAATCAACTGTGGGAGCAATTATTAGGAAATGGAAGACATACAAGACCACTGATAATCTCCCTCGATCTGGAGCTCCACGCAAGATTTCACCCCGTGGGGTCAAAATGATCACAAGAACGGTGAGCAAAAATCCCAGAACCACACGGGTGACCTAGTGAATGACCTGCAGAGAGCTGGGACCAAAGTAACAAAGCCTACCATCAGTAATACACTACGCCGCCAGGGACTCAAATCCTGCAGTGCCAGACGTGTCCCCCTGCTTAAGCCAGTACATGTCCAGGCCCGTCTGAAGTTTGCTAGAGAGCATTTGGATGATCCAGAAGAAGATTGGGAGAATGTCATATGGTCAGATGAAACCAAAATAGAACTTTTTGGTAAAAACTCAACTCGTCGTGTTTGGAGGAGAAAGAATGCTGAGTTGCATCCAAAGAACACCATACCTACTGTGAAGCATGGGGGTGGAAACATCATGCTTTGGGGCTGTTTTTCTGCAAAGGGACCAGGACGACTGATCCGTGTAAAGGAAAGAATGAATGGGGCCATGTATCGTGAGATTTTGAGTGAAAACCTCCTTCCATCAGCAAGGGCATTGAAGATGAAACGTGGCTGGGTCTTTCAGCATGACAATGATCCCAAACACACCGCCCGGGCAACGAAGGAGTGGCTTCGTAAGAAGCATTTCAAGGTCCTGGAGTGGCCTAGCCAGTCTCCAGATCTCAACACCATAGAAAATCTTTGGAGGGAGTTGAAAGTCCGTGTTGCCCAGCAACAGCCCCAAAATATCACTGCTCTAGAGGAGATCTGCATGGAGGAATGGGTCAAAATACCAGCAACAGTGTGTGAAAACCTTGTGAAGACTTACAGAAAACGTTTGACCTCTGTCATTGCCAACAAAGGGTATATAACAAAGTATTGAGATAAACTTTTGTTATTGACCAAATACTTATTTTCCACCATAATTTGCAAATAAATTCATAAAAAATCCTACAATGTGATTTTCTGGATTTTTTTTTCTCATTTTGTCTGTCATAGTTGAAGTGTACCTATGATGAAAATTACAGGCCTCTCTCATCTTTTTAAGTGGGAGAACTTGCACAATTGGTGGCTGACTAAATACTTTTTTGCCCCACTGTATATATATATATATACAGTTGAAATCGGAAGTTTACATACACTTAGGTTGGAGTCAATAAAACTCGTTTTTCAACCACTCCACACATTTCTTGTTAACAAACTATAGTTTTGGCAAGTCGGATAGAACATCTACTTCGTGCATAACAGGTACTTTTCCCAACAATTGTTTACAGACAGATTATTTCACTTATAATTCACTTATAATTCACTGTAATTCCAGTGGGTCAGAAGTTTACATACACTAAGTTGACTGTGCCTTTAAACAGCTTGTAAAATTGCCAAAAATGATGTCACGGCTTTAGAAGCTTCTGATAGGCTAATTTACAGAATTTGAGTCAATTGGAGGTGTACCTGTGGATGTATTTCAAGGCCTACCTTCAAACTCAGTGCCTCTTTGCTTGACATCATGGGAAAATCAAAAGAAATCAGCCAAGACCTCAGAAAGAAATTGTAGACCTCCACAAGTCTGGTTCATCCTTGGGAGCAATTTCCAAACGCCTGAAGGTGCCACGTTCATCTGTACAAACAATAGTACGCAAGTATAAACACCATGAGACCACGCAGCCGTCATACCGCTCATGAAGGAGACGCGTTCTGTCTCCTAGAGATGAACGTACTTCGGTGCGAAAAGTGCAAATCAATCCCAGAACAACAGCAAAGGACCTTCTGAAGATGCTGGAGGAAACAGGTCCAAAAGTAACTATATCCACAGTAAAACGAGTCCTATATCGACATAACCTGAAAGGCCGCTCAGCAAGGAAGAAGCCACTGCTCCAAAACCGCCATAAAAAAGCCAGACTACTGCACATTATTATTATTATTATACCTTTATTTCAACAAGGAACACAGACTGAGACCAAGGTCTTTTTTACAGCTGGGCCCTGCATATACATACAGGTTAGGTACAATGATTTAATGGGGACAAAGATCGTACTTTTTGTAGAAATGTCCTCTGGTCTGATGAAACAAAAATAGAACTGTTGGGCCATAATGACCATCGTATGTTTGGAGGAAAAAGGGGGAGGCTTGCAAGCCGAAGAACACCATCCCAACCGTGAAGCACGGGGGTGGCAGCATCATGTTGTGGGGGTGCTTTGCTGCAGGAGGGACTGGTGCACTTCACAAATTAGATGGCATCATGAGGCAGGAAAATTATGTGGATATATTGAAGCAACATCTCAAGACATCAGTCAGGAAGTTGAAGCTTGGTCGCAAATGGGTCTTCCAAATGAACAATGACCCCAAGCATACTTCCAAAGTTGTGGCAAAATGGCTTAAGGACAACAAAGTCAAGCTATTGGAGTGGCCATCACAAAGACCTCAATCCTATAGAAAATTTGTTGTCAGAACTGAAAAAGAGTGTGCGAGCAAGGAGGCCTACAAACCTGATTCAGGTACACCAGCTCTGTCAGGAGGAATGGGCCAAAATTCACCCAACTTATTGTGGGAAGCTTGTGGAAGGCTACCCAAAACGTTTGACCCAAGTTAAACAATTTATAGGCAATGCTACCAAATACTAATTGAGTGTATGTAAACTTCTGACCCACTGGGAATGTGATGAAAGAAATAAAAGCTGAAATAAATAATTCTCTCTACTATTATTCTGACATTTCAAATTCTTAAAATAAAGTGGTGATCCTAACTGACCTAAGACAGGGAATGTTTACTAGGATTAAATGTCAGGAATTGTGAAAAACTGAGTTTAAATGTATTTGACTAAGGTGTATGTAAACTTCTGACTTACAGTATACAGTATATACAGTGCATTAGGAAAGTATTCAGACTGCTTCCCTTTTTCCACATTTTGTTACGTGACAGACTTATTTAAAAATGTATTAAATACATTTTCTTCCCCGTTAATCTACACACCCCCTGCCAAAGAGAGAACATATTTTTTGTCATTTTTGCAAGTTTATTACAAATAAAAAACAGAAATAGCTTATTTACATACGTTTTCAGACCCTTTGCTATGAGACTCAAAATTGAGCTCATGTGCATCTTGTTTCCATTGATCATCCTTGAGATGTTTCTAATTCTTGATTGGTAAATTCAATTGATTGGACATGATTTGGAAAAGCAGACACCTGTCTATATAAGGTTCCACAGTAGACAGTGCATGTCAATATAAAAACCAAGCCATGAGGTCGAAGGAATTGTCCATAGAGCACAGAGACAGTATTGTGTCGAGGCACAGATCTGGGGAAGGGTACCAAAAAATGTCCCCAAGAACACAGTGGCCTCCATCATTCTTAAATGGAAGAAGTTTGGAACTGCCAGGACTCTTCCTAGAGCTGGCCGCCTGGCCAAACTGAGCAATCTGGGGAGAATGGCCTTGGTCAGGGGGGTGACCAAGAAACCGATGGTCACTCTGACAGAGCTCCAGAGTTTCTCTGTGGAGATGGGAGAACCTTTCAGAAGGACAACCATCTCTGCAGCACTCCACAAATCAGGCCTTTATGGTAGAATGGCCAGATGGAAGAAACTCCTCAGTAAAAGGCACATGACAGCCCGCTTGGAGTTTCCCAAAAGGCACCTAAAGGACTCTCAGACCATGAGAAACAAGATTCTCTGGTCTGATGAAACCAAGATTTAACTTTTTGGCCTGAGTGCCAAGTGCCAAGTGTCTCTCTACTATTATTCTGACATTTCACATTCTTAAAATAAAGTGGTGATCGTAATTGACCTAAAACAGGGATTTTCTACTAGGATTAATTGTCAGGAATTGTGAAAACTGAGTTTAAATGTATTTGGCTAAGGTGTATGTAAACTTCCGACTTTAACTGTATATCTATATGTCTGACAAGTTGGCTGGATGTCCTTTGGGTGGCAGACCATTCTTGATACACACGGGAAACTGTTGAGCGTGAAAATCCCAGCAGCATTGCAGTTCTTTACACAAACCGGTGCACCTGGCACCTACTACCATACCCTGTTCAAAGTCACTTAAATATTTTGTCTTGCCCATTCACCCTCTGAATGGCACACATACACAATCTATGTCTCATTTGACTCAAGGCTTAAAAATCCTTCTTTAACCTGTGTCCACCCCTGCATCTACACTGATTTGTAGTGGATTTAACAAGTGACATCAATAAGGGATCATTGCTTTTACCTGGATTCACCTGGTCATTGAAAGAGCAGGTGTTCATAATGTTTTCTACACTCAGCGTATGTGTTACATAGTATATTTTAGCTACATAGTATTATATTATATACACACACAACACTGCATACTGTCTCTCACAGTGAGACAAATCAGCATGTAAAAGTATAAAATCCTTGGTATTTGAAAACTCAGACATATTTTGATTGTCATGTCTGTATAGGACAACTCAATCACGTTTGTGGACTGTGAGAATCTGGCTAACCTCCGAGTTCTTCGACTTAGCCGGAACCGTCTGACATCCATCCATGGTCTGGCTGGTGCTGTGGATCTGGACGTTCTGGAGCTCTCGCACAACTCCATCACCCGCATCGGTAAGCTGAGGTCAGGTCCCCATCGCATCGGTAAGCTGAGCTCAGGTCCCCATCGCATCAGTAAGCTGAGGTCAGGTCCCCATCGCATCGGTAAGCTGAGGTCAGGTCCCCACCGCATCGGTAAGCTGAGCTCAGGTCCCCACCGCATCGGTAAGCTGAGGTCAGGTCCCCATAGCATCAGTAAGCTGAGGTCAGGTCCCCATCGCATCGGTAAGCTGAGGTCAGGTCCCCACCGCATCGGTAAGCTGAGGTCAGGTCCCCATCGCATCAGTAAGCTGAGGTCAGGTCCCCACCGCATTGGTAAGCTGAGCTCAGGTCCCCACCGCATCGGTAAGCTGAGGTCAGGTCCCCATCGCATCGGTAAGCTGAGGTCAGGTCCCCATCGCATCGGTAAGCTGAGGTCAGGTCCCCATCGCATCGGTAAGCTGAGGTCAGGTCCCCACCGCATCGGTAAGCTGAGCTCAGGTCCCCACCGCATCGGTAAGCTGAGGTCAGGTCCCCACCGCATCGGTAAGCTGAGGTCAGGTCCCCATCGCATCAGTAAGCTGAGGTCAGGTCCCCACCGCATCGGTAAGCTGAGCTCAGGTCCCCATCGCATCAGTAAACTGAGCTCAGGTCCCCACCGCATCGGTAAGCTGAGGTCAGGTCCCCACCGCATCGGTAAGCTGAGGTCAGGTCCCCACCGCATCGGTAAGCTGAGCTCAGGTCCCCACCGCATCGGTAAGCTGAGCTCAGGTCCCCACCGCATCGGTAAGCTGAGGTCAGGTCCCCACCGCATCGGTAAACTGAGGTCAGGTCCCCACCGCATCGGTAAGCTGAGGTCAGGTCCCCACCGCATCGGTAAACTGAGGTCAGGTCCCCACCGCATCGGTAAACTGAGGTCAGGTCCCCACCGCATCGGTAAACTGAGGTCAGGTCCCCACCGCATCGGTAAACTGAGGTCAGGTCCCCACCGCATCGGTAAGCTGAGGTCAGGTCCCCACCGCATCAGTAAACTGAGCTCAGGTCCCCATCGCATCAGTAAGCTGAGGTCAGGTCCCCACCGCATCGGTAAACTGAGGTCAGGTCCCCACCGCATCAGTAAACTGAGCTCATAGATGGCCTATACAGAGTGTGGAAAACTTTTTTATCAGCTCCCCATACTTGATTTTCCAGGTCTAAATTAGACAATGATTCAAATGCAAGGATGGAAATCAACAGACTGTGCAGTCTTCCAGATGTGTGGTTTGACTCACACCCCTGCCTGCTCTACAGTTACAGTATACTTCATGGCTAGTTGTAACCACTGCTATCCACTAGGGAGCAGTGTACCTCTTCTTTTGATCCCCTGCTCAGTATATATTGAAATGTGACTTAGTTACTGTGAATAACAGACCAGGAGCCAGGCCTCAAGTCATGAATAGATATTAACTGCCTGAGAAGACCGTGAATGCTTTTTTATTGGCAGTTTAGCTTTGAACGTTACTAAAACGGTAACCTTGGCCACACATTGAAATTAGATCTTCTTTGGTTCATATGAATCCTACTTCAACCCCTCACAGTTCCACAATCTGATTTTGTTCTACCCCATAACTCTTTGGGTATGCAAATGAAGCATGCCATTATTTACTCCTTTACATACTGAAACATACTAATGTAAGGAAAATTCTTTGTCTTTATTTTTCTTCTTCTCCTATAAAGGTGGTCTGGAGCCATTGAAGAGGCTGCAAAAGTTATTGTTGGACCACAACCAGCTGATCAGTACTAGAGGACTGAGAGAGGTGTACACGCTGCTACACCTGGACTTGTCTCACAACCATCTGTCCAGTGTAGAGGGCCTGGACAACTGTGCTCTGCTCAACACACTGGACCTGACAGGAAACAATCTCACTGAGGTAAAATACATAGTATACCATGTAGGCCTAACTACCAGTAAAGTAATAGATTAAACTAATTAAAGTGCTACCGACATTAATCCTCCATGATGGATTATAAGGAAAAATATCAGCAGCATCTATCATCAGCACCAGTAGTATCTATCATCAGCACCAGTAGTATCTATCATCAGCACCAGTAGTATCTATCATCAGCACCAGTAGTATCTATCATCAGCACCAGTAGTATCTATCATCAGCACCAGTAGTATCTATCATCAGCACCAGTAGTATCTATCATCAGCACCAGTAGTATCTAATATCAGCACCAGTAGTATCTATCATCAGCACCAGTAGTATCTATCATCAGCACCAGTAGTATCTAATATCAGCACCAGTAGTATCTATCATCAGCACCAGTAGTATCTATCATCAGCACCAGTAGTATCTATCAGCAGCACCAGTAGTATCTATCATCAGCACCAGTAGTATCTAATATCAGCACCAGTAGTATCTATCAGCAGCACCAGTAGTATCTATCATCAGCACCAGTAGTATCTATCAGCAGCACCAGTAGTATCTATCATCAGCACCAGTAGTATCTAATATCAGCACCAGTAGTATCTATCATCAGCACCAGTAGTATCTAATATCAGCACCAGTAGTATCTATCATCAGCACCAGTAGTATCTATCATCAGCACCAGTAGTATCTATCAGCAGCACCAGTAGTATCTATCATCAGCACCAGTAGTATCTAATATCAGCACCAGTAGTATCTATCATCAGCACCAGTAGTATCTAATATCAGCACCAGTAGTATCTATCATCAGCACCAGTAGTATCTATCATCAGCACCAGTAGTATCTAATATCAGCACCAGTAGTATCTATCATCAGCACCAATAGTATCTATCAGCAGCACCAGTAGTATCTAATATCAGCACCAGTAGTATCTATCATCAGCACCAGTAGTATCTAATATCAGCACCAGTAGTATCTATCAGCAGCACCAGTAGTATCTATCAGCAGCACCAGTAGTATCTATCATCAGCACCAGTAGTATCTATCATCAGCACCCGTAGTATCTATCATCAGCACCAGTAGTATCTATCGTCAGCACCAGTAGTATCTATCAGCAGCACCAGTAGTATCTATCAGCAGCACCAGTAGTATCTATCAGCAGCACCAGTAGTATCTATCAGCAGCACCAGTAGTATCTATCAGCAGCACCAGTAGTATCTATCAGCAGCACCAGTAGTATCTATCATCAGCACCAGTAGTATCTATCATCAGCACCAGTAGTATCTATCAGCAGCACCAGTAGTATCTATCTGCAGCACCAGTAGTATCTATCATCAGCACCAGTAGTATCTATCATCAACACCAGTAGTATCTATCATCAGCACCAGTAGTACCTGTCAGCAGCACCAGTAGTATCTGTCAGCAGCACCAGTAGTATCTATCATCAGCACCAGTAGTATCTATCATCAACACCAGTAGTATCTATCATCAGCACCAGTAGTACCTGTCAGCAGCACCAGTAGTACCTGTCAGCGGCACCAATTGTATCTATCAGCAGCACCAGTAGTACCTGTCAGCAGCACCAATAGAATCTATCAGCAGCACCAATAGTACCTGTCAGCAGCACCAGTAGTACCTGTCAGCAGCACCAATAGAATCTATCAGCAGCACCAGTAGTGCCTGTCAGCAGCACCAGTAGTACCTGTCAGCAGCACCAATAATATCTATCAGCAGCACCAGTAGTACCTGTCAGCAGCACCAGTAGTACCTGACAGCAGCACCAGTAGTGCCTGACAGCAGCACCAATAGTGCCTGTCAGCAGCACCAATAGTGCCTGACAGCAGCACCAATAGTGCCTGTCAGCAGCACCAGTAGTGCCTGACAGCAGCACCAGTAGTACCTGTCAGCAGCACCAGTAGTGCCTGACAGCAGCACCAATAGTACCTGTCAGCAGCACCAGTAGTGCCTGACAGCAGCACCAGTAGTACCTGTCAGCAGCACCAGTAGTGCCTGACACCAGCACCAGTAGTACCTGTCAGCAGCACCAGTAGTGCCTGACAGCAGCACCAATAGTACCTGTCAGCAGCACCAGTAGTGCCTGACAGCAGCACCAGTAGTACCTGTCAGCAGCACCAATAGTGCCTGTCAGCAGCACCAGTAGTGCCTGACAGCAGCACCAGTAGTACCTGTCAGCAGCACCAGTAGTGCCTGACAGCAGCACCAATAGTACCTGTCAGCAGCACCAGTAGTGCCTGACAGCAGCACCAGTAGTACCTGTCAGCAGCACCAGTAGTGCCTGACAGCAGCACCAATAGTGCCTGACAGCAGCACCAATAGTGCCTGTCAGCAGCACCAATAGTACCTGTCAGCAGCACCAGTAGTGCCTGACAGCAGCACCAGTAGTGCCTGACAGCAGCACCAATAGTACCTGACAGCAGCACCAATAGTACCTGTCAGCAGCACCAGTAGTGCCTGACAGCAGCACCGTAGTGCCTGTCAGCAGCACCAATAGTGCCTGTCAGCAGCACCAGTAGTGCCTGACAGCAGCACCAGTAGTGCCTGTCAGCAGCACCAATAGTACCTGTCAGCAGCACCAGTAGTGCCTGTCAGCAGCACCAGTAGTGCCTGACAGCAGCACCAATAGTACCTGTCAGCAGCACCAATAGTGCCTGTCAGCAGCACCAGTAGTGCCTGACAGCAGCACCAATAGTGCCTGACAGCAGCACCAATAGTACCTGTCAGCAGCACCAGTAGTGCCTGTCAGCAGCACCAGTAGTGCCTGTCAGCAGCACCAGTAGTGCCTGTCAGCAGCACCAGTAGTGCCTGACAGCAGCACCAATAGTGCCTGACAGCAGCACCAATAGTGCCTGTCAGCAGCACCAGTAGTGCCTGTCAGCAGCACCAATAGTACCTGTCAGCAGCACCAGTAGTGCCTGACAGCAGCACCAATAGTACCTGTCAGCAGCACCAGTAGTGCCTGACAGCAGCACCAATAGTGCCTGACAGCAGCACCAATAGTACCTGTCAGCAGCACCAGTAGTGCCTGACAGCAGCACCAATAGTACCTGTCAGCAGCACCAATAGTGCCTGGCAGCAGCACCAATAGTGCCTGTCAGCAGCACCAGTAGTGCCTGACAGCAGCACCAATAGTGCCTGTCAGCAGCACCAATAGTACCTGTCAGCAGCACCAGTAGTGCCTGACAGCAGCACCAGTAGTGCCTGACAGCAGCACCAATAGTACCTGTCAGCAGCACCAGTAGTGCCTGTCAGCAGCACCAGTAGTGCCTGACAGCAGCACCAATAGTGCCTGGCAGCAGCACCAATAGTGCCTGTCAGCAGCACCAATAGTGCCTGACAGCAGCACCAATAGTGCCTGTCAGCAGCACCAATAGTACCTGTCAGCAGCACCAGTAGTGCCTGACAGCAGCACCAGTAGTGCCTGACAGCAGCACCAATAGTACCTGTCAGCAGCACCAGTAGTGCCTAACAGCAGAACCAGTAGTGCCTGTCAGCAGAACCAGTAATACCTGTCAGCAACACCAGTAGTACCTGTCAGCAGAACCAGTAGTACCTGTCAACAGCACCAATAGTGCCTGACAGCAGCACCAATAGTACCTGTCAGCAGCACCAGTAGTGCCTGACAGCAGCACCAGTAGTACCTGTCAGCAGCACCAGTAGTGCCTGACACCAGCACCAGTAGTACCTGTCAGCAGCACCAGTAGTGCCTGACAGCAGCACCAATAGTACCTGTCAGCAGCACCAGTAGTGCCTGACAGCAGCACCAGTAGTACCTGTCAGCAGCACCAATAGTGCCTGTCAGCAGCACCAGTAGTGCCTGACAGCAGCACCAGTAGTACCTGTCAGCAGCACCAGTAGTGCCTGACAGCAGCACCAATAGTACCTGTCAGCAGCACCAGTAGTGCCTGACAGCAGCACCAGTAGTACCTGTCAGCAGCACCAGTAGTGCCTGACAGCAGCACCAGTAGTGCCTGACAGCAGCACCAGTAGTGCCTGTCAGCAGCACCAATAGTACCTGTCAGCAGCACCAGTAGTGCCTGACAGCAGCACCAGTAGTGCCTGACAGCAGCACCAATAGTGCCTGACAGCAGCACCAATAGTACCTGTCAGCAGCACCAGTAGTGCCTGACAGCAGCACCAGTAGTGCCTGTCAGCAGCACCAATAGTGCCTGTCAGCAGCACCAGTAGTGCCTGACAGCAGCACCAGTAGTGCCTGTCAGCAGCACCAATAGTACCTGTCAGCAGCACCAGTAGTGCCTGTCAGCAGCACCAGTAGTGCCTGACAGCAGCACCAATAGTACCTGTCAGCAGCACCAATAGTGCCTGTCAGCAGCACCAGTAGTGCCTGACAGCAGCACCAATAGTGCCTGACAGCAGCACCAATAGTACCTGTCAGCAGCACCAGTAGTGCCTGTCAGCAGCACCAGTAGTGCCTGTCAGCAGCACCAGTAGTGCCTGTCAGCAGCACCAGTAGTGCCTGACAGCAGCACCAATAGTGCCTGACAGCAGCACCAATAGTGCCTGTCAGCAGCACCAGTAGTGCCTGTCAGCAGCACCAATAGTACCTGTCAGCAGCACCAGTAGTGCCTGACAGCAGCACCAATAGTACCTGTCAGCAGCACCAGTAGTGCCTGACAGCAGCACCAATAGTGCCTGACAGCAGCACCAATAGTACCTGTCAGCAGCACCAGTAGTGCCTGACAGCAGCACCAATAGTACCTGTCAGCAGCACCAATAGTGCCTGGCAGCAGCACCAATAGTGCCTGTCAGCAGCACCAGTAGTGCCTGACAGCAGCACCAATAGTGCCTGTCAGCAGCACCAATAGTACCTGTCAGCAGCACCAGTAGTGCCTGACAGCAGCACCAGTAGTGCCTGACAGCAGCACCAATAGTACCTGTCAGCAGCACCAGTAGTGCCTGTCAGCAGCACCAGTAGTGCCTGACAGCAGCACCAATAGTGCCTGGCAGCAGCACCAATAGTGCCTGTCAGCAGCACCAATAGTGCCTGACAGCAGCACCAATAGTGCCTGTCAGCAGCACCAATAGTACCTGTCAGCAGCACCAGTAGTGCCTGACAGCAGCACCAGTAGTGCCTGACAGCAGCACCAATAGTACCTGTCAGCAGCACCAGTAGTGCCTAACAGCAGAACCAGTAGTGCCTGTCAGCAGAACCAGTAATACCTGTCAGCAACACCAGTAGTACCTGTCAGCAGAACCAGTAGTACCTGTCAACAGCACCAATAGTACCTGTCAGCAGCACCAATAGTACCTGTCAGCAACACCAGTAGTACCTGTCTGCAGCACCAGTAGCTACTGTTGCAAAAAAAAGTATGTGAACCCTTTGGAATTATCTGGATTTCTGCATAAATTGCTCATAAAATTTGATCTGATCTTCATCTAAGTCACAACAATAGACAAACACGGTCTGCTTAAACTAATAACACACAAACAAGTATACGTTTTCATGTCTTTATTGAACACACCATGCAAACATTCACAGTGTAGGTGGGAAAAGTATGTGAACCCTTGGATTTAATAACTGGTTGACCCTCCTTTGGCAGCAATAACCTCAACCAAACGTTTTCTGTAGTTGCGGATCAGACCTGCACAACGGTCAGGAGGAATTTTGGACCATTCATCTTTACAAAACTGTTTCAGTTCAGCAATATTCTTACGATGTCTGGTGTGAACCATTCTCGAGGTCATGCCACCACATTTTAAATCGGGTTGAGGTCAGGTCTCTGACTGGGCCACTCCAGAAGGCGTATTTTCTTCTGTTGAAGCCATTCTGTTGTTGATTTACCTCTGTGTTTTGGGTCGTTGTCCTGTTGCATCACCCAACTTCTGTTGAGCTTCAATTGGCGGACAGATAGCGTTACATTCTCCTGCAAAATGACTTGATAAACGTGGGAATTCATTTTTCCGTTGATGATAGCAAGCTGTCCAGGCCCTTAGGCAGCAAAGCAGCCCCAAACCATGATGTTTCCTCCACCATACTTTACAGTTGGGATGAGGTTTTGATGTTGGTGTGCTGTGCCATTTTTTTCTCCACAAATAGTGTTGTGTGTTCCTTCCAAACAACTCAACTGTAGTTTCATCTGTCCACAGAATATTTTGCCAGAAGAGCTGTAGAACATCCAGGTGTTCAGATGTGCGCCAATGTTTTTTTTGGACAGCAGTGGCTTCTTCCGTGGTGTCCTCCCATGAACACCATTCTTGTTTAGTGTTTTACGTACTGTAGACTCGTCAACAGAGATGTTACCATGTTCCAGAGATTTCTGTACGTCTTTAGCTGACACTCTAGGATTCTTCTTAACCTCATTGAGCATTCTGCACTGTGCTCTTGCAGTCATCTTTGCAGGGCAGCCACTCCTAGGGAAAGTAGCAACAGTGCTGAACTTTCTCCATTTATAGACAATTTGTCTTACTGTGGACGGATGAACATCAAGGCTTTTAGAGATACTTTTGTAACCCTTTCCAGCTTTATGCAAATCATAAATTCTTAATCTTAGGTCTTCTGAGATCTCTTTTGTTCGAGGCATGGTTCACATCAGGCAATGCTTCTTGTGAATAGCAAACTCAAATTTTGTGAGTGTTTTTTATAGGACAGGGCAGCTCTAACCAACATCTCCAATCTCGTCTCATTGATTGGACTCCAGGTTAGCTGACTCCTGACTCCAATTATCTTTTGGAAAAGTCATTAGCCTAGGGGTTCACATACTTTTTCCAACCTACACTGTGAATGTTTAAATTATGTATTCAATATGGACATGAAAAATACAATAATTTGTGTGTTATTAGTTCAAGCAGACTGTGTTTGTCTATTGTTGTGACTAAGATGAAGATCAGATCAAATTTTATGACTAATTTATGCAGAAATCCAGGTAATTCCAAAGGGTTCACTTACTTTTTCTTGCCACTGTAGGTAAACTCACTCTATCACTCTCTCTTTCTCTTTTTCTGTCTCTCTTTCTTTCTTTCTTTCTTTCTTTCTTTCTTTCTTTCTTTCTTTCTTTCTTTCTTTCTTTCTTTCTTTCTTTCTTTACCTTTCTCTATGTCTCGCTGTGTCTCTCTCCTTATCTCTCTCGCTGTCGCTGTCGGTCTCTCTACCTCCCTCCTGCCCCTTTCTCTTTCCCCCAGCTACCAAGTCTGAGGAACCAGGTTCTCCTGGTGGAGCTCCATCTGGAGGACAACAGCATCTCCTCACTGGAGGGCCTGACAGCCTGCTGGCTCCCCCTGATGCAGCTCCTCTCTGGGGCCCAAAACAGGTAACATCACATGGCATTCCATCTGATGCCATTGTTATGTTTTATGTTGTGTTGTGTAACTATATGTATGCTGCTCTCTTGGCCTGGGCTCACTTAAAAAAAAAAAAAGGATATGTAAATCCCAATGTGACTTCTATGGTTAAATAAAGGATTTTTAAAAATCCAGTGTACCCAATGCCAATGACTAGGCCAGTTTAAATTGTACTAGCTACATGTAAGTAATTCAGTGTTTGTGATAACATTTGTAAGATTTAAGAAAACCAATGTAATGTTGCTGAATGATTGGTAAATACACTGTGAAGGGGTTGCCATGATTTTAACAGTATCTTGCAGGCAGCTCGGTGGCGAGTAAATTTCGCTATTTCAAATTACAGTGCACACACTATAATATAAATACGGTATGAAAGCAAGTACTCTGTAATAATACACAGTACAATACTGTAAAATTGACTGTATTATACTGTAAAAAAGTAAATGCTATCGTAATCGGAATGAATAAATTGATGAATGATTGAAATTCATTGAGATGAGGGGTTTGCATTTCACAGTATTTTACTGTAATTGGGCTAGGTAAAGTGTTTACACATTACAGTACATTAATGAATATTTTGTGTTTTATATCATTTGCACATCTAGAGGCCTTAACAAAGGCTTCCAAACTGGCAGCGACTACAGAGCAAAACAGACCTGAAGGACATGGCAAAATGCTCAACCATTTAGGTTTTAGGTCTTGATGCCACTCAAATCTGTCCCCTATACATTTTAAATGTCACGGGGCACTATAACCACATAGGAGTTAAATTGGTACAGCATTCTCACTCATGGGTGCAACAAATATAGGCTCTTACAAGGCACGCCTCAAAATATGTTAATGAGACAGAAACAGCAATACCATTCACCCACTAATGGTCAAAAGGTTTTTGGCGCTCCAAAGATACTGTTTTCTGTGGGGTGGAATTACAGTACCATTTGAAATACAGCACTTTTCCCAAAATGCACTATAATATACAGTATGCTGAAGTAACAAGTTCTTTTTTTACTGTTGATAATACCTAAAATTACTGTATAAATTACAGTATTCCATTACAGTGTATTACATGTATTTTCTTAATTTGTGTTTTGCAGTATAACCCATCTGCCATCACTGTGTCATTTTGTGTCACTGGAGAAGCTGGACATCAGAGACAACTGCCTCTCAGGTAATGGTTTATTATTTTTAAAAATGTAACTTTTGATGTCCCAAAAACTTTTGATCCAAATATTTCAGTTGTCATGTTGTTATGTCATTTACATACTGTAGTTTCATGCTATTCCATCCATATTATTCTGATCTGTGCCTCTCTATGTGAGTGGGAGGGAGCATTTTAAGTGTGGATTTATGGTAATACCTATGTCTACGATATGCATAATGTCACACATCTGGGGAATGCGATGCACCTCCATCCAGTAAATGTCAGGGGATCCAGCAGTAGATAAAGATACAGTCTCCATAACAAGATCAGGTACCAGCGATAGTGATATATAGACAGTGAAAACCATAAGCTCAGGCCTCTGCTGCTCTGCCTCTGTGCGATGTAAAACCATAAGCTCAGGCCTTTGCTGCTCTGCTTCTGTGCGATGTAAAACCATAAGCTCAGGCCTTTGCTGCTCTGCTTCTGTGCGATGTAAAACCATAACCTCAGGCCTCTGCTGCTCTGCCTCTGTGCGATGTAAAACCATAAGCTCAGGCCTCTGCTGCTCTGCTTCTGTGCGATGTAAAACCATAAACTCAGGCCTTTGCTGCTCTGCTTCTGTGCGATGTAAAACCATAAGCTCAGGCCTCTGCTGCTCTGCCTCTGTGCGATGTAAAACCATAAGCTCAGGCCTTTGCTGCTCTGCCTCTGTGCGATGTAAAACCATAAGCTCAGGCCTTTGCTGCTCTGCTTCTGTGCGATGTAAAACCATAACCTCAGGCCTCTGCTGCTCTGCCTCTGTGCGATGTAAAACCATAAGCTCAGGCCTCTGCTGCTCTGCCTCTGTGCGATGTAAAACCATAAGCTCAGGCCTTTGCTGCTCTGCCTGACTGTTGTAGAGCTGCAGAACTTGTGTGAGAGTCTGCAGGGATGTCCACTCCTTCGAGAGGTCCATCTCACTGGGAATCCCCTTCAGCAAGAGACCATGTGGAGGTAGGGAAAGCCCAATGAGAAACACAAAATATGTGAATATGTATGAGCGACAAGCCCTGGGTTGCATGCACGTGGTAGAAAGCAATGTTGTCATACACACACCACCTTATACGGTAACACTGTACTTGGACGCTGCATCATAACAGGTACATAACAGTGGAGGCTGCTGAGGGGAGAACGGCTCATAATAATGGCCGTAACGGAGTAAATGGAATGGCATCAAACACCTGGAGACCATGTGTTTGATGTATTTGATACCATTCCACTAATTCCTCTCCAGTCATTACCACGAGCCCGTTCAACCCAATTAACGCGCCACCAACCTCCTGTGGTACATACAATACATTCCCAGTCATCAACATTGCAACGATTAGTTGAAAAATGTAATTAAAATGGTTTTAAAATGGCTGTGTAGAGAGACAGACAGACACAATTAACTTCTCTAGCTTTGTTCTGGAATATCCCTGCTGGGGCAGATGTGAGAAGTTAGGTTACATACCAACGGGAATACCAAGCCACTGCCATTTCATATCATCGCAGAACGTAAGCCCAGTCTGGAGGAGGATGTTGGCTGTGGTGACTAAGGTAGAATAAACATTCCACCAGAACACAAGAGCTTCCTGTCCACATCCCAGGATTAGCCTAGCAATCTGAGAATGCTATTGGATTAGCCAACGTGCCAACGATATCTGCACCGCACAACCTCTGTAGCACTGAGTGTCAGTAGTTCCCAAAATATTTATTCAATGGAAAAATCTATTAAGTTTTCAATGTCAATTTGCTCATTCACTTACAGCGCCAAAACATTTTCCTCATGTACTTTTGAGTGGGGGGTCCAAATGAGTTGATATGAAAAATGTGTGCTAGCTAGAGCACTTAACTTCAATTACCGGTAGTCTAGCTAGATTTCATCATTTCGGCATTACACACGGTCATTAGTGGTCTTAACAGTTTATGACCGACAAACCATGCATAACTTTTATGAAGTGTGAAATTACAAATATTTTCTAAAACATTTTAAGGTCCGTCTAGTCATAGCATTAGCCTAAAAGATGATGCCTGGATCTCTCAAGAACTGTTACGACAGGATTTAATAATACCAGTAGCCTACTACCCTTTCTTCGCCCAAGTCATGTAAAAAACGTGCCACTGAGCAAACACTTAAAAGAACCATGATTAACACACTTATTTTTTCTCAACCTCTACAGTATATCTGAATATTTATTCTAATCAACCAGTAGTAGTACTGTACACCACATTATGCATTCTATCTTCATACATTTTGGCAGTCAGCACCCACCCAGACATATGGGTTTCTATTACCTGGGGTGCCACACCGTTAGCCTCAATGGAGAATAAATATTCCCAATGAACTTTACCTAACCTCCAATGCCAACAGTGGAATTAGCACCCTGTATTTCCCCACTCTCCCCCTGGCCCTTTCATCCCAGTCCAGCGATAACACCGACTAAACTAAAGCACCAAATGGAGATTGCTAAGAAATACACTTCCAGCAGCCCTGAGCCAGGGGAAGAAGATAGCACTCTGCCTGATTAATCAGACCTCTTTTAAGAGCCTGTGTTTTCAAGGAAGTCTTCACTAAATGAAATATATAGATCCAGGTTGGGTTAGGTTCAACCCGGAGAGAGACAAAGACGGATATGATGGAGGGAAGGACGCAGCTAGAGAGCCTAGCTAGGACCAGGAGGGAACATTGTATTGTTAGAGAGAGAAGGAGCTGCATGGCCACGGCTCTGGGCTCCACTTAATAAATACATTTATTCAAATGAGCCAAGCAGGTCAAATTGCTCAGCATTCTGACATATTTTAAGCTAATTTCCTGAGTTCTTTCATTTGAACCTTGTACGTTAAACACAAATAACCAGTGGCACGTAATTGCAAAGCATGTTTTTTTCCACCCAAAAACATTTAACCATGAAAGGCATTGTGTGTGCCCACCTCACGTCAATGAGCTCATGTGAGGATCAATGCTTTATTATGGGTTATGCTTCGTTACAAGAGGGTCCGGTCAGCCAAACGACAAGCCTGTAGGGCTGGAATCTAATCCTTGTTTGTGTGTGTGTGTGAGAGAGTGAGAGAGTGCGTGAGAGAGAGAGTGTGAGAGGGGTGAGGTGGGGCTCATCAAAACCCCATTACTCTGACAGTGGACTGCACAACCAGTGACCTAGAGTCATGTTTGTGGCACAGTACAGGGAGTTCAGCGGGTTCTTGCCCCACCATCATTCTTTAGGATATTTTAAGCCAGATTTACGCCTGATGTTGATAAACTAAACTAAAGGCTCCCATCCTTTTGGCACATTTTGTATTGGATTTAGGCTCATATTGACAGCAACAGCGCCTGTGGTAAAATGACCAGAAGCAAATACTAACCAAACATTTGTTGTGAACATAAATTGCTTTAGGTTAGTAGTAGTTGTTGTTTATAAGTACACTTTCACATTTAAACATTTCATAAAGACTAATAATTACAGATTAGTTACAGATAAAGATTTGTCATATCACAGAAAACATTCATACTGTATAAATTTACTCGATTTGTAAATTGTCACGGCTCATTAATACTGTATGCGTTTCCTAATGTGTTTCTTTCTACATTTTCACATTGGCATCGATCGACCACATTTGGCCATGCAGTTTGCTTTGGAGACCATTTTCTCTGCTGGCAAATTTTTTGGGATTCCTCAGCTTGCACATCCTTAGCCTCAGGCCAGTGTTACCTCTCTCTCCCATAGACACACAGCTCAGCAGCCATCCCCCTCACAGCACAGCCAGGCCACCATCAGCTGCTTCAGCTTAAGGTTGCGTCCCAAATGGCACCCTATTCCCTATGTAGTGCACTACTTTTGACCAGTGCACTACATAGGTAATAGGGTGCCATTTGGGATACATTGGATACAACTTAAGTCACTCACTCTTTTAGTGGTTGAGAAAAAAAGGAAAATAACAACAAAAACAAAGAAAACCAGAGCCTGAAGCCCAGTCTTTAGTCTCAAAGTCTTTCATCTGCAGCTCAACATGTCATCACATTCTTCTGCTTTGAGAAAATCAAGACTCTAACCAAACTTCTTGTTTCGCATGGAGGAAAATGGCTTTGATTCTGCTGGGCCTGAAATGTCAAACTCGTTTTAGGATTTTATCCCTGTTCGCTCTCTCAAGGAGGTGTATCTACTCTGCCTAAGGACTTCTCTGCCAAACTATTGGATACAACAAGCTGAGGCTATCCACTGGCACATCATAGTACACTTTAGACATCCGAGTTGGGGGCAATTCAATTTGAACTTTGTCAGTTCAGAAAATGGGTTGACCCTTTACATTTTTTATAATCAGTTTGAGTTAAAATCAAATCCAGGATCATTCACAATTCCTACTTTAACAATGTTGAATATGTAATTGTGTTATGTGGTCATGTATCAATTTAGTGTTTTAGAATATGGAGAGCACTTTACATGACAGGGCCTAAAACGTATGTGTTTATTACATTGGAGTTACATGCCGGTATTTTAAAATAAATTTACTGACTGCAATTGTCACCTTAAATAGTTGTAGACTTTTTTGAGTATAGGACATTACTTTTTGAAATGCTACCAAGTAGCATGAACCCTAGTGTGGTATTCTGTAGCATCCAGCCATGATCTTTATTGATTAACCCACCATGTTATCTTCCACAGGTCCAGTCTGCAGAGGGCTGTGCCGGGTCTACAGGCCATAGACGGGCAGCCTGTCGGCTCCTCTCCAGCGCTCCCTGGTCCTGGTCTAGTCACGGCCCTGCTGCCTCAGAAAAGCTTTCTAGCCTTCTGTCAGGCACAGCTCCAGCAGCTCCACACACTGCAGCACAGCCACACAGCACAACTCAGGTTAATGCTGCTTACTACAGACTCTCGTCAGCTTTTCTGCTGGACAGCTCAGCTTACACATATGCTGTAGGATAGCAATATCATACAGACAAACTCTAACCTGCATATTAGTATTATTAGCATAACTGATACACAGGGTGTCCAAAGCTGAAAGGCAATGTTTAGCTGTTTTTGTAAGTAGTTTGAGGACACTAGTCTTAACGGACACCCCTAGACAGACCAGACCACCAACATATAGACCAGTGGTCAACCCTCAGCTTATCTTTCTGACCTCACCATAATTATGTTTCACAAAAGATGAAACGCAGTGGTGTCTAGTGGTATGGGTGAGACCAAGGAGTCCCATGGCTCGGGTGGGACCACAGTGCGCTCCTCTCCACCCCTGTCCATGCTCCATGCACCCCCTCTGGGCGTTGGACAATGGGCCTTTCTGGGGGCAGGGCAGGGACCACCGCAGCCAGTTAACCCCTGGCTCAAGTCTCGACCCAGGGCCAGACAAGGTCTAGAGAGGTGAAGAGTCTGGCTGTGGCTCAGGACTGTCTAGTAAAGCTGGTAAAAATATGTAGACATCCTGGGGTTTACCCTGCTGTGTAAAGTTTTACAACACTGCCGAGAGAAATTAAAGGTATTTCATCTGAAATGTCCTTACTTTCTCTATAAGTTTCTATGTCTATTGACAGATTTGACTCAACACAAAAATAGGCCTATCTCTGCAGTGTTACATTGCCGTCCTCATTTCACATAGTGTAAATGGGGTCGAAGTACCTTTCTGAATGAATCCCAGTTAGTTTCCATTAAAATATATCATTCCAGTTCCATCATGTGCTTGAACTGCTGTAGCTAGTAGCCCCAGGGCAGCAGGTATTTGACTTCCCCTCACAACTTCATTGTTTAATAGCATAAATTATTATTTATCCAACCTTAAATGGGACTTTAAGATACAAAACCGTGTATATTTTCTCCCTTACCGACTATTCACCGTTTCCCTTTACTGTTATACACCTTCCCCACGACCCTGTGGTGAACTGGCAGGTACGAGGAGGAGAAATCGAGGTCACTGTCTATATGGTCACCCTCTTTACCCCCCTTCTAGCTGAATAGCAGGGGCATTGTGAAGGCAAGGCTTGTTCGGGCTAGTGGGCCGTGTATGGTTGTATACTGTGTACCCAGTAGCCATGAGTAGCCCTGAGGGTCTTAGATAGATTGGGGGAAGCGGATCCAAGCGTTGCTAATAGACTCGTTAAGTTTCCATTGAGGTGGCTTTGTACCAACTTAATCCCCTCTATGAAAGAGACATTATATGGGATTACAGAACTGACACCCATAGACCCTCTGTGAAGGCAAGCCTGTTGCAGCCCAAAAGTAAGCAATTTTTTCAATGCAGATACTAGGTGATCAAATATGAAAAAGGTGTTGTTGTTTTTGTAGGTATTCATCAGACATTTGTATCTACGTTAGCCATTGCTTATCTCGTAGGCCTCGTATGAGAGAGGACGGAATGTATGTTACACAACCTAGAACGACATCCAAAATCTACTTATGTGATCTTCATATGAACGAGTGCATGTGTTTGTGTGTGCGCAGCGGTGCTCTCCCTCCCCTGGATGCTCTGAGGCTCTCCCTCCAGCTCCATGATGAAGCTGTACAGCTGGCTGAGGAGCACAGATACGCTCACGAATATGGAGACACCAGCATCACCGACAAACAAGATGACAGTCACAGGAGTGACACCGCCAGGGTTAGCAGGATCCCTGCCGAAAAGTCTGACGTAGAGGGTATGGACAGACATGGTGGTGTCACGAGTGTCATGAACAGGAAGCAACCTGAAAATAAGTCCTGTGGAAACACAAACACCTGGCCACATGTGGTTCCCCTCATCAGCCCAGCCAATGACAACAGTGAAAAGCAGCCTCAGCCCCCAGCATACAGATCATTCAGCAGTCTAGGGACTGTGTCCAATAGGCCCGAGTTGAAGCCAGCAAC
Source organism: Salvelinus namaycush (assembly GCF_016432855.1). Classification (NCBI taxonomy): domain Eukaryota; kingdom Metazoa; phylum Chordata; class Actinopteri; order Salmoniformes; family Salmonidae; genus Salvelinus; species Salvelinus namaycush. Next base: position 38,039,899 of record NC_052327.1, read on the forward strand.
GCCAGCTAGCTACACCAGTTCCAGCTCTACCTTCTCAGAGGAAAAAACGTCCTGTGCCACTGCCAAGCCCAGCAGTTCACCCTTCCCCAAAGCTCACATCAAGCTGGACCTCAAAAAGTAAAGTGTTCTCTCACTCATGAATTCTTTCATAGTTTCTCTACTTTTATTAGTTTCTGCCAATGAGCATTTGTCATCATTAGAGTGTCCTCCAGTTGATCGATGTTGAACATCATATTCACTCTGACACACAGTCATCATTAAGAGGGCTGTATCTTTGATATAAGCTTGTTCGAGACAGGCTGGATTCCTCTTCTGGAGTCTCTGCAAGCCAGATGTTTGGACAGAAATAAATGTGTGTTCTGCGTCCTAAATGGCAACCTATGTACCATAGGGAATAGGGTGCTATTTCAGACGCACCCATGGTCAAAGAGATTGAGGGTATGATATCATTATGTATCTCTTTTTGTGTCTTTTTTCGGAGCAGCATGGCAGCTGTAGTGATCCAGCGCCACTGGAGAGGACACAGAGGACGTCAGAGGATCCAGCTGCGTCCACCTCCAGGAGAGGGGCAAGGAGGAAGAGAGAGGGGAAGAGTAGACACAGGACCCGGCCATACTGGGTCAGAGCAGAGCCGTCTGGAACCAGATTATGCTGCAACTGCCATCCAGGTAAGTCAGGGTCACAGGAAACTGGGCTGCGAGTGACTTCCTGGAACTCTTTATCATAACTATTAGACTGGCCATGCTGACAGGTTTTTCAACCGGTTCTATGGAAATACATGACTGTCTACTCAGAAATCGTTGTCTTGCTTCGATCAATCCCACAAATAGATAGTTTGAGTTGATCAGTTTTTATAGAAATGTAATTTCTCATTTGTCATAGAGGTCCAGTAACATGTTTCTGAGAATATATATTTTTTATTAATAATAAAGACATCATATGTCCAGATCTTATATGATATTGAGGCTTAATTTGGTTATCGTATGATTCAATAGATCAAACATTCTACCTGACACTTCTCTTGAAATGTCCCCTCTCCTCTCTCTCCCCTTTTCTCCTCCTCTCCCATCCCTCTCTCCCCTCTCTCTCTCTCTGTACTTGATGGGACCTCGAGGAGTCTTTGGCAGTGGGGGGATAAAATGATTAATCAAATTCCAGAGTTTTGCAGTAGTGGGAGCGGTGAGGATTCCAGATTCCAGCACCGCTCACTTTGTGAAGTCATCCCTTTGGGAATTCTGAGGATTTAGAACCCTTGCTGGCGCTCCATTTGTCTCCTAGCGCCCAAGTCACATAGAGTTCAAACAGCAGATCACTCAGCAATTAAACAGAGGTTAACATGTTTTATCTTCCTAATGGGATAACACACAATATTTAACTTTGTCTGTGATTCATGGCTCTTCCTCTGGTACCTTCGTTCCTCCAGGCGGTTTGGAGAGGCTTCACTCTGAGGAGGAGGCTGGCTGCTGCTCTGGCCCAGGCTCGGGGCTTCAACCCTGGGGATCACGAGGCCTTCGAGGAGGTGAACGTGGATGAATTTGTCTTTGATGAGGTAGGCAGTAGGTACAAACTTCACAGACTGACTCTCTCTGGGTTGACTGGTCTGAACCTCAAACCCCCTATCAAGTTGACCTTGCCCCCCAGAAAAATGGAGACCGGCACGTTTCCCCTTTCCCCTACTCCTCTCACTCATCTACTCGGCTATTCCCTGGGGATTAGGATTATTAAAGAACACTGCCCATTATACTGAGGCCAGGGGAAACTGGAAGATTCTACATGATAAATGGCATTTTAGCTATTCTTTCATCATCCACAAGTTCACTTGCCCTCTGTCCTCTTCAAATGCCATCCACTTGAGAATGTGTCTATGTCGTGTGTGTGTGTGTGTGTGTGTGTGTGTGTGTGTGTGTGTGTGTGTGTGTGTGTGTGTGTGTGTGTGTGTGTGTGTGTGTGTGTGTGTGTGTGTTCGTTCGCGTGTGTTCGTGCGTGCATGCGTGAAGCACTCATCTCAAATATTTAAACAAAACAAAACCTCTATCACATGATGATCTGCTGTTTACTTTGAAGAAGTCACTTCACCACCAAACCCTTGGAGGGAATAGAAAAACATTGATGCCCAGTACTGTAGTCTGTTAATGTTGTTGTTTCACGCTAAAGGTGACTCTCATCTCCTTTGGCTTGTAAATAGATGGCACTAGAGAGAGACTGGATGATGACTTCGCTGCTGTCTGACGATTCACCTCCCAAAACCCTCCTTCATTCTCCTCCATTCCCAGACCAGCTGCTTGGTCCAAAGGTAACACAGCACTGAACCCCCACCCCCAAAAAAGAAAAAAGTCCTCCGGGACCCACCACAACTCTCACTGATTAATCCTCAAATGTATTACCTTGAAAAACACAATTACTTTTAGGAGGCCTGAAATACCCTATGCATCAGCAGATGTCATTTTTCACACGAGCCAGGGCCCTTTTTCTTTCCTTAGATATCTCTCCCTGGCTCTTTGCTTTGGATGAGCGTTGCAGGCAGGACTCTATATCACCTTAGCTAGCCGCTCTGCTTGGCTCTCACTGAAGGGGGGCAGCTGCCTCCACGCCAGGCAGACCTTAATGTTTTAACACTAGCTAACGTGATCTCCAAAGGATGGATAAACTATTTAAACAATTTACCACTTCGACAGAGAGGAGGGAGAGGTTTTTAAAATGTTTTTAAGATTACTTAAGTTGTGACTCTGACTTTAGGGTCTTCTGGGAATGGAAATGCTGGATCTTAATGTACACTCTGTAATTCCTTTTCTCATTTAGACTATTTAGAAAAGGGCAAACTTCTGGAAGGTTGTGTTTTAGGTGTTCGACCCTCACATTTCCTGTTAATTAGGGGAAGCACTGGGCTTGCACCCATAGTGCCAGGGTCAACAGTAGTCTGTTCTTCATGATTAGCTGACTATCACTCCTTTTACCATTACAAAACATTAAGAACACCTGAACACGTTTCTTCTTTGATATAATGCTACAGTACATGATAACAACCTTCTCTCTTCTGACTGTGTATTTCAGCGTCCTCTGAATCTTCCAGATGCCAACCAGCAGACCAGCCCACCTGTTCTTCTGTGGAAGCCCAAGCAGGCCTGGATGGGTGGGGAGAGAGCAGAGCCTGCTGAGCATAGAGTTTCCCTTGACAGCATCAGCAGGTAGGAAACTGATTGAGCCGTCATGGCCGACACATTTTCATCTAGGTAGTTCTCACAAAGCCAACATGGATGCCACAAGTTGCTTCCTTACTAATCACCAATGAAAGTGCCTTCATAAACTATTGTTTCCAAATAGGATCAAGATTGAGAGTGTGTTTTTTCCTCCCAATTTATTTCAGAACTAAATCTCCTGTCTCTGCGTCAGGGCTCAGTGGTCTTTCTGAGAGATCTCCTGCTTCTGTGTCAGGGCTCGATGGTCTTTCTGAGAGATCAGAGAAGATTCTGGAGGAGTGGTAAGTAGAGTTGCAAAGAGGGGGAATATTTTGGTTCCTATTCTGCCAAATTTAGAACAAAATCCCCAACTCTGTCCTGTATGCTGTACCCTAATGGGACAAAAGCTGTTTGTGACTGTCAGTGTGTGAGTGTTGTAGTGAGGATGTTTTAGATTCAGCGTGTGACATGTGTGTCATTGTCTCCCCAGGGGGTTCAGAGACAGCCACACTGCTCTGATGATGCTGAAGAGAGCTCAGAAGATGAAGTCTAAGAAGCAGAGGCAGAGAAAACTATTGGGTCTGCATAAATCAGTTGAAGTTTATTTAAATTTGGAACCTATTTATTATTTACAGATGTTCAACTGGCTTGAGCAACTACTACTGAACCAAACCCCCCTAGAACCTACCTCGTCTAGGCTCTCCTTTCTCCTCTATTTTTTTTAACTATATTGCCACGCTAGCAGCATTGAGCCTTTCCTCCTTGTGTATGTTAATCAGCTGTAACAGACAGCAGGGGTAACAGAGGTCTGGCCCTGTCATCTCCTATTGGCTCTAGTCAGAGAGCCCTTACAGGAAATTAACCAAACCAACTGGTGACTTTCCCTTCCCTTAGTTCCAACCAACCAGACGCTCTCTCCGTGCCATCGTCCCGGAGACGGTTTTCATTACTCTGCATGGGTTACCCCGGCTATACCGAAATGTGACCTCACCTCAAACACTGGTCGGTCGTCGGGTCGGTAGTAGTGCCACGTCCAAGTAGAGTAGACAGACAGAGTGAGGCTGGTCGTTGATCAGGATTGTTAGAGCATGACTGTACAGTACCAGAGCACTAGATCCAGTTATCTTTCTCTCTGTCTGCCACACAGGCTTGTGTCAACTGTCATCTGCCCAAGTAGTGAATGCATAGTGTTAGGCTCTCTGCATGTCATGAAGGGTCTCTGCTGTGAGTTTATCCAGAACCCAAAGGTTCTTGTCTGAATGCTGTGGGTTTAATGTTAGACTCTCTCTCTCTCTTTCTCTCATTCTCTCTCTTTCTCTCTCATTCTGTCTCTCTCTCTCATTCTCTCTCTCTGTCTCTCTCTTTCTTCTAGACCCAACTGTACGTCTGGCCCTTTTCAGGAACCATAGCAACCAGCATGCCCCTATGGAAGCACCAAAGAAGCCCTCTCCAGAGAGGAGAGACTACATTAAAGGTAGGACTCAGACAACACTAGACACTACAGTAATATAGTCTTATCACATTACTGAGCTGAGGCAAACCTAGCCCAGCCAACTGTACTGTGTTTTACCATGCATTTAGGCTACCTCATTAACCTTAAATGAAATGGTGACCATTTTTATGTATTTTTTTGGGATCAAAATGTACTTTATGCAGCATACTTCAATCCCCCACAAATGTATACTGCAGCTCATAGAGCCATGCTTATGTATGTGCGTGTTTTAGTGCTTTCAATATGAGACGTTTACTATCTGGAGGAAGTAAGTACGACTGCTTCCTGTATTAAATAGAAACGCTTAGAGATTACGGACCGGTGACCAAATTGAAGGCACATGAACGGTGGTAAATAGTGGGACATGAAGTAGTTTGGGATGACGGATGATAAACAAGATGATTGTGTTTCAGCAGGGCTTTGTAGATGACTTGAAGTGTGAAATTGAGTTAAGTACTGGGGAGGTAGGGCACTGAGGGGTTCCAGACTGAACAAACTGAAGGCCTCTTGTCTTAGACATAAATAGTTTTGTGGGGGGTAGTAGTAGTCTCTTGGTTTGGGTGAGTTGGTTTGTTGGGGTAGTGAGGCTAGGAGGGTGAGTTGGTCTTTTGGGGAAGGGAGGCTAAGTGGGTGAGTTGGTTTGTTAAGGTAGCGAGGCTAGGTGGGTGAGTTGGTCTTTTGGGGAAGGGAGGCTAGATGGGTGAGTTGGTTTGTTAAGGTAGCGAGGCTAGGTGGGTGAGTTGGTCTTTTGGGGAAGGGAGGATAAGTGGGTGAGTTGGTCTTTTGGGGAAGGGAGGCTAGATGGGTGAGTTGGTTTGTTAAGGTAGCAAGGCTAGGTGGGTGAGTTGGTCTTTTGGGGAAGGGAGGCTAAGTGGGTGAGTTGGTTTGTTAAGGTAGCGAGGCTAGGTGGGTGAGTTGGTCTTTTGGGGAAGGGAGGATAAGTGGGTGAGTTGGTCTTTTGGGGAAGGGAGGCTAGATGGGTGAGTTGGTTTGTTAAGGTAGCAAGGCTAGGTGGGTGAGTTGGTCTTTTGGGGAAGGGAGGCTAAGTGGGTGAGTTGATTTGTTAAGGTAGCGAGGCTAGGTGGGTGAGTTGGTCTTTTGGGGAAGGGAGGCTAAGTGGGTGAGTTGGTTTGTTAAGGTAGCGAGGCTAGGTGGGTGAGTTGGTCTTTTGGGGAAGGGAGGCTAAGTGGGTGAGTTGGTCTTTTGGGGAAGGGAGGCTAGATGGGTGAGTTGGTTTGTTAAGGTAGCGAGGCTAGGTGGGTGAGTTGGTCTTTTGGGGAAGGGAGGCTAAGTGGGTGAGTTGGTTTGTTAAGGTAGCGAGGCTAGGTGGGTGAGTTGGTCTTTTGGGGAAGGGAGGCTAAGTGGGTGAGTTGGTTTGTTAAGGTAGCGAGGCTAGGTGGGTGAGTTGGTCTTTTGGGGAAGGGAGGCTAAGTGGGTGAGTTGGTTTGTTAAGGTAGCGAGGCTAGGTGGGTGAGTTGGTCTTTTGGGGAAGGGAGGATAAGTGGGTGAGTTGGTCTTTTGGGGAAGGGAGGCTAGATGGGTGAGTTGGTTTGTTAAGGTAGCAAGGCTAGGTGGGTGAGTTGGTCTTTTGGGGAAGGGAGGCTAAGTGGGTGAGTTGGTTTGTTAAGGTAGCGAGGCTAGGTGGGTGAGTTGGTCTTTTGGGGAAGGGAGGATAAGTGGGTGAGTTGGTCTTTTGGGGAAGGGAGGCTAGATGGGTGAGTTGGTTTGTTAAGGTAGCAAGGCTAGGTGGGTGAGTTGGTCTTTTGGGGAAGGGAGGCTAAGTGGGTGAGTTGATTTGTTAAGGTAGCGAGGCTAGGTGGGTGAGTTGGTCTTTTGGGGAAGGGAGGCTAAGTGGGTGAGTTGGTTTGTTAAGGTAGCGAGGCTAGGTGGGTGAGTTGGTCTTTTGGGGAAGGGAGGCTAAGTGGGTGAGTTGGTCTTTTGGGGAAGGGAGGCTAGATGGGTGAGTTGGTTTGTTAAGGTAGCGAGGCTAGGTGGGTGAGTTGGTCTTTTGGGGAAGGGAGGCTAAGTGGGTGAGTTGGTTTGTTAAGGTAGCGAGGCTAGGTGGGTGAGTTGGTCTTTTGGGGAAGGGAGGCTAAGTGGGTGAGTTGGTTTGTTAAGGTAGCGAGGCTAGGTGGGTGAGTTGGTCTTTTGGGGAAGGGAGGCTAAGTGGGTGAGTTGGTTTGTTAAGGTAGCGAGGCTAGGTGGGTGAGTTGGTCTTTTGGGGAAGGGAGGCTAAGTGGGTGAGTTGGTTTGTTAAGGTAGCGAGGCTAGGTGGGTGAGTTGGTTTGTTGGGGAAGGGAGGCTAGATGGGTGAGTTGGTTTGTTAAGGTAGCGAGGCTAGGTGGGTGAGTTGGTCTTTTGGGGAAGGGAGGCTAGGTGGGTGAGTTAGTTTGTTTGGGAAGGGAGGCTAGATGGGTGAGTTGGTTTGTTTGGGAAGGGAGGCTAGATGGGTGAGTTGGTTTGTTGGGGAAGGGAGGCTAGATGGGTGAGTTGGTTTGTTGGGGAAGGGAGGCTAGGTGGTTGAGTTGGTTTGTTGGGGTAGCGAAGCGAGGTGGGGGGGTTTGTTGAGGTGGGGTGGGGTTAGTGGGTTGGTGGTGAGTGGGTTGAGAAGAAAAGGTGCTGGTAAAAAGTATGGAGAAAACTGGTTAGTGGGGATGGGAGAGGGGGTGGCAGGGTGGACTAGACTCTGTATGTACTTCTCTCTCCCTCCATGCACCATCTGCCCACACAGACCAGGCCAATATACTTTAACAATACAGATAGGTCCAAAAAGAGAGAGGGGAAATATTTTCTCCTCCTTTCATGAAACACTTTGCGGCAGCTCCCCGGCCCTGCTCCCCTCTCTCCGGGTATGTAAGCTGATACCCATTTCAAGTGGGTTACTCATGTCCAGCACATCCACACAAAGAGCCTGGATAAAATAAACACGCCGCGTCGGATATCTCGGAAAGAATCTGTCATGGGTTTGGGGCTAATCACCTCCAGAAGGGGCTTGACTCGAAGCCTGAAACGTTAGCCCCTGCCGGGGAGCTCCGGCTGGGCTGGCTGGCTGAGCCCGGGGCGCTAGCTGGGGATGGGGATGGATCTGAGGGGGTGCTTTCCACAGGTCAGCATCAGGGGAGGCAGAGGAGAGGGGAGGCAACCCAGCCCAGGCCAGCCAGCCGATGGAGAGAGACCCAGAAACCCCACTGACCTAGAGCCAGACCCCGGCCAGCACGCCTCTACTCCAGCCGCCCAACAGCCCAGCCCAGGCCCCTGTAAAAAGGCAGCGGGAGCTGCTCCAGTCCAGAACCCCAGTGGGTTTGGGTTACGCTTTTTACAGGGTTCCCCTAAGTCAGATCAGAAACCCAATGAGGAGGTGGGGACGGGGGAGATGGGGTGCGGAGGGGCACGGGTAGGAGGTCGGAACGGGGGAGTCAAGGCTATGTTTGAAACGGCCCTTTATTTCCTATATAGTGCACTACTTTTGACTTTTGACCATGTTGTAAAATGTTGTAGCAGTGTGAGCTCGCCCCCCCGGATAATTGTTATATACTGTAGATGGCCTGAGAATCTCAGTTCTGGTGAGTTTTTAAAAGGACATTCCACTCAAATGTATGAAAATAAAATGATGCTGACAACATTTAAAATATAATGTCTAAACCCTGTCCTTCAGGACCCTGTCCTTCAAAGATAATTCGTAAAAATCCAAATAACTTCACAGATCTTTTTTGTAAAGGGTTTAAACACTGTTTCCCATGCTTGTTCAATGAACCATAAACAATTAATGAACATGCACCTGTTGAAAGGTTGTTAAGACACTAACAGCTTACATATGGTAGGTAATTAAGGTCACAGTTACGAAAACTTAGGACACTAAAGAGGCCTTTCTACTGACTCTGAAAACACCACAAGAAAGATGCCCAGTGTCCCTGCTTATCTGCGTGAACGTGCCTTAGGCAAGCTGCAAGGAAGCATGAGGACTGCATATGTGGCCAGGGCAATAAATTGCAATGTCCATACTGTGAAAAGCCTAAGACAACGCTACAGGGAGACAGGACGGACAGCTGATCGTACTCGCAGTGGCAGACCACGTGTAACAACACCTGCACAGGATCGGTACATCCGAACATCACACCTGCGGGACAGGTACAGGATGGCAACAACAACTGCCCGAGTTACACCAGGAACGCACAATCCCTCCATCAGTTCTCAGACTGTGCACAATAGGCTGAGAGAGGCTGGACTGTAGGCTTGTAGGCCTGTTGTAAGGCAGGTCCTCACCAGACATGACTGGCAACAACGTCGCCTATGGACACAAACCCACCGTCGCTGGACCAGACAGGACTGGCAAAAGTGCTCTTCACTGACGAGTCGCGGTTTTGTCTCACCAGGGGTGATAGTCAGATTCGCATTTATCGTCGAAGAAATGAGCGTTACACCAAGGCCTGTACTCTGGAGTGGGATCGATTTGGAGGTGGAGGGTCCGTCATGGTCTGGGGCGGTGTGTCACAGCATCATCGGACTGAGCTTGTTGTCATTGCAGGCAATCTCAACGCTGTGCATTACAGGGAAGACATCCTCCTCCCTCATGTGGTACCCTTACTGCAGGCTCATCCTGACATGACCCTCCAGCATGACAATGCCACCAGCCATACAGCTCGTTCTGTGCGTGATTTCCTGCAAGACAGGAATGTCAGTGTTCTGCCATGGCCAGCGAAGAGCCCGGATCTCAATCCCATTAAGCACGTCTGGGACCTGTTGGATCGGAGGGTGAGGGCTAGGGCCATTCCCCCCAGAAATGTCCGGGAACTTGCAGGTGCCTTGGTGGAAGAGTGGGGGTAGCATCTCACAGCAAGAATTGGCAAATCTGGTGCAGTCCATGAGGAGGAGATGCACTGCAGTACTTAATGCAGCTGGTGGCCACACCAGATACTGACTGTTACTTTTGATTTTGACCCCCCCTTTGTTCAGGGACACATTATTCAATTTCTGTTATTCATATGTCTGTGGAACTTGTTCAGTTTATGTCTCAGTTGTTGAATTTTGTTATGTTCATACAAATATTTACACATGTTAAGTTTGCTGAAAGTTAACACAGTTGACAGTGAGGGGACGTTTCTTTTTTTGCTGAGTTTACCTCCATAAATGAGCCCAATAGCATATTGGTAAAATTATTTGTTACATTTAGCACCACTCTCCCCTATGCAATCACAGTGAATTGCGGAGCAGCAACGTGGTTAACCATGCCCCTACAAAAAAAATCTGGGTTTAAACTAGAGATATCTGTTTTTTTGCATGGGTTGCGTCTCAATCCACTACATCCGCCAATGGCGGCTTCCCGCATCTGATGTGGAAAGTGGCTGAGCTACAGCCGTGTTTGTCAGACCATGAGACATCCCAAAAAGTGTAATTTTTATGAAAATGTCTGTAGCTATGACCACTCTATGGAATGATGAGACTCTCACGAATACGATGGTACTCTACGACTCCCCACAAGCACCACGGGACTCGTCTGAAGTCGGTACTGTCAATGTGCCAACTTCTGTCTGTAGCTTCCGAACTGTTTAGGCTACAAACTAATGTGACCCCACTGTGGAAAGGGGAGATTCTCACGAACATGATGGTGTTCACCATTTTGCCCCACAAGTGTTACGGGACTCGTCTGAAGGCATCCGGCACCGGTTTAAAAAATGAATGGAAGTATGGTGGTAGTTTTGTGCCTGCCCAAAAAAAGGGGTTAAATATATGTAAAAAAATATATATATATTTCCTGAGCATTCTTATACCTCCTAGATATAGGACAGATATTTCAAAACCTTATTCCTTATTATTTATTTTGCCATTTATGAATGTGTTATTCAATGCGTTTCTATGGGCTATAGTAGTAAAGGCCAAATTCAATATTGTATATATCTTTTTTATACCTAAATGGGTGCTAACATTTTTAATCAAATAGCTAAATGATTCATGGTATGACCATCTTAAAACAATTCCATATGTCAGCTTAGACAACTCAGTTTAGATTCTTAAGAATTAAAATGGTGCAGTTCACACATATTTAGGAGTTGAGAAAAAAGTAAATTAGGAATGGAAAGCTGGAATCCTCCTCTTTTTAACAAAGGCCATTAAAACTGTTGTTTTTCCCGCAATTACAAGAATTGTTGTGCGTTGACTGCTTGTCAGAATGCATTTCTCTATGACACTCCTAACATGAATGTTGTGCATTGACTGCTTGTCAGAATGCATGTCTCTATGAGGCGGCAGGTAGCCTAGTGGTTAGAGTGTTGGACTAATAACCGGAAGGTTGCTACATCGAATCCCTGAGCTGACAAGGTAAAAATCTGTTGTTCTGTCATTGTAAATTGTAAATTAACACTGTCATTGTAAATAAAAATTTGTTCTTAACTGACTTGCTTAGTTAAATAAAGGTTAAAAAAATATATATTACATGAATGTTGTGCATTGACTGCTTGTCAGAATGCACGTCCCTATGGCACTCCTAACATGAGTGGTGCCGTAGGGAATATTTCTCTCACATAGGCTAGAACACACAATAAGCCGACTAGGTAAACAGATAAACGATTCTACTATGGGGTAGTCATATGTTTCTATTCATTACTAGTTTTGTTTGCAGAGGAAACGTAAATGTGGACTGTTCTAGCATCTTCAAAGTGCTCCTCGGCAGAGGCGCTCTTTCCTGTTCCATATTCTTTTGCCGTGGCACAGCGCAACATATAAATGACTGCAGCGGAAACACTGGTATAGTGAATAGCGTGCCATTTTGGACGCACCCCAAGTCATTGACCCTGTACTTTATCAGCTGATGTGTTGCGCTCTGCTCTGCAAGGTACAGCCTGTTTGATGAATGATCAGGACCAGGGAGGAGGAAAGATACTGGGAACGATAGTGGAAATATGGTTGCAATGCAATAGGCAGTCAGGGTTTGGACGGCCTGGAGGTGTGGGTTATAGCTGCCTGTTGGCTCGGTGCTTATCCAAAGTTCTGACACGCTTGACAGGGAATTTAGCATCTGAATTTAGCATCTGGGTGAAGGAATCCTGAAATAATTCACCTGCACTTCAAACTATACAGAAATTATGAGATAACAATGTCAATGTTAACGTTACTTCAACCATGTCTAATCGTTTAGTAACTTGTTTATTGGGTGTGTACCTCACTGTTACCTCAGTGATTGAAGTCCTCACATCAAGCTCTCATAATGAACGATTAGATGGAAGTAACCTATTAGTTTGAACTTGTATCTCTCTTTGTTTTCTTTGTAGATTTGATACGGTTGCATATGGATAAATAACACAGACTTAGTAAGTGATAAGGATTGTTGTTTTAGTTTCACAAATCACAATAATATCATTCTGAATATATAAACAACACAATTGAACAAACGAAACAAGCGAACGGCTCCTACATGCTTGACTTACCCAGAATCCTTCTGAACGGCTATGAACTAACAACATGGACGATGGGAAAAAATACTGTTATTACATGTACGGATATAACATCCTACATTTTCACTTTATGGGAATTGGAAATGCAAATTTGGGTTTAAATGTTAAATCCAAAATAGTATTATATTGGGAAAACATGAAAAAAATGTCACGCCTAAAATACTACATTTGCAAAGTTATACTGGAAATAGTGCAAGCATGTAGCTAGTGCGTGAATTGGAGCAAGCCAGGAGCCAGCTCAGCCGTCTCACCTTCCTTAATAAAGACTGTTATTATCATAGTGCCTGTGGCCTGTGTGTGTGTGTGCGTGTGTCTGTGGCCTGCACCGCCTGCCTGTTGACCGCTGGGTGACCGTGTGTGGTTTGCTCTCTTGAGGTGAAGGCTTGACCCCTGGGCGAAGGAAAGTAGGAGACAGGCCCTATGATAAAAGCTGACCTCCTCCTTCTCTCCTCCACTCCTGCTTTAAGTCTGGTGCTGGAACTCACAACGGCATATCCGTATAGGGTCATCTCCACGACAGGGCAGGGCAGGAGGCAGCGCTAGAAAGAGAGGGAGGGAGACAGAGAGGGAGGGGGACAAAGAGGGAGGGGGAAGGGAGGGAGAGAGAGAAGCTCATATTGGCTTCTGGTGAAATCTATGAAGATCCCATGAGGCTAGTTTAACCAACAAGATCTCATGGTTTTACCAATTAGACTAAAGATTCTGACGTTGAGCCATGTTTCTCCAAACGTCAAATTTCGAAGTTGCTTCAAATGTCAAATTTCGAAGGGTTTTTGACACCCTGGGTTGCTCCTTCTGATCAGTATCGTTCCATTTATCCAAATGTCAAATTTGGTATGTTTTTAAGTTAAGGGTTAAGGTTTGGGATAGGTGAGAAAAAAAAAGGATTGAACTGGGCTTGAACACGTGACCTTCGGATCCAGAGCCATGGGATTACAGTCATCCACCACCCGCGTCCACAACTTGTTCTGAATTACTCTAAAGTGCCTACGATGTGCCTCTCCTTTACGACTTGGTAGCTGCAGGACATGACCCTGACCACACCCACCTCCCCATCCAGACTGTTCCGGGCCCCCCTTGCACCCCCTTGAATGAGCATATTCTCTCTTAGATATAATTTAAGACATGGCTCCCCCTGCCTCCCTTTTGCCCCCCTCGCCTCGATAGAGAAAGATTGGATAATGTGCTTAAAAGCCCCACTTAACAGGCGTGACTCCTCCTGTCCTGGAGCAGGGGAACAGGACAGGGTGTGAGGGTGGGTTGAGGGGGATAGTGGAAGGAGGGTTATGTCTGGATCAGGACAGGGAACTGCATGGGCCTGGGGGTGGGGGGAAGGTGGACGGAGTACTAGTATGTTTTGACATGGGCCTGGGGGTGAGGGGAAGGTGGAAGGAGTACTAGTATGTTTTGACATGGGCCTTGGGTTAGGGGAAGGTGGAAGGAGTACTAGTATGTTTTGACATGGGCCTGGGGGTTAGGGGAAGGTGGAAGGAGTACTAGTATGTTTTGACATGGGCCTTGGGTTAGGGGAAGGTGGAAGGAGTACTAGTATGTTTTGACATGGGCCTGGGGGTGAGGGGAAGGTGGAAGGAGTACCAGTATGTTTTGACATGGGCCTTGGGTTAGGGGAAGGTGGAAGGAGTACTAGTATGTTTTGACATGGGCCTGGGGGTGAGGGGAAGGTGGAAGGAGTACCACTATGTTTTGACATGGGCCTTGGGTTAGGGGAAGGTGGAAGGAGTACTAGTATGTTTTGACATAGGTGAGGGGAAGGTGGAAGGAGTATTAGTATGTTTTGACATGGGCCTTGGGTTAGGGGAAGGTGGAAGGAGTACTAGTATGTTTTGACATGGGCCTTGGGTTAGGGGAAGGTGGAAGGAGTACTAGTATGTTTTGACATAGGTGAGGGGAAGGTGGAAGGAGTATTAGTATGTTTTGACATGGGCCTGGGGGTGAGGGGAAGGTGGAAGGAGTACCAGTATGTTTTGACATGGGCCTGGGGGTGAGGGGAAGGTGGAAGGAGTACCAGTATGTTTTGACATGGGCCTGGGGGTGAGGGGAAGGTGGAAGGAGTATTAGTATGTTTTGACATGGGCCTGGGGGTGAGGGGAAGGTGGAAGGAGTACTAGTATGTTTTGACATGGGCCTGGGGGTGAGGGGAAGGTGGAAGGAGTACTAGTATGTTTTGACATGGGCCTTGGGTTAGGGGAAGGTGGAAGGAGTACTAGTATGTTTTGACATGGGCCTGGGGGTGAGGGGAAGGTGGAAGGAGTACCAGTATGTTTTGACATGGGCCTTGGGTTAGGGGAAGGTGGAAGGAGTATTAGTATGTTTTGACATGGGCCTGGGGGTGAGGGGAAGGTGGAAGGAGTACCAGTATGTTTTGACATGGGCCTGGGGGTGAGGGGAAGGTGGAAGGAGTACCAGTATGTTTTGACATGGGCCTGGGGGTGAGGGGAAGGTGGAAGGAGTATTAGTATGTTTTGACATGGGCCTGGGGGTGAGGGGAAGGTGGAAGGAGTACTAGTATGTTTTGACATGGGCCTGGGGGTGAGGGGAAGGTGGAAGGAGTTCTAGTATGTTTTGACATGGGCCTGGGGGTGAGGGGAAGGTGGAAGGAGTACCAGTATGTTTTGACATGGGCCTGGGGGTGAGGGGAAGGTGGAAGGAGTACTAGTATGTTTTGACATGGGCCTGGGGGTGAGGGGAAGGTGGAAGGAGTACCAGTATGTTTTGACATGGGCCTGGGGGTGAGGGGAAGGTGGAAGGAGTATTAGTATGTTTTGACATGGGCCTGGGGGTGAGGGGAAGGTGGAAGGAGTACTAGTATGTTTTGACATGGGCCTGGGGGTGAGGGGAAGGTGGAAGGAGTACCAGTATGTTTTGACATGGGCCTTGGGGTGAGGGGAAGGTGGAAGGAGTATTAGTATGTTTTGACATGGGCCTGGGGGTGAGGGGAAGGTGGAAGGAGTACCAGTATGTTTTGACATGGGCCTGGTCGTGAGGGGAAGGTGGAAGGAGTACCAGTATGTTTTGACATGGGCCTGGGGGTGAGGGGAAGGTGGAAGGAGTACCAGTATGTTTTGACATGGGCCTGGGGGTGAGGGGAAGGTGGAAGGAGTACCACTATGTTTTGACATGGGCCT
The DNA here is from genome assembly GCF_016432855.1 of Salvelinus namaycush. Lineage (NCBI taxonomy): Eukaryota > Metazoa > Chordata > Actinopteri > Salmoniformes > Salmonidae > Salvelinus > Salvelinus namaycush. The sequence goes on from NC_052327.1 coordinate 38,055,161, forward strand.
GGGGGTGAGGGGAAGGTGGAAGGAGTACTAGTACAGTGCATTCAGAAAGTACTCAGAACCCTTCACTTTTCCACATTTTGTTACGTTACGCCTTATTCTAAAATGTATAATATTATTTTTTCCCCTCATCAATCTACAGAGTAAATGTATAAAAATTCAAAACAGAAATACCTTATTTGCATAAGTATTCAGACCCTTTGTTATGAGACTCGATATTGAGCTCAGCTGCATCCTGTTTCCATTGATCATCCTTGATATGTTTCTACAACTTGATTGGAGTCCACGTGTGGTAAATTCAATTGATTAGACATGATTTGGAAAGGCACACATCTGTCTTGCCTAGTTAAATAAAGGTTAAATAAAATAAAATAAAAGTCTATATAAGGTCCCCCAGTGCATGTCAGAGCAAAAACCAAGCCATGAGGTCGAAGGAATTGTCCGTAGAGATAGGATTGTGTCGAGGCACGGATCTGGGGAAGGGTACCAAATAATTTCTGCAGCATTGAAGGTCCCCAAATACACAGTGGCCACCATCATTCTTAAATGGAAGAAGTTTGGCTGGCCGCCCGGCCAAACTGAACAATCGTGGGAGAAGGGCCTTGGTTAGGGAGGTGACCAAGAACCCGATGGTCTAGAGCTCTAGAGTTTCTCTGTGGCGATGGGTGAACTTTCTGGAAGGACAACCATCTCTGCAGCACTCCACCAATCTGGCCTTTATGGTAGAGGAGCCAGACGGAAGCCACTCCTCAGTAAAAGGCACATGACAGTCTACTTGGAGTTTGCCAAAAGGCACCTAAAGGACTATCAGCCTGTGAGAAACAAGATGCTCTGGTCTGATGAATCCAAGATGTAACTTTTTGGCCTGAATGCCAAGTGTCACATCTGGAGGAAACCTGGTACCATCCCTACGGTGAAGCATAGTGATGGCAGCATCATGCTGTAGGGATGTTTTTCAGCGGCAGGGACTGGTAGACTAGTCAGGAACAAGGGAAAGATAAACAGAGCAAAGGACACAGAGATCCTTCATGAAAACCTTCCAACAGGACAACGACCCTAAGCACACAGCCAAGACAACGCAGGAGTGGCTTCGGGACAAGTCTCTGAATGTCCTTTAGTGGCCCAACCAGAGTCCGGACTTGAACCCGATCAAACATCTCTGGAGAGACCTGTAAATAGCTTTGTGGCAACGCTCCCCATCCAACCTGACAGAGCTTGAGAGGATCTACAGAGAAGAATAGGAGAAACTCCCCAAATACAGGTGTGCCAAGCTTGTAGCATCATACCCAAGAATACTCGAGGCTGTAATCGCTGCCAAAGATGCTTCAACAATGTACTGAGTAAAGGATCTGAATACTTAAGTAAATGTGATATTCCATTTTTTATTTGCTTTTATAAATTTGCAAAAATTCCAACCTGTTTTTGCTTTGTCATTATGGGGTATTGTGTGTAGATTGATGAGGATAATAAAAAAAAAAATACATTTTAGAATAAGGCTGTAACGTAACAAAATGTGGAAAAAGTCAAGGGGTACTTTCCGAAGGCACTGTTTACAGTAGGACAATGCAGTATTAAAAACTATGTAAAACATACACTAGTACTGTATTTTTTATGTTCTACTAAAACATGCCACTTGTACTTTCTGCTCCAGGAAGTGTGAAACACCATCTCCTGGCCTTACTGCCTCGGGGGAGCTTCCATCACTTGACGTTTTTAGTGGGTTCTTAATTAACCCTTGATGACTGCCAGCTATGAAACCTTTTCTCCTTTTTTACTGCTGGGCGAAAGCATGAAAATGAGTTAAATAAATGCATCATTAGTTCCAGCACCGGGCTGTCAAAATTCCTTATCAATTCACGGCCATCTTAGGCAGCATTAATGTCGGCAGTATGTTGGCGGGCCGTGAACGGGGAGCAAATGTTTACTTTGAATTACGGCCTTTATTATGGGATTTTCAGAGTTGTTCGTAAATCATTGAATGCTTTCTCTATTTGATACGTTGCTCAAATAAAATTTTACAAGAACAAACAACCACACACGCATACACACATACACACATAGACACACACACCATGAAAGGACCCCCAACCTCTCCTGGCTGTTGCGTCATTCAGCAACTCCGAGTGTATTAGAGTAATGCCCCCAGAGCCCTCCAAACAAATGGCTACCTTAAGCCCCAACATAAACGCTGTGAGCTTTAGCTAAGCACTGATCTGTCTCTTACAGCTCGGGAGGAAAACCTAGCCTAACGCTCGACTTGTCAATCTTTGTCACAGGCCAGGCTCCCTCTGTTTATTTATCCTTGGCCCTGTTCCAAATGGCACCCTATTCCCTATGTAGTGTATTGCCCGTAGGGCTCTGGTCAAAAGTAGTGCACTATATAGGGAATACGGTGTTGGTGTGCATGTGTTAACACAATCGCTCTCTCTCTCCTATATAAATTATGCCTCACATCATTTGTAAAGATGTCTCTGCACCTGGTTGACGTTGTAGCAGCAGGACTGTGTAGGGAAGCAGCTCTGTGATTTTCTTGTAACTGTTGTCACCAGGGATGTTTTACCGAAATATATTTTCTGTTAAGTGCAGCTCACCAGGCAGAAATAGCCCTGGAGGGAACAGGCAGATTGGACCAAACGCGGTTAAACCAGCAAGCACCAGGGAGGGTGGACCAAATACTGTTGAACCAGGACGCAACAGAGAGAGTGGACCAAACACTGGTGAACCAGGAACGCACTTACCAGTGGCTCCACACCCAGCCTGTGCACTCTGACAGCAGACGCCCTGAAAGGTGAGGTTCTCTAGACCTGATATGCACCAGTACATGATATTGTATGTCTGCAACTCATGTTCAACATACAGAAGAATAACAATGACGGACAGTAGGTTAGATTACATTATTGTAGATTATGCATATATATATATATATATATATATATATATATGCAGGTGATGGGGATGAAAGGGATATTACATGTTTATTACATAAAAAATGAACAGAAGTGGCAGAAAGAATTGGCCCATTATAAAGGCTAATGTTCTAGAATCTAATTGTTTTAGATCATTATGTCCCAAGAACATTTAAAACAATTACATTACTTCTTTATGTAGAAATTATAATTTAGGAAATATATTTAAATACAAAACAAGAAAACAGACCGTTTTCATTTCATTTTTAATATCTAGCATTTTCAGGGGAAAAAAATAACTGGTAGAAGCGGCAACAAATGCAATGGATGTGGGGGGGGGTTGGGCTATAACATATGAAATAAGACATTGGGATTATGATAACAGTTAAATGGAAGCCAGTAATGCCACTGATCTGATGTTTATGCTGTGATAGATCTGAGGTGTTGGAGTGAAACCACCACGCTATTGGAGAGCGACCACTAATAGCAGAGTTTTGAAACCTTTCTGTCTGTCTCCAGTGATGGTTTCCTCCCAGAGATTGACCCAGACATACTGAAAGGAGGCAGAGTGCAGCTCGTGGTGAGCTATTTATTTTGACTCGCTGTTACATTCCACCTACGACTGATTCACTTTCACTGAGTAATTGCCTCTCATTCTGTCTGTATCTTGGTTGCGGAGAAAGTCCATGGAAGAATGCATTGTTTACATTTCAAGTTCATATTTAAGTTTCACTCCATAGTTTGTTTCCCACTCCGCCTAGAGTTTAAAACGTTTTTTTTTCAAAAGGCTTATTTCCAGTGTAACGACACTTTCAATTTGATCAACTCATGGCCATTTTTTAATTTGATTTGTAGAAATACCAGTGTCAGTGCAGTGTGGTTTATGTAGAACAGAGAATGATATTGATGCTCGTCAGCTCTTTGAAGTTGAAAACCGCAGGTCTCCCTGTGCAGTTTGAATTAACCACCCCCTTTCCCTTTCCTCAGCTACACACTGCCTTTCTGCTTTCAGCACATGAGCGCGTAGTTAGCTGTTGAATGTTTTCAAAATGTTGGGGCCAGTTGCGTGAGAAAAGTCATGTTTGACCTTATTTGAACAGTGTGTGTGTGTGTGTGTGTGTGTGTGTGTGTGTGTGTGTGTGTGTGTGTGTGTGTGTGTGTGTGTGTGTGTGTGTGTGTGTGTGTGTGTGTGTGTAGGCTGTAGCAGGGTACAGAGAAGGTCTAGACCAGGCCCCAATGTCGCGGGCCAGCGGAACGTCAACCTCCCCGCCTCACAAAGGACACAATCAAGCTCGGAGAAACTTTATGGAGCAACTAAGTGAGTTTTACGTTTTTACTTCAGACTCACTATCTAGCAGAGTTGGGTCAATTCCATTTCAATTCAGGAAGTAAACTGAACTTTCAATTCACAGTTTCCTTAATGCATATTAATGACCAATATTTGGAATTGGAATTTCTGTTTATTTCCTGAATTGAATGAGTTTAAATGTTATTAACCCCAACCAAGCTACTATTTAGCCCACCTATTACCTTCCCAAATGCTTTGTCTTGTTTTTCCTGTTGCTGGATATACGCACCACTAAACATTTAGTTCAACATACACGTTTTGTGTGTGTTTACCACTATTTCATACATAATTAAATGTGTCAATTTGTTAATATATTCCGAAGATTTCATAATTGGAATATTTGTCCTTTGCAAGCAAATCAAAAATGTTCCTTTCCAATGCTTATTCCATGATTTGGTTTTTAGGTGTAAGTTAGCAGGAATATTTTTTCGGCCCTCCATTGAAATGTCACTAAAGACAGAACATTCTCTGTCACTTAAAGTCACTGAAAAGTAAGAGTGAAAAACCTGAGAGAATTGAATCGCTGAGGTCAAGTACTAGCCGAGATATGTGTCTGTGAGAGGCGGTATGATATCAGGCACATGTAAGCATTGGACCAATCTAGAAAGACACAAGTCTTGTATAATGAAAAGCACTTTTTCAATGATCTAAATGTAATCACTGTAGCTTTAAGGTGGGGTGAGCTGCCTGGCCAGCACACGTTGCAAACAGACTACTGTCAATAATTCTGATGAATAGTAGGTTATGATAATATGACATGTGTGTGTTATTTCTGTCTGTGTGTGTGCAATGTGCGTGCATTGTGTGTGTGTGTGTGTATGCATCTGTTGTGTGTATATGCATCTGTTGTGTGTGTGTGTGTGTGTGTGTGTGTGTGTGTGTGTGTGTGTGTGTGTGTGTGGCAAAGCAGGGATAACGGGTCCGGCTTAGTGCCCCGGGTCGATCGGGAGCTTGGGTCGGGGTCGGGAAGGGGACAGAGCGCTGCTCCTCGACAAGAAACAGGCAAAAAAGTCATTTTCAGAGAAGAATGACTGGCCCTTCTGTCAGACAGCCTTCCGCTCAGGAGTTTGAGTGACAAAGATGCTTCTGACAGACACAGCCAGGAAACAAACAGATGACCAGATTAAACAAGCTGCAGGAATCTAAAAAAGAAGACAAATACTGTTCCTTCCTAACGAAGCTAAATTAGATTCCGATGATGATTACTAAATGATATCCACGAGGGCAGTGACTCGCTGCGTGATAAAGGCACGTTGTTGTAGGACTTAGAGCGGGGTGAAGAGAAAGACTTTCTGTGTGGCTCTGTGATCAAACAACACTTAGTAAATTGAAATATGTATGTATGTGTAAGACTGGTGTCTTGAACTTTTCAAAAGCCAATTTGATATTTCATAAACTGGCAAACTGCATTTAATTAGCCAAAAATCTAAAAGTTATTTAATGGATAAATGGTGCAGCTCTTAGCTGGTAACTCACCAAAGAAAAGCAGTAGTGCCATAGACTGGAAGCTCTCTTTTGAAAATGTGTATAAGCAGGGAGAATCCATGCCAGTTTAAAGCAGCAAAAATATCTTATTTATCAGAAAACTAAATTTAAATATTTAATTAGCCTCTGAAGGAGTATAGAGACTATATCAAAGTCCAGCTTTAAAGTCAGGGGTTCACTTAGCTTGCCATGGCAGTAAAGACCATGTAAAAACTCTATAACCTATTGCAATGTGATACCCACCGCTCGCTGGGGCGGAGCCATGAAGTGTGTTTTCAGCCCCACTAAATATTTTCATTACTTGTGCAGAGGAAACCACTTAACTTACCTATCTACTGCCTCAATGTTGTTCCCATTCAAAGCTAATGGGAGTAAAACGACTGAAAGTGATTTGTTTGGTCACAGCGGTCGAGGGAATGTGCGACCGTTTATTTATTTACCTACTTTTTAATAGCATGACCGTTGAAAATAGCAACTAAATTACCAACATGTGTGTTAATAAAGACAAGATTTGTTTTGTCCTCTGTTTTTGATTCGGAACAAACAAATAAATAAATATTTTATAACCAACATTTCAACACGTAAGTTCTGAATAGTTTCTCCAAAAGAGCACAAAATGACCCCTGTGGCTGGCTGAGTGTTTTCAATAAAATGTTGAAGGATCAAACCATTCAGATGGAAATAAGCTGTGGCCACAGATACTCAATATTATATTTAGTATGGTTTAATGATAAAAAGGGAGTCTTAAAGCATTTACATTTTAGTAATTTAGCTCTTAACCAAAGTGACTTACTGGAGAAATTATGGTTAAGTGCCTTGCTCAAGGGCATAATGACAGATTTTTTTCACCTAGTCGGCTCTGGGATTTGAACCAGCGATATATTGGTTACTGTTCCAACGCTCTTATCCGCTAGGGTACCTTCAAAAAGGTATTTGACTGACAATAAATGTGTAGAGATAAAATTGTGTGTGAGGGAGTTATATTTTCCCTACAATGAATCATAAAAAAATAGACATACAGATTATGATACACTATATGGGACACCAGCCGTGCAGATATTGGGAGCTGGTCAGTACCTGTAATGTGTGCTGTGCTCCAGCCCCCCACCACCTCCTCGGGATCCTCCCCACTGCTGAGCTCCCTGTGTGGGGCTCGTCTGGCTCACTGTGGCCGGTACACGTGGAACACATCATGCCCACAGACACGCTCCCTTTGTTCTTGTGTTTGGAGAGCTTAGTTTTGATCCCCAGGTGAAATGGAACAGCCTCCCCTACAGCCAACTGTTAACAGAGTTTAGTACATACACTTTGCATGAGGAGCTGTCCATGCATTTCAGTGTGGTAGCCTAGGCTATACAAAGTAGTTGCTATAATGTACGCTATATGTACACTATATATACAAAGGTATGTGGACACTCCATCAAATCAGTGGATTCGGCTATTTCAGCCACACCTGTTGCTGACAGGTGTATAAAATCCAGCACACAGCCATGCAATCTCCATAGCGAAACATTGGCAGTAGAATGGCCTTACTGAAGAGCTCAGTGACTTTATTGTGGCACCTAAAGGTGCCACTGTCTGTTCGTAAAATGTCTGCCCTGCTAGAGCTGCCCCGGTCAACTGTAATTGATGTTATTGTGAAGTGGAAACGTCTAGGAGCAACAACGGCTCAGCCGTGAAGTGTTAGGTCACACAAGCTCGGCTTGAGTGGTGTAAAGCTCGCCATCATTGGACTCCTGAGCAGTGGAAACGCATTCTCTGGAGTGATGAATCACGCCTCACCATCTGGCAGTCCGACGGATGAATCTGACAGATGCCAGGAGAACGCTACCTGCCCGAATGCATAGTGCCAACTGTAAAGTTTGGTGGAGGAGTAATAATGGTCTGGGGCTGTTTCATGGTTCGGGCTAGGCCTCTTAGTTCCATTGAAGGGAAATATTATTATTATTATATTTTATTTTTGTACTTTCTACCGCTTTTTTCTCCCCAATTCCGTGATATCCAATTGGTAGTTCCAGTCTTGACCCATCGCTGCAACTCCTGTACGGACTTGGGAGAGGCGAAGGTCGAGAGCCATGCGTCCCCCGAAACACAACCCTGCTAAGCCGCACTGCCTCTTGACACACTGCTCGCTTAACCCGGAAGCCAGCCGCAACAATGTGTCAGAGGAAACACCGTACAACTGGCGACTGAAGTCAGTGTGCAGTCCCGAAGTCAGTCCCGGTCGCGGCCGGCTGCTACACAGGCTGGGATCGAACCCAGGTCTGTAGTGAGCCGTAGACTGCTGCGCCACTCGGGAAGCCGAAGGGAAGTCTTAACGCTACAGCATACAATGACATTCTAGACGATTCTGTGCTTCCAACTTTGTGGCAATAGTTTGGGGAAGGCCCTTTCCTGTTTCAGCATGACAATGCCCTGTGCACAAAGTGAGGTCCATACAGGAATGGTTTGTTGTGGGCCTCCCAAATGGCGCAGAGGTGTCAGGCACTACAGTGCTTGAGGCGTCACTACAGACCTGGGTTCGATCCCAGGCTGGGTTCGATCCCAGGCTGTGTCACATCCGGCCGTGACCGGGAGTCCCATAGGGCTGCGCACAGTTGGCCCAGCGTTGTCCGGGTTAGGGGAGGGTTTGGCCGGGGGGCTTTACTTGGCTCATTGCACTCTAGCAATTTCTTGTGGCCGGGTGCCTGCAGGCTGACTTCGGTCGTCAGTTAAATGGTGTTTCCTCCAACACATTGGTGCGGCTAAGCGGGCGGGGGTTAAGTGGGCGGGTGTTAAGAAGTGTGGTTTGGCAGGTCATGTTTGGAGGACGCATGACTCGACCTTCGCCTCTCCCGGGCCCGGTGGGGAGTTGCAGCGATGAGACAAGATTATAATTGGGGAGAAAAAGGGGGTAAAAAAAATAATAAAATGTTTGTTGAGATTGGTGTGGAATAACTTGACTGGCCTTCACAGAGCCCTGACCTCAACTCCATCGAACACCTTTGGGATGAATTGGAACGCCAAATGCGAACCAGGCCTAATCGCCCAACATCAGTGCCCTACCTCAATAATGCTCTTGTGGATGAATGGGAGTCCCCACAGCAATGTTCCAACATCTAGTGGAAAGCCTTCCCAGAAGAGTGGAGGTTGTTATAGCAGCAAAGGGGGGACCAACTCCATATTAATGCCAATGATTTTGGAACAAGCAGGTATCCACATACTTTTGGTCATGTAGTGTAATATATTTAAGTGATAATGCCCGAGACGCTGGTGTTTGGAGGATATATTGGCACAGGTGTTGTTTCGTCGAGGACCGGCAAACTATGCCAATATATCCTCCAAACACCGGCTTCGAGGGCATTATCACTTTTATACAACAGGTTACCAACATATTCAAATAATGATTGACATTATTTTCATTAAACGTTATTTTTATTAATTTCTTCATACTATGTTATCTTTCCACAAGATATATTCCCGACACAAATCTTGAGTTGCTACCCAAGCCGGCTGGTAGTTCGTTCTATCGGTTCCGTTGCCAGAGACGTGACCCAGTCATTCAGTCTTTTTGTTCTGTATCCAGTCGTTCGTTCTAAATGTTCCATTGCCATACTGGCAGCCAACATTATTATCCCTTGCTTGCTAGCTGGCCAACTATGGCTAATTTACAGTCCGTCAAACGTCAAACAGTGCAGCCAGAATAACAATGAGGTAGCTGCATTTGCATTTGTTTAAGCTGTTTTACATCCATAACAATAAGCTAACGATGAGCCACTTCACCTGGCATAGAAAATGTGCTCTCTCGTCAGGATACCATTGTTCGAGAGCTAGTCAACAATGCAGCTAACACACACTTCAAACTGAAGCTGGAAAGACTTCAAACTAGCTGCACTTCATTTAATTTCACCTGTTTTCTATTGATAGTTCTTTGTATATATCCATAAAAATTATGCTGATTAATGATTTCGATTGCCTGAGAAAAGCTGCCTGCCTGTCTGTCTGTTTCATCCGACTCCCGACACGTTCATTACTATTGGACTTGATCGGATCGGATTTGAATATTGAAACAATGTTGTAAATGTCGGAGAGACAGACAGACAGCAAGGTTTATACACATTTCCGCTGTTGAAAACTAAATGTTAGTCTAAAAGAAATGTGAGATAATGTCAAGATGCTTTTTATAGTGGAGATCAAGTTTATAAAGTACCTGGCTGGGCTGACGAGACAGTGGATTGCGCAGTCAGACGGAACAGAGTAAATAGGCATTTTAACGTCATAGATTTAGCCGGTGGTAACTTGTGGAATAGACACCAGCTGGAATGCGGTTTTAACCAATCAGCATTCAGGATTAGACCCACCCGTTGTATAAAACTACAGTAAATGGTATGTTTCAATATATTTTTCTTCAGGCAAAGAGCATCAGGCCATAAATACTTTATCCTGAGAAATGTTGATATGTGCTATGCTAATATATCATGCAATTTTGTTAGATTTTTCTTTTGTGTCTTTCTCTTTTTCTGCAGACAAAGAAGCACCTTCTCCCCAAAGAGTGACCTCTGCCTCATCTAAAAAGGAGCGCATGTCTTTCCGGGATAACCCTGTCCAGATGAGTGGTGGCTGGGGAGGGGGCAAAAAAAGGGACAAACTGCACAAGTAACAAGACGTGTTAATTACCAAGAAACTGGTTTAGCTTTATTCACTGTATGTCCAAAACAGTAAGCATGACAACCATTATTCTGTTCACAGTGACTTTTTGACAGTCCCATACAGTATATGCATTATGTTGACATTTCATTCTGATGTGCAACGTTTTATTTTCCTCCCCCCAAAAGTTTTGATTGTCATTAATCTCCTTTGCTAAAATTCCTTGCAGCTGCCTTTTCGCTCTCAGATCGGGCTCGGCCTCTGTGGGTCTTCTGAAAATGAATTAAAAGCAATGGGAGAAGCCCAGCCCAAATATCTGCTGGCGTTTTCATGCTGGTCATTATGCATGGATATCACTGCCTCAATGCGACCTCGGCCAACACCGGAACGCATGGAGCCAAGTCCCAAAACACTCAACAAATCACACACTTAATATGCAGACAATGGTTGGAAATAAGAAACAGAACATTTCTATTCTAATTGTTAGGATGTTTGTATTTTGATTTCATTTAGATTTATTTTACAAGCTTTCCAGACCGGTCTCTGCTGCTGTGGTATTTGGTAAAAGAAAATATAGAACTTAGAATTGGGTCCCGTGTGGCTGAGTTGGTAGAGCATGGCACTTGCAACACCAGGGTTGTGGGTTTGATTCCCACGGAGGACCAGTATGAAAAAAAAGTATGAAAATTGATGAACTCACTACTGTAAGTCGCTCTGGATAAGAGCAGCTACTAAAATGTACGTGCAGAAGGTGTTTTATCTTAGATGTTGCATATCTAAGAAAAAATTTGCGTTGATGAAGTGGCACTTTTACTCAGCTGTTAATAATCAAGGTAAATACATTTGAGATTCTAAAATAATGATTAAATTCAAGTTTCTTTTTTGATTTTACTATCATAGACACTGAGTGTTCAAATCATTAGGAACACCTGACATAGGTGAATCCAGGTGAAAGCTTTGATCCCTTATTGAATTTTTTTAATCCTCCCTTCACTTTCATATTTCTCTCCCTGGTCTCTGGTTGTGTTTTGACTGTATTCAGCCCATCAGGAATTTAGTCTACAGACAGGACCAGTGCTGTATCATGACTAGTGCCAGTTGTGCTGGTGGTGGTCCTGCCCGGCCAATTAGGACTGTTATGGTTTGTCACTTGTTAAATCCACTTCAATCAGTGTATATGAAAGGGAGGAGTCAGGTTAAAGAAGGAGTTTTAAGCCTTGAGACAATTGAGACATGGATTGTGTATGTGTGTCATTCAGAGGCTGAATGGGCAAGACAAAATATTTAAGTGCCTTTGAACGGGGTATGGTAGTAGGTGCCAGGCGCACCGGTGTGTGTCAAGAACTGCAACGATGCTGGGTTTTTCACACTCAACAGTATCCCGTGTGTATCATGAATGGTCCACCACCCAAAGGATATCCAGCCAACTTGACACAACTGTGGGAAGCATTGGAGTCAAAATGTGCCAGCATCACTGTGGAACGCTTTCGACACCTTGTAGAGTCCATGCCCTGACGAGTTGAGGCTGTTCTGAGGGCAAATGGGAAGGTGTTCCTAATATTTCGTACACTCAGTGTAAATACAGCACACAGTAGAGTCTCCCGATTTGAACTAAATCTGGAGTTGCGGATATCCAGAGATGTTGCCAGACAGCCTGTCAGAGCAGGCGCAGCTTTGAGTAAAGCGCAAACATTGGTGTTACAATTGTGTTTTAAATTTTTTATTACCAGCTGCATCCCCACACTACAAGGGTTCTTGTTCTGTGTATTTGAATTTGGATTTCAGATTCCATCCAACCACAAACACTGCCTTACCAAAGCGGCTAACCCTGGGGTTGAAGGTTCATCGCTTGTCTGTTGCATGTAAATGATCTGTTAATGAATGTGAAAACAAATAGATGGAGCTGGAGAGGAGAGGAGAGTGGCTCCCTGGCAGGAAATGCTTGTCCCTCTATTTATTTTATCCTCCCTTCACTTTCATATTTCTCTCCCTGGTCTCTGGTTGTGTTTTGACTGTATTCAGCCCATCAGGAATTTAGTCTACAGACAGGACCAGTGCTGTATCATGACTAGTGCCAGTTGTGCTGGTGGTGGTCCTGCCCGGCCCATTAGGACTGTTATGGTTTGAAACCCAAGAGCACTGTTCTCCTTCAGGGGGAGATTGAACTCCTGTCCCCCTCGGGAGAAGCCTGGGGCTTTTACCTGGTGATTATTTTCTCTTTTGGCCCATAGCATGGTGTTATCAGCCAATATTTGGTACGGTGAGGGTTCTATTGTTTACTCTTTCCACCAAACACTGTCTTCCCATATGTTAGTTGTTGTTTTGCTTAAATTAACATGAACATCGACTAATATATCAATACATTTTCAGGCCACTCATTTGAAGGACTTTTCATAATGCTCAGGATGTACTCACCTAAATACCCTTACATGTGTTGCTAGGATTGGGTGTGTCTGTCCCAGTTGGTTTATCTCCCATTATTATCTTTCACAGGACGTTGTTCAATTCTGACTGTATGCTGTCTTTCATTATAAAGTAGTGGAGGAATTCACTCCTCAACGCCATGCTGCACACAATGTCTTCAGGTCCTATATCCGTTTGTTTGCCTAATAGATTTCATTATACGTAATCACCCCAAGCTCACATTTGTGGTAAAATAAGTGTGTCATATATTAGTCATTTAGACAAGAACATTAGAGGGTTGAGAGAGAGAAGAGATCATGATGTGAGTCTGTCTGTTCCAGATATGTAGGTTGACGTTTATTGTTATGAGTCTTATCCTGGAGGCAGAACTGAGAGATTTCCTCTTAATTAGGCCAGCTGCAAAGTCAAAATTGTCTATATTGTAAAAATTTATTAAAACAAAAATGTGCTTTTTGGTCTTAATTTAAGGTTTAGGTTAGGCAATAGAGTTAGCAGTGTGGTTAAGGTTAGAGTTAGGTTTAAAATCAGATTTTATGACTTTGTGGCTGTGCCAGCTAGTGTGCAGGGCAGCCTCCAGAACAAGATTCATTATGAAAAATGCTTGTATAACAGATGACAAACTGTTGTTCTCTAGTCTATCTAAGCCTATGACTGTATGAGTGGACAAAACCATCGATCACGTGACACCATTAATTCCTATATGAAGACTTAATAGCGCACTGGTACAATGATTGTCTTCGGTCATGAACTCCCGTGGTGTCAATGAGAGGGGGCAGTCGTTCTCCTCTGGTCTAGGCAGAGTAGATAGAAGCCAAATAACTGGCCTCTGCATGGGCAGGGTTGTGTTGCAGTAGCGCAACTTGCGGGGAGGATGAAGGTTATGATGAATTTGATTGAGGGGAAAAAGATTCCACACTGTAAAGCGCCAAGCAGCTTCTGGCTTTATGTGGCTTTGCACCACAGTGGCGGTTCAAAACAGTCTGGGACGATAGATACAAATTTCATACAACCATTGTACATCCCCCCCAAAATTCTAAAGCAATGAGGCTGATGCAACAGATCAGAACGTTTAGCCTAAAATGTTGATTAAACTATTATTTCTTCACATTATAAGTGCAGCAATGCGCACTTATTAGAACATGTGAGAATGCTGGTTTCAATGGCATAAGGAATTGTTTATCAAATAATTCCCTCAACATGTCTATGGTCTGATTTTGGCTAGGCTACTAGGACATGAGAGGCTGTAAACACATATCACCTAGGCTACACTGTGAGATGTAGGCTAATTATTTATTACAGGTAACTGACACAATAAAGGAAACCCCAACATAAAGTGTCTTAATAGGGTGTTGGGCACCACGAGCCAGAACAGCTTCAATGCACATAGATTCTACAAGTGTCTGGAACTCTATTGGAGGGATGTAACACCATGAGATGTTTTGTTGATAGTAGTGGAAACCGCTCTCAGGCTCCACTCCAGAGTCTCCCATATGTGTTCAATTGAGTTGAGATCTGGTGACTAAGACACACACACCCTATGATCCTTTGAGACCCCTCTATCTAAATCACTTCTAGCCGTGGTAATCTAAATAATGGGCAACTGGGCATTTTTATGCATGACCCTAAGCATGATGGGATGTTAATTGCTTAATTAACTCAGGAACCACACCTGTGTGGATGCACCACCTTTCAATATACTTAATATCACTAATTTACTCAAGTGTTTCCTTTATTCAGTTACATGTACATTTATGCTAAATAGATTAGAATATTATTTCAATGTTGGCCTTTTTAGGGGCACATGTTTGAATGTGAATTTCTGGCTCAGTTGACAGCCCTATTGTTCTGTTTCAGTTGTACTCCTATTAGCCTTTTAAATCATTGTGATTGACCTGTCCTAGAGTAGACCCATGTTGGCATATCAAAACATAAAAATAAACAAAGTATTTAATTTGGGATGGTTCATCTTCAGTTTGGGACAGTTGAAATTGTACTTCGGAACAGATTCTGGGACATGATGAAAAGCAGGTTTGAGGAGTTAGAGAGGTAAGTTTGGTCAACTCTTGAGTTCAACTTGGGATAACAGGTCATACAAAAGTGGCTCCACCTTTTAGCCAGTTAAATTTCTATGGAAACGAATCTTGCTCCGGGGCATGCTAAGTCACGGTTAACTCCACATTCTCTCCTTTTTGCAAAGATTGCATCAGCATCCCCTTGATTTGAGGAAGATAACTGATTAAGTATTTGATTTGATTTCAGAATGGGTAGCAAGGAATAAGTTAGTCCTAAATATTTCCTAAACTAAAAGCCTTGTATTTGGGACAAATCATTCACTAAACCCTAAACCTCAACTACATCTTGTAATGAATAATGTGGAAATTGAGCAAGTTGAGGTGACTAAACTGCTTGGAGTTATCCTGGATTGTAAACTGTCATGGTCAAAACATATTGATACAACTAGCTAAAATGGGGAGAAGTCTGTCCATAATAAAGCGTTTTTCTGCATTCTTAACAACACTATCAACAAGGCAGGTCCAACGGGCCCTGGTTTTGTCGCATCTGGACTACCGTTCAGTAGTGTGGTCAGGTGCCACAAAGAGGGACTTGGGAAAATTGCAGTTGGCTCAGAACAGGGCAGCAAGGCTGGCCCTTAAAAGTACACGGAGAACTGACATGAATAATATGCATGTCAATCTCTCATGGCTCAAAGTGGAAAAGAGATTGACATCATCATTACTTGTTTTCATAAGAGGTGTTGACAAGCTGAAGGTACTGAGATGTCTGTTTCAAATAATAGCACACAGCTCAGACACCCATGCATACCCCACAAGACATGCCACCAGAGGTCTCTTCACAGGCCCCAAGTCCAAAACAGATTATGGGGAGGCATACAGTACTACATAGTGCCATGACTACATGGAACTCTATTCCACATCAGGTAACTGATGCAAGCAGTAGAATCAGATTTAAAAAGCAGGTAAAAATAGACCTTATGGAACAGCGGGGACTGTGAAGTAACACAAACATAGGCACAGACACATGCATACACACACATGATTGCCCCCCATCTATCTTCAGAGCTCGTACTGTTAGGTGACCTAAACTGGGACATGCTTAACACCCCGGCCATCCTACAATCTAAGTTAGATGCCCTCAATCTCACACAAATGATCAATTAACCTACCAGGTACAACCCCAAATCTGTAAACACGGGCACCCTCATAGATATCAACCTGCCCTCTAAATACACCTCTACTGTCTTCAACCAGGATCTCAGCGATCACTGCCTCATTGCCTGCGTCCGTAATGGGTCTGCGGTCAAACGACCACTCATCACTGTCAAACGCTCCCTAAATTACTTCAGCGAGCAGGCTTTTCTAATCGACCTGGCCCGGGTATCCTGGAAGGATATTGACCTCATTCTGTCAGTAGAGGATGCCTGGTTATTCTTTAAAAGTGATTTCCTCACCATCTTAAATAAGCATGCCCCAAAAAGAAGAAAAAAGAACTAGGAACAGATATAGCCCTTGGTTCACTCCAGACCTGACTGCCCTTGACCAGCATAAAAACAACCTGTGGCGTACTGCATTAGCATCGAATAGCCCCGCGATATGTAACTTTTCAGGGAAGTTAGGAACCAATATACACAGGCAGTTAGGAAAGCAAAGGCTAGCTTTTTCAAACAGAAATTTGCATCCTGTAGCACAAACTCCAAAAAGTTATAGGACACTGTAAAGTCCATGGAGAATAAGATCACCTCCTCCCAGCTGCCCACTGCACTAAGGCTAGGAAACACTGTCACCACCGATAAATCCACGATAATTGAGAATTTCAAAAAGCATTTTTCTACGGATGGTCATGCTTTCCACCTGGCTATCCCTACCCCGGTCAACAGCCCTGCACCCCCCACAGCAACTTGCCCAAACCTCCCCCATTTCTCCTTCACCCAAATCCAGATAGCTGATGTTCTGAAAGAGCTGCAAAATCTGGACCCCTACAAATCAGCTGGGCTAGACAATCTGGACCCTCTCTTTCTAAAATGATCCGTCACAATTGTTGCAACCCCTATTACTAGCCTGTTCAACCTCTCTTTCATATTGTCTGAGACCCCCAAAGATTGGAAAGCCTCTGCAGTTATCCCCCTCTTCAAAGGGGGAGACACTCTAGACCCAAACTGTTACAGACCTATATCTATCCTACCCTGGCTTTCTAAGGTCTTCGATTGCCAAGTTAACAAACAGATCACTGACCATTTCGAATCCCACCGTACCTTCTCCGCTATGCAATCTGGTTTCCGAGCTGATCATGGGTGCACCTCAGCCATGCTTAAAGTCCTAAACGATATCATAACTGCCATCGATAAAAGACAATACTGTGCAGCCGTATTCATCGACCTGGCCAAGGCTTTCGACTCTGTCAATCACCGTATTCTTATCGGCAGACTCAACAGCCTTGGTTTCTCAAATGACTGCCTCGCCTGGTTCACCAACTACTTCTCAGACAGAGTTCAGCGTGTCAAACACTTCGATGTAAGTAGAGATATCGCTTTAGTTCCTCTATTCTGAGAGTCGGAAGTTGATGCCTATTTCTCAGCGTTTGAGCATGTGGCTGCTGCGCTGCATTGGCCACTCGAGGTTTGGCCGCTCCTATTACAATGTAAATTGTAGTTCCTCTATTCTGAGAGTCGGAAGTTGATGCCTATTTCTCAGCGTTTGAGCATGTGGCTGCTGCGCTGCATTGGCCACTCGAGGTTTGGCCGCTCCTGTTACAATGTAAATTGTCTGGGAAAGCCCAGGAAGTAGTAGCTGCTCTCTCCCTGGAAGACAGTTTACACTACGATACAGTTAAAACTACCGTGTTGAGGGCTTATGAGTTGGTGCCTGAAGCTTAAAGGCAGCGCTTCAGGAACCACAAGAAACCCTCTCACCGTACTTCTGTTGAGTTTGCTAGGGACAAAGAGTCTCTGTTTAATCACTGGTGTTCAGCCAGCAAAGCTAACACCTTTGCTGATATTCGGGAGTTGATGCTGTTGGAGGATTTAAAAAGCAACCTCCCTGATAGAATTGTAGTTTATTTAAATGAACAGAAAGTGGCGACATTGGCCCAGGCAGCAGTGTTGGCAGATGAGAACGCTTTGACACACACGACTGTCTTTGGTGCGCCTCGTTTTGAAGGTAGACTGATTACGTCATCAGTGCCTCGTTCAGGTCGCTTTTCCTCTGACAACCCTAAGCCTTTCCATGAAATCCGTTAATGTTTTTACTGTCACCAAAAGGGTCACGTGATTGCAGACTGCCCGGTTTTGAAAAATAAACCGAAACAGTCCCAATCACCGTCCCCAAAAATGAAAAGTTTGGGTTTAGTCAAATTTGTCTCGTCCGTTGGCCCGAGGTATTGATTCAGCATTTGAGAAACCGGATCCTGTCTATGCTCTATTTATCTCTGCCGGTTGTGTTTCCTTAACTGGAGAAGACACTGATAAAAAGCCCATTCAAATCTTACGAGACACCAGGGCGGCGCAGTCAGTAATCATTACTGATGCTTTACCCTGGTCTCCTGAAACGTATTGTGGCTCACATGTCATATTACAGGGGATAGAGACAAAAACAGTACCTGTACCATTACACTGGGTCCACTTAGTGTCAGACTTGGTATCAGGATGTTTCCGTGTTGGTGTAGTGTCTACACTGCCAGTAAAAGGAGTCACATTTCTACTAGGGAATGATATTGCTGGTGGTAACATTACTCCTTTGTTAGAGGTAGTTGACAACCCAGAAATCAGAATTGCAGATGAGAAATTGGTTCAAGCATTTCCACAAGTTTTTCCTGCTTGTGTGTTAACGAGGGCACAATCTCGCAAGCTTGGAGATGTGGTGGATTTGGCTAGTTCCATTTTTGAGAATGTTGAGGTAGAAGACAATGCACCGAGTATTCCTTCTGCAAGGCCGACAGTTTTTACCCCCGTAAAAACGAAGGCAGGGGACTGCGAAATCGCGCCCCAATTACATGACATTCTTTTATCTGTCACCCCCGAGAAGGTGATTGAATGTCAAAAAGGAGACACCAGTCTTCGCAAGTGTTTTACTTCGGTAATTTCCATTGAGGAAGCTAAAACCCAAGAGACCGCCTACTTTATGGAAGCAGGAGTTGATGCGTAAATGGGCAGCTCATGACACCGTTAGTGACTGGAGTGAAGTGTGTCAAGTGGTTGTTCCTACACCGTTCCGACAGCAGGTGCTGTCACTCGCCCATGACCAGGCGTGGTCCGGACATTTGGGGATCACAAAGACTTATAACCGAGTCCTTCGTAATTTTTTTCTGGCCAGGTTTGAAGTCTGACGTGGTCCAATTTTTGTAAACCTGTCATGTATGTCAACTCACTGGGAAAGCGAATCAAACAGTTCCTCAAGCGCCACTCTGCCCGATTCCTGTGGTGGGGGAACCGTTTGAAAGAGTGATAATTGATTGTGTAGGTCCATTTCCGAAAACCAGGTCAGGTAACCAGTTCTTATTAACAATGTGCAGTGCTACTCGATACCCAGAGGCTATTCCTCTCCGTACTATAACGGCTAAAACTGTGGTGAAGACACTAGTGAAGTTCTCCTCTACGTTTGGACTCCCTAAAGTAATCCAAACTGATCAGGGATTCAACTTTATGTCAAAGCTGTTCTCTAATGTGTTCAAGACACTGTATTTCCCATCAGGTCTCCAGTCCGTATCACCCAGAGAGTCAAGGGGCTCTCGAACGCTGGCATCAAACGCTGAAGGCAGTGCTACGCAAGTATTGCATGGATACCAGTACCGATTGTGATGAGGGGGTACCCTTTGTCCTATTTGCTATTAGGGAAACGATACAAGAGTCCTTAGGGTTCAGCCCTGCTGACCTTGTGTTTGGACACACCCCACGGGGTCCACTGAAAGTTTTGAAGGAGCATATCTTATCTCCTACACCCAGTAGCGCCCCTAAAAATGTGTAAGATTATGTCAGTAAGATGCGGGAGAGACTGCACGCCGCATGTGCGTTAGCCCAAAAGTCTCTCTCCTCTTCGCAAAAACGCATGAAGTTGCATTATGACAAAAAGGCTGTTGGCTGTTCTTTTGCACCAGGGGATCAAGTTTTAGTTTTGTTGCCAATCCCTGGCTCCTCTCTGTCAACATGTTTTTCTGGACCATATCTTGTGGAAAAGAAACTCAGTGACACCAATTATGTGATAAAGACCCCAGATCGAAGGCGTTCTTCCCGTGTGTGTCATGTTAACATGCTAAAAGCATATTATGTACTTGACTCTCGACAGCTCCTCAAGTAAGCCGGTCCAGCCCGCCGTCTCCAGTGTGGCTGCGGTGGTGCTGAAGCCTGGCTGGGACCTAGAGGAGGATAAGGAGGACGGGTTGGAGTTACGCCATACGTTACAGCAGTGTGAACGCTTATGTAATTCAGAGATGCTGAAGAAGTTACCCTCTCAAATGGAACATTTGGATAACGATCAAACTAAGGATCTTATCCTATTGATAAACAATTTTCTCAATGTGTTTCAGGACGTTCCAAGTCGTATGTCCATCTTGGAACATGACGTGGATGTGGGCAACGCTGTTCCTATACGTCAGCATCTGTACCGGGTTAATGCAAAGAAAAGGGAGGTAATGAAAGTGAGGTAGCTTATTTATTACAGAATGACATGGCAAAACCCAGTAACAGCTCCTGGAGTTCCCCGTGTATTCTTGTTCCTAAGCTTGACGGTACGTCTCGCTTATGTACGGACTATCGTCGTGTAAATGCAGTTACAAGGTCTGATTCTGTTCCTCTACCTCGATTAGATGACTGCATTGATAGAATTGGCTCTGCTGCTTATGTTAGTAAGTTAGATTTGATAAAAGGTTATTGGCAGGTGCCTCTGACCTCTCGCGCTTCGGACATCTTGGCTTTCGTTACGCCTGGTAACTTCGTATAATACACTGTGATGCCCTTTGGAATGTGTAATGCACCTGCTACCTTTCAGCGCCTAGTTAACATTGTGTTTGCAGATGTGCCAAATTGTACTGCTTACCTTAACGATGTGGTGATACATTCGTCTACTTGGTCTGATCATCTCTCCACTTTGAGAAGTGTGTTTCAGCGGTTGGAGAATGCTTCTTTAACCCTCAATTTGGCCAAGTGTGAGTTTGGGAAGGCTACTGTGACTTAGGGAAACAAGTGGTACGAGGTCAAGTGTATCTGGCAAAGTGGAAGTAATTGTTGCTTTTCCTTCTCCCACGACTCGCCGCCAGCTGCGCAGATTCCTGGGGATGGTAGGGTACTATCGTACGTTCTGTAAGAATATCTCGACGATAGTAGCTCCCCTTTCATCTCTGCTTAGTTCCAAAGTACCATTTAAGTGGCCCAAGGACTGTAACTATGCTTTTGAGTCCGCTAAAGCGCTACTTTGTAGTGCCCCAGTGCTTGCCGCTCCCAACTTTGACAAACCTTTTAAGTTGGAGGTAGACACTAGTATAGTGTGAGTGGGTGCGGTTCTCTTGCAGGAAGATGAAGATGGAGTGGATCGGCCCGTCAGTTTCTTCTCTCGTAAGTTCAACTCATGTCAGTCTAGGTACTCCACAATTGAACAAGAGACGCTGGCTTTATTGCTTGCCTTACAGTTCTTTGAGGTATATGTGGGCTCCAGTACCTTGCCTGTAATGGTCTTCACGGACCATAATCCTTTGGTGTTCTTAAAGCAAATGTACAATCAGAACCGCCACCTTATGCAGTGGGCTCTGATTGTACAAGGATACAATGTACAGATAGCCTATGTGAAGGGTTCGGTGAATGTGGTTGCAGACGCGCTATCACGGGTTTAGTAACTGGGGATGCGATATGGTTTTTGTTATTGCAAAATGTTTGCATTTTTTGTGGTGGGCGTGTTACGTTCCCCAGTTTTTGTCTTGTGGTTTGTTATGTGTGTGTTTCAGGATGGCTTCCTGAAATCCCCCAAGCAGCTGATTGGTCGACTCCATGGCTAATTGGAGCTGACCCCGCCCCCTCGTCAAGTTACAGCTGTATCCCATTAGACTCCTTCTGAAGCTATATAAAAGCCAGTTCTGTTCAGGATAAAAATAATGCAGAGAGAGATGATTGCTGAGGGTGATATACTGTGTTGGTTGTTCTCAGAGGGAAATGATTAGTGTGTCCTGTATTGGTTGAGTGAGAGCTGATTGGTTATGTCTGTTTTGTGTCAATAGGACGCAGTGTTTTGATCATTGTGAAATTGTTTGTCAAATTCTGTTTTGTTTGTTCCCAGGGGGGAAAGGGGAAGGCAACAAGGGAGTGCTTAGGAGGCCTGCGGGCATACATATACCCGTAGTATATTCACTGTCTAGGCACACCAGGAAAGACCTGGGCGAACCCCCCCCCCCTGTATTTTGGTTAGCGCACCAGGTGGTGCTAAGTTAGGTGGGTAGTGGGTAGGCAGTTAAGGTAGGAGAGGGGGCTTTGACATTTACTTTCTTTGCTTTGGTTCCGTCCAGCCCCTTTTCCCCATATTACCGTGTGACGGAATAAATTCCTTGTAAACGGTACCACTCTCTCTGCCTTTGTCATCCTTACTCGCACCTACAGTCCCATACCCCTTTCACTTCTTGGGGAGTTGAGTTGTAGCAGGGTGTTGCGTTCCCTCTTCACAGAGGTGTGTGTAACAAAGGAGTTTTATACCGAGTGATAGAGTGCTAGGTTGGCTGTTTTAGCTAGGCTTACGTTAGCTAGCTAAGCTAGTACAGTATCTGGATCTTTTCCTTTTCAACTGCAGGTTCAGATCAGCACTCAATGAGTCAGGGTTCACCCTAGTGAAAAAGTAACTAGTGCCCTTAATGGAGGTGCCAATGCCAAAAGGGAGAAAAGTGCGAACATAAGATATTTAGGGGGGGGGGTGCAGAAGACTAAGTGAATGAATGAATAGCTAGTTATCTAACTATACTGTACAATTAATAATAAACTGGCAGGGCCGGCACCAGAACGAATCAGTTGGCTGGGCATTTTATTTCTATAGGTGGGCCCGTTTTTTTTATGGGATCTCCTATAGGGCAATGCAGCAGTGTGCCTATAACTTCCATCGTCAACTAAGTGAAATGCATAGGCCTAAAACTGACAAATAAAACTATCTCTCTACTCTGCCTGTCTGCCTCCCTTTCTGTCTTGGCTTGAGCTATCGTTAGCTAATTATTTAGACAGGAGTAATTGTATAATTTTGGCAAGACATCAATTTACTTTAGGGGAAGCCAGCATCCGAACAGTGCACCCGCCAACTTTGCTTTCTAATTCGCAAGTGGCTGAAACCAGGAATCTGTCTCCCAAACAATGCAAGTCGTTGTCCTAGGCAGGAATGTAGGTGACAAGGTTAGGTCTGCATATTATGCCCATAGAAATGCATTGGGCTTATTCAGGACAGATTTTTGCAAGCGAGAGCCCTCTCGCTTCGCCTCTTCCTCTCTGCTGAAACTAGTGAGCAAAACAGCACCCCTCTATCTTAGTGTATGTAGCTCATGGATCTGATGCTGTCTGGCCAGAAAAGGTATGACATGCCATACTCCTTTTGTCCAGAAAGCATAAGATACATGGTCTACACATACGGAGACAGAGGGGCGCTGTTTCGCTCACTCGGATGCTTTATCTGAGATTGATGCGTCTTTCTGTCGGCACGCGTCTTGGTCAAATAAATTATCTATAGTTTAATATTTTATTTGGACGGGCAAGGAGGGACGGTAGGGCGGGCCAGACCCCTTAGGGCCGGCCCATAACGACGGCCCTGTAGACTGGTACTATGTCGTCAGCCAACTAGCTATACCTATTGCCAGACAGTAAATCAATAATTTAGTTAATAAAATCAGAATCTAAGTAAGGAATAATAAACAAGAGGCTATGCATTCTATGGAAAATAATGAACAACGTGGAAGGTGTCTTCCACGACTCGCTAGCGGAGTGGAACTGACTTTCAATGGAGTTGCATTACTTTCCGGAGAACGAATAAAGCCACGAGTTGATTATAACCCTTTCATACCATGGCTAGTGGTACCGGAGCACCAAATCTAGGTCCAAAGGGCTCCTTAACAGCTTCTACCCCCAAGCCATAAGACTGCTGAACAATTAATCAAATGTCCACCGGGACCCCCCTTTGTTTTTACGCAGCTGCTACTCTATGTTTATTATCTATAAATAATCACTGAACAACTGGGTTGCGTCTCCGGCAACCAAACCCATAGAACGAATGACCAGTCGGCTTGGGTAGCAACACTATATTTGTGTCGGGACTATATCTTGTGGAAGAATGAAATAAATAAATCAAAATAACTTCTTTAATGAAAATATGTCAATCATTATTTGAATATGTTGGTAACCCGTTGTATAAGAGTGCTAATGTCGGTGTTTGGACGATATATTGGCACGGTTTGCCGGCCCTCGACGAACAACACCTGTGCCAAAATATCCTCCGAAAACGGCTTCTCGGGCATTATCACTTAAATAATGCATGTTCTAGAATTTATTTCAAGTCAATCAGAAACGAGTATTCAACAATGCCATGGTATGCATCATGTTAATAAGTTAACCCAATCATGTTTGTAATATGATTATGTCAGGGTTCAAATACAGGCAATAGTGAGCGAGAGCACCGCCCATGTTGAGGCAGGGAGAGGACGAACAGGTGATCAGTTAAGAATTTGAGTTATATGGCATTCTGGTAAAGGACGTTGGACAGCAATTTACATCGCACAGAGATATCGGTTCAACTCCTCAGCTTTGCTGACTGTAGACCAAGCTATAACAAATGTTGTTGCCTGTATTCTGATTTCATTTAGTGGCTGCGCACAACATTAAATCTGTAGTGCCAGAGGACGCACTGGGCGTTCGTAAATTCAGAGCTTTGTCAGATTGTCTGTTCATAAATTCAGAGCGTACATTTTTGACAGTTCTGACCTCAACCGCAGTCAAGCACTCGGCTTCCAGACAAGGCTCTGTTATCCATATCTCCAATCTCTGTAACTGTGCTGCTGGCAACAATTTAATTACGCTTTTTTTAATATAACCTTTTTTAAAGTGGATTTAGAACAATTGTTTATTTACAATGACGGCCTAGGAACAGTTAACTGCGTTGTTCAGGGGCAGAACGATATATTTTTACCTTGTCAGCTCGGAGATTCGATCTAGCAACTTTCGGTTACTGGCCCAACGCTCTAACCACTAGGCAACCTGCCGCCCCACACAAACTAGAGAACACTTCACTCTGACTATTTTACTCGCCCTAGCAGAGCTGGTTAGGCTGTTTTCATGTTATCCAGAGCATTGGTGACTGTAACTGTGCTGCTGGCAACAATTTAATTACGCCTTTTAGTTGAGGTTTACTGACAACGGTGTTAAGCGTTCGTAAATGAATCAGTTATTCTGCGCTCTAGCACACAGGAGGAGAGCGCTCTGAAATTGGAGTAGATATCCAGAGCGAATTTACGAACGCACCCAAAGCAGATTGAACTATTTTGCGTCTGTCGTGTCCACCAGGAGAAGATGGATACCATAGATAGGAAAACAAACAACATGCCCAAATGTTGTTTCTGTCGTTAACAGGCCGTTAACAGGTATTTAGTGCATTTTACTGAATTCAGACTGATGATCTGACCCCTTTCTGTACCACTATGCCCACCTTTGTATAAGGTTGCAACCGGTTACTGAATGTGTATGTTTTTTTATTGATGGTGAATGACAATATGTTGTTTATATATATGTTTTAAGTCCTTTGCTTGAGCATGACGCCATACTGATTGGTTTATTTTGAAGTCCGTTGCTTGAGCCATATTGAACAGTTATGTTTTGACTGTCACTTAAGTTTTTTATGAATTAATACTGACATTAAATTGTGTAACCAAGTAAGAAGTGTCTGGACTCGACTCCTTTTAAGTGAATTGGGTATAAGAAATTAGTTATTCAAGACCATGTACTAGCCAAGTGTGGTAAAGGGTACACAAGTAGAATAATGGGTTTTTTAATTTAAAAGTAGTTAAAGAAGGGGTGTGGTGGTGACTTTCTGAACTGTTACGAGTAAGAACACAGTTTAAAGTAATTAGAAAAATATTGGCGTTTCAGTTGTGATTGGGGTATTTTGACCAGATTATCAGGACATGTTTTTAAACGTATTTTCCCTTCGAAATTAATCAGAAACAACCATTTCACCAATGTTTCCCCCAAAAATAGGCACTGGGCAAATGTCAGGTCTGCTGAGCGAAAACTTGGAAGTTGTGAAAATTCTGTGCAACTATTGGCGGCGTTTTCTGTGAACACTGAGGCTGTACCCGCTTTAAGTTACAGTTATAACAGTGGCCAAGTAGGCTACTGTGGCTATTTGATCATTACAGAGAAACAGACAAATGATGCTACCCTCTGCCTATTGGCTACTTCGCTTATTCAAGCCTGTCTCAAAATACAACACTCCCCCTTTAAGACAGAAAAAAATGCTCTTTACCTGACTTGCTTTTCAAAGATGGCAAGAAATGCAAACTTTTTGTGCTCTTGTAGGAAGCAACCACTCCCTCATTGCTGACTAGAAATTAGCTATAAATGGGCTAATAATGCTTACTAGCAAAGAATATGGACAAATGTGCACAAGTGGCTACATGCAGCTCTTGCTTTGATCTTAAACAAGTGCATCTACTCATGACCACTCATGCTGTAAACACAGTCCAGTTCAAAGTGAATGGCACAGATCCATATATGTCAATGTTTTATTTGCATATAGGGATACTGCAGCTCTAATTGGTTATGCTGCACCGGTCTGTAGAGTATGGGCTGAGTCATGCCTGTCAATGCAATAGAATCCTACTCTGGTACGTTCTGCCTACAAAAAAAATATTGCATAATTAGTTTTGCATATGGTTATGCTGCACCGGTCTGTAGAATATGGGCTGAGTCATGCCTGTCAATGCAATAGAATCCTACTCTGGTACGTTCTGCCTACAAAAAAAATATTGCATAGTTCGTTTTGTTTCGGTATGTTGCATTGAAAGTGGCTAATATTGTTAATTCCCACAGTGGAAGGTAAAATTGATAGTGTTAACTAAAGGGGAAAACTAGAAAGTTCAGCAAAGTTCAAATATGTGCTACTCTGCACAGGCTGATATTTCTTCTGTGCAGCAGTCCCTGGGGAGCTGCGCGCCTGTGCACGAGCTCAAATTAGAGGGAGCATTGCTTTCACATGTTGACACCAGAACCCATTGACCCTGAACCCCCCCCAATATTCAACACAAAGTTATGCCCTTGTTGTGTTGCATGAAAGTCTAACCTTGACTTGTGTGGTCAACTTGAATTGTAGCACGAATTGTCAACATTATAAATATTTAAAAAATGTATAGTTTTATTTTCTTCTATTTTTCCACATTTTTCCGTTTTTGAGAACTTGTTCCAAGAATGTATAGATTTATATTTTGATTAGTAGTAGCTATCTCTCCTACATCTGGGATCAGCTCAGCGAGCTCATCTAGTGGTTTATTATCATTTGAATTAGACAAGTGGCAGTAGAGACCTGTGTACATGAACCCAGATTACATTCTACACTGACTCAGTGCCTGAGTTTCTAGGCATGCCTGTCTGCGTGAGCATGTGAAACAAAATACAAACCAACACAATAAAAACAAACACTGAGGATTAATCAATTGCTTTAACATTTTGTAAACATTTGGAGAGAGGGGTTTCTATATAAATGGCTAATCGTATAGGCAAGCTGCAACAAAAAATAAACGTTGGTTGCTTTTTGATTTTGAGAGTCGCCTGTAATACTGTATATCTAAGACTTTAACATGAGTGACAAAAACACTGACAGTAAATTAGAGTTCACACTGTGGCTTTGGCTAGCTACAGTCTTAAATGACTTTCCAATTGTTTATTATTATTCAGACCAAGGCTCAACAAGGCTGTTTTTGTGATTAATTGTTGTTCTAATCAATGACTTTTTACTCGATTCGATTCGTAATTTTGACCATAATGATATTTAGATTATTTTCTGAAGGAATTAATAAATGATGGTGCATGAAAGTAGTTTTATTTTGAGCAACAGATAAACCAACATTGCAACCATAATTTATCCTGGGTCTAGTTTTTGAATTCACGTTTAAAATATATCATTAATAGATGCGACCCTTTGTTATGGCAAGCCTGCAGCAATGACAACATCATGTCCACTTTCAAGAACTTGCGGCTTGTGGCAGGAGTTCTCAGTCCACCGCCCACCTACGGACCAAACCACCGCGAACTTTTCGCATTTTCTCCTCAGCATGAGGTCGCATGGCGAGGTCACCTTAGAAGCCCAATAAGACTCCCCCCTGCTACTTAAGAGCACTCATATTTATTTATATTTTTTCTCGAGTGGCACCATCCAACCCCAGGTATTATCACTGACCCGATAGCGAACCGTAGCTAAATATGGTCTGCATGGCAGGTGGTAGGCCCACGAGATGGACGGAGGGGGAAGATGCTTTCTGTTCTTGGCAATATAATTATTGTCATTATATGGAGAGGAACTTGTCTTCCTGTTGTTTTTTAAGCACGGTGGTCATATGTACTGTTTGGTTTCCTGCAGGCTTTTCCTCGTCAATGTATTATATGTATCTTTAATATAGCCAATATTGAATTAATTCAAGGTTATGCATAGCCTTATTTTATGACTTTGTTCAATAGTTTGCATTGAGCCCCTATCACCCCAAATCGTTATAGAATATATACGGAAAATGAATCACACACGCCCGCGCGCACACACACACATATGCACATTTTGATGCACACTTTTACGCACTTTTGCTCAATACGGATAAAATGATAATCAGTAGTATTGGCTATACATTTGTCCACAAAATAGTTCCTGACATATACATTCACTCATGTGGTTGTTATCAAAACCATACCACGAATGCAGTCTTATAACAAGTAAATAGGTAAATTATCTCATTCTTTGTCCATACTGACATGTAGCCTAACTTTCGTTGTCTTTGTTTGGTCTGCTAAATTGGACAGGGCATTGCATTGCTTGTTAAAGATCCGTACAAAAATATGCTGTCCACATGGTTTCGTGCGAATTGCAGTGAGTAGGCTATTATTGCTCCAATTCGAAGTTCCATGGATTCTCACTAAATCCGATTAACATTGCTGAACATTGAGACACGACACACAGATTCCATTGACATGTAAATACCATCCCAGTAAACATATGAATTCGTTTCCCTGAAGTTAAATATATTTTTCCAAAGTGTCCTGTTGTGATATAATTGTGCACGTCATAACTGCATAACTATTAGCTCTGAAATACTGGAATCACAATTGAGGCACACGCAAACTTGAGCTATTACTAAATATGATGCATTATATTGGTCTAAATGCATTGAGTTTTAAGCAGGTAGCACCTTATCATCCTATAAGGATCACCGTTATTATCGACTTTTTTTTAATCCCGTTTTAAAAATGTGCACATATAGAGAGGCCTGTTGTGACATCTTAAACTACACTACAATTGCTTGCGCTTACAGTGTAATAAATAATGCATGCATGCTTCATGTGTTAGGCTATAGATTTAAAAATACATTTGATTGTAATATGTACAATAGGCCAATGTTTAACCAAACAATACATTTCAATAGATTAAAAAGCTTCGCATAAACATAATGTGTTTGCTGCGTAAATGCAGCAAATGTGATGAAACGTGACAATACAAATGCAAATCGAATACACATTATTTTTGTTATTATTATTATACAGTAGGCCTTAGGAAATACCACAACATTGGGCGCATGTATAACTGTCTTTCAAAACACACAAAAAAGTCAGTCTTAATTTCTAGAATGTATCTGAAAGACCCACCAGCAATTTGCATCGGCCTATAATTCACCATTTTGTAGAGAAAGTATAGCATTTAGCTCGTCTTTTCAGTTCGCTGCAGCTAGCGACTGGAACGAGCTGCAGCAAACACTCAAACTGGACAGTTTTATCTCAATCTCTTCATTCAAAGACTCAATCATGGACACTCTTACTGACAGTTGTGGCTGCTTTGCCTGATGTATTGTTGTCTCTACCTTCTTGCCCTTTGTGCTGTTGTCTGTGCCCACTAATGTTTGTACCCATGTTTTGTGCTGTTACCATGTTGTGCTGCTGCCATGTTGTGTTGCTACCATGTTTTTGTCATGTGGTGTTGCTACCATGCTGTGTTGTCATGTGTTGCTGCCTTGCTATGTTGTTGTCTTAGGTCTCTCTTTGTGTAGTGTTGTCTCTCTTGTCATGATGTGTGTTTTTGTCCTAATATATTTATTTTATTTTTCTTATTTTTAATCCCAGCCGCCGTCGACGCAGGAAGCCTTTTGCCTTTTGGTAGGCCGTCATTGTAAATAAGAATTTGTTCTTAACTGACTTGCCTAGTTAAATAACAAAAACATTTGACATTTAAAAGCATCGTTTTGAAGGCTAAAAAATATCATAAAAGTTGTATATTTTCCTAAATATATTGCCATGATAATAAAGTTATTCAGTTTATTAGCAATAATTTCAACCAATAACTGGAATGACCATTAAGTGAGTGTCTAAGACCAACGTCCGTTCCCATGCGCTCTAACAAATTGTATGTGCAGTCTCAACTTGCAGTAGGCTAGATAAATCATTACCCCACTTTACTTGGGGTGGCTCAACATGTTGTAAATTTAAGTCATTTTGATTGTTTCCATTAAGCCCAATTCTAGGGTCTAGAATCACTTAAAGTGTGTTTGGTTTGGACTGTGCGGGTGGGAGGAGTTCCGACTGCTCCATATTCAAAAGTGGGGAGGGAGGCTTCTTCAAGGAACCCCTCCCGTTATAAAGAGACCAAAGTGCCTTCAAGACAAGACATATTAACGGCTTTGGCGAATTATTGTGTTATCGGGGTAGCCGATATAGCTCTTCAATTTTGTTGAACGTCGACAGAACTTATTTATGGTCAGTTGACAAGGTTCTGTGAGCGACGAGATCTCGGGAAGGAGATCATGGAATACATGAACGATAAATTCGCATTGAAAAGTCAAGCGATTAAGGGCAGCGACTACTACATGGGCTCTGGCGGCGCGCTGGACCAAGTTATGGAGAGTTTGGACAGTGTGCAGTACTACAGCAAGACGTCGCCCAAGTGTGTGCAGGCCTTCGGGATACAGAGCAGCGAGCACCACTCGCGAATGGAGCGGTCCTCGCCTTGCGGAGACCAACACGGTTAGTTACTGGAACCTTTTTCACTCACGATGCATAAAACGCTACCAAATATATTTTTTAATTAACTGTCGCTGAAATTGGTAGGCTATGAGATGTGTTACGATGCATCAGGCCTATAACTAAATGTACATGCATTATAGTCTATACTTGCAAGTAAAGTGTTACCCACGTTTTTTGTTCTCAAAATTGTGCCTGAGAAATGAACATGGTAGGCTACTTGTGCGTAATTTCCTCACAACTCCACATTTATATGCCATATCTCAAACATGTTTTTTTAATGTTATGTGATTCTTATTGCTCTAAATCCATAAACTATTGAATTGCGGCAATTTAGTTATTTTTTCATATTGCCAAGCTAGCAATACATTGAAAGAGCAATGGGCAGATGTGATCATATTTAAAATCTGCCTGTTTAATATGAGGAATGGAAGTATGTTTATAGGCTCACATTATTAAGTTGTGGTTTTGAAAATATTATTTTACATCCCCAAAGCTGAAATATAACCGTACTGCAAAATATTTCACATTCACCGCATATAGGTTAAATAACAGATATGCCTACATGCAACATCTCTTAAATGTAAATATATTCGTCAATGGCCTATTATTTATAGCCTCACTCACCTGTCATAGATTACTTAATATGGCATATGCCTATATTTTTGCAACATCTGCGTAATTCATTGATTTATAATACAAATAATACCTTTTATTTTTCTTTCATATAGCGAATTATGGTGTCCAGAAAACGGAAGATACCTTGCACGCGGACCTTGGAAGGTCGATCGACAACTGTTGCGATCTGAGGTCCTCGCCGGTAACGGCGTGTCAGGAGAAAACGGATTTGGATGAAATGGGTGACAAGTGTGACAGTAACGTATCGAGCAGTAAGAAGAGGCGACACAGGACGACATTCACGAGCGCACAGCTGGAGGAGTTGGAGAAGGTGTTTCAGAAAACTCATTACCCAGATGTTTATGTGAGAGAACAGCTGGCGATGAGGACGGAACTAACCGAGGCCAGAGTGCAGGTAATGTAGGCCTACTCTCACTGTCTTTCAGGTGTTCTATTGCCACGTTGTTTAGGAACAGAATCGGGAACATCACATGTAGCGTACTATTGACTGAGATCACTTTGGTCTTATTTTAGGTCTATTAAAACAATTTGTTATGTATTTAGAATGTACAAAATAAGTAGGCTCAAGGTTATTTAATGTAGTGCAATGCAGGCCATTTAGGCTTTTTAACCATATATTTTTAGCATATTTTAAGATTTACTACTGTCAATTAAGAATTGATCCTCGATTTCTTTATTGGCTCTATATTTGTGTGACGGCTTGGTGTAATCTAACAGAGCAATAGGTTAAGACAACGCTGAAAAAGAAGGTACATGTTGACCAATTTCTTTATTGACAAAGTTGGAATATTTTGTATCTCTCGTTCCCGTTTTAGGTGTGGTTTCAAAACAGAAGAGCCAAGTGGAGAAAAAGAGAACGTTATGGACAGATTCAACAGGCAAAAAGTCACTTTGCAGCCACATACGACATATCAGTGTTGCCAAGAACAGACAGTTACTCACAGGCAAGTTTGCTCTTTCACCAGAACAACAATTTATTTGTCACTATTGAATCGTTTTTTTGTCTCCATCTTCTGTAAAATCATATAATCTGAAATTAAACATATGGTTTTGGTAGGCTATACTAAGTCCTAATTATTGTTAATAAATACCTAATATCATTTGTGGAGCATGTTGTGCGTCAAAATGGAATAGGTTAGACTACAAATAAGATGAGAGTGCTGTTGACCGCCACAAACCCTTGATAGATTGACCATCTGTGACGGCGGGTTCGATTTATCATGCACCATATTTCAGATAAGATTTCCAAAGTTGATTAGAAAGTATCTAGGCAAACCACTGGAATTAATGATTCCGTCTCAGATTTCACTGAAAATATTTACTTTTCTCTAGACTGTGTAGGCTATTCTTTTAAAGCCAACATTAAACGTTAAAGCCGTAACGGGCGGCCAGAACGCGTTATTCAAAAATAAAATGTATAAAGCCTTCATACCCGTAAATGACGATACATGTTTAACTTTGTCTGACCCATCAAAATCCTTAGGTGGGGTGTGGTCACGCCGTCGGTGTAGAACGCGCTAGTCGCGTTTGAAGTAAATAGACTACTCTTACAGACTAACATCGTTGAAGAGGATTAGCTTTGAAGATGTAAAGGCGTACAGCCAGGCTCTCAATGGCCTGTCCTAAATCCATGCCTGAATTTGTTCCCTCTCATATGTTTCTCATATACACACTAGAATAAACCCATCGCCTTTAATATAGTTTATCCAGATATATGACTTACTATAGAGGGCACTGACGCCAAGTGGTGGATTGAAACATGCCCAATATCATACTGTTTGATTTACGACCATGACTAAATCCATTTGAAAGTTGATGATTTCTTCCTTGTACATACTGTAGGGGGAACATGAATTACATTTGTTTTTGTGGGTTGGACATGGACATTTCTATGAAAGAGCATGATCTGGATTGGTTTTAAAATGTGAAGTTTGTGTAAAATTGTTGCTATATTTATAGATGGTTGAGGTCATATCTGATATGCTCTCTGATGTCATATGTTTAGGGAAATCATTTTGTTTGCAACCAGTTGAAAATATAAACGCTAACAAACCTCATTACTTATAACCACCAAACCAGACCACAATCTTCACCAGCACCACAATTAATTGTCTTTCTAGTATTTGCTAAATTTGTCTGTAAACCAACATGTGGCAGTAGCCTACTGTAGTTCCAGCCCAGTGGTACACTCTTAGAAAAAAGGGTTCGAAAAAGGTTCTTTGGCTGTCCCCATAGGAGAACCCTTTATGGTTCCAGGGAGAACCCTTTTTGGTTGCAGGTAGAACCCTTTTGGGTTCTAGATGGCACCTTTTTTGTCTAAGCGTGTAGGGAAAATGCTGAATAGTAAGTATAGTGACCAGATGGGCTCAGATCTTACAGATATGATTTTTCCTGGTTGATCAGGAATACAATTTGTGACATCTGGACTGGAAGCCTTCTCCCCCTGATATTCTATCACATCCCTGAAATCTGAAATGTAAGCTTCGGCTATAGGCTATCTGAAGTAGCCTGATACCACTTCATAAAAAGAAAATACCCTCAATATACTGTAGAATAGAATAACTTCAACGCAATGTTGACATTTCCCTATGGTCTCACAGTGGCAAAATACTAAACATCAGTAGCACTTCATAATCAAAGCCAAAACCAATCAACTTCTTTGGTAGAATAATAAATAACCAGATAATTAATTATCTGTTTTATTTTCCTCCACAGATCTCCAACAACCTGTGGCCCAGCCCTGCTCCCAGTGGCTCTGTGGTCTCCTCCTGCATGCTCCCCCGTGGATCTCCCCCATGTGTCACCTCGTATTCCCACTCCCCCCGCTCCGCAGCCGACCACGGGTATGTGGGCTTCCCCAACCAGCAGAACCAGTTTGGACACGTCTCCCTCAACAACTTCTTCACGGCCGACTCCCTCCTCACGCCCTCGCCCAACGGACACCCATTTGAGACCAAGCCCGAGTTTGAGAGACGCTCGTCCAGCATTGCCGTGCTGCGGATGAAGGCTAAGGAACATGCGGCCAACATATCCTGGGCCATGTGATTGTGAATGTCTCTTCTGCATGTCCAGCCAGCTGACTGACTCACAGCCTCTCTAACTTTAGCATTACTACTGCGCACGTTTATAACCCCCAATGTTGACTGACAGTAATCTGACTGTGACAATGATTGATTGAAGAGGACCTACAAAAGTCAAAATAATGTAGGCCTAGATGCTGATAACTGACTGGTTGTCTCCGAGACTGGAGAGACATGAAGCCTCTCCATGGAGTCAACAAACTGTGAACCTGTTGGTCAAAAGAGTCAAATGTCAGAGGAGATTAACTGCTTCAAGGTTTAAAGGTCTGCTCATCGAGGTTGAGCAGTGCATTTCAGTTCACAACACACCAACACACAGATGAAACTTACTTTCAGGTTAACACCCGATGTTAAACAATGCATTGCTGAAAATGTACCCCTCTGTGACTTGAAAACTCTGAGCCGGTTTGAGCACTCCATTAAGAGTGGCGCAGCGGTCTAAGGCACTGCATCTCAGTGTTAGAGGCGTCACTACAGACCCTGGTTTGATTCCAGGCTGTATCACAACCGGCCATGATTGGGAGTCCCATAGGGCGGCGCACAATTGGCCCAGCGTCATCCAGGTTAGGGTTTGGCCGGGGTAGGCCGTCATTGTAAATAATGATTTGTTTTTAACTGACTTGCCTAGTTAAATAAAGATACAATAAAATAAATAAATAAAAAGCATGCTTTGTGTGTCCAGGAAATAATCCATCTAAAGATCAACTATAGTATGTCCTATAAGTTGAGGACAGTGTGAATATTGTAATTCCCTGTGCTTTATAATTCCATTGCCCTACAGTCACTAAAACGATGCACGCACATCTTAGAGGTAGAAGGCCGTGTTGTTATGATTCTGGATGGTCAGATAGCTAGCAACAATAACAAAAAGCTGCTATGAGGGGAATCGTAGGTGGCTCGTTTCAGCTCGTTGTCTTGTTATTGATATCATGTCTTGTTCTGAGGTGTTTTGACTCATGCCACATCTATGCTAACATGGCAAAAACTCACTAGCTAGCTAACCAACAACTGTAACAATGTATCTGAGAGACAACTGCTCATTGTGCAAATGTATTTATGTTTTTAATAAACATTTGGAGACTAAATATTTACGTTGTCAACAATCTTGTTTGTTTTGCCCCAAGGGTTGTGCACGTATTGGTTTTGTCACTAAACAACCCAACCTTCTACTGTATGCCGCTCAGGATCTTCAGAGCAGAACAGAAATGAAATGGACTGACGTACTAACATGTCT
Organism: Salvelinus namaycush; assembly: GCF_016432855.1. NCBI lineage: Eukaryota > Metazoa > Chordata > Actinopteri > Salmoniformes > Salmonidae > Salvelinus > Salvelinus namaycush. Next base: position 38,091,123 of record NC_052327.1, read on the forward strand.
GCAGTGTGCCTTGCAGTAAAGCTATGTAACCTCATTAGCTGTGTCTGTGTTGTGCTACAAAGCCCCAGCACAGGAAGCAGTTAGACATTTTGTCATTATAATTTCTATTAAAATTATCAAATGAAAAGATAATAAAAACCTAAATTGTGATAGATTATGTTTTATTGTATTCACACAGTTTATGAGTCACTCATTGTAGACAAGGGATAATCTGCCTTACAGGGATGTAACCATAGCGTTACACTACAGTAATATACTGTAATTTAACTATTGACGTACCTAGTATAATATGTATAATCTACATGGAAATTAGAATTACCATTAAAAAAACTTCAGGCACTGCATCTCTTCAGATACAATATAAATCGTTGATATTATTATCCGACTTAATCCCCCTCTCCCCCCTATAGTCACACGTATTACTATTATCCCACCACATGGAAACAGGAGCATGTTCTTTGCCTTTCTCCTCTGCTGAGGGCTGACGTCAGCCCTTTGTGTTTCTCTCTCTCTCTGAGATCACTGTCTGTTCTGTAGCGGATAGCTTTTCATCGTGCAAAACCTGTCCATATGAACGGTATGCTTGATTTAAGCGTAACTTGTGTCAGATGCTTTGATATTGCACTGCCTTTGTTTTCCTAGGGACACTACTTCACTTCCTGGTTATTGCCAATAAAAAGTATGCATCAGAGTATTTTATCTAGGAAATACAGACACGTGTCAAAACAAGGGTCCTTTGATGAGAAGCTTCATTCTTGGGTCAATTTCAACGCATATCATAATGGGAATGATGTCATTTTCTTGGCTTCGGATTATCTCTACTTTTAATTAAACTCTGATTCTTATCTTACAAAAATCCATCTATGCATCTAGCATGTTCCGTAGACATCCAATAGAACATATATCGTATTAGACAAGCTCACGGCAAGAAGCTTTCTCAGTAATGGGCCACCCTCCACTACCCCTTACAGACAGTGTGCGTGTGTGCGCACATGTGCATGTGTGAAAGAATGTGTTTTACTGTATCTGAATGGCCATCAGTTACTCCCCCAGGAACTTCTTCCGTTTATCCCCCCTACAGTATGTCCCAATTCCTCTGATTCCTGCGCTTTATCCCCCCCCCTACAGTATTTGTGATCACAGAAACAGGCCGGCCAGGCTAAAGACAGATGTGTGGGAAGAGGGTGGAGGAGTCATCCCTGCCTCATCCCAGGGCAGGCTCCCTGCTCCTACAGACTAGATCCATCACCAGCTCCAATGGGTTTGACCTCGCTAGGTTAACCTAAACCATTAATAAGACCGCCCCTCTCTCCCTCCCTATCTTCGTCGTGCTGGGGAGGATTGGACCTAGTGGGGAGGTGAGGGAGGCGATGACTAATGGGGGAAGTGAGGGAGGAGAGGACGGGTGGAGGTGTGGTAGGAAAGTACTGAGCGGGGAAGTGAGGGAGGAGAGGACTGTGGGGGAGGTCTGAGAGGGGAGGAGGGGGGAAGTGAGGGAGGAAAGGTCTGAGGGGGGAGGTGAGGGAGGAGAGGACTGAGGGGGGAGGTGGGGGAGCACTGAGAGGGGAGGTGGGGGAGGAGAGGACTGAGAAGGGAGGTGGGGGAGGAGTGGACTGAGGGGGAAAGTGGGGGCGACTGATGGAGCTTGGCTGACCTGTCGAAAGGAAGACATACAGCTACATCAAACAGAGTTTGAACAGAAGGTATCTGAAGTGTGTAGCTTCCTATAGCTGCACCATTTATGCTTTAGTGGATGAAGTGTTTTCAAGAGGGCATTTTCACCTGATTGATAAAATAGTCAGGTCAGTTAGGGAGCGTGTAGCTCTCTCTCACTCCAAGCTACAGATCACCTCCCTCTAGTGGTTGAAATGTATTGAACAAAAATATAAACACAACAATTTCAAAGATTTTACTGAGTTACAGTTCAGGATATCAGTCAATTGAAATAAATAAATTAGGCCATAATCTATGGATTTCACATGACTGAGAATACAGATATTCATCTGTTGGTCACAGATACCTTAAGAAAAAGGTAGATGCATGGATCAGAAAACCAGTCAGTATCTGGTGTGACCACCATTTGCCTCATGCAGCGCAACACATCTCCTTCACATAGAGTTGATCAGGCTGTTGATTGTGGCCTGTGGCATGTTGTCCCACTCCTCTTCAATGGCTGTGCGAAGTTGCTGGATATTGGCTGGAACTGGAACACGCTGTTTTACACATTGATCCAGAGCATCCCAAACATGCTCGCATGTCTGGTGAGTATGCAGGCCATGGAATAACTGGCACATTTTCAGCTTCCAGGTATTGTGTACAGAAGATCCTTGCGACATGGGGCCGTGCATTATCATGCTGAAACATGAGGTGATGGCGGAAGATAAATGGCACGACAATGGGCTTCAGGATCTTGTCACGGTATCTCTGTGCATTAAAATTGCCATCGAGGAGCATCCAGATGCTGCACTTGATGAATTTAGAAAATTGCTTCTTCCAATTATTGATAAACATGCACCTGTTAAGAAACTGACTGTTAGAACTGTTAAGGCTCCATGGATTGATAAGGAATTTAAAAGCTATATGGTTGAAAGAGACGGGGGCAAAAGTAGTGGCTAATAAGTCTGGCTGCACAGCTGACTGGCTGGCTTACTGCAAATTGAGAAATTATGTGACTAAGCTCGACAAAAATAATAAGAAACTGTATTATGAAGCCAAGATCAATGATATAAACTTTGGAGTAGAAAGACAAATATATCAAATTAGACGAATCAGATGGCTTATTCATTACAAAACCATTTGATGTTGCCGAATATTTTAATGATTACTTCATTGGCAAAGTCGGCAAACTTAGGCAGATAATGCAACAACGAACAGTGAGCCATCGTACTCGTGCATAAAAAAACAAACAATGAAAGAAATTCTCTGTAAACAAATGAACAACAGACTTCCAGCATGATTATAGAGAAGGGCACTCAACACAAATAACTGATGATTGGTTGAAAGAAATTGATAATAAGAAGATTGTGGTAGCTGTACTGTTAGATTTCAGTGCAGCCTTTGATATTATTGAGCGTAACCTGTTGTTGAGAAAACGTATGTGTTATGGCTTTTCAACCTCTGCTATATTGCGGATTCGCAGCTCTCTAGGCCTTCTCTTTTCTATTTTTACCAATAACCTGCCACGGCATTAAACAAAGCATGTGTGTCCATGTATGCTTATGATTAAACCATATACAAATCAGCAACCACAGCTAATGAAGTCACTGAACCCCTTAACAAAGAGTTGCAGTCTGTTTTATAATGGGTGGCCAGTAATAAACTGGTCCTGAACATCTCTAAAACTAAGAACATTGTATTTGGTACAAATCATTCCCTAAATTCTAGACCTCAGCTGAATCTGCTAATGAATGGTGTCGCTGTTGAACAAGTTGAGGAGACTAAATAACTTGGTGTTACCTTAGATTGTAAACTGTCATGGTCAAAACAAATAGATTCAATGGTTGTGAAGATGGGGAGAGGTCTGTCGATAATAAAGAGATGCTCAGATTTTTTGACACCACCCTCCACAACGCTAGTTTTATCTTAACTTGATTATTGCCCAGTTATATGGTACAGTTCTAAAAAGAAATACCTAGTTAAGCTGCAGCTGGCCCAGAACTAAGCGGCACGTCTTGCTTTTCATTGTAATCAGAGGGCTAATATTAATACTATGCATGCCAGTCTCTCTTGGCTAAGAGTTGAGGAAAGACTGACTGTGTCACTTCTTGTTTTTGTATGAAACATTAATGTGTTGAAAATTCCAAATTGTTTGCATAGTCAACTTACACACAGCACTGACACACACACGTACCCCACCAGACATGCCACCAGTGGTCTTTTCACAGTCCCCAGGTCCAGAACCAATTCAAGTAAACGTACAGTATTATACAGAGCCATGAGGGCATGGAACTCCCTTCCATCTTATATAGCGCACGTGAACATCAAACCTGGTTTCAAAAAACAAATCAAGCAACACCTCACGGCACAACGCTTCTCCCCCATGTGACCTACTTGTTGTGTGTATGTACTGACATGTATGTGGAACTGATGCACACACACACTACATGTTCATGTTTTTAAATGTATGTCAATTGTAAAGTCCTTTGTATGTAATGTCTTTTTTGCTATGTGTCAGACTCCAGTAAGACTAGCTGTTGCCATTGGCGTCTGCTAATGGGGACTAGGCAGACTAGACTAGCCGTCGGCTAATGGGGACTAGGCAGACTAGACTAGCCGTCGGCTAATGGGGACTAGGCAGACTAGACTAGCCGCCGGCTAATGGGGACTAGGCAGACTAGACTAGCCGTCGGCTAATGGGGATCCTAATAAATCTACTCTGGTGCTACATCCTGGGCCAGGTACAATTGTCAGAAATTCCAGACTACTTTTCCGAGTGACCCAGGTTTAAAGCTCACTTTCCTATGCTTAACCTCCAGCAACAGTCTGTTGGAATAAAAACAATTACATGCCAATGTTGATCGAAATTCCTGTTCATGTCATCATGTGTCATAACAGAACAGTCAACGTCCCATGACTTCAGCGAGATGATGCTTTTCTTTCGAATGGCTCTGGAGTCAGCCAGTTAGCCGGTGTCAGTGGCCAAAAGCCTTTCAGCAGGTCCCCTATCGTCAGTGCAGGGAGAGAGTGTTGACCAGCGAAAGTGGGCCGAAGCCTGCTGAAATTAGGCCATCAGCACACTGCAGAGGGATGCCTGTTAAATCTAATTATGGAAGGATAGGACTCTTACTGCGGCCTGTCTGTCTGTAAGAGGGGAGGAGTAGCCATTTTCCTCTCATAGGAAAGAAAAGGCGTCCGATTACTGTCTGCAAGGCATCATATTGGATGATAGTTTTTGTGAGTGTGGGGGGGGCGGGATGTGTGTGTGTGTGTATGTGTGTTTGAGTCTGTGTGTCTGTGTGTGTGTTTGTGTGTATATGTGTGTGTGTGTGTGAGTCTGTGTGTCTCTCTATGTGTCTCTGTGTGTGTGTCTCTCTCTCTCTCTGTGTGTGTGTGTGTGTGTGTGTGTGTGTGTGTGTGTGTGTGTGTGTGTGTGTGTGTGTGTGTGTGTGTGTGTGTGTGTGTGTGTGTGTGTGTGTGTGTGTGTGTGTGTAACCAGGGCTACATGTAGTCCAATACCCTGCGACCAATGGAAGATCCGGACCCGCATCCCCTTCCATTGACATCACCTCTCTGGTGTGCACAGGGAGGGTGTGACATCACACACACCCGAGGGTCCTGAGGACCGTCTGTTGTTTTGTGGATTCTGTACTTTAGCGTCATGCCTTGAGAGAAATGCTGACTGGAAAACTAGCTTTTACATGAGATTATCACACTAGGCGTTGTTTCTTTGCAGACACCCTCTGTTTCATTCAGATGACTGATAATCAACGCTTAACACTCCTACCACTGTAACTCCAAACATTTGCCTTTGGCCTACAATAACATTACTAACACCCATTCCCACTGACTTCTTGCTAAACATCACACACACACACACAAACGTGCGGGCACACACACACCTCCCTTCCACACACTCATTAAGTGTGTGTTTTCTCTTCATCAGGCCGACACTCCACTGACAGACGTTTCAGCCGTGTCCCATCGTTCATGCTAACTCCCAGCCTGCACTGGTGTCCCTGGTGTTTTCAAACTCCTGTGGTGTCAGAGGCCAGCTATCCCCCGTCTGCTGCTGACAGTTATGGATGTTCAGTAGGAGAGCCATAGAGCCTTGTGTGTGTGTGTGTGTGTGTGTGTGTGTGTGTGTGTGTGTGTGTGTGTGTGTGTGTGTGTGTGTGTGTGTGTGTGTGTGTGTGTGTGTGTGTGTGTGGGTGTGTGTGTGTGTGTGTGTGGGTGTGTGTGTGGGTGTGTGTGTGTGTGTGTGTGTGTGTGGGTGTGGGTGTGGGTGTGGGTGTGTGTGTGTGTGTGTGTGTGTGTGTGTGTGTGTGCGTGCGTGCGTGCGTGCGTGCGTGCGTGTGTGTGTGTGTGTGTCCCAGCTTTATGATTTATGGGCCAGTTCCTTGAACTGTCTCTCCAGTGAAGAGTGACTTATGAATTGTGCCGTTACTTTTTATTTTCTTCAAAGCATCAGGCAAGTGAACAAATACTGCGTATGTCATATTTCTAAAGCCTAATCGTTGAAAAGTTCTCACTGAATAGGGTATTTTTATGAGTTACTGTAAAACACAAAGTTCTTTTTTAAGCAAAAACCTGATTGTAGGAAATCAGTATCAAAGGCTTTATTTGAAAGGTTGTGCCAGTTTATGAAACTTTAATTGCAAACAATCCACATAGTTCTGAAGAAATTGTTAATATGTAAGGTTTTGGTCAAACTCATCTATGTTTAAAATTCAGTGCTGCTAGAGTTGCTGTCAGTTGAGAGTTGCAAACGTTCTCACAGTATCAGAGGGAAACGACTGAATTCAAGTTATGGTCTCAGGTTTTCCATTATAGTTAAGTGTGTTTGCGTGCGTAGACACACACTCATAGTACAGCTACGTAGCCACACATGCAAACACACAGTCCATCCAATGTTCATGAAGTTCATCCCGTACTGAATTAGACCCCTAGAGACAGACACACAGACACACAGACACAATGAACAGAGAGACCTATGCCTGACATGTAAAGCTATAATTAGAAAAACATGTTGGGTCATTTGTCAATGGACGTGCATTGGTAAAAAGCAATTCACTCATGAATAGTCAGATGAGACATATCCCTGGTGAGATTAGCAATGTTGCAGATGCTGAAAAAAACTCCCAATGAGAACACTCGCCACACGCAACTGTGACGTCTTTGCATGAGAAATTGACTCCGGAAGCTAGGCTTCTCAAGATGGACATTGGTTACCAATGTGTAATTGTTTCTCAATGCTCCAATAGAATGCGACCAGGGACTATCACTGTTCAAAGTGTCATTATTCCCTGGAGGAAAGGGAGCAAGAGGAGGAGATAATCAGCTGTTGATTGACAGGGGTCCACGTCTCGCCTCTCCTCTCGGGTAGATGCATGTTAGTTTAAGGGATTTTAGAGAATGAGTGGAGGCTATTAGCCATCTCAACCTGGAGTGTAGTGACTGAAAAGTGGAGCTCTGTTGGGCTCTGTGGCTATCCTTGTTCCTCCTCCACTGTAGCTCACTAATTATGTTTGGGGGGAGGGAGGGGGTGAGCAAGGTTTAATGCCCCCCTTCTGATTGGGTCTGGTGAGTCAACCAAGGGGACAGTCTTTTAGTGTCTCCCCAGCCCTTTTCATCACCCCTGGAGGGAAACCCTGTGGAGTGTGCTGAGTGGTGGGCAGATTAGGTTCTGTGTCTCTTCTTATCCTTCGCTAATGAGTCTCTGGGAAATAATTACTACTGTTATCACAGTTAGCTACTGGGATGGCCACTAACCCTAACTTTAGCTTCATGTCCACACCCCAGTTCAACCCTAACCCTAGCTTCAACCACAACCTACCCCTAACCGTAGCTTCATGTCCACACCACGATTCAAACCTAGCTTCATGTCCACATCCTGGTTCAACCCTAGCCATAGCTTTATGTCCACACCCTGGTTCATTCCTAACCCTAGCTTCATGTCCTCATTCCATCCCACTTCAACCCTAACCCTAGCTTCATATCCACCTCCCATCCCAGTTCAACCCTAACCCTAGCTTCATATCCACCTCCCATCCCAGTTCAACCATAACCCTAGCTTCATATCCACCTCCCATCCCAGTTCATTCCTAACCCTAGCTTCATATCCACCTCCCATCCCAGTTCAACCCTAACCCTAGCTTCATATCCACCTCCCATCCCAGTTCATTCCTAACCCTAGCTTCATATCCACCTCCCATCCCAGTTCAACCCTAACCCTAGCTTCATATCCACCTCCCATCCCAGTTCAACCCTAACCCTAGCTTCATATCCACCTCCCATCCCAGTTCAACCCTAACCCTAGCTTCATATCCACCTCCCATCCCAGTTCAACCCTAACCCTAGCTTCATATCCACCTCCCATCCCAGTTCAACCATAACCCTAGCTTCATATCCACCTCCCATCCCAGTTCAACCATAACCCTAGCTTCATATCCACATCCCATCCCAGTTCAACCCTAACCCTAGCTTCATATCCACCTCCCATCCCATCCCAGTTCAACCCTAACCCTAGCTTCATATCCACATCCCATCCCAGTTCAACCATAACCCTAGCTTCATATCCACATCCCATCCCAGTTCAACCCTAACCCTAGCTTCATATCCACCTCCCATCCCATCCCAGTTCATCCCTAACCCTAGCTTCATATCCACCTCCCATCCCAGTTCAACCATAACCCTAGCTTCATATCCACCTCCCATCCCAGTTCAACCATAACCCTAGCTTCATATCCACCTCCCATCCCATCCCAGTTCAACCCTAACCCTAGCTTCATATCCACCTCCCATCCCAGTTCAACCCTAACCCTAGCTTCATATCCACATCCCATCCCATCCCAGTTCAACCATAACCCTAGCTTCATATCCACATCCCATCCCATCCCAGTTCAACCCTAACCCTAGCTTCATATCCACATCCCATCCCAGTTCAACCCTAACCCTAGCTTCATATCCACCTCAGATCCCAGTTCAACCCTAACCCTAGCTTCATATCCACCTCCCATCCCAGTTCAACCCTAACCCTAGCTTCATATCCACATCCCATCCCAGTTCAACCATAACCCTAGCTTCATATCCACATCCCATCCCATCCCAGTTCAACCCTAACCCTAGCTTCATATCCACATCCCATCCCAGTTCAACCATAACCCTAGCTTCATATCCACCTCCCATCCCATCCCAGTTCAACCCTAACCCTAGCTTCATATCCACCTCCCATCCCAGTTCAACCCTAACCCTAGCTTCATATCCACCTCCCATCCCAGTTCAACCATAACCCTAGCTTCATATCCACCTCCCATCCCAGTTCAACCATAACCCTAGCTTCATATCCACCTCCCATCCCATCCCAGTTCAACCCTAACCCTAGCTTCATATCCACCTCCCATCCCAGTTCAACCCTAACCCTAGCTTCATATCCACCTCCCATCCCAGTTCAACCCTAACCATAGCTTCATATCCACCTCCCATCCCAGTTCAACCCTAACCATAGCTTCATATCCACATCCCATCCCAGTTCAACCCTAACCCTAGCTTCATATCCACATCCCATCCCAGTTCAACCATAACCCTAGCTTCATATCCACCTCCCATCCCAGTTCAACCCTAACCATAGCTTCATATCCACCTCCCATCCCAGTTCAACCCTAACCCTAGCTTCATATCCACCTCCCATCCCAGTTCAACCATAACCCTAGCTTCATATCCACCTCCCATCCCACTTCAACCCTAACCCTAGCTTCATATCCACCTCCCATCCCAGTTCATTCCTAACCCTAGCTTCATATCCACATCCCATCCCAGTTCAACCCTAACCCTAGCTTCATATCCACCTCCCATCCCAGTTCAACCCTAACCCTAGCTTCATATCCACCTCCCATCCCAGTTCAACCCTAACCCTAGCTTCATATCCACCTCCCATCCCAGTTCAACCATAACCCTAGCTTCATATCCACATCCCATCCCAGTTCATTCCTAACCCTAGCTTCATATCCACCTCCCATCCCAGTTCAACCATAACCCTAGCTTCATATCCACCTCCCATCCCAGTTCATTCCTAACCCTAGCTTCATATCCACCTCCCATCCCAGTTCAACCCTAACCCTAGCTTCATATCCACCTCCCATCCCATCCCAGTTCAACCATAACCCTAGCTTCATATCCACCTCCCATCCCAGTTCAACCCTAACCCTAGCTTCATATCCACCTCCCATCCCAGTTCAACCCTAACCCTAGCTTCATATCCACTTCCCATCCCAGTTCAACCCTAACCCTAGCTTCATATCCACCTCCCATCCCAGTTCAACCATAACCCTAGCTTCATATCCACCTCCCATCCCAGTTCATTCCTAACCCTAGCTTCATATCCACCTCCCATCCCAGTTCAACCCTAACCCTAGCTTCATATCCACCTCCCATCCCAGTTCAACCCTAACCCTAGCTTCATATCCACCTCCCATCCCATCCCAGTTCAACCCTAACCCTAGCTTCATATCCACCTCCCATCCCAGTTCAACCCTAACCCTAGCTTCATATCCACCTCCCATCCCAGTTCAACCCTAACCCTAGCTTCATATCCACCTCCCATCCCAGTTCAACCCTAACCCTAGCTTCATATCCACCTCCCATCCCAGTTCATTCCTAACCCTAGCTTCATATCCACCTCCCATCCCAGTTCAACCATAACCCTAGCTTCATATCCACCTCCCATCCCAGTTCAACCCTAACCCTAGCTTCATATCCACCTCCCATCCCAGTTCAACCATAACCCTAGCTTCATATCCACCTCCCATCCCAGTTCAACCATAACCCTAGCTTCATATCCACCTCCCATCCCATCCCAGTTCAACCCTAACCCTAGCTTCATATTCACCTCCCATCCCAGTTCAACCCTAACCCTAGCTTCATATCCACCTCCCATCCCAGTTCAACCCTAACCCTAGCTTCATATCCACATCCCATCCCAGTTCAACCCTAACCCTAGCTTCATATCCACCTCCCATCCCAGTTCAACCATAACCCTAGCTTCATATCCACCTCCCATCCCAGTTCAACCCTAACCCTAGCTTCATATCCACCTCCCATCCCAGTTCAACCCTAACCCTAGCTTCATATCCACCTCCCATCCCAGTTCAACCATAACCCTAGCTTCATATCCACCTCCCATCCCACTTCAACCCTAACCCTAGCTTCATATCCACCTCCCATCCCAGTTCATTCCTAACCCTAGCTTCATATCCACATCCCATCCCAGTTCAACCCTAACCCTAGCTTCATATCCACCTCCCATCCCAGTTCAACCCTAACCCTAGCTTCATATCCACCTCCCATCCCAGTTCAACCCTAACCCTAGCTTCATATCCACCTCCCATCCCAGTTCAACCCTAACCCTAGCTTTATATCCACCTCCCATCCCAGTTCAACCCTAACCCTAGCTTCATATCCACCTCCCATCCCAGTTCAACCATAACCCTAGCTTCATATCCACCTCCCATCCCAGTTCATTCCTAACCCTAGCTTCATATCCACCTCCCATCCCAGTTCAACCCTAACCCTAGCTTCATATCCACCTCCCATCCCATCCCAGTTCAACCCTAACCCTAGCTTCATATCCACCTCCCATCCCATCCCAGTTCAACCATAACCCTAGCTTCATATCCACCTCCCATCCCAGTTCAACCCTAACCCTAGCTTCATATCCACCTCCCATCCCAGTTCAACCATAACCCTAGCTTCATATCCACCTCCCATCCCAGTTCAACCCTAACCCTAGCTTCATATCCACCTCCCATCCCAGTTCAACCCTAACCCTAGCTTCATATCCACCTCCCATCCCAGTTCAACCATAACCCTAGCTTCATATCCACCTCCCATCCCAGTTCAACCATAACCCTAGCTTCATATCCACCTCCCATCCCAGTTCAACCATAACCCTAGCTTCATATCCACCTCCCATCCCAGTTCAACCATAACCCTAGCTTCATATCCACCTCCCATCCCAGTTCAACCCTAACCCTAGCTTCATATCCACCTCCCATCCCAGTTCAACCATAACCCTAGCTTCATATCCACCTCCCATCCCAGTTCAACCCTAACCCTAGCTTCATATCCACCTCCCATCCCAGTTCAACCATAACCCTAGCTTCATATCCACCTCCCATCCCAGTTCATTCCTAACCCTAGCTTCATATCCACCTCCCATCCCAGTTCAACCCTAACCCTAGCTTCATATCCACCTCCCATCCCATCCCAGTTCAACCCTAACCCTAGCTTCATATCCACCTCCCATCCCATCCCAGTTCAACCATAACCCTAGCTTCATATCCACCTCCCATCCCAGTTCAACCCTAACCCTAGCTTCATATCCACCTCCCATCCCAGTTCAACCATAACCCTAGCTTCATATCCACCTCCCATCCCAGTTCAACCCTAACCCTAGCTTCATATCCACCTCCCATCCCATCCCAGTTCAACCCTAACCCTAGCTTCATATCCACCTCCCATCCCAGTTCAACCATAACCCTAGCTTCATATCCACCTCCCATCCCAGTTCAACCATAACCCTAGCTTCATATCCACCTCCCATCCCAGTTCAACCCTAACCCTAGCTTCATATCCACCTCCCATCCCATCCCAGTTCAACCCTAACCCTAGCTTCATATCCACCTCCCATCCCAGTTCAACCATAACCCTAGCTTCATATCCACATCCCATCCCAGTTCAACCATAACCCTAGCTTCATATCCACCTCCCATCCCAGTTCAACCATAACCCTAGCTTCATATCCACATCCCATCCCAGTTCAACCATAACCCTAGCTTCATATCCACATCCCATCCCATCCCAGTTCAACCATAACCCTAGCTTCATATCCACATCCCATCCCATCCCAGTTCAACCCTAACCCTAGCTTCATATCCACCTCCCATCCCAGTTCAACCATAACCCTAGCTTCATATCCACCTCCCATCCCAGTTCAACCATAACCCTAGCTTCATATCCACCTCCCATCCCATCCCAGTTCAACCATAACCCTAGCTTCATATCCACCTCCCATCCCAGTTCAACCATAACCCTAGCTTCATATCCACCTCCCATCCCAGTTCAACCATAACCCTAGCTTCATATCCACCTCCCATCCCAGTTCAACCATAACCCTAGCTTCATATCCACCTCCCATCCCAGTTCAACCCTAACCCTAGCTTCATATCCACCTCCCATCCCAGTTCAACCATAACCCTAGCTTCATATCCACCTCCCATCCCAGTTCATCACAGAAACCCTAGACCCACTCCAATTTGCATACCGCCCAAACAGATCCACAGATGATGCAATCTCTATTGCACTCCACACTGCCCTTTCCCACCTGGACAAAAGGAACACTTATGTGAGAATGCTATTCATTGACTACAGCTCAGCGTTCAACACCATAGTACCCTCAAAGCTCATCACTGAACTAAGGATCCAGGTACTACACACCTCCCTCTGCAACTGGATCCTGGACTTCCTGACAGGCCACCCCCAGGTGGTGAGGGTAGGTAACACCACATCTGCCACGCTGATCCTCAACACTGGAGCCCCTTAGGGGTGCGTGCTCAGTCCCCTCCTGTACTCCCCGTTCACCCATGACTGCATGGCCAGGCACGACTCCAACACCATCATTAAGTTTGCAGACGACACAACAGTGGTAGGCCTGATCACCGACAACGATGAGACAGCCTATAGGGAGGAGGTCAGAGACCTGGCCGGGTGGTGCCAGAATAACAACTTCTCCCTCAACGTAACCAAGACTAAGGAGATGATTGTGGACTACAGGAAAAGGAGGACCGAGCACGCCCCCATTCTCATCGACGGGGCTGTAGTGGAGCAGGTGGAGAGCTTCATGTTCCTTGGTGTCCACATCACCAACAAACTAGAATGGTCCAAACACACCAAGACGGTCGTGAAGAGGGCACGACAAAGCCTATTCCCCCTCAGGAAACTAAAAAGATTTGGCATGGGTCCTGAGATCCTCAAAAGGTTCTACAGCTGCAACATCGAGAGCATCCTGACTGGTTGCATCACTGCCTGGTACGGCAATTGCTCGGCCTCCGACCACAAAGTTCAACCCTAACCCTAGCTTCATGTCCACATCCCAGTTCAACCCTAACCCTAGCTTCATGTCCACATCCCAGTTCAACCCTAACCCTAGCTTCATGTCCATATCCCAGTTCAACCCTAACCCTAGCTTCATGTCCACATCCCAGTTCAACCCTAACCCTAGCTTCATGTCCATATCCCAGTTCAACCCTAACCCTAGCTTCATGTCCACATCCCAGTTCAACCCTAACCCTAGCTTCATGTCCATATCCCAGTTCAACCCTAACCCTAGCTTCATGTCCACATCCCAGTTCAACCCTAACCCTAGCTTCATGTCCATATCCCAGTTCAACCCTAACCCTAGCTTCATGTCCACATCCCAGTTCAACCTTAACCCTAGCTTCATGTCCACATCCCAGTTCAACCTTAACCCTAGCTTCATGTCCACATCCCAGTTCAACCTTAACCCTAGCTTCATGTCCATATTCCAGTTCACATATAGGACCTCTTCTTTTAAAAGTTAAAGTCGCTTTCTGACTATCTGTGTGTGCATGTATGTGCGTGTGTGTGCGCATGTGTGTGCATGTGTCTTCAAGTGTGTGTCTGTGGGCGGCAGGTAGCCTAGTGGTTAAGAACGTTCAACCAGTAACTGGAAGGTTGCTGGTTCAAATCCCTGAGTCGACTAGGTGAAAAATCTGCCGATGTGCCCTTGAGCAAGGCACTTAACCCTAATTGCTCTTGGTAAGAGCATCTGCTAAATTACTAAAATGTAAAAGTGACTGTGGTGTGTAGCTGGGATGTCTCCAAGATGGAAGACTCCACCACATGAAAGCAGACAGGGGGGAATGGTTTATGCTCTGTCAGTATGTGGGCCAAGCCAAACTGGAGCTGGGCTTCTCTGTAGACCTTCTATCTGACACTGTTTGCTCTGCACCTCCAGGTATTTCAGATAGCAGTACATATTCATGGAAGCATATGTATGCTAGTGGGCTTGCCATCAGGGATAGAGATAGGGACTGGAAGGAAGAAAAGTATGATAAAGGATCACACTTTATTTGGATAGTCCGGATAGTCCATCTGTAGATGCTGTACAGATAGTCATACTATCAACAAATTAGCTGTTGATAAACAACTGCTAGGGTTAGGGTAAGGGTTAAGATTAGGGCTAGTTAATTTAAATGTTACTTATAGTCTGTACATAGTCTGTAGAGCATCTACAGATGGACTATCCAAATAAAGTGCTACATTATAAAGTTTACCTCTCATTGTAGTAACAAGAAAAATGGAAATGTATCTCCATTTTATATTTTTATATTTATATTTAACCTTCATTTATTCAGTTAAGAACAAATTCTTATTTACAATGAAGGCCTACCAAAAGGCAAAAGGCAAAAGGCTTCCTGCGGGGACAGGGGCTGGGATTAAAAAAAAAATATATATATAGAACAAAACACACATCACGACAAGAGAGACCTAAGACAACAACATAGCATGGTAGCAGTACAACATGGCAGCAGCACAACATGGTAGTGACACAATATGGCAGCAGCACAACATGGTAGTGACACAATATGGCAGCAGCACAACATGGTAATGACACAATATGGCAGCAGCACAACATGGTAGTGACACAATATGGCAGCAGCACAACATGGTAGCAGCACAAAACATGACACTTACATTATTGTGCACAGACAACAGCACAAAGGGCAAGAAGGTTGAGACAACAATACATCACACGAAGCAGCCACAACTGTCAGTAAGAGTGGGCCATGATTGAGTCTTTTGAATGAAGTGTTACAGTACAAAGAGTTTCCTGTTTAAAGACCAAATACCATTTATAACTACAAATGGCTTGGCTTGGCTCCGTAAGTGTGAAAACGGTACCATTGGTCCTCCAAGACCAGGAATGAGGAACATGGGACTAGCTCAAGGTTCTGTGAGCTGGTTAAACTAATCTGAGATGAGACATTTTCCTCTGTATCCACCAGATGGCACCCTATGACTTCTGCTGTCAGAGTTCACACCAGTCAGTCAGTCAGGGTTGGAGGAGGCTACAGGATGTTTATATTACTACAAACGTGGGCAGGCACGCAAATGTACTATACTCCACACTATAAACACATATTAACACCCTGCAATGAGCTGAAACTGAGCAACAGACAGAAGCTATAAAATAATAGGGAGACTGGGAAGTCCTCAGTGGAATGTGAATGCTGTAGAACTCGCCAGCTTGTAGTCCCAAAACATCCACTTTGTTCAGCCATTCCTATGGGAAAAAATGAATGGAGAACGAATGGGGTTTTGGGAAAATAAGGTCTGAGGGTAACACAGGCTTAGGAGATCTTATAAGTTTTCTTCTATGAGATAATATCAGTCGTTAACATGACCTTTATGAATGATGAAGCCTGTATGTGCTTAATGTGCTTGTTTTGATTACATAAATGCTTCCAAAAGTAACTTTAGCTGATAAAGATTATATCATAAAACAAAACGTATAAGATCTCCTAAGCCTGTGTTTTCCACAAACCTTATTGTCTGCATTTATCCAAAACCCCTATTCATTTACTCATAGGCTTCGGCTGACAAGCCACGGCGGAGGGAGCCCCCGTTAGTGCCTACAAAGAGACGCCATTACTACTGCTCTCTATAGTGTAAAATCATTGTATAAATATCAAACATTGTAGATCATGCCATCTGCTGGTGAAAACATTTACAGATTATGGTGGGAAAGCCACTGCTAGGAAACATCACTGGGAATAAGGTCTATTTCATTAGTAGTCCTGCACGTTACTCAACAAGAATACACCAGCCCTATCAAATTACATAGCTTCTCACTCGTAGCTGATGACAGTTCAATTTGAGATGGTGACGATAGTGACATCTCTATCTGACTATGCAGCCCAATATGCTGTACAGATAGATATAGGATCTTAATTTGAGCCAGTTTGCTACAGCAGGAAAATAATCCTGTAGCAACAGGAAATGTGAATCATTATGTGGATTATAATTAATGGACATGTTTGTAGAGGTTGATTCTTTGCTAGGGCAAATCAAGTCTGAAATGTCAAAGTTGAAATTACAAACTTTAGAAGGATTTTTAAAACTCAAATACACCACACATTTTAAATGTGCATTGCAGGAAAGTTATCCTGCAAGAGGGTGATCAAATTAAGATCCTTCACCTGTATCTTTGTTGCCTGCACTAATGGCAAACTCTCCATTTTCTTTGGAGGTTGCATTGGACCAATGGCGATTTTAGCATGTAAATCTTGATGGGGCAAAATCAAAGCCACAGCACTAAACAATACATTAATTGCACTATAACAGTGACAAACGGTGCCCACAAACTGTTAGGGCCTACATAAAGCTGTCCCAACAGGTCATGTGGTCTGATGAGACAAAAATAGAGCTTTTTGGTCTAAACTCCACTCGCCGTATTTGGAGGAAGAAGAAGGATGAGTACAACCCCAAGACCACCATCCCAACCGTGAAGCATGAAGGTGGAAACATCATTCTTTGGGGATGCTTTTCTGCAAAGGGGACAGGACGACTGCACCGTATTGATGGGAGGATGGATGGGGCCGTGTATCGCGAGATCTTGGCCAACAACCTCCTTCCCTCAGTAAGAGCATTGAAGATGGGTCGTGTCTGGGTCTTCCAGCATGACAACGACCCGAAACACACAGCCAGGGCAACTAAGGAGTGGCTCCGTAAGAAGCATCTCAAGGTCCTGGAGTGGCCTAGCCAGTCTCCAGACCTGAATCCAATAGAAAATCTTTGGAGGGAGCTGAAAGTCCATATTGCCCAGCAACAGCCCCGAAACCTGAAGGATCTGGAGAAGGTCTGTATGGAGGAGTGGGCCAAAATCCCTGCTGCAGTGTGTGCAAACCTGGTCAAGAACTACAGGAAACGTATGATCTCTGTAATTGCAAACAAAGGTTTCTGTACCAAATATTAAGTTCTGCTTTTCTGATGTATCAAATACTTATGTCATGCAATAAAATGCAAATGAATTACTTAAAAATCATACAATGTGATTTTCTGGATTTTTGTTTTAGATTCCGTCTCTCACAGTTGAAGTGTACCTATGATAAAAATTACAGACCTCTACATGCTTTGTAAGTAGGAAAACCTGCAAAATCGGCAGTGTATCAAATACTTGTTCTCCCCACTGTATATACATATATACATGTTTTTATTATTCTTTAGATTTTTTTTGCAAACAATGTGGGTCTCAAAATGACGGGTCGCTACTGCGTTGGACTATGCATTTGTCTCTGTGTTCTCTCTTTCACAAAGCCAGTGGGTGCAGGAGCACCAGCTGGACTGATGCACAGGGCACACTGGCTGCGTCAGCTCTGACGATGGCCGTTGGCGTGATGACTACTCACTCTACTCGATCCAGAAGCTAAAAGGCAGAAGATGAAATGATACGAGCGGTTAACAGGTACTCAACACTGTCCACTGTCATTAGTCAGATCACAAGGCTCCTAATCACAGTATTACAATTGAGAATATGCAAGTCACCTCTTTGAAAAGCTAGTTTAATTCTCAAGCGTATAGCTCTCCAGTGATATACAGATCATGTTTTCAAAAAGCCTGGATACAGAAAAAGCACATAGATACAGGCATCGTTCTGTATTTTGGTTTAAGTGCGATCTCATGGTAACACCACTATCACTTTGACGATAGTGTAAGACGTCTGATATGGGTATTCAATCTAAGGTGATAGTAAATAGAGTCGTAGTGGTAGTAGATCATAGGTAATAGAGTCCAGGCCCAGGTGAATAGGAGATTCATAATAGGATGTGTGTACAGGACAGCTCCCTGGAGAGATGGGAATTGATAGAGATGTGTGAATTGAAGCTGAGACAGCAGGGCTTTTCTCTTTCTTTGACCCTTAAAAGACATTAAAAAAATCACTCAGCAGAACAGTGCATCCCTGTGGTGTGCGTGTGCGTGTGAGTGTGAGTGGAAGTGGGTGTGTATATACAGTATGTGGTGTTCGTGCGCGTGTGCCTGCGTCTGGGGGTGTTCTGTGTGTGTATGTGTGTGTGTGTGTGCATGCATGCTTTTGAGCGTACTTGGCTGTGCACATGCGTACGTGTGACCACATTTTCATTATGAGCGGTAGAGCTTTTCAATATCCCTCTTGGCTTGTTACAGGTGTGAAACTCTCACCTCTTATGGCTTTGGTGAGATTGTGATTGAGTCTCTCCTTCCATCCCGGTCCTGCTCAGCAGTAGTTGAATCCATCCTTCAACGTGCACTTCAACACAATGGTTCTGCTGTTATTATTGGTGTGATCACTGAGTCATTGGATGAGATTTTACCACCCTCCAGTCCCTTACCCCTCCACTTACAAAATACAGCTCATAGAAAAATTGTCATATGTTTGGAATGGTACATTTCAAATGATGGAATTGGAATGATGGAATTAGAATGACGGAATTAGAATGATGGAATTGGAATGATGGAATTAGAATGATGGAATTAGAATGATGGAATTGGAATGATGGAATTAGAATGATGGAATTGGAATGATGGAATTAGAATGATGGAATTGGAATGATGGAATTGGAATGATGGAATTAGAATGATGGAATTAGAATGATGGAATTGGAATGATGGAATTGGAATGATGGAATTGGAATGATGGAATTGGAATGATGGAATTGGAATGATGGAATTAGAATGATGGAATTGGAATGACGGAATTAGAATGATGGAATTGGAATGATGGAATTAGAATGATGGAATTAGAATGATGGAATTGGAATGATGGAATTAGAATGATGGAATTAGAATGATGGAATTAGAATGATGGAATTAGAATGATGGAATTGGAATGATGGAATTAGAATGATGGAATTGGAATGATGGAATTAGAATGATGGAATTGGAATGATGGAATTAGAATGATGGAATTGGAATGATGGAATTAGAATGATGGAATTGGAATGATGGAATTGGAATGATGGAATTAGAATGATGGAATTAGAATGATGGAATTGGAATGATGGAATTAGAATGATGGAATTAGAATGATGGAATTGGAATGATGGAATTAGAATGATGGAATTGGAATGATGGAATTAGAATGATGGAATTAGAATGATGGAATTAGAATGATGGAATTGGAATGATGGAATTAGAATGATGGAATTGGAATGATGGAATTAGAATGATGGAATTAGAATGATGGAATTAGAATGATGGAATTGGAATGATGGAATTAGAATGATGGAATTGGAATGATGGAATTGGAATGATGGAATTGGAATGATGGAATTAGAATGATGGAATTGGAATGATGGAATTGAAATGATGGAATTAGAATGATGGAATTGGAATGACGGAATCGGAATGACGGAATTGAAATGGTGGAATTGGAATGATGGAATTGGAATGATGGAATTGGAATGATGGAATTAGAATGATGGAATTGGAATGATGGAATTAGAATGATGGAATTAGAATGATGGAATTAGAATGATGGAATTAGAATGACGGAATCGGAATGATGGAATTGAAATGGTGGAATTGGAATGATGGAATTAGAATGATGGAATTAGAATGATGGAATTGAAATGGTGGAATTGGAATGATGGAATTAGAATGATGGAATTGGAATGATGGAATTGAAATGGTGGAATTGGAATGATGGAATTAGAATGATGGAATTAGAATGATGGAATTGAAATGGTGGAATTGGAATGATGGAATTAGAATGATGGAATTGGAATGATGGAATTAGAATGATGGAATTAGAATGATGGAATTGAAATGGTGGAATTGAAATGATGGAATTAGAATGATGGAATTGAAATGGTGGAATTGGAATGATGGAATTAGAATGATGGAATTGGAATGATGGAATTAGAATGATGGAATTAGAATGATGGAATTAGAATGATGGAATTAGAATGACGGAATCGGAATGACGGAATTGAAATGGTGGAATTGGAATGATGGAATTAGAATGATGGAATTAGAATGATGGAATTAGAATGATGGAATTGAAATGGTGGAATTGGAATGATGGAATTAGAATGATGGAATTAGAATGATGGAATTGAAATGGTGGAATTGGAATGATGGAATTGGAATGATGGAATTCGAATGATGGAATTCGAATGATGGAATTCGAATGATGGAATTAGAATGATGGAATTAGAATGATGGAATTGAAATGGTGGAATTGGAATGATGGAATTAGAATGATGGAATTAGAATGATGGAATTGAAATGGTGGAATTAGAATGATGGAATTAGAATGATGGAATTAGAATGATGGAATTAGAATGACGGAATTGAAATGGTGGAAATCGAATGGAATGAAATATCCACGTAAAATATTGACCCTATATCAAGATGATGAATCTTCTTGCGTTGGTGTGTGTCCACATATTAAGTCGAAATTTGAAATGAATCATTGTCTGAGTTTTTGTTGTTTTGGGCATGGGTGGGTTTTCCTTTTAGTTTGAGACTTCTGGCTGTAATTGCACACTGTAAATGCACTAAATCTACTGGCAATGAGTCACCATTCAAATTTTCTTCCTTGGATGAGCAGTGATCATCCAAGGAACGTAGGCCTATATTCAGCGTAAATGAACACAGTATCATAAGATTTGAGTGCTGTTGTTTGCACCATATAGTAAAAGCTTTTAACAGCGTGTAATACAACATGATCTGATGGGAGCAATCTAAAAATGTACACTGCCATGTAAGATAAATATTGAGAAGTAAATCATCTACATGTTTATTATAATATAAATAATCATATTAATATGAATCTTCTCTTACGATTTCCCCCCCATAGTACTCATTTAACCACCTTTATTTATCAATGTTTAATTTTCTATAGCAATACATATATACACTAAACTCAGCAAACTCACTAAACTCTCACTGTCAACTGCGTCTATTTTCAGCAAACTTAACATGTGTAAATATTTGTATGAACTAACAAGATTCAACAACTGAGACATAAGACATGTGACTAACAGAAATGCAGCTGGTGTCCCTGAACAAAGGGGAGGGTCAAAATCAAAAGTAACAGTCAGTATCTGGTGTGGCCACCAGCTGCATTAAGTACTGCAGGCCTCATGGACTGCACCAGATTTGCCAGTTCTTGCTGTGAGATGTTACCCCACTCTTCCACCAAGGTACCTGCAAGTTCCCGGACATTTCTGGGGGGAATGGCCCTAACCCTCACCCTCTGATCCAACAGGTCCCAGACGTGCTCAATGGGATTGAGATCCGGGGTCTTCGCTGGCCATGGCAAAACACTGACATTCCTGTCTTGCAGGAAATCATGCACAGAACGAGCAGTATGGCTGGTGGCATTGTCATGCTGGAGGGTCATGTCAGGATGAGCCTGCAGGGAGGGTACCACATGAGGGAGGAGGATGTCATCCCTGTAACGCACAGCGTTGAGATTGCCTGCAGTGACAACAAGCTCAGTCCGATGATGCTGTGACACAACACCCCAGACCATGACGGACCCTCCACCTCCAAATCGATCCCGCTCCAGAGTACAGGCCTCGTGTAACGCTCATTCCTTCGTCGATAAACGCAAATCCGACCATCAGCCGTTGAGACAAAACCACGACTCGTCAGTGAAGAGCACTTTTTGCCAGTCCTGTCTGGTCCAGGGAAGGTGGGTTTGTGACCATAGGCGAAGTTGTTGCCAATCATGTCTGGTGAGGATCTGCCTTACAACAGGCCTACAAGCCCTCAGTACAGCCTCTCTCAGCCTATTGTGCACAGTCTGAGAACTGATGGAGGGATTGTGCATTCCTGGTGTAACTTGGGCAGTTGTTGTTGCATTCCTGTACCTGTGTGTGATGTTCGAATGTACCGATCTTGTGCAGGTGCTGTTACACGTGGTCTGCCACTGCAAGGACGATCAGTTGTCCGTCCTGTCTCCCTGTAGACCATTTACAATGAAGATCTGTGAAGTTATTTGGATTTTTACGAATTATCTTTGAAAGACAGGGACCTGAAAAAGGGACGTTTTTTTGTTGTTGCTGAGTTTATATATGCAAAAGTATGTGTACACCCCTTCAAATGAGTGGATTTGGCTATTGCAGCCACACCCGTTGCTGACAGGTGTATAAAATTGAGCACACAGCCATGCAATCTCAATAACCAAACATTGGCAGTAGAATGGCCTTACTGAAGAGCTCAGTGGCTTTCAACGTCGCACCGTCATAGAATGCCACCTTTCCAACAAGTCAGTACGTCAAATTTCTGCCCTGCTAGAGCTGCCCGGTCAACTGTAAGTGCTGCTATTGTGAAGTGGAAACGTCTAGACGCAAAAATGGTTCAGCTGCAAAGTGATACACCGCACAAGCTCACAGAACGGGACCGCCGAGTGCTGAAGCACGTAGCACGTAAAAATCGTCTCCTCGGTTGCAACACTCACTACTGAGCTCCAAACTGCCTCTGGAAGCAACGTCAGCACAATAACTGTTCGTCGGGAGCTTCATGAAATGGGTTTCCATGGCCGAGCAGCCGCACACATGCCTAAGATCACTATTCGCAATGTCAAGCGTCGGCTGGAGTGTAAAGCTCGCCGCCATTGGACTCAGTGTGGAAGCAGTGGAAACGTGTTCCCTGGAGTGATGAATCACACTTCACCATCTGGCAGTCCGATGAACGAATCTGGCTGCCAGGACAACACTACCTGCCTGAATGCATATTGCCAACTGTGAAGTTTAATGGAGGAATAATGGTCTAGGGCTGTTTTTCATGGTTCCGACTAGGCCCCTTATTTCCAGTGAAGGGAAATCTTAACGCTACAGCATATAATGACATTCTAGACGATTCTATGCTTCCAACTTTATTGCAACATTTTGAGGAAGGCCCTTTCTTGTCTCAGCATGACAATGCAACCGTGCACAATGCGAGGCCCATACAGAAATGGTTTGTCGAGATCGGTGTGGAAGAACTTGACTGGCCTGCACAGAGCCATGACCTCAACCCCATTGAACACCTTTAGGATGAATTGGAACGCCGACTCGAGCCAGGCCTAATCACCCAATATCAATGCCCAATCTCACTAATGCTCTTGTGGCTGAATGGAAGGAAGTCCCAGCAGCAATGTTCCAACATCTAGTGGAAAGCCTTCCAAGAAGAGTGGAGGCTGTTATAGCAGCAAAGGGGGGACCAACTCCATATTAACGCCCGTGATTTTGGAATGAGATGTTCGACGAGCAGGTGTCCACATACTTTTGGCCGTGTAGTGTACATTTACAGTTAACATAAATGGTTAAGAAGATAACCTAGATGAAGTTCTGTGTTTCACCAGCAGATGACAGTGTCATAGAAAACTCTGAAGAGAAAACATAAGTTTTACAGGCAAAAATCTCACAGACAAGGTTGTGGTACTATTCTTTAAATTCTTATAAAGTAGGATACGAGTCATATAGTACTAAAACTACTACTAAAATAAGCTCAGAACAAACAGGCAAGTATGTACAAGTCAATTCAACTATAAATAACACTTGCAACATTTGAGTGGTGGTGGACGACACTAAAAGCAAGAGTATTTTTCTAACACTCCCTCTTTGTGAAATCCCCCTACAATACATCAGTATTGTAACTTATAACATAAAGATGTAACTTACTCATTGTGTGGTTACAGGTTACAGTTGGAGGTGGGTGCTAAAGTTACTGCAACAGCATTAGACACAATGTCAGTGCAACAGGACATAAAGGATTTAGCCCATTCTAAACAATGGACCAAATCAACAGTCATTTCAACCACATAAGTTTGGACACATTTTCAGGGAGGCTTATATAGTATTTGCTATTTTAAGCCTATGTTATGTTGTGTGCTAAGCAAGTGTGGTATGTTACCGGATAGAGTTGCAGAGTCTTTGGCCTTTTATAGTCAGAGACACTTTGAGAATAGCCTCAGTGGTTTTCTAGACACATCTTTACTTCCGATTTAATGTTATTCCAGCTGTGATGCAGTCTAAACACTCCAACCTGAACGGTCCCACTCTCCAGCACTTGTGTGTTCTTGGACTGTCATAGTGTGTGACAAAGGGGGAGGAAGACTGTCATGACAGTTGACTAGAAGGGCCATACACAGTTGAGGTCAGAAGTTTACATGCACCTTAGCCAAATACATTTAAACTCAGTTGGTCACAATTCCTGACATTTAATCAAAGTAAAAATTCCCTGTCTTAGGTCAGTTAGGATCACCAGTTAATTTTAAGAATGTGAAACGTCAGAATAATAGTAGAGAGAATTATTTATTTCAGCTTTTATTTCTTTCATCACATTCCCAGTTGGTCAGAAGTTTACATACACTCAATTAGTATTTGGTAGCATTGCCTTTAAATTGTTTAACTTAGGTTAAATATTTTGGGTAGCCTTCCACAAGCTTCCCACAATAAGTTGGGTGAATTTTGGCCCATTCCTCCTGACAGAGCTGGTGTAACTGAGTCAGGTTTGCTTGCACACGCTTTTTCAGTTCTGCCCACACATTTTCTATGGGATTGATGACAGGGCTTTGTGATGGCCACTCCAATACCTTGACTTAGTTGTCCTTAAGCCATTTTGCCACAACTTTGGAAATACGCTTGGGGTCATTGTCCATTTGGAAGACCCATTTGGGACCAAGCTTTAACTTCCTGACTGATGTCTTGAGATGTTGCTTCAATATATCCACATAATTTTCCTTCCTCATCATGCAATCTATTTTGTGAAGTGCACCAGTCCCTCTTGCAGCAAAGCTCCCCCACAACATGATGCTGCCACCCCCGTGCTTCACGGTTGGGATGATGTTCTTTGGCTTGCAAGCCTCCCCCTTTTTCCTCCAAACGTAACGATGGTCATTATGGTCAAACAGTTCTATTTTTGTTTCATCAGACCAGAGGACATTTCTCCAAAAAGTACGATCTTTGTGAAGAGATGGTGGCACTGAAGTGTGTGTGTGTGTGTGTGTGTGTGTGTGTGTGTGTGTGTGCGTGCGTGCGTGCGTGCGTGCGTGCGTGCGTGCGTGCGTGCGTGCGTGCGTGCGTGCGTGCGTGCGTGCGTAGTTGCAGTTGCAAACCGTAGTCTGGCTTTTTTATGGTGGTTTTGGAGCAATGCCTTCTTCCTTGCTGAGCGGCCTTTCAGGTTATGTCGATATAGGACTCATTTTACTGTGGATATGGATACTTTTGTCCCTGTTTCCTTCAGCATCTTCACAAGGTCCTTTGATCTTGTTCTGGGATTGATTTGCACTTTTCGCACCAAAGTACGTTCATCTCTAAGAGACAGAACGAGTCTCCTTCCTGTGCGGTGTGACGGCTGCGTGGTCCCATGGTGTTTATACTTGTGTACTATTGTTTGTACAGATGAACGTGGTACCTTCAGGCATTTGGAAATTGCTCCCAAGGATGAACCAAACTTGTGGAGGTCAACAATTGTTTTTCTGAGGTCTTGGCTGATTTCTTTTGATTTTCCCATGATGTCAAGCAAAGAGGCACTGCGTTTGTATGTAGGTCTTGAAATACATCCACAGGTACACCTCCAATTGACTCAAATTATGTCAATTACCCTATCAGAAGCTTCTAAAGCCATGACATAATTTTCTGGAATTTTCCAAGCTGTTTAAAGGCACAGTCAACTTAGTGTATGTAAACTTCTGACCCACTGGAATTGTGATACAGTGAGTTAATGTCACGCCCTGGCCATAGAGAGGCTTTTATTCTCTATTTTGGTTAGGCCAGGGTGTGACTAGGGTGGGCATTCTAGTTTCTTTATTTCTATGTTTTCTATTTCTTTGTGTTAGGCCGGGTGTGGTTCTCAATCAGAGGCAGCTGTCTATCGTTGTCTCTGATTGAGAACCATACTTAGGTAGCCCTTTTTTCCACCTGTCTTTGTGGTAAGTTAACTTTGTTTGATGGCACATTGCCTTAAGCTTCACGGTTTGTTTTGGTATTGTTTTGTTCGGGGTCTTTTTCCCTAATAAAAGAAAATGTACGCTCACCACGCTGCACCTTGGTCTTCTGTTAACAGCCGTGACAGTTAAAAGTTAAATAATCTGTCTGTAAACAATTGTTGGAAAAATTACTTGTGTCATGCACAAAGTGGATGTCCTAATCGAATTGTCAAAACTATAGTTTGTAACAAGAAATTTGTGAGTGGTTGAAAAACAAGTTTCACTGACTCCAACCTAAGTGTATGTAAACTTCCGACTTCAACTGTAGTTCTTTATTGCTATATCATACAAGATGCTTTTCTTTTCAATTGACAATGATGGAGTAGCCATAAGCCAGACTTCCCCGCTATAGTGTAGATAACACAATACGTTGCAGACCTTTTGTACCCCGCATGCATGCATTCACACACACGCACACGCGCACACACACACACACACACACACACACACACACACACACACACACACTTCAGCGCCACCAGGATCTTCGGAAAGGGATCATTATTGACATGTTCTATGTTCCACTTTATTCTCCTTCTCTTGGTTAAAGTCTCCGCCATTGTAGGGGAATACAGAAAGACCGGTCTATGTCCAAAAGGACCCCCTAGTCCCTATATAGTGCACTACTTTTGACCAGGGCCCATATGGCTATGGTCAAAAGTAGTGCACTACTTAGGGAATAGGGTGGCATTTGGGATGCTACCCATATTGCAGAGCGGCAGGTGGAGAGCCCAGTCTCTGGGGAACTCCTTTTACGTAGGTCTATTGCTTCAGAAATCAACTAATCAGGATTCGCCAACAGCACTATAATCTCTGGACCTGGCAGATCATCCAATAACGTCAACACATAAATGGTCATTAGCAATGCAGAGTTGCTTGTTGTTTGCAGCTGACAAATACATGAATGAATGGTGATATAGCCATTCATCTTTTCATTTCATTGTCCCCCATGATGCAATCGGAAAGGAGACTGGATCTGTCTCCTTCCGTCCGCTTGTTCATACACTAGTCACACGCGATATCACAGACATCACTGGGACGATTTTGACTGAACATGGGTGAATGATGCATCTTGCCATAGAGATCCGGCATTTACATAATTACACTGATTGGCCTAAGGTGGGAGCTACAGTAATTCATAGAAATCTGTTAGTCACACACAACATGTCAATTGGCCCAAGGGGTGGCTGCGTCATTCGTGGGGGACGACATGTTTACTGTTAATTTTAATATACAGTGCCTTCGGAAAGTGTTCAGACCCCTTGACTTTTTCCATATTTTGTTAGGTTACAGCCTTTTCTAAAATGTATTAAATCATTTTTTCCCCCTCATCAATCTAAACACAATACCCCATAATGCTAAAAAAATAAACAATGTTTTTAGACATTTTTGAGGAGTTGCTTCCGTCTGGCTGCTCTGCCATAAAGGCCTGATTGGTGGAGTGCTGCAGAGATGGTTGTCCTTCTGGAAGGTTCTCCCATTTCCACAGAGGAACTCTAGAGGTCTGTCAGAGTGACCATCGGATTCTTGGTCACCTCCCTGACCAAGGTCCTTCTCCCCTGATTGCTCAGATTGGCCGGGCGTCCAAATCTAGGAAGAGTCTTGGTGGTTCTAAACTTATTCCATTTAAGAATGATGGAGGCCACTGTGTTCTTGGGGACCTTCAATGCTGCAGACATTTTTTGTTACCCTTCCCCAGATCTGTGCCTCGACACAATCCTGTCTCGGAGCTCTACAGACAATTACTTCGACATCATGTCTTGGTTTTTGTTCGGACGTGCACTGTCAACTGTGGGACCTTATATAGACAGGTGTGTGCCTTTCCAAATCATGTCCAATCAATTGAATTTACCACAGGTGGACTCCAGTCAAGTTGTAGAAACATCTCAAGGATGATCAATAGAAACAGGATGCACCTGAGCTCAATTTCGAGTCTCATAGCAAAGGGTCTCAATACTTATGTAAATAAGGTATTTCTGTTTTTTATTTTGTATAAATTTGCAAAACATTCCGCTTGATCATTATGGGGTATTGTGTATAGATTGCTGAGGATTTATTTTATTTAACACATTTTTGAGTAAGGCTATAACGTAACAGCAGCAGGCTATGATCGATAATGTCAAAAGCTGCCATGAAGTCTAACAAAACAGCCCCCACAATCTCATTATCAATTTCTTTCAGACAATCACCAGTCATTTGTATAAGTGTCGTACATATTGAGTGCCCTTACTAATAAGGCCGCTGAAAGTCAGTTGTTAATTTGTTTACTGTGAAATAGCAATGTATCTGGTCAAACACATTTTCCACCAAATGTTTACTAAAGGTTGGTAGCAGGCTGATTGGTCAGGTGATTGCCATTCCTGGGTAGCAGAATGACTTTTGCTTCCTTCCAGGCCTAAGGGCAAACACTTTCCTGTAGGCTTAGATTTTCTAAGTCATTTTCTATCGAAATTGTCAGTCCCAGGTGATCAGTCCCAGGTGTCATTGTTGATAATTTTTTCACATCTTCGACACTCACTTTATGGAATTCAAATTGACAGTGCTCGTCTTTCATAATTTGGCCATTTATGCATAGATGTGTAGGTTCAGAGTTTGTTAATGGCATGTCATGCCTAAGTTTGCTAATCTTGCCAATGAAAAAAAAAATTAAAGTAGTTGGCAATATGAGTGGGTATAGATTTTTATTAGTTTTTTAATTTTTAATTTTTTTGTGGGGGTAGATCAGCTTTAATATTGCAGATAGATTGTAGCTTCCATCAATGTAACTGTCTGCATCACTTCCAATCCCCCACTTGGTTTTAAAAATGAGAAATGGCTATTGGGTAAACTATAGCCATTTCACTGCTGGCTTGCTTCTGAAACTAAGCAGGGTTGGTCCTGGTCAGTCCCTGGATGGGAGACCAGATGCTGCTGGAAGTGGTGTTGGAGGGCCAGTAGGAGGCACTCTTTCCTCTGGTCTAAACAAAGATCCCAATGCCCCAGGGCAGTGATTGGGGACACTGCTCTGTGTAAGGTGCCGTCTTTCGGATGGGACGTTAAACGGGTGTCCTGACTCTCTGAGGTCATTAAAGATCCCATGGCACTTATCGTAAGAGTAGGGGTGTTAACCCCGGTGTCCTGGCTAAATTCCCAATCTGGCCCTCAACCATCACGGTCACCTAATAATCCCCAGTTTACAATTGGCTCATTCATCCCCCTCCTCTCCCCTGTAACTATTCCCCAGGTTGTTGCTGCAAATGAGAACGTGTTCTCAGTCAACTTACCTGGTAAAATAATGGATAAATAAAAAAAATAAAAAAAAATATCTAATTGAATATAAAGTTAAATTCCTGCTTTTTCAAAAATGTATTTATTAAGATGATTATGACGGTTATTTTTTTAACCTCACGTTATTGTACATAATTGCAGGTAACACAATTATACGATAATTGTGCTAGCCCTATTTATAGCTGTTTGTTTAACCAGGTAACTGGTAACTGGTTTGAGTACTAAACTATCTAGAATGGCCATTTTGACTTCAAGTACTTAAAAAAAAAGTATTGTTCAAAATATATATATTTTTAAATTTCTGGTACTTACCACCAAAGGGAGTGTACAATAATAATGCCAAATGAATTAACAGGATTTTTTTTGGTCTAAACGAGATGCTAATCACAGCTCTTAAAAAAAAATCTGCTTTGTTTGATGTGAAGCCAAAGTACAAAGGGTGTTGCTTTAGCAACATTGTCACCAGTAACGAGATACAGTTTTTTTCAGTTCCCATTGAGTTCTCAACAAATGTGAATTCAACGTAAAATCAACAAAACATTTCACCTTGGGTAAAAAAAGACTGAATGCTCTTGCGTTGATGAAGTTGTGCAACTCCAATCAGTTTCCCATGTTGATTCAACGTCATCACATAGATTTTTTTGGTTGAAACGAAGTGGAAACAACGTTGATTCAACGTCATCACATAGATTTTTTTGGTTTAAACGAAGTGGAAACAACGTTGATTCAAGCAGTTTTTGCCCAGTGAATTGTTCCCTTTCATCCAACCATTTGTTAGTTAACATTGCCACATCCAGAGCATTGGGATTGGCAGCTTCGTCGTCTGAATTAAAAAAAATATCTCTCTGACAGGTCACTCAATTCTTTGGAAACCTGACAGTAATCCAATTGTCACAAGGATGACGCTGGAGAGACGAAGCAGGTACGGGGAGTAACATTTAATAAATAACGGACATGGAACGAGACATAAACAGCGTTAGCAAACAGAAAACAATCAATGCAGAAGCGGGGAACAGAGCTGGGGAACTGACACATATAGGGGAGAAAATGAACAGGTGATGAGAGTCCAGGTGAGTCCAATAACGCTGATGCGCGTGACGAGGAAAGGCAGGTGTACGTGATGGATGGCAGGAGTGAGTGATGCAAGGCATTCTGGCGCCCTCAAGCGCCAGGGGGGGGGAAGAGCGGGAGCAGACGTGACACCAATGGGATGAGAGAAAGAGAATAAAATAAAATACAATGTTATACTAACAGTGAAATGCTTACTTACGGGCCCTTCCTAACAATGCAGAGAGAAACAAAGAGAAATAGCAGAAAAATAATAACACAATAAATAAATACACAATGAGTATCTATAACTTGGCTATATACACAGGTACCAGTACTGAGTTGATGTGCAGGTGTAGGAGGTAATTGAGGTAGATATGTACTGTACATATAGGTAGGGATAAAGTGACTAGGCAACGGGATAGATAATAAACCATAACAGCAGCGTATGTAATGAGTCAAAAGAGTTAGTCCATAAAGGGTCAAACCTATGGAGTCTGACTCCAGAGAATGGAAGACATGGGCCTGCGAAAAATAGTGCTTCAGCAGACAGTGAACACAGGGGACTCCCCTGACCCAACCCCACGCAGCCCCAGCCATCTCTCCAACCCCAATCCCAGCCCCATGCAGCCCCAGCCATCTCTCCAACCCCAATCCCAGCCCCATGCAGGCCCAGCCATATCTCCCACCCCAATCCCAGCCCCATGCAGGCCCAGCCATATCTCCAACCCCAATCCCAGCCCCATGCAGGCCCAGCCATATCTCCAACCCCATTCCCAGCCCCATGCAGGCCCAGCCATAGCTTTAGCCTCAGTCCCAGCCCTACAGGATGACTAAAGGCAGCCAGTCAATAGCCTATTATTAATCTCTAAGATAAGGTTAATGCCCCGGAGAGAGCAGGTGGCAGGCCTCCCTCAGCCACTGCACGCCTCGCTAAAGGTCAAACGTATCCAACGTCTCCTCTGATATTTTATTCAGATAGCAGGCCTAGCCCTGGCTGGCTGATTGAGCCGGGCCTATGCAGAACTCTGCCTGTGTCTTCGTTTGATCAATCTTTTCAAATAGAGATTTATTCTTGAAACTGGAGACCCCTCGTCGCGGAGTATGTGTGGGTAGAAACACTTGAAGGACTCCCATTGCACCTGGAGCCCCTTCTCTTTTCTCATGTTCTGAGCGAAAAAATGAACGAAAGGGAGGGGAGGTTTGATTTTTTTTTCTCCAAAAAACGAATCAATTAGCTTGTACCCTTCAGTTAACAAAAGATACAGCAGGAGTGCAGCTCTGGTCCAATTTCAGGATTTCTATGCAACAAACAAAATAATAAAATGGTCTTGAAATGTTCTTGTTGTGGTTATAGTTAAGTAAGAATCTAAGTCTCTAAAAGCATTGGGTACAGAATTACATATAGGGAACAACCTTAAAACACTTGTTACTCCTGGTAGACATAGTAATAATAATAATAAAACATTTGATTTGCGCCTTTCAAGATACCCAAGGACACATACAGAGTAAAAATAGCAAATATAAAACATACAATAGTAAAAACAAAGTGCATTCCAAAAAAGGTGCATGGCACCCAGTGTAACCAGTGCATATCCAAGCCCCTACTGCTGATCTACACAACAAACAGTCCAGATAACCGAAACAGGGTAATATTTAACACCTTAACTAGGCATAAGCAAACACTTCAGGCTGACGAACCTTTGGGATTGTCTGGAATGCAGGAGTTCCAGGCTGGAGTGTGGAGATGTTGTGACGGAAAACTAGAATGAAACTGGGCAGTCAAAGATTAGATGTCCTTAAATTGAAGTTCACCCTCTCTCATTTACCAACTAACATAGCCAACAACCAACTGCTAAATCACATGATGAATACATAATATGTTTTAAGCAGATTGTTAAAAAAAATCTACACAGGCCCAATAGGCATAATCCACACAGGCCCAATAGGCAGAATCCACACAGTCCCAATAGGCATAATCCACACAGGCCCAATATGCAGAATCCACACAGGCCCAATATGCAGAATCCACACAGGCCCAATATGCAGAATCCACACAGGCCCAATATGCAAAATCCAGTCCCAATAGGCAGAATCCACACAGGCCCAATAGGCAGAATCCTCACAGGCCCCGTAGGCAGAATCCACACAGGCCCAATAGGCAGAATCCTCACAGGCCCCGTAGGCAGAATCCACACAGGCCCAATAGGCAGAATCCTCACAGGCCCCGTAGGCAGAATCCACACAGGCCCAATAGGCAGAATCCTCACAGGCCCCGTAGGCAGAATCCACACAGGCCCAATAGGCAGAATCCTCACAGGCCCCGTAGGCAGAATCCACACAGGCCCAATAGGCAGAATCCTCACAGGCCCCGTAGGCAGAATCCACACAGGCCCAATAAGCAGAATCCACACAGGCCCCGTAGGCAGAATCCACACAGGCCCCGTAGGCAGAATCCACACAGGCCCAATAAGCAGAATCCACACAGGCCCCGTAGGCAGAATCCACACAGGCCCAATAGGCAGAATCCTCACAGGCCCCGTAGGCAGAATCCTCACAGGCCCCGTAGGCAGAATCCACACAGGCCCCGTAGGCAGAATCCACACAGGCCCAATAAGCAGAATCCACACAGGCCCCGTAGGCAGAATCCACACAGGCCCCGTAGGCAGAATCCTCACAGGCCCCGTAGGCAGAATCCTCACAGGCCCCGTAGGCAGAATCCACACAGGCCCCGTAGGCAGAATCCACACAGGCCCCGTAGGCAGAATCCACACAGGCCCCGTAGGCAGAATCCACACAGGCCCAATAGGCAGAAAAGGGCCCTTGTGGAAGAAAACCTTTTGTTAAACCACTTAAAGTATCCAGCAATTACCTGGCTGTACCTCCTTTGTAAATCCTCATTCTGCATGGCTTTGCAGTTACCATTCAGCGTTCCCAAATCACGCCTGAAGAAGCCTCTTCACAGAACAAGTTGCTGCTTGTGACCAGCCAACGGAATGAATTGTATTAGCATAAACTGTACACATGTCAATAAGGGTGGGTGAGCCACTGAATTGACAAGATACTTCCAAAAAATGTTTTACTCTACCTAGCAGTGGTTGCGTGCCTCTACCTGGAAATGGTTGTGCTTTCAAAGTAATTATTGAATTGTTAAGGGAAGACCAGTGTAGGGACATACAGTATATGCATTTGAGGCTGTGAGAAGATTGACAGGTGCAATAATGGCATGTGCCATCACTCTGTTTTAAAGCACAATGTGCATATGAATTTTTTTCCATGCCACTATTATGGCAGGGAGGTTTGAGAATTGCTGGAGGGCAAATGTCATTGCAGGTACTCCTAGTTGCGCTACCTACCTACGTCTCGACCTGATGAACGATTTATGGAGATAATTTACGAGCCACTTGTGAATCATTCGGGTAATTTTCCAAATGCGAAGTCAAAGGGAAGAAAATATAAAAAGTAGAAGCCTATTTTCACTAACACTTTGGCTGACCTTCATATTATCATCACATGTCTTATGCATCTCAGAGGATCATAAATGAAACCAAGTTGGTAGAGCATGGCACTTGCAACACCAGGGCTGTGGGTTCGATTCCCACGGGGGGGACCAGTACAAATGAAACGCATGCACTCACTACTGTAAGTCGCTCTGGATAAGAGTGTCTGCTAAATGACTAAAATGTATTTATCCAGACCTGAGTTTCTATATTAGAATAACTAATGCCAATGAATATGCCCTGTCTGCATGAGACACTGAGACAGCCACTACCTGAGAAAGCATGATTTGCTTAGCCAAAACATTGGTACATTAGCGGGCACTAAAAAGTCATTTGTTTTTGAAAAACCCTGAAACCCAGTACAGTTTTTTGTGGCAAACTATTGCTAGATGCTAGAGTGCTGTGTTGCGCATGCATTAAAGACAAGTATTACAGCTTTTTAGTGCCCGCAACTCTTTTTTTGGTCAAGACAGCCAAACATACATCATGTACATTAGAACATAGGAACAAAGATCTTATGGTATAGGACATGGAGGGCAGGTTCCATGGATGCACACACAGACAGGTTTGGAAAGGCAGAACTGAGGTAGTGACAGATGTGTGTATTAATGTCTATTTAGTCTTCACACACTCTGAAAATTAAGGCTTAATCATGCAAAGTGTTTCCTTCCCTGCATTTAGTTCTCTGCAAATAATCATAGGAATTAGTGAAAACGTTCTGCCTAATACACAGCTGTGTCGTTTGATTAACCCAATATCTCTAGCTGCACAGGGCCCTAATTATTATTGCAACCTAGCTGCAGCTCTCCCCTAGAAATGGACAGTGTCTGGCTAGCAAAATAGATCATTTTAAGGGCCTAGTGCTATAAACACCTTGGAAAAGGTTGAATTGCACCAACCCAACTACGTAGGAAATTAGTATTTGATTATTGTGGCAGGCCTCCCTCTTCCAGTAGTTCAACCTCAAGCCTAGAGACATGGCTGTTGTTGTTTCCACACTAGGGAGCCTTTGCCAAACCTCTGTTGTTTCCAGGCAGCTTGTCTCCCCTTGTGCAGATTTTGTCAAAGTAAAGGTGTAGGTTCTTAATTTGAGCCAGTTTGCTACAGCAGGAAAATAATCCTGCAGCAACAGGAGATTTGTGAATTCAGAAGCCTTTCTAAACTTCAAATCAACTACAAGCCACTCCTAAGTTGTCTTGGTTGTGTGCTTGGGGTCATTGTCCTGTTGGAAGGTGAACCTTCACACCAGTCTGAGGGTCCTGAGCGCTCTGGAGCAGGTTTTCATCAAGGATCTCTCTGTATTTTGCACTGTTCATCTGTGCCTCAATTTTGACTAGTCTCCCAGTCCCTGCAGCTGAAAAATATCTCCACAGCATGATGCTGCCACCACCATGCTTCACTGTAGGGATGGTGCCAGGTTTCCTCCAAATGTGATGCTTGGCATTCAGTCCATTAGTTCAATCTTTGTTTCATCAGACCAGAGAATCTTGTTTTTAACATGGCCTGAGTCCTTTAGGTGCCTTTTGGCAAACGCCAAGAGGGGTGTCATGTGTCTTTTACTGAGGAGTGGCTTCCGTCTGACAACTCTACCATAAAAGCCTGATTGGTGGAGTGCTGCAGAGATGGTTGTGCTTCTGGAAGGTTCTCCCATCTCCACAGAGGAACTCTGGAGAACTGTCAGAGTGACCATCGGGTTCTTGGTTACTTTCCTGACCAAGGTCCTTCTCCCTGATTGCTCAGTTTGGCCGGGCGTCCAACTCTAGGAAGAGTCTTGGTGCTTCCAAACTTATTTCATTTAAGATTGATGGAGGCCACTGTTCTTGGGCACCTTCAATAATGCAGACATTTTTGGTACCCTTCCCCAGATCTGTGCCTTGACACACTCCTGTCTCGGCGCTCTACGGACAATTACTTTGACCTTATGGCTTGGTTTTTGCTTTGACATGCACTGTCAACTGTGGGACCTTATATAGACAGGTGTGTGCCTTTCCAAATCATGTCCAATCATTTGAATTTACCACAGGTGGACTCCAGTCAAGTTGTAGAAACATCTCAAGGATGATTAAGGGAAACAGGATGCACCTGAGCTCAATTTCGAGTCTCATAACAAAGGGTCTGAATACTTATGTAAATAAGGCATTTCTGTTTTCACTTTGTCATTATGGGGTATTTTGTGTAGATTGATGAGGAGAAAATATAATTTAATCAATTTTAGAATAAGGCTGTAAAGTAACAAAATGTGGAAAATGTCAAGGGGTCTGAAAACTTTCCGAATGCACTGTACAACCTGACGTGATAAATGTCGTCACAATAACATAATTGCCACCAGTTTTGCGCACTGGGACACTCTTTGGGATCGTAAACAATGCAGCTACTGTAATACATGTGGGTATTGGTATTATTTGGGCTTAAGTCTTAGCGTAGCTCAATAAATCTGAAATGTACATCCATATGTGCGGAAGGAAGCCTCTTTATTGCAAGACCTTTGGGTTTGCTTTCAGAGGTTCTTGAAACCATTGCGCTTAGAACTGGTGCGTTGACCTGGGTTAACTAGGTTTGTGTAGATAATAATTAATAACAGTGACAGTAGGATACAGTGTCTCACTGAGATACATTTCCAATGACCTCCACTCATGAGCAGCTGTTGACTGAAAATACAATATAGTCAACTTGATGATCAAAATAAGACATAGATTGTCATTATAACCTAATGTATTACCTACTGTCTGTATCTGTTGGCTTTTCCGGTCCGTTGGTCTAGAATTTAATCCCAGGTTTTATTAGTCCCACGACTTCAACCACATGTCATAGTGAGGACCTGTTGTTTTCAAAATAAAATATCCTGCATAGAGTAGATTAATTAATAGAATAAAGTAGATGATCTCTCTTCCTCCATTTCATTTTCAACATCATATGTCCACGGGGGGGTTGTTGGTATGTCTGGGAGGGGGTCGTTAGTATGTCCGTGAGGAGGTTGTTAGTATGTCCATGGGGGGATTGTTAGTATGTCCGTGAGGAGGTTGTTAATATGTCCACGAGGGGGTTGTTAGTATGTCTATGAGGAGGTTGTTAATATGTCCACGGGGGGGGTTGTTAGTATGTCTATGAGGAGGTTGTCAGTATGTCTATGAGGAGGTTGTTAATATGTCCACGGGGGGGTTGTTGTATGTCCGGGAGGGGATTGTTAGTATGTCCACGAGGGGGTTGTCAGTATGTCTATGAGGAGGTTGTCAGTATGTCTATGAGGAGGTTGTTAATATGTCCACGAGGGGGTTGTCAGTATGTCTATGAGGAGGTTGTTAATATGTCCACGAGGGGGTTGTCAGTATGTCTATGAGGAGGTTGTCAGTATGTCTATGAGGAGGTTGTTAATATGTCCACGGGGGGGGGGTTGTTGTATGTCCGGGAGGGGATTGTTAGTATGTCCATGAGGGGGTTGTTAGTATGTCTATGAGGAGGTTGTTAGTATGTCCACGAGGGGGTTGTCAGTATGTCTATGAGGAGGTTGTTAATATGTCCACGAGGGGGTTGTTAGTATGTCTATGAGGGGGTTGTTAGTATGTCTATGAGGAGGTTGTTAGTATGTCTATGAGGAGGTTGTCAGTATGTCTATGAGGAGGTTGTTAGTATGTCTATGAGGGGGTTGTTAGTATGTCCACGAGGGGGTTGTCAGTATGTCTATGAGGAGGTTGTTAATATGTCCACGGGGGGGTTGTTAGTATGTCTATGAGGGGATTGTTAGTATGTCCATGAGGGGGTTGTTAGTATGTCTATGAGGAGGTTGTTAATATGTCCATGAGGGGGTTGTCAGTATGTCTATGAGGAGGTTGTTAGTATGTCCACGGGGGGGTTGTTAGTATGTCTATGAGGAGGTTGTCAGTATGTCTATGAGGAGGTTGTCAGTATGTCTATGAGGAGGTTGTTAATATGTCCAAGAGGGGGTTGTCAGTATGTCTATGAGGAGGTTGTTAGTATGTCCAGGAGGCTGTGGTTGTTAGTATGTCCAGGAGGCTGTGGTTGTTAGTATGTCCAGGAGGCTGTGGTTGTTAGTATGTCCAGGAGGCTGTGGTTGTTAGTATGTCCAGGAGGCTGTGGTTGTTAGTATGTCCAGGAGGCTGTGGTTGTTAGTATGTCCAGGAGGCTGTGGTTGTTAGTATGTCCAGGAGGCTGTGTTTGTTAGTATGTCCAGGAGGCTGTGGTTGTTAGTATGTCCAGGAGGCTGTGGTTGTTAGTATGTCCAGGAGGCTGTGGTTGTTAGTATGTCCAGGAGGCTGTGGTTGTTAGTATGTCCAGGAGGCTGTGTTTGTTAGTATGTCCAGGAGGCTGTGGTTGTTAGTATGTCCAGGAGGCTGTGGTTGTTAGTATGTCCAGGAGGCTGTGGTTGTTAGTATGTCCAGGAGGCTGTGGTTGTTAGTATGTCCAGGAGGCTGTGGTTGTTAGTATGTCCAGGAGGCTGTGGTTGTTAGTATGTCCAGGAGGCTGTGGTTGTTAGTATGTCCAGGAGGCTGTGGTTGTTAGTATGTCCAGGAGGCTGTGGTTGTTAGTATGTCCAGGAGGCTGTGTTTGTTAGTATGTCCAGGAGGCTGTGGTTGTTTATTCCAAGGTCTTATATCAGATTTATTCAATATGTCTTAATGCTGAGTTACCAATACACTAAACTAAATTGAAGCGTCTGTCTTTAACGTTTCTATCTATCTCTAACTTTAACGGTTCTTTGTCTGGTTGTTGATACCTTCAGATGGTTCAGCACAGCAACCGTTCTTTCTTTGCGTGATTCTATATAACCACCCACTGTATAGTGAAAAGTCATCCATGAGTCCATCACCCTCGTCACAGTGAAAGCCAGGTCATCCATCTGCATCCAGTGATTGTGCTGTGTTGCCCTCAGGACCTCTGCAAGTGGATGATTATACACCTGAATCCCAGTGAGAGGTTGTCATGGACACCATTGTTGTCGTGGAGAGGTTACAAAGGGGGTTAGAGGCGGGCCAACTACTGGTGGTGATGACACGACGCACTATCCTCAGATTTACTGTGTCATCATGTTACATGTCACAGACAGACAGAGTCATTTATACAAGTTGTTCTCTATATGTCTTATCCCAATAACAGCATTACCTAAAGACTCAAACCCTACATTATGACCTGTTGTGATATAAAAGGCTCACAATTACAAATCAAGGCACGTGAGAGAAAAACTGTGAATGTTCAGTGAAATTAAGAACCTGTCATAAGCTATATTGGGTAAAAGAAATGGCATACAAAATGGCTAATGTCTACATACATAAGCTAAAATATTGTAATCATACTCTTTTAGAGAAAAAGGTTGAAAAAGGGTTCTTCGTCTGTCCCCATAAGACATGTGTCAAACTCATTCCATGGAGGGCAGAGTGACTGCAGGTTTTCGCTCCTCGCTTGTCCTTGATTGATAAGTTAAGGTCACTAATTAGTTATGAACTTCCCTCACCTGGTTGTCTAGGTTTTAATTGAAAGGAGACAGACACTTTGCCCTCCATGGAATGAGTTTGACACCCCTGCCACAGGAGAACCCTTTTTGGTTCCAGGTAAAACCCTTCGGGTTCCACGTAGAGCCCTCTGTGAAAAGGGTTCTTCAAAGGGTTCTCCTATGGGGACAGCCAAATAACCCTTTTAGGTTCTAGATAGCTATTTTGTGTATACAACAACTTCTGTCTGCTACAGACATAGGATCTTAATTTGTCCAGTTTCTTACAGCAGGAAAATAATCCTGCAGCAACAGGACATTTGAATTAATGTGTGGATTATACTGTATAAATAATTAATAGGCATTTTTGTAGGGGTTGATACATTTTTTTGATACATTTTTAGTTAGGGCAAATCAAGTCTGACATTCTTTTCTGTAAATTACAAACTTCAAAAGCTTTTTTAAACCATGAAAACACTACAACGGGTGCAAAACTCATTCCATGGAGGGCCTAGGGTCTGCAGTTTTTTAACTAATTAGTGACCTTAGTTAATCAATCAAGTACAAGGGAGGAGCGAAAACCCACAGCCACTCGGCCTTCTGTGGAATGAGTTTGACACCTGTGCACTACGAGTTTGCATTTCCTGCTGTGCGTGATCATATTAAGATCATACATCCTACATCTATTTCGGTTCTTTGTTTTTCATCTAACCCATTTATTTTATACCCACAACAGACTTGCTCTCCACATCTTGCTCTCCACATCTCCACGTTTTATCAGCTCACTTCCTACATCCGCTTACCGCATCCCACAACAAAAGGGATTCATCCCCTAAAATGTCCTCCATTCTAATTCATAGAGATGTGCAATCATGCATAGCCATTATCTGTCACTGAACTCGAAACAAATGGTTTAAGTTTACCCGTCAGAATGTTGATCAGTGTAATTTCTCACAGGTGACAGTGCTTATTGATTGGCTGGTAGTAGGGTACTATTGCTGGTAGTCACTCACATTTAGTGCTCATTAAATCAAAAAGGAACTGGGAGCATCGAGAGGATCGCATCCAAAGCCGACTGATAAAATCATGGAGACACCATCTGCTCTAACTCTGTCCCCCAAACAAATGTACTCATATAAGGACATGTCTAGAGCGATACCGTTCAATAAGGATGCATACACTGATTGCTGCTCATTGCTGTGACTTTGACTGTAAAATGAATCTGCTAACTACCGCGAGATAAAACATTTAAGTTATTGTTATACTATAATTTTGTTTATCAGACCAAAATATGACAAATATTCTGCCTGATAGCTAGGTTAATATATATCTGTTGACTGATATATAATATATATCTGTGTATTTTCCCCTTTTAGTATTTTTGTCGTTTGTTTAAACCTATAAGAGCAGCAAGGAAAGTGGGCATTGGAGATGTTTTGGCTTGTGTATGGATAATACGCTTTTACGTTTAGCTGAATGAATGCAACTTTGATGTGGATGTATGATTTGAGTGTAATGGTCTGGAAACCTAATGGGGTGATCAAACAGAGTGCTTCCAAACTGGAAAAATGGATTTGTAAAACAACGCAGGCAAATCAATGGTTATCAATGAGAGAAATAGGATTGTAGGAACATAGGGAGGGTCTAAGGCTGCATGTTGCTGTCTTTCAGAAAATGTGTTTCAACTTTTGATGCATCAAGAA
This sequence comes from Salvelinus namaycush, assembly GCF_016432855.1. NCBI lineage: Eukaryota > Metazoa > Chordata > Actinopteri > Salmoniformes > Salmonidae > Salvelinus > Salvelinus namaycush. Next base: position 38,132,778 of record NC_052327.1, read on the forward strand.
GCACAAATGGTGCCCCGTGTGAGAATGTTTTACACAACCTTCAAACCAACATTTAATAGGAAACCTACTGGGAGTGTAGGAGGATCAAAACCATAACTTGTTGTTGTGCAGGTATGTGCACTCCTTCCAGAACTTCAGCCATACAGATAGTAAAGCTGCGCTACTGATTCAGATTGCAGCACTCTTGGTAGAACAGACAACGAGACAACAGCAGTAACTCAATCAATGCTTTGTGTAGTTAAAGGTCTCAGTCATTAGTTCTAAATGAGAGCCATTACATTCAACTCCCGACAGGCTGATTAATACACCTTAAAATACGTCCAGACATGTATGCCAGCTGTGTCTGTTTGGTTTGGAGTTAACTACCACTGATATCATCAACATACATGTATTGCACAGCGCATTCTGTGAAGCCATTCAGCTCATGTTCCACCGAACAATTTCAATTCTATTTTACGCTTCTTGGCTTAGACTTCCTCAATTCTAAAAGAGAGGAAGAAGGAGGTAAATATAGTAAGTGAACAAAACAGTTTTGTCACCCCGACACACTGAGCTAACTAATCCCACTGCTTGAGATGAATTTACCCGGTCTAAAGGAACTACATGCGCTTTCTGGGTTCACTAATAAGATGGAAGTAATAAGCTCCTGGATAACACTTTAGCATGCCAGTCGTGCGTTATAAAGACCCATTGCATCAGGCTTTCACATTACAGTGGTAGCTGTTGTAGCTGTCAACAAACAAACTTTGCTTGGGGCGCATAAGCAATTTAAAAAGGGATCTCACAGTCATCTAATATGGGTGGGAAATCACGTTCTATGTTAATTAAGTGCAAAGCAATGTTTGGTTCATGCATGAAAGGACATTTTAGTGGGAAGATGGTTTTCTAAGTGGTATTCAGTACAGATGTTTAATCCTGAACCTGATGATCCCTCTTGTTGATTGAAGAATTCAGAGAGGGGTAAAGCACACACAGAGTAGTGAAGTACTGTTTGTATTACTTCTAACATGAAGTGGACAGCACAAAAACCCTGAAAAAAAGGAGCTAGTTGAAACGTGTAAGTGTTTTAATGCTCAATATGTCTGGCAAATAAAATTACTTTTTTTTGTTTTAAAAAGCATTAGAAACAAATGTGCATTAGAAACAACTGAAAATCAATAGGATATTCACTCTAGTTACATTCAGGTTAATACAAAATAAAAAAAATATTAAAAAGCATTAGAAACAACTTTGCATTAGAAAAAACTGTGAAAATCAATAGGATATTCACTCTAGTTACATTCAGTGTGTGAGAGGTTTGTGTTGGATCCACATGCCTGCTGCGTGTAGCCTTAAGCTGATACTTCCCTCTTTTCATGCGCTCTACGCTTTCTGACCTCTTACCGCCATTCAAAAGGATTACAATGAAAACCGGTCTGGGGTACTTGTTAGACCATTCCCCACTAAGTCAATTCTCACTCTCCCAAGACATGTGGCTGGCCACTCCAAAGCCTGGGGCTGAAATGTAATCTTCGGCTTTGCACAGCAAATCACATGGATGGCCTTGGATTCAGATACAGTATAGGAGGGATCAGGAAAACAGGGTTTCTTATCTTGCCACAGTGTATATATTTGTTTGTTTTTTGGGGTATTATGTTGTTGCGAAAGCAGCAGCTACTCTTCCTGTATTGAAAGTCGTCTGGGGAAAAAAGAAGACAAACCAATGAGACAGACGATCCAAGCCATGGCCATTGTAAAGCATGAGGTTAAGCGATAGAAAGCAGGCTAAATAGACTACTGCTCATCATTACTTTACAAATTCTCACGAGAGCACAATTTAAATGGACTCTGTCGTCCATGACTCCTAGTATGCTAACATTCAATTTTAGCAACGGCTTCTAAAATGCTAATGAGTAAAAATTTTGGAAAAGACAGCGACTTTATGTATATGTCTTTCAATCGGCAACAGTTTCACACAGACACTGTAGTGTAGTCAGCAGTAGCAGCATAAGCAGAAGTAGAAGCAGTAGCAGTTGTAGTACCCTTACAAAAAAAAGATAGCAATTTTGAAACTGCAGTAAAAGTGCAGTAACTGCAGTTATTTTGGACGCAGTGATTGCAGAATAACTGCAGTGTACTTGGGTTGAACGGCAGTTATATTACACTGTAACTGCAAAATGAATGCAGTAAAATAATGTGTTATTTAGGACGCAGTATTTGCAGCCTCCTGCAGTTATACTGTATTCTAATTACAGTTATACTACAAGTGTACTGCAGTTATACTGCACTCTGACAGCAATCTTTTTTCATAAGGGTAGCAGTAGTATTAGCAGCAGAAGTAGCAGTAGCAGCAGCAGTAGTAATAGCAGCAGCAGTAGTAGCAGCAACAGTAGCAGCAGCAGTAGCAGCAAGAAGCTACTACTACCAGCTAGCTAGCTACATTGGCTAGCTAGGTTCACAATGTAAACAAAAGCAACTTGTGAAATTAGAGGATAATTTAGTACAACTACTAGCAACAATTTAATGAGCAGATGTAGCAGCAGTAGTTGTAGTAGCAGCAGTAACACTAATAGTAGCAGCAGTAGTAGTAGCAGCAGAAGTAGTAGTAGCAGCAGTAGTAGTAGCAGTACAGTAGTAATAGCAGTAGCAGAAGCAGTAGCATAAGCAGTAGTAGTAGCAGCAGGAAAAGCAGCAGTAGAAGCAATACGCCACTACTACTAGCAAGCTAGCTACAGTGCATTTTTCCTATTTTGTTGCATTACAACCTGTAATTTAAATGGATTTTAATGTGGATTTCATGTAATCTACATACACAAAATTGTCCAAATTGGTCAATTAAAATGGAAAAAATAACATGTTTCAAAATAAAAAATTTAAAAATAAACTGGAAAAGTGATGCGTGCATATGCATTCACCCCCCTTTGCTATGAAGCCCCTAAATAAGATCTGGTGTAACCAATTACCTTCAGAAGTCACATAATTAGTTAAATAAAGTCCACCTGTGTGTAATCTAAGTGCCACGTGATCTGTCACATGATCTTAGTATTTTTACACCTGTTCTGAAAGGCCCCAGAGTCTGCAACACCACCAAGCAAGTGGCACCATGAAGACCAAGGAGCTCAAAAAATGTTTTTGGGGGCTACATCTCGGGCTTCCTTGCCAGCCTTGTTCCCTCATAACGCTGCCGCTCCGCCTTAGCTGCCTCCAGTTCCTCCCTTGGACGGCGATACTCCCCAGCCTGCCTCCAGGGTCCCTTACCATCCAGGATCTCTTCCCATGTCCAGGAGTTCTCTCTATCACACTGCTTGGTCCTTTGGTCTTGGTGGGAAGTTCTGTCACGGGTGTTGAAAGATGAGGACCAAGGTGCAGCGTGGTGAGCGTACATCTTCTTTATTAAATCAAAATGACGCCGAACAAAACAATAAACACTACAAAAAAACAAACCGTGAAGCTCAAAGGCTATGTGCTCTAAACAAAGTCAACTTCCCACAAACACATGTGGAAAAAAGAGCTACCTAAGTATGGTTCTCAATCAGAGACAACGATAGACAGCTGTCCCTGATTGAGAACCATACCCGGCCAGAACATAGAAATAGAAAATCATAGAAACACAAAACATAGAATGCCCACCCCAACTCACGCCCTGACCAAACCAAAATAGAGACATAAAAAGGATCTCTAAGGTCAGGGCGTGACAGTGAATAGTTATGCACGCTCAAGTTTTCAGTTTTTTTGTTTTATTTCTTGTTTGTTTCACAATAAAAAATATTTTGCATCTTCATGTTGGCATGTTGTGTAAATCAAATGATACAATCCCCCCAAAAAATCTATTTTAATTCCAGGTTATAAGGCAACAAAATAGGAAAAATGCCAAGGGGGGGTGAATACTTTCGCAAGCCACTGTATACTGACTTGCTAGGTTCACAATGGAAACAAAATCAGCTTGTGAAGGATTAACTTAGAGGATACTTTAGTACAACCACTAGCAACAATTTAATTAGCAGTTTTAGCAGTACTAGTAGTAGCAGTAGTAGTAGCAGCAGTAGTAGTAGCAGCAGTAGTAGTAGAAGTAGTAGCAGTAGTAGCAGCAGAAGCAGTAATAGCTGTAGCAGTATGGGGGTTGACTTCTAATGAAAAGGGAGATAAGTAAGAACAAAGTCAGCCTTCCCACAGTGTCAAAACAAGACCTCCCATTTCACCCCTAGGCTCCACGGCCTTGAACCAGACACCAGAGACTCTTCAGAGTAGAGGAGATTAGGAACAGAGCGTGCTCTAGACACAACTATCATCAAAGTGGGTTTACAGAGTGCACAGTATGGGGGGCTCGGGTGGATTGGGTTTGGTTTTGTTTATTTTTGCCTTTTTAAATTGATGTGTTTCCTTTGCTTGTATTGGAACCTGAACAGTATCCGGTGAAGATAATGTCTTGCATTCTGCAATTGATGAGTCATATTGTTGCCAAAGTGCATCCCACCTTTGGATGAAGCATATGGTTGGGATTGGGCCGGGTGTAGATTTAGTTAGAGTGGGAGGAAGAGTTTGGTAATGTAATTGAAGGAAGTCAGCTGAGGGAAAGAGTAAGGTAAAGTGGTGTAAACAAACCAGAGGTCTGTGTTGGCACGCAAATCCATTTTGCATAGCTCTGTATCTATTGGATACCTATTGGATGTGTTGTGCTTGCTAATGAATCTTCCCTGCCAAGCTATGTGAAGAGAATCAAATCAAGCTTTATTTATATAGCACATTTCAGACAGGAATGCAATGCAATGTGCTTCACTGGAAAAAACTAATAAAAAACAATGAAAATAAAAACAGGAATATTTACTACAAACATAAGAGGATAAAAAACGAAAGAATAACAATAAAAACTGAAAGACTAAAAAAGCACGCTGAGGAAAAGCAAAGCTAAAATGGTGTGTTTTAAGATTGCTTTTAAATGTGTCCACTGTATCGGCCCCCCTCAGGTTCTCTGGCAGGCTATTCCAGAGGCTGGGGGCTTAGTAACTAAAGGCTGCCTCTCCATGCCTCTTGGTCCTAGGCTTTGGGATAGTTAAAAGGCCAGTGCCAGAGGACCTGAGGGACCTACTGGGTACATAACTTAAAAGCATGTTTGACATGTATTGGGGTGCACAATCATGGATTGATTTAAATACCAATATAAGAATCTTAAAATATATTCTAAAACTCAGAGGCAGCCACCGCAGACGCTTTAAAACTGGTGTCAGATCAAATCAAATCAAATTTTATTTGTCACATTTGCCGAATACAACAGGTGAAATGCTTACCTAGAAGCCCTTAACCAACAACGCAGTTAAAGAAATATAGTTAAGAAAGTATTTACTAAATAAACCAAAGTAAAAAAATTAAATCAAAACGTAGCACAAGGAAATTACACAACAATAACGAGGCTATATACAGGGGGTACTGGAAGTCAGTGTGCGGGGGTACAGGTTGGTTAAGGTAATATGTAAAGTGACTATGCATAGAAAATAAACAGCGAGTAGCAGCAGTGTAAAAACAAAGGGGGGGGGGGGGGGGGGGGTAAATGTAAATGGTGTGGGTGGCCATTGATTAATTGTTCAGCAGTCTTATGGCTTGGGGGTAGAAGGAGCCTTTTGGTCCTAGACTTGGCGCTCCGGTAACGCTTGCCGTGCGGTAGCAGAGAGAACAGTCTATGGCATTTTTTGGGACTTTCCTCTGGCACCGCCTAGTATTTAGGTCCTGGATGTCAGGAAGCTTGGCCCCAGTGATGGGCAGTACACACTACCCTCTGTAGCGCCTTACGGTCAGATGCCAAGCAGTTGTCATACCAGGCAGTGATGCAACCGGTCAGGATGCTCTTAATGGTACAGCTGTAGAACTTTTTGAGGATCTGGGGACCCATGCCAAATCTTTTCAGTCTCCTGAGGGGAAAAAGGTGTTGTCGTGCCCTCTTCACAACTGTCCTGGTGTGTTTGGACCATGATAGTTCATTGGTGATGTGGACACCACGAAACTTGAATCTCTCGATCCACTCAACTTCAGCCCCGTCGATGTTAATGGAGGTCTGTTCGGCCCTCCTTTTCCAATAGTCCACGATCAGCTCCTTTGTCTTGCTCACATTGAGGGAGAAGTTGTTGTCCTGGCACCACACTGCCGGGTCTCCAACCTACTCCCTATAGGCTGTCTCATTGTTGTCGGTGATCAGACCTACCACTATTGTATTGTCAGGAAACTTAATGATGGTGTTGGAGTTGTGCTTGGCCATGCAGTCGTGGGTCAACAGCGAGTAGAGGAGGGGACTAAGCACGGAGCTCTGTGGGGCCCCTGTGTTGAGGATCAGCCTAGCAGATGTGTTGTTGCCTACCCTTTCCACCTGGGCGGTGGCCCGTCAGGAAGTCCAGGATCCAGTTGCAGAGGGAGGTGTTTAGTCCCAGGGTCCCAGTGATGAGCTTTGTAGGTACTATGGTGTTGAACGCTCACATTGGCTACGGAGAGCGTGATCACATAGTCATCCGGAACAGCTGGTGCTCTCATGCATGCTTCAGTGTTGCTTGCCTCAAAGCGAGCATAAAAAGCATTTACCTCGTCTGGTAGGCTCGTGTCACTTCGCAGCTCGCGGCTGGGTTTCCCTTTGTAGTCCGTAATACTTTTCAAGCCCTGCCACATCCGACAAGTGTCAGAGACAGTGTTGTAGGATTCAATCTTAGTCCTGTATTGACGCTTTGCCTGTTTGATGGTTCATCTGAGGGCATAGCGGGATTTCTTATCAGCATCCGGATTAGTGTCCCACTCCTTGAAAGCGGCACCTCTAACCTTTAGCTCGGTGCAGATGTTGCCTGTAATCCATGGCTTCTGGTTTGGATATGTACGTACTGTCATTGTGGGGACGACGTCGTCAATGCACTTATTGATGAAGCCGGTGACTGAGGTGGTATATTCCTCTGTGCTAGCAAAACGGTCCTGTTGCGAGTCACTGGTACTTCCTGCTTTAGTTTTTGCTTGTAAGCAAGAATCAGGAGGATAGAATTTTGGTCAGATAGCATTGTATGGAGTGGAGGTTGTGTGGAGTGAAGGTGGTCTAGAGTTTTTTCGTCTGCGTAGCAGTAGCAGTGAAAATCAATGCCGTACTTTCTGATAACACCGCCAAAGGGTAACATATACATGTATAAACTGAACAGTACCGGAACCAAAATCGAACCTTGTGGAACGCCACATGTGACATCTATTTTCTCTGAGTTATATCAACCAAGGGTGACAAAAAACTCCTAAATCAATTTAGAACTGGATGGGAGAGGCCAACCCACTTCTCCAGTTTGACCAGAAGGACAACATGGTCAACAGTGTCAAATGCAACACTTAAATAGAAGAGGACAGAGAGCTGTTTGACATACAGTGCCTTCGGAAAGTATTCAGACCCCTTGACTTTTTCAACATTTTGTTAGGTTACAGCCTTATTCTAAATTGTATTAAATGTGACAGATCACCTTGATTTGGTTTTATGTAGCAAAATTTGAAATTGTGATTTTTACATTAGTTAAAAGCAGAGACACAGGGCTACAAAATGGTGTCATACACTGCATTTGAGGAACAGTGGGAAAGTAATACTGCTTTGAAAGTTGATAAACTTGTAACCTCGCTTTTGAGAAAATGGCCTTTGAATATTTTGGTACCTACTGGAGAGCTCTTCTTTTGTTTACACCCATTCAGCATCGTTCACACCCTCTTAAGCTTTAGCCACACCCATCTCTTTAAGGGTTGATCCGAGCGTTCTGTCCTAACAACAGCAGTCAAGCACCCAAGCTAACTGGCTAATGTTGGCTAGCTTGCGAGCTACTTCCAGACACAAATGAGAAAACAGTTCAGTGACCATTTTACTCGCCCTAGCAGAGCTGGTTAGGCTGTTTTTATGTTATCCAGAGCGTTGGTGACTGCAACTGTGCTGCTGGCAACAATGTATGTTTTTTCTGCAACGTTTACTGACACCGGCCATATTCAACGGGTGTTGAGTGTTCGTAAATGTGTCAGTTATTCTGCGCTCTGGCACAGTCAGATGAGAGTCCTCTGAAATCGAAGTAGATAGCCAGAGTGAATTTACCAGCTACGTCTATCAACAGTTGTCGCAGTGACATTCTATTGAAATGGTTACTTGCGTAGTGGAGTAATTTGTTAAGACATGTAGCTAGCTAGCTAGGTAAACAATGAACCATAATCCCAACTCATAACATTACTACCCTGCATAAATCTGCAGGTAGCTAACCAACCAGGTTCAATGTTCAATTAGCTAACATTAGGCTATAACTAGCAAAGCAAATGGATCTGAGATATGAATAATAAGATCATACATGCAACGTCCGCTAGCGAGCCAGCCAGCTAACCTTAGCTAGCTAGCTAACAGTACACTTTAACTTGAAATGAAAGCGACCTTCTGTTAAAATTTGAAATGTGTAATATCTGAAAATGTAGCTAGCTAGACTATCTTGCCCGTATACATCATGGATGGACGCTTCTCCCTGTCACAGATGGCATGGTTGCCCTTAGTTTGAAGATGTAATCCGGAGATAGGTGTTTTCTACATCTCCTTAGCTATCACCCTGTAATTCCACTGATTTCAAAACTCGTTCCTCCAGAAAGTGGAGAGCAACACTTATGCAGTTAAAAAAAATCCATGTTAGACAGGATTACCTACACATACTGATCAGCTCAAATAGACAGAAGCGTGCTATATGGCAGACCAATCCGAACTCATCTCTCGGCATGTCCAGCCCACTCATTATCTCAGCAGATCATGGATAGCGGGAAGGCTGCTGCTTTTCTCTGTGGCTAAACCAACTAGGCTCGTAATTTAACAATTTAATTCCTATTTACAGATGGCATACACGTTTTTTATTAAGGCACATAAAAGTTCACATGTTCCAGAAGGCATTTCGGCAAGAAAAAGCATTTTGATTAAAAAATAAATGTTGCGGGTCACTATCTCCTGTAAGGTGAAGGTTACCCGCGACATGCGCATAGTTTCCTGAAACAAGTCACAAATAGATTTTTTCCCTCATCAATCTACACACAATACCCCATAATGACAAAACAAAAATAGGTTTTTAGAAATTCTTGCATATTTATGACAAATAAAATAACAAAATAGTACATTTACATAAGTATTCAGACCCTTTACTCAGTACTTTGTTGAAGCACCTTTGGCAGCGATTACAGCCTCTAGTCTTCTTGGGTATGACGCTACAACTTGGCATGCCTGTATTTGGGGAGTTTCTCCCATTCTTCTCTGCAGATCCTCTCAAGCTCTGTTAGGTTGCATGGGGAGGGTTGCTGCACAGCTATTTTCAGGTCTCTCCAGAGATGTTCAATCGGGTTCAAGTACGGGCTCTGGCTGAGCCACTCAATGACAATCAGAGACTTGTTCCGAAGCCACTAATGCATTGTCTTGGCTGTGTGCTTAGGGTTGTTGTCTTGTTGGATGGTGAACATTCACCCCAGTCTGAGGTCCTGAGCACTCTGGAGCAGTTTTTCATCAAGGATCTCTGTACTTTGCTCCGTTCATCTTTCCCTCGATCCTGGCTAGTCTCCCAGTCCCTGCAGCTGAAAAACATCCCCACAGCATGATGCTGCCACCGCCATGCTTCACCGTAGGGAAGATGTGATGCTTGGCATTGAGGCCAAAGAGTTCAATCTTGGTTTCATCAGACCAGAGAATCTTGTTTCTCATGGTCTGAGAGTCTTTAGGTGCCTTTTGGCAAACTCCAAGCGGGCTGTCATGTGCCTTTTTACTGAGTGGCTTCCGTCTGGCCACTCTACCATAAAGGCCTGATTGGTGGAATGCTGCAGAGATGTTTGTCCTTCTGGAAGTTTCTCCCATCTCCACAGAGGAACTCTGAAGCTCTGTTATTTTAGAATAAGACTGTAACGTGATAAAATGTTGAGAAATACTTTCCGAAGGTACTGTATGTGTTGGTTCTCAGATAATTTACCACTTTAACTAAGGCTCTGTCTCTGTGCTGTGGTGGGCACGAAAATCAGATTGTAATTTTTCAAAAATACAGTTGACACTTAAAAAATTATTTTGCTGTTTGAAAACCGATTTCACCAGAATTTTGCTTAAGAATGGAAGGTTGCAGATTGGCCGAGAATTGCTAAGAGCTGAAGAATCTAGATTACTTTTCTTCAGAAGGGGTTTCACCATAGCAGTTTTTAGTGAAGTGGGGAAAGTGAATGATTAACAATAGCTTGCACTTCTTCAGATATGCAATTAAAAACTGTTTGAAGAAGGTGGTGGGGATAGGTTCGAGAAGGCAGGTAGAAGGTTGTGATATGACTTTCTTGAGCATGTCTGTGTCAACCAGGGAAAATAACTCCTTAGCGCGTTTGCGTGGTAGGCTACAGCACATATCATCAATCTTCTCATCAGGTCTTTCTTGACTGATACCCATTTTAATGTTTGTTATCTTATCTCTGAAATATGCCGCAAACTCATCACATTTAGATGTGGAGGAAAGTTCACATAGGTTTGCGGGGGTAGGATTTATCAGGCCATCACTGGTCTGGAAGAGCACTCTTGAATTATTCAGATTATTAGTGATTAGTGATAATTGTTATTTTCTCAGCCTGCAACTTTGAGTTTCTCCACTTCCGCTCTGCCTTTCTGCAATGTCTCTTTAATTGATTTGTTTCCTCACTCATCCAAGGGGCTCTCAGTTTGGATGTGGCCTTTTTCAACCGTACTGGAGCTATGGCATCAATGGTTGCCCTTAATTTGCTATTCAAGTTATCAACTAAATCATCACGACAGGTAGGCAGAATAGGTGATGGTGTATTGTTCATACACTCAATAAAATCTGTAGCAACTTCAGAGAGGGGTGGCAGGTAGCCGAGTGGTAAGAGTGTTCGACTAGTAACCGAAAGGTTGCAAGATCGAATCCCCGAGCTGCCAAGGTAAAAATCTGTCACTCTGCCCCTGAACAAGGGAGTTAACCCACTGTTCCTAGGCTGTCATTGAAAATAAGAATTTGTTCTTAACTGACTTGCCTATTTAAATAAAGATAAAAAAAATAAGACAGTGTTTCTTAATAATGAGCTCAGTATTACCCTGCTCTATGGGCAGCTGTCACGTCCTGACCTTAGAGATACTTTTTTATCTCTGTTTTGGTTGGTCAGGGCGTGAGTTTGGGTGGGCATTCTATGTCTGGTGTTCTATGTTGTCCTTGTGTTGTATTTCTATGTCTAGCCTGATATGGCTCTCAATCAGAGGCAGCTGTCATTCATTGTCTCTGATTGAGAATCATATTTAGGTAGCCTGTTCCCACCTGTGTTTGTGGGTGGTTGTTTCCGGTTTAGTGTTTGTTTTACACCTTTCCGGACTGTTCGCTTGTCGTTTTTTGTTTAGTGTTGCGTATTTATTTAAAGAATATGAACACTTACCACGCTGCACCTTGTTCCTATTCTTCTCCTCCAGACGACAAGCGTTACAGAAGCAAGGTAGTAAAAAATGCATAGTGATGATCAGATAAAGGAACATTAACAATAGAAGATATGTCATGAGAAAGCCCCTGGTAATAACCAGGTCCAGAGTATGATTATGGGTGGGCCTGTATTATTCTGTACTTTTCATCCGAGACACTTCATTTAGTATGATATGTTACTTTTCGTATGATATGGTATGGTAAGCCCCCCCATCTATCTTCAGAGCTTGTGCTGCTAGGTGACCTAAACTGGGCCATGCTTAACACCCCGGGCATCCTAGAATCTAAGCTTGATGACATCAATCTCACACAAATTATCAATGAACCCACCGGGTACAACCCCAAATCCGTAAACACGGGCACCCTCATAGATATCATCCTAACCAACTTGCCCTCCAAAAACACCTCTGCTGTTTTCAACCAAGATCTCAGCGATCACTGCCTCATTGCCTGCATCCGTAATGGGTCTGCGGTCAAACGACCACCACTCATCACTGTCAAACGCTCCCTAAAACACTTCAGCGAGCAGGCCTTTCTAACCGACCTGGCCCGGGTATCCTGGAAGGATATTGACCTCATCCCGTCAGTAGAGGATGCCTGATTATTCTTTAAAGTTCCTTCCTCACCATCTTAAATATGCATGCCCCTTTCAAAAAAATTAGAACCGGGTACAGATATAGCCCTTGGATCTCTCCAGACCTGACTGCCCAGGACCAGCACAAAAACATCCTGTGGCGTTCTGCATTAGCATCAAATAGCCCCCGTGATATGCACCTTTTCAGGGAAGTTAGGAACCAATATACACAGACTGTTAGGAAAGCTAAGGCTAGCTTTTTCAAGCAGAAATTTACATCCTGTAGCACAAACTCCAAAATGTTCTGGGACACTGTAAAGTCCATGGAGAATAAGAGCACCTCCTCCCAGCTGCCCGCTTCACTGAGGCTAGGAAACACTGTCACCACCGATAAAGCCACGATAATTGAGTATTTCAATAAGCATTTTTCTACGGCTGGCCATGCTTTCCACCTGGCTACCCCTAACACGGTCAACAGCCCTGCACCCCCAACAGCAACTCGCCCAAGCCTCCCCATTTCTCCTTCACCCAAATCCAGATAGCTGATGTTCTGAAAGAGCTGCAAAATCTGGACCACTACAAATCAGCCGGGCTAGACTGGTAGTTGCAAAGTCGCTAAAAAGTAGTAAATAGTTAAAAAGTTGCCAAATTTGCTAAAATGCTAATGTTGTCCGTGTTGAGTTTCGAACGCTCAACCTTTGGTTCTCAACCTACTTTCGTTTTTGCGTTTTGTCAATAGGGGGGCGCCATTTCGACTTTGTAAAAATTCGTTCCCAAATTAAACTGCCTCTTACTCAATTCTTGCTCGTACAATATGCATATTATTATTACTATTGGATAGAAAACACTCTAGTTTCTAAAACCGTTTGAATTATTTCTCTGAGTGAAACAGAACTCATTCTGCAGCACATTTCCTGTCAGGAAGTGAGATTTCTGAAATCGAGGTCCCTGTTCTAGGGTCAGTTTATAAGTCCCCATGTAAGCTATGGGGCTACATGCACTGCATACGCCTTCCTCTAGATGTCAGTAAGCGGTGAGAATTTGAATGGAGTGGATTGCACCATCTGGGCCACTATAAAAGCTCATGGAACGGAAGTACCGTTCTTTTCAACGGGGCGCCTGGCGCAAGAGGGAAATCACAATGGCGTCCTGAAAAGCTTTCGTTTTAGCAGTTCTATATCTCCGGTCATGTTTTTATTCGTTATAGGTGTTAAAGACATCATAAGGTAGTTAATTTAAACCGACTTATAGCAGTTTATATCAGTTTATTGCGATTTTCTGGGATTTCTTTGTGACGCGCTATCGCTAGTTGGACACCTCTCCAGTGGATGGCTAGCGTTAGCTGCTATTTCTACAGGAGAAGAGGACATCTTTCAACCAAAAGACGATTGTTCTGGAGAAAGGACACCTTGCCCAAGATTCTGATGGAAGCTCAGCAAATAGTAAGCAGTCTTTATGCTGTTAATTCGTATTTATGTTGACAAATGTCAAATAATAATTCCGCCATGAATTTCGGTGCGGTCTCGCTTTAGCGCACGCTGTATTGCGCAGTAACGTTAATTTTAAAAATCTAACACAGCGGTTGCATTAAGAACTAATGTATCTTTCATTTGCTGTCCAACCTGTATTTTTTTAGTCAAGTTTATGATTACTTATCGATTAGAATAGGTGCCTCTCCAAGATGGCGCCGGACAGATTGCTTGAAGTTTTGGCCACTAATCACATTGTATAACCCCGATTTGTGCCGCTAAATATGCACATTTTCGAACAAACCCTATATGCATTGTGTAATATGATGTTACAGGACTGTCATCTGATGAAGAATATCAAGGTTAGTCAAAAATTATATATCTTTTGCCTGTTTGTTACGATCGCTAACCTTTGCTGCTGGTAAATGGTGTTGTGTTTCTGGCTATTGTGGTAAGCTAATATAATGCTATATTGTGTTTTCGCTGTAAAACACTTAGAAAATCTGTAATATTGGCTCGATTCACAAGATCTGTGTCTTTCATTTGCTGTACGCTGTGTATTTTTAAGAAATGTTTTATGATGAGTAATTAGGTAATACACGATGGTCTCTGTAGTTATTCTAGTTGCTTTGGTGAGAGTTGTGATGGTGGCTGCAATGGTAAACTATGATTTATACCTGAAATATGCACATTTTTCTAACAAAACATATGCTATACAATAAATATGTTATCAGACTGTCATCTGATGAAGTTGTTTCTTGGTTAGTGGCTATTTATATCTTTATTTGGTCGAATTTGTGATAGCTACTGATGCAGTAAAAAAATGGTGGAGTAAAAAAAGTGGTATCTTTTGCTAACGTGGTTAGCTAATAGATTTACATATTGTGTCTTCCCTGTAAAACATTTTAAAAATCAGAAATGATGGCTGGATTCACAAGATGTGTATCTTTCATCTGGTGTCTTGGACTTGTGATTTAATGATATTTAGATGCTAGTATTTACTTGTGACGCTATGCTAGGCTATGCTAGTCAGCTTTTTTACTGATGGGGGTGCTCCCGGATCCGGGTTTGGGAGGAACTAGAAGTTAAGTAACCATCTGTCTTATGTAACTATACCAAATGTAACATGCTAAATGGAGTGTTTCAGATTTAGATACAGAATAATACAAAATGCTCTGAGACCAGGCTGTGGGCTCAGTAACAAGTTGGATAAAGTCCATAGAGCTCAAAAGATTCTTAAATTCAATGGCCTTGGAGTCAGTCTCTTTGTCAACATTAATATTTAAATCGCCAAACACAATGATTTTATCATAGTTCTCAATAACAAAATACAGTAGTTCAGAGAAATCAGTAAAGAAAGTGGGAGGGGGCCAGAGATAATTATTCTCTTTCCTGTGCTAGCGAGGGTGTTTAAAACAGTTTTGTATTCCTCCCTCCGTTTCTCAGATCGCCTAAAGCGAAAGTCGTTAAAATCTATATGAGTGACGATGGTGTCAATATTGGAGTAGTTGGCCAGAACCGTGGGCAGGAGGGAGTTGATGTCATGGACACGGGTTGCTGGATGACATTGGACCTTGGTCGGTCTACAGACCGTAGGCAGGCCAAAATCTCTCACCATCGAGCTGCCCGCAATGATGGTGGTTGTGATGGAATCCGATGGGGAAGGAAGATGTGGAGCAGGATGGGACTGCCTCAGGCTTTGATCCAGGTTAGCCTGACTCTTTGCAACAGCGGATGGCGTTGGAAACCCGAGGAAGGTGGAAGATGGCCTGAGACCCTTCAGTCTTGAGTCACCGACCTGCTGAACTGTGGTGGCCGTGGGGGAGTGTGCCACTCGGCGGCCTCCGGCTGATGGCATGCTCACAGGATCTGTGCTGACTCCAGGGGCTGGTAGGTCCATCTCAAGCGGGCCAAAGCTGTTTGATAGCTGGATCCGATCTTCTCGTATAGATGAAGGGTGGCCAGTCTGCCTTCCCGATCTCCTACGCCTTGTAAGTGTCCAGTCTCCCATCGGCCACGGAGTTGAGCTTAACATCTGTCTGTTGGATTGGGACAGATCAATGCCGCCCGACTCATCGACAGCTTTACTATAGGAGGCATTTATAGCTGAGATTTGGTTTGCCTGGGTTACAGCAAGGTCGTGTACTTAGAAAGCAGGTTATCCTTTTCTCGGCGTGCAGCCGGAGGATCTAAGCTGCTTGATGGTGGTCCATTTAGGGCAGCAGACAAAGGATCTAAGTGCTTGATGGTGGTCCATTGAGGGCAGACAAATCCCTGTCCATTGTTCAGTTCCACCTTATCTTCATCTTGTGATTGTGTGGAAATCATCTCACACCTAAAGCATTTGTGCCCAGCCGTGGATAAGAACACCGGTGGGCTAGCACTTCTAGTGTTAGCCTGCTCCGTTTTCATGACAGAAAGCAACTAACTGCTAATTAACGGCAATCCCTGTTATTCAGTAGCAGAAACAACACTCATGTCTGATTTCCAAATTCAAAGAGATGTATAAACTACGACAGGCATTTCTAAGAGGACAAACACTTACATGTACATATTATCTCAACTACCTCATACCCCCGCACATTGACTCGGTACCGGTACACCTTGTATATAGCCTTGTTATTGTAATTTATTGTTTTACTACTTTGTATTTGCAAAATTTCTTTTAACACTGCATTGTTTGGAAAGTACTCGTAAGTAAGCATGTCACGGTAAAGTCCACTCCGGTTGTATTCGGCGCATGTGACGAATACAATTTGATTTGATTTAAGAGAAACCCATAGCAACATGTGCCCATAGCAGAGGAGCAATACATGCCAGGAGGCCTGATGTTGGGTAAAACACTGTACATTTCTGAAACCACAGAGGGTGTGGGTTACTGGGGAAGAACAATAGAGGGAGTTTCCTGTTCAAATCAAAGCTGCCACCATCCAACCCAGCTTCCTCTGATTATGGAGGGTGTGTTTGTGGGTTTGTGCCTTTTTGTACTATATACTGTACATGTATATCATATATAGCCTCTTGAGAACCAGCATTTACATTTTTTTTGTTGTAAATATCGATATGTGTTTAGGGTGAAAAGAACATGTTACAAAGAAAGAAACGTGAAAAAATAAAACTTTTTTGTATGTGCAATGTAGTGGCCATTTGGACTCGGTTGATTGTAAATAAGAAAAAATAGAGAGAGTAGGTAAAAAACATAATTAGTGCATAGTGATGTCCAGGAGGACATTTATTAGCAAGCTCTTATACACTGCTCTGAAAACTCATTCAACTATTCATTAGATATTTACCTATTAGAAACTATTTGAATATCAAACTCACAAAAAAATATGATTACAAAATTACACAGTCAATTTGAAGAATCAGAAAACAGAAAGAACACGTGATATCATCGAAAAGCTCAGAATGTCCTCTCAAAGGTACAACAGGACCTAACACAGTGGCAAGTATGGCCTTAGAGATATTGACCAAAAACAAATGAATTGCTGAGTCTCAGGAGGATAAGCATAACTACAGTACATGCATATACACACACATATTATTGATCTATACATGTGTATCTGTACAGTATATCTGCATATGTGTACTGTAATATTCCAACTGTTCTGGTCCAGATGTGTAAACCCCTCCCTCCTATTACACTGCTCCCACATGAGGGAGGGGTTATGACCCCATCATCTCCGCCTGCTTCTCCCTGCGTAGATCCACAGGTGTTAGTTCCCTACTTCATTCCTGATGTCATCATATCCCACAGCAGAAAGACGTCAAGCTCCACTCCACTCCAGCCAAAGACAGCAGAGGAGAAACAATATGATAGGCAGTTATTATTATACACCAGGGAAAACAGATGGAAGACATTTTTTTCCAATGTAGTACTTATGATATGACTATGGTATGATGACTATGGTATGACTATAGTATGACTATGATATGACTATCGTATGACTATGGTATGCCTATGGTATGACTATTGTATGACTACGATTACATATCCCAAACAATGACGAAGCTTTCCAGTCTTGGAGGACTATTTCTTAAAGCCTCAATAAAGATGGCTACCCTGACCCCTATTTATGTACTGTGTCTGGATGACATACCCAGTTTGGGGTTTTATGAGATTTTAGGACAAGAAAAAAGGTTGTGTTTTAAACATATTGTCTAATAATAATACATATATATTTTTTATAGATAGTAGGCTTGGAACGCAACCCTTTTATTGTCTCAAATTCTCATAATGCGAGACAGCTTGAATATTGTAGTTTGCAACATCTCTGGGTATTAAAGAGCTGTCAGGAGTCTTCCCATCAGAAGTCTGTTTAATTTCTTATGTCCTGGGTGGGCTTCGTCTACTGGACAGTGGGCTTCGTCTATTGTAGTTGGGTTTCTCCTGGCTTCCGGATCTGTTTATTCAACAGCAATTTTCTATATTACTTTACAAGGTCATACACATGACAACAGACTTGTGACTAGACTTGTTAACGGCAGTGATTTTACCTGCCAGTGAATGGTACAAAAGGATTAAACACTTCTAAGACAACACTCACATCTAATTCTACCACACCTGCAAAGTTAACCTGATGTGAACTTTCATTGAGATCTTGACTAATTTGGCGCATCCCTCTCAAGACGTCAATAGAACGTAAGACAGTCAAGTAATGACTATTTACTATGGATTCAGTGAATAATCCAGTGTTCTTCATCTTAATCACAGTTCATAACTACACCCCATATTGGTTTGTTTACTGTCCGTAGGAGTTCTTTAAAAGAATGTGAAAGGGATTTAGCACCAGGAGTTCTAAAATGAAGTCACAGGGAGGAGGTACACAGACAGTGAGGTCATTAAAATGTGTGTGGTGATGTTTACCGCATATTTCTTTCCCTCCCTCCATAGAGAGACTAAATGTGACAGACAGGCTAATGGGAACCTGGGGTTTAGTTGCATTAATTATGTCGTTAGTGACGTCTAATGCAGCCCTAACATAATCTACACTGCGTCCAGAACATCTTTCAGGGGAATTTTCCAGTTATTTGCCTCTGGCTTTTTTCCCACTATCTCCTTTTGAAATAATGCCTTTCTCATTGTGTTCGGTTGAGCTAATTCTCAACCTTTGTCTCAGGAAATGCCTGACTAAAATAGGTGGTCATAAAATGAGAGATTTAACACAAAGGCGAACATTTCCTTCACTCCAAAATTATTTTGTTCTCTGTCTCTAAAACAGTTTGAATGAGAGACAGATCAGTACAGTTTTCTACAGAAGGAAAATAATCCTACAGCAACAGGAAATGCTAATTATTATGTGGAATATAATTAATGGACATTATTGTAGGGGGAGATACATTGAAATTACAAACTTTAGAAACCTTTTTTTAAACTGAAATACACTACACGTTTGCATTTCCTGCTATGCAGGATAATTCTCAGCAACAAAAGAGTGATGAAAATAAGATCCTACATCTTTATGTGTGGGGGCCAAAATGTTGAATCATAAAATAACCATATACTGTATACTCCAATGTCATCGAGAACATTATTGCGTACCTTCTTGGAAATGTACTGTGATGTACATTACAACAAACCTCAGTTGGTCACATCCACCAAGACTTCCTGTCAATTCTTTCTGATTCAGCCTGTGATCGTCATTTCAAGTCTTCCCACACACAGAGGAAGGGGATGATTATTGAGAGTGATTGGTTGTCAAAGGAAATACGGGAGTGATAGGTAACAGTCTTGGGAGTTGGAGGCCATGGTACTACAGCATGTGATTGGTTTAAATCTGATCAGAACAAGGGAATATCTTGAGGTGCACAGAGGACTGGCTTTAAAAATACACTTTTTCACACAAAACAGTTAATTGTTAAAAGTAGTCTAAATTCAATTGTTAATGCAACTGCTAAGTGGATACTAGACCTTAGATAAAGCATAAACATCAAGAGAAAATGACAGGATCAGTGGTGTACCGCAGTTTGGCTGGGTCCCCCCACAAGGTGATTTATTTTCTGAGAAAACAGCTAACTTCCTACAATCCAACTCATTTTGCCACGGGGCATAGAGAAAAATAGCAGTTGTATAGCTAATCTCACACTATTCTACACATTTTACAATGAGGCTGAGAGAATATGTTGCTGTTTTAAAGCAAATTTCCTGCAATTCTACACATATTACCATGGGGCAGAAAAAAAACATTTTCAGTTGTATAGCTAATGCCATGCTATTCTACACATTTGGCAATGAGGCTGAGACAAAATGTTGCGGTTTTACTGTTTTTTTTTCTCTCCATAGGTCATGAAGTGTTCATATGCAATCAGGGGAGAGGGCCCCGACCAGAGCCCATGGAGAGCTAGTGGACATGATCCAGGAGGTTTCACACATTTTTATTTCACTCTGTTTCAGCTTTCTAAAAATATTTTTGATAGATTCAGCTGCCACAAAACAAGAATGCATGATATACACTGAATGTACAAAACATTAAGGACACCCGCTCTTTCCATGACATTGACTGACCAGGTGAAAGCTATGATCCCTTATTGATGTCACTTGTTAAATTCACTTCAATCAGTGTAGATGAAGGGGAGAAGACAGGTTAAATCAGTATTTTTAAGCCTTGAGACAACTGAGACATGGATTGTGTATGTGTGCCATTCAGAGGCTGAATGGTCAAGACAATATTTAAGTGCCTTTGAACGGGGTATGGTAGTAGGTGCAAGGCAGGCGCACTGGTTTGTGTAAAGAACTGCAATGCTACTGGGTTTTTCTCACTCAATAGTTTCCTGTGTGTATCAAGAATGGTCCACCACCCAAAGGACATCCAGCCTACTTGACATAACTGTAGGAAGTGTCGGAGTCAACATGGGCCAGCATCCTGTGGAATGCTTTTGACACCTTGTAGAGTCCATGCCCCAATTAATTAAGGCTGTTCTGATTGCAAAAGGAGCGGGTGCAACTCAACCTTAGGATGGTGTGCTTAATGTTTTGTAAACCTCTGTGAAATCATATGCTTTGGCTTGGAGAGTTCTGTGACAGGAGACAGAAACTAATACGATCCAATGACTCAGAGACAGAAGGGGCAACTCGTGTATATTTTCCATATGTCTGATTAATCTTCTATATAGTGAGACAGAGCATGTCCACCCTGATACGTCAGGAGAGTGGGTGGGAGGCTTAACAAGGTTACTTATTTGAAAAGATAAAGTATATTATTGAAATCTTCTCCTCCCAGATACATACATCTAGAAACCATTGTGAGCAGTGAGCACTTTCCATGTGAGAAAACTGCACTTCCTGTTTCTCCTACAGCCCTACACTTCCTGTTTCTCCTACAGCCCTAACGCAGACATGCCCTCAGCCAGAGCCAACCCTGACAGCACCTCAGGAAGCACAACTTGGGAGAAGTTAACTATAAGAATCAGGCTTTCTTGAGGGCTACAGAACACTTTCATAACAATGAAATATGCATTCATGGAACATGGAAGGTGGCATGGAACGGGGACATTTACAGCATGATTGATTTATTGTATGTTTCGAACATGTAACTCAGCAAAGATCTCAGTTGGCACAAGTAGAAACGTAATAAACTTGAAATGTATTGTCAAGCTAATTGAGTTTCAGTGGCAACGTTCCCAGGTCATAACTCGCCAAGCAATGCGTTGTAAATGTCTTTTGAATTTAAATGAATCATGTTTAATGACTAGAAGTACTACTCGTTTTTCTCGTTCCCAGCAATAACAAAGTGCACAGCTTTCAACACTTCATATTCATGTCCTGTGTTTCTTGTAAGTCTCCATGTAAGGTCACTGAAGTTAAATGGTGTATTTTCTAAGTACATTTAACATTTACATTGTGAACTTATTCATAGTGTAAAGTTCATATCTCTCCCATACAACTATAACTTAAACCTACTTTGTCCCTCAGGGCCACCGTACTGCTGCCCCAGAAGTTCACTGCTAAGTTCTGACAGGAAACATCAACTGTAGACGGCACAGGAAACCACTCCCCTTCGGAGCACAAAGTGGAGCACAGTGGAAAAAGACCCTAAACTACCATGCGAAGCAACGGACTATCACGACCTCTACAAAAGGAATGCACTGACCTCTACATGGCAACGTCACTATCTACTGCCCTGCCAATGACCACGGTTCATGCAGAGTAGAGAGAGTCCAATCCAGTGTTGTCTTTTCCAACATTTTTGGGTTGTTAAAAAATAAAATAAAAATCCTATCAAAATGTCAATGCTGTCCCCATTATAAAGTCTTCACTAGCAAGTCAGCATTTGAATGCCACTTCAAGTTTGAAGACAATTTGACGTCTACACTAACACTTGTCAGACTACTACCATGTACAGGTGAATTTTGTTGTCATTTAGCAGACGCTTTAATCCAGAGTGACTACATACATTTTTATATTTGTTCATACTGGTCAACCGTGGGAATTAAACCCAAAACCCTGGTGTGGCAGGTAACATGCTCTACCAACTGAGCCACACGGGTTCTTTGGCTGTCCCCATAGGAGACCCCTTTTTGGTTCCAGGTAGAACGATTGGGTTCCATGTAGAACCCTCCGTACAAAGGGTTCTACATAGAACCCAAAAGGGTTCTTCAAAGGGTTCTCCTACGTTC
Organism: Salvelinus namaycush; assembly: GCF_016432855.1. Lineage (NCBI taxonomy): Eukaryota > Metazoa > Chordata > Actinopteri > Salmoniformes > Salmonidae > Salvelinus > Salvelinus namaycush. The sequence goes on from NC_052327.1 coordinate 38,154,866, forward strand.
TACATAGCACCTGTTTTTCTAAGAGTGTACTGTAGCTTTTTAAGTTTATGTATGACATCTGGTGTGTTTACGGACATATTCAATCTCTCCCTATCCGAGTCTGCTGTCCCCACATGCTTCAAGATGGCCACCATTGTTCCTGTACCCAAGAATGCAAAGGTAACTGAACTAAGTAACTATCGCCCCATAGCACTCACTTCTGCCATCATTAAGTGCTTTGAGAGACTAGTCAAGGATTAAATCACCTCCACCCTACCTGTCACCCTAGACCCACTTCAATTTGCTTACTTCCCCAATAGGTCCACAGACGATGCAATCGCCATTGCACTGCACACTGCCCTATCCCATCTGGACAAGAGGAATACCTATGTAAGAATGCTGTTCATTGACTATAGTTCAGCATTCAACACCATAGTACCCTGCAAGCTCATCATTAATCTTGAGGCCCTGGGTCTCAACCCCGCCCTGTGCAACTGGGTCCTGGACTTCCTGACGGGACACCCCCAGATGGTGAAGGTAGGAAACAACATCTCCACTTCGCTAATCCTCAAAATTGGGGCCCCACAAGGGTGTGTACTTAGCCCCCTCCTGTACTCCCTGTTCACCTATGACTGCATGGCCATGCACGCCTCCAACTCAATCATCAAGTTTGCAGACGACACAACAGTAGTAGGCTTGATTACCAACAATGAAGAGATAGCCTACAGGGAGGAGGTGAAGGGTCTCGGAGTGTGGTGTCAGGAAAATAGCCTCTCACTCAACATCAACAAAACAAAGTAGATGATCGTGGACTTCAAGAAACAGCAGTGGAGAAGGTGAAAAGTTTTAAGTTCCTCTGCGTACATATCAATGACAAACTGAAATGGTCCACCCACACAGACAGTGTGGTGAAGAAGGCGCAACAGCGCATCTTCAACCTCAGCAGGCTGAAAAAATTGGGCTTGTCACCAAAAACCCTCACAAACTTTTACAGATGCACAATTGAGAGCATCCTGTCGGGCTGTATCACCGCCTGATACGGCAACTGCACCGCCCACAACCGCAGGGCTCTCCAGAGGGTGGTGCGGTCTGCACAATGCATCCTCATGGGCAAACTACCTGCCCTCCAGGACACCTACAGCACCCAATGTCACAGGAAGGCCAAAAAGATCATCAAGGACAACAACCACCCGAGCTACTGCCTCTTCACCCTGTTATCATCCAGAAAGCGAGGTCAGTACAGGTGCATCAAAGCTGGGACCGAGAGACTGAAAAACAGCTTCTATCTCAAGGCCTCAGACTGTTAAACAGCCGTCACAAGCACAGAGAGGCTGCTGCCTATATACAGACTTGAAATCATTGGCCACTTTAATAATGGAACACTCGTCACTTTAATAATGTTAACATATCTTGCATTACTCATCTCATATGTATATACTGTATTCTATACTATATATTGCACCTTACCCTATGCCACTCTGACATTGCTCATCCATATATTTATACATTCTTATTCCATTAATTTACTTAGATGTGTGTGTATTAGGTTTTTGTTCTGGAATTGTTAGATATTACTTGTTAGATATTGCTGTACTGTCAGAACTAGAAGCACAAGCATTTTGCTACACTCGCAATAACATCTGCTAACCATGTATATGTGACCAATACAATTTGATTTCATTTCATTTGACATTTCAGATGACAACTACTGACTGTTGAGTTGATAAGATCTGATTGCCGCCTTCCCCTGAAGGGATTTCTCAGGGTTTTTTCAAACCCTGGCGCTGTAGAACAACTGCCAACACCAGATGAACGCGAATCTAGTTGCCACGACAACATGAATCTCAAAGACAAGGGGGTTGTGGGTGGGTTGGAGGCTCAGGCAGAGGTGGTGGGATACGACGGCATGGCGAGGGACTCTCAGGAAATTAGCACCAAATCATATTAATCTCACAATCAGACTTGGGTCTTCAAAGTGCAGCTCTACAATCTGAGGAAGTGCATGAAGGTTAGCTCTGCTGTTGCTCAGCTAGCTTCATCACAGCACACAGCACATGAAGGTTAGCTCTGCTGTTGCTCAGCTAGCTTCATCACAGCACACAGCACATGAAGGTTAGCTCTGCTGTTGCTCAGCTAGCTTCATCACAGCACACAGCACATGAAGGTTAGCTCTGCTGTTGCTCAGCTAGCTTCATCACAGCACACAGCACATGAAGGTTAGCTCTGCTGTTGCTCAGCTAGCTTCATCACAGCACACAGCACATGAAGGTTAGCTCTGCTGTTGCTCAGCTAGCTTCATCACAGCACACAGCACATGAAGGTTAGCTCTGCTGTTGCTCAGCTAGCTTCATCACAGCACACAGCACATGAAGGTTAGCTCTGCTGTTGCTCAGCTAGCTTCATCACAGCACACAGCACATGAAGGTTAGCTCTGCTGTGGCTCAGCTAGCTTCATCACAGCACACAGCACATGAAGGTTAGCTCTGCTGTTGCTCAGCTAGCTTCATCACAGCACACAGCACATGAAGGTTAGCTCTGCTGTGGCTCAGCTAGCTTCATCACAGCACACAGCACATGAAGGTTAGCTCTGCTGTTGCTCAGCTAGCTTCATCACAGCACACAGCACATGAAGGTTAGCTCTGCTGTTGCTCAGCTAGCTTCATCACAGCACACAGCACATGAAGGTTAGCTCTGCTGTTGCTCAGCTAGCTTCATCACAGCACACAGCACATGAAGGTTAGCTCTGCTGTTGCTCAGCTAGCTTCATCACAGCACACAGCACAGGTATCCATCACCACTGGCTTTAGCTCCCGATCAAAGGAGGCCAGCAGAGGATCTAAGGCCGTCACAACTCCGGTCTTCAGTAGTTCTTACTTCACACCCCGCACAGTGACAGAGAACACTGTCACAAAGGGACTTGGGAAACAATAAAACTGGCAATAGTGGAGCACTTTGCATCTGATTCTTTTTTCATCAAGTGGGTTTGCCTTTAGATGATTGTTGTCAAATGAACATATTTATATACTTCTTCAATTAAATCAGGGACATTCAATCAGTCTGTAGGCTACTGTCAGTTCTGTAACTTCTCTCCACTTTTCAAATGTAAAGTTGAAGTCGGAAGTTTACATACACCTTAAACAAATACAATTAAACTCAGTTTCTCACAATTCCTGACATTTAATCCTAGCAAAAATTCCTGTCTTAGGTCAGTTAGGATCACCAGTTTATTTTAAGAATGTGAAATGTCAGAATAATAGTAGAGAGAATTATTTATTTCAGCTTTTATTTCTTTCATCACATTCACAGTGGGTCAGAAGTTTACATACACTCAATTAGTATTTGGTAGCACTGTCTATAAATTGTTTAACTTGGGTCAAACGTTTCAGGTAGCCTTCCACAAGCTTCCCACAATAAGTTGGGTGAATTTTGGCCCATTCCTCCTGACAGAGCTGGTGTAACTGAGTCATTTTTTTTTTACCTTTACCTAGCCAAGGCAGATAAGAACAAATTCTTATTTTCAATGATGGCCTAGGAACAGTGGGTTAACTGCCTTGTTCAGGGGCAAAACAACAGGTTTTTACCTTTTCAGCTCAGGGATTCGACCTTGCAACCTTTCGGTTACTAGTCCAATGCTCTAACTACTAGACTACATGTAGGCCTCCTTGCACGCACACGCTTTTTCAGTTCTGCCCACAAATTTTCTATAGGATTGAGGTCAGGGCTTTGTGACGGCCACTCCAATACCTTGACTTTGCTGTCATTAAGCCATTTTGCAACATCTTTGAACGTATGCTTGGGCCCATTGTCCATTTGGATGACCCATTTGCGACCAAGCTTTAACTTCCTGACTGATGTCTTGAGATGTTGCTTCAATATATCCACATAATTTTCCTCCTCATGATGCAATCTATTTTGTGAAGTGCACCAGTCCCTCCTACAGCAAAGCACCCCCACAACATGATGCTTCCACCCCTGTGCTTCACGGTTGGGATGGTGTTCTTCGGCTTGCAAGCCTCCCCCTTTTTCCTCCAAACACAATGATGGTCATTATGGCCAAACAGTTCTATTTTTGTGTCATCAGACCAGAGGACATTTCTCCAAAAAGTACGATCTTTGTCCCCATGTGCAGTTGCAAACCGTAGTCTGGCTTTTTTTGCGGTTTTGGAGCAATGGCTTCTTACTTGCTGAGTGGCCTTTCAGGTAATGTCGATATAGGACTCGTTTTACTGTGGATATAGATACTTTTGGACCTGTTTACTTCAGCATCTTCACAAGGTCCTTTGATGTTGTACTGGGATTGTTTTGCACTTTTCGCACCAAAGTACGTTCATCTCTAGGAGACAGAACGTGTCTCCTTCATGAGCGGTATGACGGCTGCGTGGTCCCATGGTGTTTATACTTGCGTACTATTGTTTGTACAGATGAACGTGGTACCTTCATGCGTTTGGAAATTGCTCCCAAGGATGAACCAGACATGTGGAGGTCTACAATTCTTGAACCAGACATGTGGAGGTCTTGGCTGATTTCTTTTGATTTTCCCATGATGTCAAGCAAAGAGGCACTGAGTTTGAAGGTAGGCCTTGAAATACATCCACAGGTACACCTCCAATTGACTCAAGTGATGTCAATTAGCCTATCAGAAGCTTCTAAAGCCATGACATCATTTTCTGGAATTTTCCAAGCTGTTTAAAAGCACAGTCAACTTAGTGTATGTAACCTTCTGACCCACTGGAATTGTGATACAGTGAATTATATGTGAAATAATCTGTCTGTAAACAATTGTTGGAAAAATGACTTGTGTCATGCACAAAGTAGATGTCCTAACCGACCTGCCAAAACTATAGTTTGTTAACAAGAAATTTGTGGAGTGGTTGAAAAACGAGTTTTAATGATTCCAACCTAAGTGTATGTAAACTTCCGACTTCAACTGTATATATCACTGTTTATAAGGAAAGATTGAGAATGTCTCAAGGTACAGTACATGTCACTGAAAGACACAGCTGTGCGCGTCACTGAAATGGAGGCAAACTCACACTTATACACGCTAATGTCATTGAAAGATTAAGTTTTAAAAAACGGGTCCGTCACTGAAATTCAAGAAAACGCGCTATTGAAGGACACTAACACACATGTGTCATCATACTTTAGTAATATATTTTCCATTCTGAAGAGTCTCTACTCTTGTGGTAACTTCCTTCCCTTTATGACAAACCACCCAAACCACCCTTTCACATAATAGGCTCAGGCTCAGGCACTGATTAGCTGTAATAGAAAAACACACAGCTGCTTCTGTAAAAACATGCCTAATCAGAACCTGTCTACCATAAAATTAGAGCGGGGATGGAGGGATCCCCAGAAGATCTGCCTGAAGAGAGGAGAAGGGTGGAGGTTGTTTGCCCCTATGATGTGTGGAAAGGTGGCAAAGCTACTAGTTCCATGTTTACGTAAGTAGCTCATCAGGACGACACGCCGAAGCAGAGGATCAGAGGATATGCGAGGAGTAGCTCGTAACTGGTGCCTTCTACCTCCTTAGAGACAGACCAACCAGGTTTCCATCCAACCATTTCATGCAGATAAATTATCTGATGCGTAAAAAAAGGTCAGGACAGGGCTGATGGAAACAGGAAATGTCGATACAATTTCATAAATGTCTACAGAGAATTTGTTAATTTGACATGGTGGGATCTTTTTGTGTCTGTAAAATGAATTATGCGAGAAATGGCAGTGGAAATACCTTATATTAATATACATGTAATAACCATCATATGGACGTAAACCTGAAGTCACGCGATGATATATTTTGTTGTAGGCCTACCACCACCATGTGTAAAAGCTTTAACAGTTCATAGGCAGATGAAACAAGTTAAGATTCATTTCACATGGTGGTCATGCATGTTTCCAATAGGCTAAATATCGAGGGTAGACTGGGGACATGATGATCGGTGCTTGGCTGCCAATGATGAAATAAAATTATCTTATCCATCTCATCATATAATCCCCTGTCCACTTTATCAGCAAATGATTGTCTAGAGAGCATACGCCAAACCAGATTGGGCAGTTTTCTATTTATCGCATCAGTTTTTGTGACAAAACCATCGTTAGAGTTGAAAATGCGATGGAAACCCATTTCACTTTAGTTTTTTATTCAGTACATGGGAACTCACCACATAAGTGATTTTTATGTGGACTACATCATCAAGCACCGTTTGCACAACAAGTCAGTTTAATGGAAACACCTTTGGTGAGAAAATGTGCATATTTTTGTATGCGTCATAACACATTATGACACAGTCATATGACACAATCATAACTATGTCTTAATATGTCATAACAGCTGACATAACTTGTCATAACCTGTCATAATATGGTCATAACACTGTCATGACACATATATTTAGACCTGTTGTGACATGTATCAGGTGCTGTCAGAGAAAGGCACTGTCAGAGGAAGGCCCTACAAATTGTCAAAGACTCCAGCCACCCTATCTTATTTACAATGAATGCCTACCCTGGCCAAACCCTAACCCGGACGACGCTGGGCCAAATGTGTGCCACCATATGGGACTCCCAATCACGGCCGGGTGTGATACAGCCTGGAATCGAACCAGGGTCTGTAGGGATGCCTTTAGCACTGAGATGCAGTGCCTTTGACCGCCACGCCACTCGGGAGCCCCCCACCTACCCCAATGCTCTGTTGATGATGACTGGGATGAATGCAGGAGCAGATTTCATGAGCAGGACAAAACACAATTTTTTGGGCTGATGACTGACATAAGAGCATGTACGTGATAGGCCAATCTGGCATATCTGATTATGATGGTCATAATGCTTCTTTACAGTGTTTATAAAGTGTATTTTCTTAATCAAATCAAATGTATTTATAAAGCCCTTCTTACATCAGCTGATATCTCAAAGTGCTGTACAGAAACCCAGCCTAAAACCTCAAAAAACAAGCAATGCAGGTGTAGAAGCACGGTGGCTAGGAAAAACTCCCTAGAAAGGCCAGCACCTAAGAAGAAACCTAGAGAGGAACCAGGCTATGAGGGGTGGCCATTCCTCTTCTGGCTGTGCCGGGTGGAGATTATAACAGAACATGGACAAGATGTTCAAATGTTCATAAATGACCAGCATGGTCAAATAATAATAATCACAGGTCCTCCGAGAGAGAGAAAGAAAGAGAGAAAGAGAGAATTAGAGAGAGCATACTTAAATTCACACAGGACACCGGATAAGACAGGAGAAGTACTCCAGATATAACAAACTGACCCTAGCCCCCCGACACATAAACTGCTGCAGCATAAATACTGGAGGCTGAGACAGAGACAGGAGGGGTCAGGAGACACTGTCGCCCCATCGGATGATACACTTGGACAGGGCCAAACAGGAAGGATATAACCCCACCCACTTTGCCAAAGCACAGCCCCCACACCACTAGAGGGATATCTTCAACCACCAACTTACCATCCTGAGACAAGGCCGAGTATAGCCCACAAAAATCTCCGCCACGGCACAACCCAAGGGGGGGCGTCAACCCAGACAGGAAGATCACGTCAGTGACTCAACCCACTCAAGTGACGCACCCCTCCTAGGGACGGCATGAAAGAGCACCAGTAAGCCAGTGACTCAGCCCCTGTAATAGGGTTAGAGGCAGAGAATCCCAGTGGAGAGAGGGGAACCGGCCAGGCAGAGACAGCAAGGGTGGTTCGTTGCTCCAGAGCCTTTCCATTCACCTTCACACTCCTGGGCCAGACTACACTCAATCATATGACCTACTGAAGAGATGAGTCTTCAGTAAAGACTTAAAGGTTGAGACCGAGTCTGCGTCTCTCACATGGGTAGGCAGACCATTCCATAAAAATGGAGCTCTATAGGAGAAAGCCCTGCCTCCAGCTGTTTGCTTAGAAATTCTAGGGACAATTAGGAGGCCTGCGTCTTGTGACCGTAGCGTACGTGTAGGTATGTACGGAAAGATAGGTAGAAGCAAGCCCATGTTTGCTTTGTAGGTCAGCAGTAAAACCTTGAAATCAGCCCTTGCCTTAACAGGAAGCCAGTGTAGAAAGGCTAGCACTGGAGTAATATGATCAAATGTTTTGGTTCTAGCCAAGATTCTAGCAGCCGTGTTTTGCACTAACTGAAGTTTATTTAGTGCTTTATCCGGGTAGCCGGAAAGTAGAGCATTGCAGTAGTCTAACCTAGAAGTGACAAAAGCATGGATTAATTTTTCTGTATCATTTTTGGACAGAAAGTTTCTGATTTTTGCAATGTTACGTAGATGGAAAAAAGCTGTCCTTGAAACAGTCTCGATATGTTCGTCAAACGAGAGATCAGGGTCCAGAGTAACGCCGAGGTCCTTCACAGTTTTATTTGAGACGATTGTATAACCATCAAGATTAATTGTCAGAATTAACAGAAGATCTCTATGTTTCTTGGGACCTAGACCAAGCATCTCTGTTTTGTCCGAGTTTAAAAGTAGAACATTTGCAGCCATCCACTTCCTTATGTCTGAAACACAGGCTTCAAGTGAGGGCAATTTTGGGGCTTCACCATGTTTCATCGAAATGTACAGCTGTGTGCCATCCGCATAGCAGTGAAAGTTAACATTATGTTTCCGAATGATATCACCAAGAGGTAAAATATATAGTGAAAACAATAGTGGTCCCAAAACGGAACCTTGAGGAACACCGAAATGTACAGTTGATTTGTCAGAGGACAAACCATCCACAAAACTGATATCTTTCCGACAGATAAGATCTAAGCCAGGCCAGAGCTTGTCTGTGTAGACCAATTTGGGTTTCCAATCTCTCCAAAAGAATGTGGTGATCGATGGTATCAAAGCAGCACTAAGGTCTAGGAGCATGAGGACAGATGCAGAGCCTCGGTCTGACACCATTAAAAGGTCATTTACCACCTTCACAAGTGCAGTCTCAGTGCTATGATGGGGTCTAAAACCAGACTGAAGCATTTCGTATACATTGTTTGTCTTCAGGAAGGCAGTGAGTTGCTGCGCAACAGCTTTTTCAAATTTTTTTGAGAGGAATGGGAGATTCGATATAGGCCGATAGTTTTTTATATTTTCTGGGTCAAGGTTTGGCTTTTTCAAGAGAGGCTTTATTACTGCCACTTTTAGTGAGTTTGGTACACATCCGGTGGATAGAGAGCCGTTTATTATGTTCAACATAGGAGGGCCATGCACAGAAAGCAGCTCTTTCAGTAGTTTAGTTGGAATAGGGTCCAGTATGCAGCTTGAAGGTTTAGAGGCAATGATTATTTTCATCATTGTGTCAAGAGATTTAGTACTTAAACACTTGAGTGTCTCCCTTGATCCTAGGTCCTGGCAGAGTTGTGCAGACTCAAAACAACTGAGCTTTGGAGGAATACGCAGATTTAAAGAGAAGTCCGTAATTTGCTTTCTAATGATCAGGGTCTTTTCCTCAAAGAAGTTCATGAATTTATCACTGCTGAAGTGAAAGCCATCCTCTCTTGGGGAAGGCTGCTTTTTAGTTAGCTTTGCGACAGAATCAAAAATACATTTTGGATTGTTCTTATTTTCCTCAATTAAGTTGGAAAAATAGGATGATCGAGCAGCAGTGAGGGCTCTTCGATACTGCACAGTACTGTCTTTCCAAGCTAGCTAGAAGACTTCCAGTTTGGTGTGGCGCCATTTCTGTTCCAATTTTCTAGAAGCTTGCTTCAGAGCTCGGGTATTTTCTGTATGCCAGGGAGCTAGTTTCTTATGACAAATGTTTTTTGTTTTTAGGGGGGCGACTGCATCTATGGTATTGCGCAAGGATAAATTGAGTTCCTCAGTTAGGTGGTTATGTAACGGTCGTCGTATGAAGAAGGTGTGGACCAAAGCGCAGCGTGGGAAGTGTTCATGATAAAAATTAAAAATAAACTGAACACAGACAAAATAACAAAATGTAACAACACGAAACAGTTCTGTCTGCTGAAGACACAAAAACCGAAAACAACTACCCACAAAAACCATGTGGGAAAAAGCTACCTAAGTATGTTTCTCAATCAGAGACAACGATAGACAGCTGCCTCTGATTGAGAACCACACCCGGCCAAACACAAGGAAATACAAAACATAGAAAATGAACATAGAATGCCCACCCAAATCACACCCTGACCAAACCAAAATAGAGACATAAAAAGCTCTCTACGGTCAGGGCGTGACAGGTTAACTGATTTTTGTACTCTGACGTCCTTGGGTAGGCGGAGGGAGTCTGGAAGGGCATCTAGGAATCTTTGGGTTGTCCAAGAATTTATAGCACGACTTTTGATGATCTTTGGTTGGGGTCTAAGCAGATTATTTGTTGTGATTGCAAACGTAATAAAATGGTGGTCCGATTATGTGGAAAAACATTAAGATCCACAACATTTATTCCACGGGACAAAACTAGGTCCAGAGTATGACTGTGGCAGTGAGTAGGTCCGGAGACATGTTGGACAAAACCCACTGAGTCGATGATGGCTCCGAAAGCCTTTTGGAGTGGGTCTGTGGACTTTTCCATGTGAATATTAAAGTCACCAAAAATGTGAATATTATCTGCTATGACTACAAGGTCCGATAGGAATTCAGGGAACTCAGTGAGGAACGCTGTATACGGCCCAGGAGGCCTGTAAACAGTAGCTATAAAACGTGATTGAGTAGGCTGCATAGACTTCATGACTAGAAGCTCAAAAGACCAAAACTTCGTTGTTTTTTTGTAAATTGAAATTTGCTATCATAAACGGTAGCAACACCTCCGCCTTTGCGGGATGCACGGGGGATATGGTCACTAGTGTAACCAGGAGGTGAGGCCTCATTTAACACAGTAAATTCATCAGGCTTAAGCCATGTTTCAGTCAGGCCAATCACATCAAGATTATGATCAGTGATTAGTTCATTGACTATAACTGCCTTGGAAGTGAGGAATCTAACATTAAGTAGCCCTATTTTGAAATGTGAAGTATCACAATCTCTTTCAATAATGTTAAGAATGGAGGAGGTCTTTATTCCAGTGAGATTGCTAAGGCGAACACCGCCATGTTTAGTTTTGCCCAACCTAGATTGAGGCATAGCCACAGTCTCAATGGGGATAGCTGAGCTGACTACATTGACTGTGCTAGTGGAAGACTCCATTAAGCTGGCAGGCTGGCTAACAGCCTGCTGCCTGGCCTGCACCCTATCTCATTGTGGAGCTAGGGGAGTTAGAGCCCTGTCTATGTTCGCAGATAAGATGAGAGTAATAAAAGTAAAGTCAAACAGGATGGTCATTATGCTTCATGACAGTGTCATAAAGTGTATTTTTTGCAAGTTATTTAAAATATGATTAAAAAATAATTCATTGCAACAACAACAAAGGACTTAAGAAACAAACTTTCAAATGAAAGGAAACATTTGAATAAATGTGAAACCTAGCTACAAAAACCTGTCATCCTTCTGCACTAGTAGGTTTTAATAGTGATAGTCAGGCGGGTTGTAAGGCAGTGTGTGTGGGGGGGGGGGGTTGGAAAAGGAATCACATGATTTCTATATGATGTTTGTAGAATTCACCAGATGCTCAGACATAGGCCTACCAGAGAAAAATACTCCAGTTGTTAATGCTTGGGTCATGCTTGAAGTTAAAAAATGACTGGCGTTGTCATGTTTTGTCATTGATTATCATGTCTTGTCCCTGTGCTTCCCTTCTATTCGTTTCCCTCTGCTGGTCTTATTAGGTTCTTTCCCTCTTTCTATCCCTCTCTCTCCCCCTCCCTCTCTCCCTCTCTCGCTCTCTCTCTCTATCGTTCCGTTCCTGCTCCCAGCTGTTCCTCATTCTCCTAACTACCTCATTTACTCTTTCACACCTGTCCCCTATTTTGCCCTCTGATTAGAGTCCCTATTTCTCCCTCTGTTTTCCGCTTCTGTCCTTGTCGGATCCTTGTTTGAGGTTTGCTGTTCTGTGTCCTTGTTCCGCCCTGTCGTGTTTTTGCCTTCTTCAGATGCTGCGTGTGAGCAGGTGTCTATGTCAGCTACGGCCTGTGCCTTCCCGAAGCGACCTGCAGTCTGTGGTCGCGTCTCCAGTCGTTCCTCTCTACTGACGAGAGGATTTCAGTTTTCCTGTTTTGTATTTACCTAAGATAATATCCAGGAGTATCGTTTTTGTTTAAGACTGGAATAAAGACTCTGTTTCTGTTAAGTCGCTTTTGGGTCCTCATTCACCAGCATAACAGAAGGATCCGACCAGTAATGGACCCAGCGACTACGGATTCTCGCAACACTGCCATCGAGATCCAGGGAGCAATGCTCGGCAGACACGAGCAGGAATTGTCTGCTGCTCGTCATGCCGTTGAGACCCTGGCCGCTCAGGTCTCCAACCTCTCAGGACAGTTTCAGAGTCTTCGTCTCGTGCCACCTGCTACTTCCTGGTCTTCCGAGTCTCCGGAACCTAGGGTTAATAACCCACCATGTTACTCTGGGCAACCCACTGAGTGCCGCTCCTTTCTCACCCAGTGTGATATTGTGTTCTCTCTCCAGCCCAACACATACTCAAGAGAGAGAGCTCGGATCGCCTACGTCATATCACTCCTTACTGGTCGGGCTCGGGAGTGGGGCACAGCTATCTGGGAGGCAAGGGCTGAGTGTACTAACGATTATCAGAACTTTAAAGAGGAGATGATACGGGTTTTTGATCGTTCAGTTTTTGGGAAGGAGGCTTCCAGGGCCCTGGCTTCCCTATGTCAAGGTGATCGATCCATAACGGATTACTCTATAGAGTTTCGCACTCTTGCTGCCTCCAGTGACTGGAACGAGCCGGCGTTGCTCGCTCGTTTTCTGGAGGGACTCCACGCTGAGGTTAAAGATGAGATTCTCTCCCGGGAGGTTCCTTCCAGCGTGGACTCTTTGATTGCACTCGCCATCCGCATAGAACGACGGGTAGATCTTCGTCACCGAGCTCGTGGAGGAGAGCTCGCGTTAACGGTGTTCCCCCTCTCCGCATCTCAACCATCTCCTCCCACCGGCTCAGTGACTGAGCCCATGCAGCTGGGAGGTATTCGCATCTCGACTAAGGAGAGGGAACGGAGAATCACCAACCGCCTTTGCCTCTATTGCGGTTCTGCTGGACATTTTGTTATTTCATGTCCAGTAAAAGCCAGAGCTCATCAGTAAGCGGAGGGCTACTGGTGAGCGCTACTACTCAGGTCTCTCCATCAAGATCCTGTACTACCTTGTTGGTCCATCTACGCTGGTCTGGTTCGGCTGCTTCCTGCAGTGCCTTGATAGACTCTGGGGCTGAGGGTTGTTTTATGGACGAAGCATGGGCTCGGAAGCATGACATTCCTCTCAGACAGTTAGGGAAGCCCACGCCCATGTTCGCCTTAGATGGTAGTCTTCTCCCCAGTATCAGATGTGAGACACTACCTTTAACCCTCACAGTATCTGGTAACCACAGTGAGACCATTTCCTTTTTGATTTTTCGTTCACCTTTTACACCTGTTGTTTTGGGTCATCCCTGGCTAGTATGTCATAATCCTTCTATTAATTGGTCTAGTAATTCTATCCTATCCTGGAACGTTTCTTGTCATGTGAAGTGTTTAATGTCTGCTATCCCTCCTGTTTCTTCTGTCCCCTCTTCTCAGGAGGAACCTGGTGATTTGACAGGAGTGCCGGAGGAATATCATGATCTGCGCACGGTCTTCAGTCGGTCCAGAGCCAACTCCCTTCCTCCTCACCGGTCGTATGATTGTTGTATTGATCTCCTTCCGGGAACCACCCCCCCTCGGGGTAGACTATACTCTCTGTCGGCTCCCGAACGTAAGGCTCTCGAGGATTATCTGTCTGTTTCTCTCGACGCCGGTACCGTGGTGCCTTCTTCCTCTCCCGCCGGAGCGGGGGTTTTTTTTGTTAAGAAGAAGGACGGTACTCTGCGCCCCTGCGTGGATTATCGAGGGCTGAATGACATAACGGTTAAGAATCGTTATCCGCTTCCCCTTATGTCGTCAGCCTTCGAGATTCTGCAGGGAGCCAGGTTCTTTACTAAGTTGGACCTTCGTAACGCTTACCATCTCGTGCGCATCAGAGAGGGGGACGAGTGGAAAACGGCGTTTAACACTCCGTTAGGGCATTTTGAATACCGGGTTCTGCCGTTCGGTCTCGCTAATGCTCCAGCTGTCTTTCAGGCATTAGTTAATGATGTACTGAGAGACATGCTGAACATCTTTGTTTTCGTTTACCTTGACGATATCCTGATTTTTTCACCGTCACTCGAGATTCATGTTCAGCACGTTCGACGTGTACTCCAGCGCCTTTTAGAGAATTGTCTCTACGTGAAGGCTGAGAAGTGCGCCTTTCATGTCTCCTCTGTCACATTTCTCGGTTCTGTTATTTCCGCTGAAGGCATTCAGATGGATCCCGCTAAGGTCCAGGCTGTCAGCGATTGGCCCGTTCCTAAGTCACGTGTCGAGTTGCAGCGCTTTCTCGGTTTCGCTAATTTCTATCGGCGTTTCATTCGTAATTTCGGTCAAGTGGCTGCTCCTCTCACAGCTCTGACTTCTGTCAAGACGTGCTTTAAGTGGTCCGGTTCCGCCCAGGGAGCTTTTGATCTCCTCAAGAAGCGTTTTACATCCGCTCCTATCCTTGTTACTCCTGACGTCACTAAACAATTTATTGTCGAGGTTGACGCTTCAGAGGTGGGCGTGGGAGCCATTCTGTCCCAGCGCTTCCATTCTGACGATAAGGTCCATCCTTGCGCTTATTTTTCTCATCGCCTGTCGCCATCGGAACGCAACTATGATGTGGGTAACCGCGAACTGCTCGCCATCCGCTTAGCCCTAGGCGAATGGCGACAGTGGTTGGAGGGGGCGACCGTCCCTTTTGTCGTTTGGACTGACCATAAGAACCTTGAGTACATCCGTTCTGCCAAACGACTTAATGCACGTCAAGCTCGTTGGGCGTTGTTTTTCGCTCGTTTCGAGTTCGTGATTTCTTATCGCCCGGGAAATAAGAACACCAAGCCTGATGCCTTATCCCGTCTCTTTGGTTCTTCTGTGGCTTCTACCGACCCCGAGGGGATTCTCCCTGAGGGGCGTGTTGTCGGGTTGACTGTCTGGGGAATTGAGAGACAGGTAAAGCAAGCACTCACTCACACTGCGTCGCCGCGCGCTTGTCCTAGTAACCTTCTGTTCGTTCCTGTCTCTACTCGTCTGGCTGTTCTTCAGTGGGCTCACTCTGCCAAGTTAGCTGGCCACCCCGGCGTTCGGGGTACGCTTGCTTCTATTCGCCAGCGGTTTTGGTGGCCTACTCAGGAGCGTGACACGCGCCGTTTCGTGGCTGCTTGTTCGGACTGCGCGCAGACTAAGTCAGGTAACTCTCCTCCTGCCGGTCGTCTCAGACCGCTTCCCATTCCTTCTCGACCATGGTCTCACATCGCCTTAGACTTTATTACCGGTCTGCCTTCGTCTGCGGGGAAGACTGTGATTCTTACGGTTGTCGATAGGTTCTCTAAGGCGGCACATTTCATTCCCCTCGCTAAGCTTCCTTCCGCTAAGGAGACGGCACAAATCATCATTGAGAATGTGTTCAGAATTCATGGCCTCCCGTTAGACGCCGTTTCAGACAGAGGCCCGCAATTCACGTCACAGTTTTGGAGGGAGTTCTGTCGTTTGATTGGTGCTTCCGTCAGTCTCTCTTCCGGGTTTCATCCCCAGTCTAACGGTCAAGCAGAAAGGGCCAATCAGACGATTGGTCGCATATTACGCAGCCTTTCTTTTCGTAACCCTGCGTCTTGGGCAGAACAGCTCCCCTGGGCAGAATACGCTCACAACTCGCTTCCTTCGTCTGCTACCGGGCTATCTCCGTTTCAGAGTAGTCTTGGGTACCAGCCTCCTCTGTTCTCGTCCCAGCTCGCCGAGTCCAGCGTTCCCTCCGCTCAGGTTTTTGTCCAACGTTGTGAGCGCACCTGGAGGAGGGTCAGGTCTGCACTTTGCCGTTACAGGGCGCAGACTGTGAGAGCCGCCAATAAACGTAGGATTAAGAGTCCTAGGTATTGTCGCGGTCAGAGAGTGTGGCTTTCCACTCGTAACCTTCCCCTTACGACAGCTTCTCGCAAGTTGACTCCGCGGTTCATTGGTCCGTTCCGTGTCTCTCAGGTCGTCAATCCTGTCGCTGTGCGACTGCTTCTTCCGCGACATCTTCGTCGCGTCCACCCTGTCTTCCATGTCTCCTGTGTCAAGCCTTTTCTTCGCGCCCCCGTTCGTCTTCCCTCCCCCCCCCCCGTCCTTGTCGAGGGCGCACCTATTTACAAGGTACGGAGGATCATGGACATGCGTTCTCGGGGACGTGGTCACCAGTACTTAGTGGATTGGGAGGGTTACGGTCCTGAGGAGAGGAGTTGGGTTCCATCTCGGGACGTGCTGGACCGTTCGTTGATTGATGATTTCCTCCGTTGCCGCCAGGGTTCCTCCTCGAGTGCGCCAGGAGGCGCTCGGTGAGTGGGGGGGTACTGTCATGTTTTGTCATTGATTATCATGTCTTGTCCCTGTGCTTCCCTTCTATTCGTTTCCCTCTGCTGGTCTTATTAGGTTCTTTCCCTCTTTCTATCCCTCTCTCTCCCCCTCCCTCTCTCCCTCTCTCGCTCTCTCTCTCTATCGTTCCGTTCCTGCTCCCAGCTGTTCCTCATTCTCCTAACTACCTCATTTACTCTTTCACACCTGTCCCCTATTTTGCCCTCTGATTAGAGTCCCTATTTCTCCCTCTGTTTTCCGCTTCTGTCCTTGTCGGATCCTTGTTTGAGGTTTGCTGTTCTGTGTCCTTGTTCCGCCCTGTCGTGTTTTTGCCTTCTTCAGATGCTGCGTGTGAGCAGGTGTCTATGTCAGCTACGGCCTGTGCCTTCCCGAAGCGACCTGCAGTCTGTGGTCGCGTCTCCAGTCGTTCCTCTCTACTGACGAGAGGATTTCAGTTTTCCTGTTTTGTATTTACCTAAGATAATATCCAGGAGTATCGTTTTTGTTTAAGACTGGAATAAAGACTCTGTTTCTGTTAAGTCGCTTTTGGGTCCTCATTCACCAGCATAACAGGCGTACTCTTCCCCCCTTTCTCTTGCTGTTTCTCTCTCTTTACACCGCTTTGTCCATGTTTTATCCCTCTGTCTGCCTCTCTCGTTTCCTCCATTCCTCTCTCTGCAGTATGCTATTTTACCTTCTATTTTCTTCTCCCTCTTTTTTCTTTCTTTTTTCAATATTTTCCTCTTTCTTACTGAAGGGAGTCACAGTCTCTCTTCCTCTTTTCCTTAATGAAAGGGTAATGGATGGAGGAGAGAGCAGTATCAGAGAAACACCTGTGGCTCAGCAAACAGCCTCTGATTGAACAGCAACACTAATAAGGAGGAAAATAATTAATGTCTGAGCTAGAATGTGGCCCTGTTTATTTACAGAGTGATTAAAGGCAGGAGGCAGCAAAGATAAAACAGTCTATTTGAAGTGTGTGTGTGTGTGTGTGTGTGTGCGTGCGTGCGTGCGTGCGTGCGTGCGCGTCCGGGCTCTGTTAGCATGGCAACATGCCAAGGACTTGATCAGGACACCATTTTTACTAAGTAACATGAGAGCAATAAAATCCTAAACCCAAATTAAACTGAAGTCTAAACTAAAATAAATCAGAACATTTAGATCTACTGCCAAAGTTAATAATTTACTGTATCTTGCACTGGATACCTCTGAGAACTCCTTACCCAGGCAGCAGACCCCCCCCCCCCCCCCCCCAAGCAGCCAGACCAACACACAGGCACATACTGTACAGTACCTCTATTACGAGAGATTCACAATTTACTCGGATAAATCAGTTGCATTTCTCTTCATCAGTTTCTCTGGATGTCTTGCTCCTACCTGATTTACAATGGCTGTTAGTTGGCTCTTTGATCTGAAAATCATATGATTTATAATTGTTGTGGATGGCACCTTGGTTCTGCTTTGATTATTTAGGCAATTATATTTAGCTAGTACAGTGTACATCCAGGACATAGATCTGCTGTGTTCAGACATGCCCACTGCTAAAGAGTCTATGACTGGAGTGACCTAGCTCTGCAGTGCCTCAATAAGGGACTAGTAGAGGGGTTTGTGATATCACAGCCATTAAGATAATGCGATGGTAATTTCTGTTCTCGTGCCTCTGTTTACACTTCATCAATTTACATTTTGATTGATTTAAACGCAAGAAAGGCAGTTTTCTTGCTCTTCTTGATGCATTGATGTCAGTCTTACATGTTCATTTGGGTGGGATTATGTGTGTAAAGTAGTAAATAACCTCAGGCTGGTCATGGCTCACATCAACACCATCATCCCAGAATCCCTAGACCCACACCAATTTTCATACCGTCCCAACAGATCCACAGATGACACAATCTCAATCGCACTCCACACTGCCCTTTTCCACCTGGATAAAAGGAACACCTATTTGAGAATGCTGTTCATTGACTACAGCTCAGTGTTCAACACCATAGTACCCACAAAGCTTATCTCTAAGCTAGAGACCCTGGGACTAAATACCTCCCTCTGCAACTGGATCTTGGACTTCCTGACGGGCCGCCCGCAGGTGGTAAGGGTAGGCAACAGCACATCTGCCATGCTGATCTTCAACACTGAGGCCCCACAGGGGTGCGTGCTTAGTCCCCTCCTGTACTCCCTGTTCACCCACTTCTTCGTGGCCAAACACGACTCCAACACCATCATTAAGTTTGCTGACAGCACAACAGTGGTAGGCCTGATCACCGACACCGATGAGACAGCCTATAAGGAGGTCAGAGACCTGGCAGTGTTGTGCCAGGACAACAACCTCTCCCTCAATGTGATCAAGACAAAGGAGATGATTGTGGACTACAGGAAAAGGAGGGCCGAACAGACCCCCATTTATATCAACAGGGCTGTAGTGGAGCAGGTTGAGAGTGTCCACATCCCCAACAAACAATCATGGTCCAAACACACCAAGAAAGTAATGAAGAGGGCCACGCCTTTTCCCCTTCAGGAGACTGAAAAGATTTGGCATGGGTCCTCAGATCCTCAAAAAGTTCTACAGCTGCACCATCGAGAGCATCCTGACCCGTTGCATCACCGCCTGCTATGGCAACTGCTCGCCATCCAACCATAAGGATCTACAGAGGGTAGTGTGTACGGCCCCGTACATCACTGGGGCCAAGCTTCCTGCCATCCAGGACCTATATACTAGGAGGTGTCAAAGGAAGGCCCAAAAAATTGTCAAAGACTCCAGTCACCCAAGTCATAGACTGTTCTCTCTGCTACCACACGGCAAGTGGTACCGGAGCGCCAAGTCTAGGTCCAAAAGGATCCGTAACAGCTTCTACCCCCAAGCCATAAGACTGCTGAACAATTAATCAAATAGCCACCCGGAATATTTACATTGACACACCCTCCCACCCCGCTTTGTTTTTACGCTGCTGCTACTCGCTGTTTATTATCTATACATAGTCACTTTACCCCCTACCTACGTGTACACTGCTGCTACTCGCTGTTTATTATCTATACATAGTCACTTTACCCCCTACCTACGTGTACAAATTACCTTGACTAATTTGTACCCCCGCACATTGACTCGGTACTGGTACCCCCTGTATGAAGCCTCGTTATTGTTATTTAATTGTGTTACTTTTATTTACTTTTTTACTTTAGTTTATTCAGTAAATATTTTCTTAACTCTATTTCTTGAACTGCATTGTTGGTTAAGGGCTTGAAAGTAAGCATTTCACGGTAAGGTCAACACCTGTTGCATTCGGCGCATGTGACACATACAATTTGATTTGATTTAAGAGGAAGGTAATTCCGTGACAGGACGTATGTGTTCATGATCACATCAAACTTAGTTGATTAAGGGTGTAGTGTACACAGTTCTAGTCAGACAGGCTGTCAAGTCATTGGTAAAGTGCCATTTTGTCACTTTCACACACTTAAAATGTGTACATATTTTTGGCGTCTGATTAGTGTGTTTGTACCCTAAGGGCGATTTTACAATCCCTTGCATACCGTCTTACAAATGTCATATGTCATACAAAGGCCAGTTGTGTTACTACGCTAACGGCTTCAGTATCTCACATTATCTCACATTCAGTTTCTCACATGATCTCACATTCAGTTTCTCACATGATCTCACATTCAGTATCTCACATGATCTCACATTCAGTATCTCACATGATCTCACATTCAGTATCTCACATGATCTCACATTCAGTATCTCACATGATCTCACATTCAGTATCTCACATGATCTCACATTCAGTATCTCACATGATCTCACATTCAGTATCTCACATTATCTCACATTCAGTATCTCACATTATCTCACATTCAGTTTCTCACATTATCTCACATTCAGTATCTCACATGATCTCACATTCAGTTTCTCACATTATCTCACATTCAGTATCTCACATGATCTCGCATTCAGTATTTCACATGATCTCCACCCGGCACAGCCAGAGGAGGACTGGCCACCCCTCATAGCTTGGTTCCTCTCTAGGTTTCTTCCTAGGTTTTGGCCTTTCTAGGGAGTTTTTCCTAGCCACCGTGCTTCTACACCTGCATTGCTTGCTGTTTGGGGTTTTAGGCTGGGTTTCTGTACAGCACTTTGCGATATCAGCTGATGTAAGAAGGGCTATATAAATACATTTGATTTGATTTGATTTGATCTCACATACCGTTTCTCACATTATCTCACATCCAGTATCTCACATGATCTCACATTCAGTTTCTCACATTATCTCACATTCAGTATCTCACAAAACAAAACCCTAATACTACTGTTAATCCAGACATCAACCCCATTGCAGACAGCAATGGATCAACATAATCCTTTTTACCACGAAATGAAATATTTTAAAATCACAGAACTCTGAGAGGCATAAAGCAGTTCAATTAACAAGCAATTTTCAACTTCAAAATGAGAAGAAAATTGGACGACTGACAAATCGTTTGGGGTTTTGGTTTGGGGTTTTTCAAAAGCCTCAGCTTTTATGCCTCTGACTAATGCTGGAATCAAATAATTAATATGAAACTTTCTATGATCTTGTTATTTCTGTTTTTGTCAATGACAGAGTTGAGTTCATTGTTTGATCCCTGTGATCAGAACGTTCAAGGACCACTGAAAATAGTTAAGTTCTTTTAAAACAACTTAGCACTGACAGCATGAGAAAATTAACACATTTTAATCAATGAATGTGTCATGTGTCATGTCGCATTATGTATTCAATATAATTTGAGCAATTATCTCAATATTATATTCCTTCTTTTGAGATACAAATATTACATAGACATTTGATAGATTCTACTTAGATACGTCCATTGTTTGCTACTAATGCTTGGTATAAAAAGAGTGCAAGAGGTTCTTACTAGTCATTACTAGTCATAATACATTGATAATTAAATGAAACCATTCTCAGTGGTGTTAAATGGACTGTGGTGCAGTAGAAGGTGATAATTGTAAATTAGGTTGTGTGGTGTTTCACTCTCTGTGAATAGAGAATATGTGCTAGGCTTTATCAAAAGCCTAAGTGTTCTACAGCGCAGATATAGTCGTTCTTATAACTTTTCAATCAATAAAATCAGTATTTGAAATGAATAAAGAGCAATCGAGTCATTACAGACACCTCTCTCACAAACAGGGCACCAGAAGCTTTAAAGATTGCACATACAGTACATGCATGGCATTCTAAACCACAGCTATTTCAAGGACCTGCACTCTAATATTGAACATACTGTCCATCTCAGTATGTTTAGTTTGTAACTCAGCCATTGCTGTCTTTAGCATCGTTCCCAACCCAAGACCATCCTAATCCACAAATAACTGTTTGTCCAAACTGGCCTGTAGTAATTGCTAACGCTGAGGTTGCCACAACAGGAAGAAAAAAATACAGCAGTACTGTAATTGTCATTTTGCGAGGCTTTTATCTCCTGCTGATCTGATGTAGACAGGTAAACTCATTGGACCCAGTCTAACTCCTGACTCTTTGCTTCTACCCACTGGGATATTGGCCAGTAATGTGCAGCGAAAAATACACTTTGAGAACTTTTTCATTCTTTTAAGAACAAGCTATGATGTGCCCTGTTGGCTTCTTTTCACCATTGGTCCTTGTGCTTGCCAAAGGCATCTGAAATTTCCGAAATAAGCAAAATATGTACTAATGTACTATCTGCCAACATCAGCCAGGGTACTATAAATGGAAAAACATGTAAATGTTGTGTTTGTTGTGAACTATCCCTTTAATGGTTAATACAGAGGGTCAGGGAAAGTAATCAGCACAAAGCTTGTTACCAAATCACAGAAACGGAGTGCACCTACTAGTCGTTAACTAGTCGTTCATAAGAACAATAAATACAGTAGCTAACAATGTGACCTCTCATATTCTGTTGTGCAATATCATAACCAACCTCTTTAAGATGTGGGATCTCTATAGACATCAGAAAATACATTGAGGTATCTGATTTTCATCCAATTTGGGCTAAACTGCCTGCTTAAAGCACTACACCCCTTGTTCATTCAACGAGTCGGGCAAGGCACCAGTGACAGGGCCTTCCACATTGTAATGTTCAGTCTCTTTCATGATTGCCAGAGCTACTTAGAGGCTTAGAGAGGGGGGAGAAGCAGGCAATTAGTGTGTGAAATAGATATCCCCGGCTTTTCCACCACCAGCCCTGGTTTGCCCAGAATACACTATGTTACCTCTGTCAGCAATACCTTGACAAGCTTTAGTTTGTGCTTACCTAGCGAGCATCTCCAGTGAAATCGATGGAATCCCTAATGGAGTTTTAGAGAAATGTTAAGAATTGTTAAGAAACATGCCTTTATTGTTGCAGTAAAGAATGTACATTTATATATATATATATTTTTAGCTTAAATGGCTTTCATTTTACATGAATGATAGTGACTACCTGCACACATATTGAGAAATATAGAGTTTGGCTTCATATGCTTTTGGAATGTATATAAACATACAGTAACAAATAGTCTAATGCTCCAAAACAAGAACACAAATAAATATAGTTTTCACTTACATCTCATTGTTCTTTTGTCATTTTGATGAATCTCTGTGTGACATTATATCTTATAGCTTATGAAGAAAATATGAATAGATAATGCTTTACAGTTTATAACAAAGGCAGACTGGTAAAATTCTACATCTACAAAGGTCTGCTGAATGTTTTAATATAAAACAATCATTTTATGTTTTGTGTTTTGGTCAATCTATTAATACTTAATGAAGTGTCATGCAATGGGCACGTCAAAAGTAGGAATAGTAAGAAAATACTATTATCATTTGAAGTAGCAAATGTGTCAGTGTAACTCAATGATTAATACAGTATCAAATTAGTCCACCAGGCAAATAGTGCATATAGCGGGATTGTCTATTGCCTTCTGAGGTGAATCCAGAGAGGCAGACATCTCAGACATCAGTGTCCAGCGGTGGCAGGATCATGTCCAGACAGGGAGACAGTGAGTCCTGACTGTGTGTGGAGCTGATCCCTGTGTCTGAGTCTGTGTCTGTAACATCTGTAGGGGACAGCCTGTGTTTCAGTCTCACTGCCTGTGGAACAATGCATGGGGCCGGGCATTTCATAGTCCCGAGCCTGGGCGTTTCCTGCACGCTGTCCCCCACCTGCAGTGTGCTCAGCTGGGAAGCCAGCTGCCAGCAATCCTGGTCCTTGGAGAACAGTGTGGATTCATAGCCCTTCAGCTCCTTCTCCAGCTGGGCCGTTTGGATGTGAAGGGACACGCCGGTGCGCAGACTAAGCCTCAGTTCGGCCTGCAGTCTCTCCAGTTCTGCCGCCTCCCAGGACAGGTCTGGGTCAGAAGTTACCCCTGCCGTTGCCCCCTGTAACTGAGTATCCTTGTCGGGGACCTCCGGCAACGCTAACATGGCCCTCGTCAGCTCTACGTCAATGTCCTGGGACAGCTGGGCTATAAGCTCCTCGTGCCTGAGCAGCTGCATCTCCAACTGGGCCACACCGTCACTAGTATACACGCACTCCTGCAGCAGTTCCTGCTCTGAAACCCCTGGCTGGCTGTCCAGGTTCTGGTTGTGGCTGTGGGGGAAGGAGATCGGGGAGAGTGAGGAGAATCCCTCATGGAGAAGCTCTGTATCCTGTTGTCCTCCCTGCAGCTCCATCTCAAAGCATTCCATCTCACAGTCCAGCTCCCTCATCCTCTGGATCTGATGCCGGATGGTGTGGTCCTGTTGGATAAGCAGCTGAACCATCCTGTCTATCTCCTCGCTGCCCGGAGAAGATCCCACTACCCTCTTCTCCTTATGGATCTTCTCCAGCTTCCTGAAGGCCTTCTTCACCATCCGTTTCTGCCTCTCCACTGGCAGTGACTGGGAGTACTGGACCGGGCCTTGTTCCCATCTCTTAGCCCCCTTAGCCCCCTTCAAGTTGACCCCTTTCTTGCATCCTGCTTGGGGTACAAAATCGCTGGCCTTGACCAGGGTGAACTGGATGAATGGTCGCTGGTCTCCCCAGGCGTTCCATAGCCTGAGGATGCGGGTTAATGGGGGCAGAGCCCTCTCAAAGCCTTTCCAGCGCTCTAGCAGGCAGAAGTCTTTAGGGTCGCCGTGCAGAATTTTCTTGCTCTCAGGGATGGTCTTGTGGTCGTCCAGCAAGGCCTGCACTATGTCAGCACACGTGGTGTGTTTGGTGACACCGCACACCACCTTCTCCTCATCACACACAGACACCTGGATCTCCTTTCCTAGCACAGTTTCCTTGTCGTCTTTGTCCTTCGCTCTAGGAAAAAGACAAATACAAAACGGAAGAATTTTGGTAAGTGTTTGAATAGTCAACAGGTTCTGATATGGTACGACTTGGTTATACTGTATGTGTTAGACATCAATGGGTATAATTGAAATAACCATTGAACAGCATGAAATGTCCCAGAATGTAATGATGTGCAATTATGGATAAACCTAGTTTTTGATGTGTCATTTCATTAGCCTAATAGCTTTGGGAAAAAGCACATCCTATGGTTGGTTGGTGGTCATCAAGGCAGTCGATGAGCAGAAAACGTAGTCACTCAATTTGCTCAGCACTCCGATTCTGATTCTATGAAATAGTTACTCATCCTCTTACTCATCAGACATGATCACTTTATGATTCCGTTCTGAGCTATTTCACTCCAAAGCCCTCATTATCTTTTTGTCTGGACCATAAAAACCTGATAAAAAAATCGCCTCCAAAATCGGCTTTTGATTATGTCCCTTGTTAAACTCAATGTTTCATTCCTTTGTCTCCTTTCCATGATGGGAAACCCCCATAGTCATGGGCAGTTCAGATCAAAAGAGGCAGCGCAGATACCAACACAATTAATCACATTAAGCAATAATCAAACGTAATGTCCAGATAGCATTTTGTGACATGGCAATTTTGTTGCAGTACAAGGCACTGAACTTTGTAATGTTTAATACATGGTAATGTTAACATCGGATGTCTTCAGTAGCTCAACAGTAGTTGACTGACTAATATGTTTCAGGCTAATGTCCCTAGAATCTAATTTAATATCTCATATAAGAACATCTAAATAAGTCCTGTAACTGCATCATATGTCCAAAGGCCAGATACTGCAACATTCCAGTACCAAAGTATCCATATCGTTCTCATTGTATGTACAGTGGCTTTCATTCTTTAATTCCATGACATCATAGATCATACCACACATGGTTTTGGTTAGGGTCTGATATGGTGAGTCTGGTCC
The DNA here is from genome assembly GCF_016432855.1 of Salvelinus namaycush. NCBI lineage: Eukaryota > Metazoa > Chordata > Actinopteri > Salmoniformes > Salmonidae > Salvelinus > Salvelinus namaycush. Next base: position 38,180,556 of record NC_052327.1, read on the forward strand.
TAGTCTTGGTATCTGGTACTGACTCCATTGTCTGACTGTTGGATAAAAGGGTATCTTAGTCTATATCTGTTCTGTCTGTCTGTGGAGAGATAACCTTCTCTGACCACAAGATCCAGGTTGGGCTAACATCAAGCTCTTCAGGCATCCTGGAGGCAATGTCAATCATCCCTCTACCAGGCACGAACAAAGCTTCAGAGTGGCCCCTGGATGACACAGCCCACAATAGTTACCTGTTCAAAACGACAGACGCTAACACACATCTGACGCACATGTCTACTGTACAGTCAGTGATGGGAGAAATATACAATAAACAACCTCATTCAAAAAGAGTTGAATGGAAACACCAATCCCCGCTAGCTTAGCTCCTCGTGAAGTGTTGGGTTGAGCTGATATACAGTGCGATATCACCACGTAGTGTTACGGTTTCCAACGGGCGTAAAAACACACAGGTGGAGCATTGTGTAAACTCTGAGCTGAACGAGGCCTGAGGAATGCGATATGTATGCAACAATGCAACAGGCTAGTTAATGGTTATGGAGACCCTTGGAGATGAAAAGGGAATGCAAATACCTGAGCTATGCAGAGAGAGGGAAAACAATCTCCTCGACACGCCTCCAGCATTCACAGACAATCACCATGACGACTTTGACCTAACCATTCCTCCACCTCTTCCCTTGGAAACCCAAGGAGCACTCAGTAACTTGAGAAATTGGAGACTCTCTTCTGTCTCTCGAAATGTAAAGACTGCCTTCTCATTTCTCAGTGAGGAGAACAGTAGAGTATGGTAGATATAGTACTGTACACTCCCATGGAGCCTTTCCCCCAAAAATGTACTGAAAAATACATTTTAAAAAACACAGAAAAGTTGCATAGACACATGTGAAAACAAGCATGCATTCACGCATACACACATACAATTAGTGTTATGGTAGGCCAGCTGACCTAAACCCTCAGCTGTGCAGGAAGTCACAGGAAGGCAGAACACTAGAGGAAGGGAAGCACCTGTGTTTGTCCTGCAGGGCCACAATCAGTGGAACAACGGCAACATCCTGCTACTTCCTGACAGAATGCTAGTCTATGGACAGGGAGGAGGAAAACATGAATTCCATAACTAGAGCTGTGTAAATATGGAACATGAGGTGCACACCTAATGTAACATGAGCAAGGAATATGGGTATATTGTGTGAGTATGTCTCCATGGATGTCATATTAACAGTGAGCTGTGCTGGGAATAGTTCCCATCCGGTACTGATACATATTCACATCATGGTTAGTGGCATAGTTAACTGGCCTTTTTCTTACGTTTGAGGCAGCACCCGAAGTAGAGACCTGTGTCAAAACGTGTTCTGTCTCAGTGAGGAGAAGAGGAGGTTACAACTTGCTCTCTCTCACTCTGAGGACAACCATGTTTACACTTAACTGGTGATAAGATAACAGTGAAGTCGGTGCCAAAACAGTAGACATACACACTGTGTAACACTGGGAACTGTATGTCTCCTCTCCTCTCGAGCCAACTCCCTGCCTGGACAAATACAAAGTCTGCATGGGCCAATGGGTTGATTTAATCAAAGCCAATACATTCATGAGGGCTGTGAACTGGTGTGTCACTTCATATGCATAGCTGGGGAATATGTTATGGTTTGGGGCAGGAACGTATGTGGGCACCCTTACAGGTCTACATTGATAAACTTATATACAGTACTTTATGACAGAAATGTACATGAATGTGCTGATGAACTTGAGTGTGCCAATCGTTAAAAAAAACTAAATACAAACTACACACAGTCAAAGTCTACATACATGTAGGTTTTATATCCTACTTTATGTCATTGCTAATGTCAAATAAATCTGTGTCATTCAATAATTCCTAATTTAATAGGGAGCTAAATGCTGAGTAATCTACAGAAACCTGATCAAGCACACTTGACCCCTGAGTAGATGTTGGAAGTACATAAAGGCCTGTGGTGGAGGAGAAACTCTATTCTATTAAACTACCAGGTGATATGCAGTTTGTGTGTTTCTGTGATCTACGTTGGAACACCACAGCATTTATAGTTCACATTGCTAGAGCACTTCTTGTTCCCTAAGACATATCATAAAAGTCATTTAATACAGTAAAAATGATCTCATCAATTTAAAAACCACCCTTGGCAAATTTACACTGAAGAATCAAATGCATTTTCTTTAAAGTTTGAACAAGTCCCAACAAGTGAGACCAAATTATTAGCGCTACTCTATGCCACAACGTGTTGTCTGAGTGACACTATCAACTAGACAAACAGGGAAACATGGATCTATTGATATTATGTGACAGTTGCCCATCTGTGATACTATGAACGTAAACATTTGTTGAGCTGTTGTTATCAAGACTAGTTTGAGTGGGAAGTGACTACACTAGATTACAATATATCGGTGGAGACTGTTGGAAGGAGCTATATTGGAGGAAGGGCTAATATTAATCGCTGGAATGGAATAAACGGAACGGTTATGTTGCTTTACATCCATATTCAAAGAACATAGAAAAAGTAACAGAGCCTGAAGTGCAAGACAGGAACGGTTCTTGAAAGAGTTGTAGTAGTGTGAATGCACCAGACAGTTTCACATCTAAATCCTTCTAAAGATACTAGAAACCATCATCATCTTTCATATGTAATCCAAGCCCATCCATTCAATTAAATAAGGCCCTCAGAAAATGGGAGCGAATACTGTACTGTACAGTAAGTGGGGTTAATCCTGTTTGTGTAAAGCCATGTCCCACAGGCGGTTTCCCAAACACAAATAACTATGTGGAGGGCTGCTATCATGGGACGAAACAGGAGGAGACTAGGTCTTCTGTGTTCCAAATGGCACCCTAGGGGCTGCCTTACAAATGGCAGCCTACCCTATTGGCCCTGGTCAAAAGTAGTGCACTAAATAGGGAATAGGTTGCCATTTGGGATGCAGCCTGGAGAGGCACACAGTTCTCGGCTCTTATCTTAAGAGGATGAGGGATTTGGAAGGAAATAACATCACTTCTCTATCTGGGTTCGTTGATCTCTAGGATGACTCCCAGTCAGATAGGCATCTGGGAGAAAAGACAAAATAATCTACGCCCTTACCCTATTTTCGTCTCTCCCGGGCCGGTGCAGCACTGGAGAAGAGTCCTTACTGTATCATATGGTTGTGAAGAGAAGTGGCATCCACTTTTAAAGGAAACTATGTTGTTTTCAGACTGTTTCAATGGGTCAAATCTGAATTGTCTGACTCTCAGGGTAAATTGTCTTGATCCAGCTGAACATAAACCATGATTCCTGTCTATCTACATCAGGGGTGTCAAACTCATTCCATGGAGGGCCGATTGTCTGCTGGTTTTTGGTTTCTTCTTTAAATTTGTGACCAATTAAGACCTAGACAACCAGGTTAGGGGAGTTCCTTACCAATCAGTGACCTTAATTCATCAATACATTTTCAAGGCAGGAGCAAAAACCTGCAGACATTCGTTCCTCCGTGGAATGAGTTTGACACGTGATCGACATATTCTAATATGTTTCAATGGGTCAAATTTGAATTGTCTGACCTTCAGGGTAAATTAATTTGATCCAGCTGAATATAACCAAGCTTCCTGTCTATCTACATATTCTGACATCGAATACAACTACAGTATATCATGCTGAATATTTTTTCCCCTTTAGGATATATCTAAGCCAATCTTTAGGAATGAATCCAACTTGGTGTATCTCCTTGCTACACAATTTAAATTGACATATCTAGAGATCTGAAAACGTGAGATAATTATAGTTGGCCAAGCTGCTGGGTAATTACTACACAACATGAAAAAATGACATATCTACTGAGGCAACTTGAGCTGAGACTGTTTGAAGTCATCAAAGACAGTCGGACTAGACAGATAAATACTTCACTTGTCGTCAGCTGTGTGTGCAATGAAAATACATTAGTGTCAGACTGGTGCCACTGCCACAATCAGGGTTAGCGATGAATGCCTGAAGAAATGTGCAAAACATACTTTTCTTCACTTCGACCGACATAAAACTGCATCTATTTTTTCTCAAACTTAAAGTGTCAGCAAAGTTCATTCAGCCAAACAAAAGCAATTTATTTATTTTTCTCTATAAAAATGTTTTAAGATACTGGAGTAGATTGGAGCTGTTCCAACAACAAGCATCTTTCCTGCATCCTAGATGTGGACCTGCCTAAAGCATGACCACATGCAACATATCCATTAAGCAGGGAGGCATCAGATGGTGGTTTCAGATTAACCACATCAAATACCTACACTCAGGTATCTTAACAACGAAACAATTATTTATTTAACACAGCATCGCTCGTGGCTAAACAACAAATAGATATGTTTTAATACCTTTCAATGTACAGGGGTCTAGCCTATCTGGGACCATGAAACATCAAAAAGGGAACATAGCCACTTAAGGAAATTGCTCAAGCAAATTATACAAGTGTCGATGACAGGATACCTCTAAACTTGAACCAGGAATGCTCTCTCCCACTAAACAGTCTCTCAAGTAGAAACGCTTTATGAAAAACTATTTTAGGTTTAATTACAGATTAGTCTGCATCTTAAGAGCAGGTCAACTCTTATTAGATTCCATATTATACGCCTTTCTGTCTGGCATAAAACTCCACACCAAAGTCTACAGGGATATTTTACGTTAAATATTTTTTTATTATCATATAATTTTTATGCAATTCCATGTCGGACTAAACGTGTTGACATTTTGTGAACATTTTCTCCAGTGCACAATGTTATATGAACCCTAGTAATAGCTGATGTGACATGGCCTTTAGTGTCAAAACAAACCTAGGCAAGGGTTTACAATGTGGTGGTGTAGGTATTATTCATGCCCTGAAATGTATGTGTTCTTATGTTATTACCATGTTATGACCCCTCAAAAGTCACTACTGTCATGATTTGTCTGACTGACTGACAGGAGTCTGCTCACAGTCATCTGTTCATCTGCAGTGTCTAGAGTTGGTCTGACTTAGACATATTGACAGCCACACTTTCCCATCACCACACACGCACCACACACACACACACACACACACAGACACACAGACACACACACACACACACACACACACACACACACACACACACACACACACACACACACACACACACACACACACACACACACACACACACACACACACACACACACACACACACACACACACACACAATCTACTTACAACATTAAAATGGCCATTTCACCTGCTTACAAAACAAAAACCTCCCACAATTTCAACAACATAAAATGGCACCATTTACCTTCACTGAGCAGGAGAACATTTTAAATGCAAAAGAGTTACAGTATATCAGAGTCTGGACGAGATGCAAAAATAGCCTATGCTGTTTTCTCTCACATCAATAGATTCGGAAATGAGAGCTGAATTGTTGAACAGCCACATTGGTGGTATTTTTGGTCAGATGGATAAAACAATTATGTACGTAAAATAAGGAATATTTAGCACCCGGCAGAGGAGCATAAATTCCCTCCTACACATGTTAAATGTGCCTCATATACAGTATTCTACAGTTCTGAATGCAACAGGTGAGAACTAAAAAATACATCTTTAAAATTACCTGTTTTTCAAACGCGCTTTCAGAAAGTTCTTCCCGAATGGAGCCATAGCAAGCCGCTCAACTGAAACACAATTATCCAAAATGCTGCCAAAATGGGTTACAGCCACTGCATGGCAGGACGTCTGTGACTTTTTCACAAACTGGTGTAGGTTTGTCACTCACCAAAAAGTTGAACACTGTCCCAAATCGGAACGCTTGTCATAGCGCACTTCAGTGAGAGGCCGCCCCATCGTAAAACTGAGGGTGGCGTTTATCCAAAAATGGAGGCGTAAATCTCAGCCGCACTTATTCTGCGCGTTCAAAACGGTTCTTTATAATGACCAACACATCAAAGCATACATTTGCCATTTTAAAAGAGGACAGACCAGAAGCCAATATAATTTTTTTGTGTGGGGGGGGGGGGGGGCAACTTTCTATGATATACAGTGGGAATATCGATATTCACATTTCTGTTAGAGAGAGCAAATCATTCATTCGTTCATGTTTTTTCATATATGGACTATTTCATCCCTGTGTTCACTTGAGAATAGTCGTGTTGGTTAATGGTTTCCCACAATCCAGTAATTTATTACAGCCCACTAGGCAGCATATGAATGCGCGATGGAAGAGCAAGTAGACATAATTTGCTTGAGACTGACGTCTAGCGGGAGTGCATTTTCATCACGATAGCATGACCTATGTATGGTACAATTAGACTATACATCATCGATGTTTGGGATTACCAGTAGCCTAGGGTTTTTGATAGAAGTTGTTAATATATTATTACACAAAATGGTTATTACACAAATAATGTATTTATTTATTTCAAATGTATGACAATGGAATCGTTGGGGAAAAAATTAAGAAAACAAATATAATATAATAATCACACACATTTTGTTTGATAGTTGAATATGGTGAAAATAAGCCTATAATACAACTCATATAATAAAACTCCCTATACCCATAATAATAACTTCACAGCATTTGGTCTCAAGGTAAGAAGAGTGATACAACTTTAATTTTACCACATTGATCTAGGCTTGATAAGACACCATTAAATCCTAATTTAGACACCACCTAAAACATCCAGAAATAAGTGTTAGAAAAATATTGGGGTTTATAGAGTATTTGTAGAGCCCTGAGAGTGCGTCTCTGAATCCCAGTGAGACAGGGGGTCCTCAACTTCAGACACACAGCTCTCCTTCACAAACAAATCAGAAAACCAATCAGTCTACCCACTCTAAAGTAATAAATATAACCAAATATGAAAATAACCACATCTAGAAGTTGTATGATGCAAAACCCTGATGTGTGACGCGGGGATGACGTCTGATGTCACGATGACACAGCGCCAGGGCTCATAGGTTGAGAAAGAGGGGGAGAGGGTGATGAGAGAGAGAGAAAGGGGGAGAGGGAAGGAGGAGAGGATGAGGAATGGAGGATGAAGGAGGGAGTGGGGGGGGGGGGGGGGGGGAGTGGTCCTCTGACATCATTCTACCTCTTATATACTGAGGGAATGGAGTCCAGTGTTCTTCACTTCATTCATTCTACCTACAGCCAGGAGGACACAGTCACACACTGTCACTGACAGGAAAAAGAGAACACAAGGAGAAACAGACTGAGTGAGTACACTCCTTCTCCACCTCCATCTCTGTCTCTCTTTCTGCATTTGACCCCTAACCCTATGGACTTGGGTCCTGCTTAGCTAGCTGGATTCAGAGTGTGGGATTTTCTCCAAGATGCAGGCACAGTTGGCGTTTGTGCTTCTCCTCTGTTTGACGTGTGGCATATTATGTTCAGGTAAGCACAGGCATCCTTTGATATCCTTTCCTAATGATGCTAATTGATTTGCTACCTTGCTGAGTGTTATATTGGTTGCATTGTCAACTGATTAGGTTGGATTTAATCTTGAAAGAACAGGACATATACTCAGAGACTACGGACTAACTGAATTCCTCTCAACTGAAACATACTTTTGCAACAGGTGGATTTCACCATGCACACTATAGTTATCTTGTCCATTCACATCCATTGATTACCCTGACATTCCTATCAAGAAGACACAACCTCTCTGAGATATGATCTGAAATAGTGGGTATCCTCTAAATTCACCCAATGTTGTCAGATGATTTTGTTATTTATATGTTTTGAAAGTATTTAGAGTCCAGAAATGACATTATTTTATCACATCATGTTTCTTTGAAATTCTACAAAATGTAATTCACCAAAATTCACAACATAAGTTTAGTCAATTGAAGATAATCTATTACATTGCAGCAAAATTTGAATACAGTAAATTCATTTTCAACACATTTTTGGTGTGCATCGTTCTGGTGGGGTAGATCTGCAGAGATACAGGGTGTGCATGGGTTTGTTCTAGCCCAGCACAGAACTATCCATCTATCCATTTAATCAATGCCCTAGCCTAGTTGTCTCAGGTGTTTTATAGTTAAGACAGCCAATTGAAACTTTCCAGGATCAGGGTTTGTGACCACTGGGTTAATTGATGCATTAACACACATCTGACTGTCTGCTCGTTGATTAGCTCTCTCTATTTCTCTCTCTCTCTCTCTCGCTCTTTCTCTTCCTCTCTCTCCCCCCTCTCTCTCTCTATCTCTCTCTCTCTTGCTCGCTTTCTCCCTCTATCTCCCTCTTACTTTCTCTCTCTCTCTCTCTCTCTCTCTCTCTCTCTCTCTCTCTCTCTCTCTCTCTCTCTCTCTCTCTCTCTCCCTCTCTCTCGCTCGCTCTCTCCCCCTCTCTCTCTCTTCCTCTCTCTCCCCCTTTCTTTCTTTCTCTCTCATTCTCTTTTTGCTCTCTCTCTCTTCACCCCTCTCCCTTTCAAATCCTACTGGCTAAAACAACCTGTTTTATACCGTTTTTCCGAGAGTATAACCGTGACGTGACAGTGTTCTCTGTTTGTTTCAGTCTTTATTATAGCCAGTCTTGGAGAGCCCTCATTCAGTCTTTATTATAACCAGTCTTGAAAAAACCTGGGCACCTCGGGTGTTTAGTGATCCTTACTAATTATACATCAATTACATAAGCCCTTTAATCCTCTCAGAAAGAAACAGCACATTGTTCCATTGAGTTTATTAAATGAACTGATGTTACTGTAGGGTGTGGGCGAGGGGGAGGAGAGGAATCCGATCTAGCAGCACCCAAAAGAGCCGTAGCCCTTTCCTGCAGTTAATGACCAAATCACCATCTAGTGGCCTCATGGGTGGAATGTTATTCATATATTTCATCATTTCATCATTAATAAACATATATATATATTTTATTCAACTGCAGAAAATCCAGTGTTTCTACCTGTATGTCAAACGGTTTTGTTATATTTCAGTCTTCTGTGATGTATATAAAGTGTAATATTGTGATGCAAACTCAAAATTGAATACATTTCAACTCTATATCTGACATGGTACAGGTGTCTTCTTTTTTTACGCCCATAACCATGTCTGTAAAGTGTATACTTTTGTTTCAAAGTAGATTTGTTTAAGACTACCAATAAACACTGTGTGACCCTGATTTAGCCCACTGCAGTATTAACTTCCTGGCTCAAGGAGCAACAGTGATTTGATTGAACATCTAATCAAAGTTGGGTTATCTGAACTCTGTGACACGCTTCAAAATGGATGTCAAAAATCTTTGAGCTTTTCTTGGTTGAGCTTTATTGCACCTTTAGCCAATGTTGAGGGTCAGGCTCTAACAGAAAGTTATTAGGCTTCAAATCGGCTTGATTAGGCTATGAGGGCTACATTTGCACCAAACAAATCAATTCAGTTGGATAAAGCTGTTGAGGTAAATGCTAGAACAACATTAAGTCAAGGTGATAGAAACCAAGTTTTTATTATGGATTGGAGCATAAAATACCTATATGATACCTGTATTAGTATTGTTATATGCCTACCTGTATGATACCTGTATGATACCTGTATTAGTATTGTTATATGCCTACCTGTATGATACCTGTATGATACCTGTATTAGTATTGTTATATGCCTACCTGTATGATACCTATATGATACCTGTATGATACCTGTATTAGTATTGTTATATGCCTACCTGTATGATGCCTGTATGATACCTGTATGATACCTGTATGATACCTGTATTAGTATTGTTATATGCCTACCGGTATGATACCTTTATGATACCTGTATGATACCTGTATTAGTATTGTTATATGCCTACCGGTATGATACCTGTATGATACCTGTATGATACCTGTATTAGTATTATTATATGCCTACCGGTATGATACCTGTATGATACCTGTATGATACCTGTATTAGTATTGTTATATGCCTACCGGTATGATACCTGTATGATACCTGTATGATACCTGTATTAGTATTATTATATGCCTACCGGTATGATACCTGTATGATACCTGTATGATACCTGTATTAGTATTGTTATATGCCTACCGGTATGATACCTGTATGATACCTGTATGATACCTGTATTAGTATTGTTATATGCCTACCTGTATGATACCTGTATGATACCTGTATGATACCTGTATTAGTATTATTATATGCCTACCGGTATGATACCTGTATGATACCTGTATGATACCTGTATTAGTATTGTTATATGCCTACCTGTATGATACCTGTATGATACCTGTATGATACCTGTATTAGTATTGTTATATGCCTACCGGTATGATACCTATACACCTGTACTCCAACTCTTGTTTTGTGTCTATCTGACAGATGTTGACCAAGAACAGCGGGCGATAGAAGAGGAGCTATTGAGCAGTCTCTTTACTACAAAGGTACTGTACTGCTTCCTCTTTGCACCTGTCAGATCTGAGGTGTGTGTGTGTGTGTGTGTGTGTGTGTGTGTGTGTGTGTGTGTGTGTGTGTGTGTGTGTGTGTGTGTGTGTGTGTGTGTGTGTGTGTGTGTGTGGGTGTGGGTGTGTGGGTGTATGTGTGTGTGTGTGTGTGAGCGCTCTTTCATGGGGGCTGGATATAGACCTGTCCTTTAGATATGTCATCTTCCTCTCTGGGTTTCTGTTTCAACTTGAATTGTCTCATTGTTGATTCTATTTGTTCATAGTTTCACAGTTTTCTTTATTAGGATATATGGTCTTTGAAAAAAACATAATGTTCAATCTAGTACAGTCAATAATCTTCTAATACACCAGTAAAGCTTTCAAAATCACTTCAATACTTTTCGACTCACACATGCATAAACACTCACGCACGCATATACACACGCACACGCACACGCACGCACACGCACACGCACACGCACACGCACACGCACACGCACACACACACACACACACACACACACACACACACACACACACACACACACACACACACACACACACACACACACACACACACACATATAATGGGAATTGAATTAAAAACGGTTTAGATTCATTCAGGTATAACATAATTATTACTTCTTCTATAAGGGTATTTATCATGGAACTGGAACTAGTGGAGCCTGGAGACTAGAGATTACCTGAGCTAATAACATTCAGATTGTCTCTGACAGCAACATAGCGCCGTGCGGCCGACACGCACGCACACACACACACGCACACGCAGACACACACACACACACACACACACACACACACACACACACACACACACACACACACACACACACACACACACACACACTCCCTACTCCCCACTCTGAGTCTGATAATGAGGAGGACACACTGAGACATGACTATGACAAATAAACTCTGTGATTTATGGTTTATAAGGTTCCTTGGAGGGCTGATTGTAATAATAGGTCGCCAGATGAGTGATGGAGTGCTCAAGAAGACACTGGATAGACAGTGTTGTATTAGACAGTATTGTACTAGACAGTGTTGTATTAGACACTTGTCTTTTCCTTTTTCCTCTTTAGATGATACACACAATACACATGTTTCCTCTTTAGATGATACACACATTACACATGTTTCCTCTTTAGATGATACACACATTACACATGGTTCCTCTTTAGATGATACACACATTACACATGGTTCCTCTTTAGATGATACACACATTACACATGGTTCCTCTTTAGATTATACACACATTACACATGGTTCCTCTTTAGATGATACACACATTACACATGGTTCCTCTTTAGATGATACACACATTACACATGGTTCCTCTTTAGATTATACACACATTACACATGGTTCCTCTTTAGATTATACACACATTACACATGGTTCCTCTTTAGATGATACACACATTACACATGTTCCTCTTTAGATTATACACACATTACACATGGTTCCTCTTTAGATGATACACACATTACACATGGTTCCTCTTTAGATTATACACACATTACACATGGTTCCTCTTTAGATTATACACACATTACACATGGTTCCTCTTTAGATTATACACACATTACACATGGTTCGTCTTTAGATTATACACACATTACACATGGTTCCTCTTTAGATTATACACACATTACACATGGTTCCTCTTTAGATTATACACACATTACACATGGTTCCTCTTTAGAATATACACACATTACACATGGTTCCTCTTTAGATTATACACACATTACACATGGTTCCTCTTTAGATTATACACCCATTACACATGGTTCCTCTTTAGATATAACACCCATTACACATGGTTCCATTGGGGATAAATTTGCTAATATCTGTTGAAATAGGTTGACTATTGTTTCCATGACACTTGTTGGTGATCTTATTTGGCAGCTGTTTGACAGGCCATAAAAAGACAACTGCACAAATGATCAGTGGTGTTAAACAACAGTTTATTATTTCATTAGTATCTGTCATGTCAATTTTTAACTGCTGCATGTATTCCCACATATTTTACTAAACAGAAGAGAAAAGAGTGGAATTAGAACAGGGAATTAGACGGAAGCTCGCGTTGAAATTCAAAGGTAATTTCCGACATTTACAGTGTTTACCGTGAGCCGACATTTACAGTGTTTACTGTGAGCCGACATTTACAGTGTTTACTGTGAGCCGACATTTACAGTGTTTACTGTGAGCCGACATTTACAGTGTTTACCGTGAGCCGACATTTACAGTGTTTACCGCGAGCCGACATTTACAGTGTTTACCGCGAGCCGACATTTACAGTGTTTACCGTGAGCCGACATTTACAGTGTTTACTGTGAGCCGACATTTACAGTGTTTACTGTGAGCCGACATTTACAGTGTTTACTGTGAGCCGACATTTACAGTGTTTACTGTGAGCCGACATTTACAGTGTTTACTGTGAGCCGACATTTACAGTGTTTACTGTGAGCCGACATTTACAGTGTTTACTGTGAGCCGACATTTACAGTGTTTACTGTGAGCTGACATTTACAGTGTTTACTGTGAGCCGACATTTACAGTGTTTACTGTGAGCCGACATTTACAGTGTTTACTGTGAGCCGACATTTACAGTGTTTACTGTGAGCCGACATTTACAGTGTTTACTGTGAGCCGACATTTACAGTGTTTACCGTGAGCCGACATTTACAGTGTTTACCGCGAGCCGACATTTACAGTGTTTACCGCGAGCCGACATTTACAGTGTTTACCGTGAGCCGACATTTACAGTGTTTACCGTGAGCCGACATTTACAGTGTTTACTGTGAGCCGACATTTACAGTGTTTACTGTGAGCCGACATTTACAGTGTTTACTGTGAGCCGACATTTACAGTGTTTACTGTGAGCCGACATTTACAGTGTTTACTGTGAGCCGACATTTACAGTGTTTACTGTGAGCCGACATTTACAGTGTTTACTGTGAGCTGACATTTACAGTGTTTACTGTGAGCCGACATTTACAGTGTTTACTGTGAGCCGACATTTACAGTGTTTACTGTGAGCCGACATTTACAGTGTTTACTGTGAGCCGACATTTACAGTGTTTACTGTGAGCCGACATTTACAGTGTTTACCGTGAGCCGACATTTACAGTGTTTACCGTGAGCCGACATTTACAGTGTTTACCGTGAGCCGACATTTACAGTGTTTACTGTGAATGCAGTCTCCGCTGACGCAGGAACATTGCCTTTAAATTTTCGTTGAGCTGTTTCAGTCAATCAATTGGTGAGTAAAGTGAGATTAACTTATTCTGGATAAACCAGTAGCCAGTGTCTTAAAGGAATAGTTCATTTAATAATGGCTGATGTAGTAATCTAGCCAGTGGATAATCTCGGCACCCATAACTGTCATGAAAGACTAGCCATTGACAGACAATTCAATAGAAATGGGGACGGTACATTTAAAATGGCAGTTAGTCACACTGCTGGGGATGCAGGCATTATTGGACCATTCCTGCACCATAAACACGGGATCCGTCCCTCAGTCCCTCATTGATTAAGTGACACTGAGCGAAAAGATACTGACGAAGGACGAGACACAATTAAAAGTGAACCTACCACTCGTCTCACAACTCAATGTGTTAATAAACTGTTCATTTGGAAGTAAACAATACCTCATTTGTAATTGTAGGGTTTTCTAAATGTTAATATTGTCAGGAACTCACAACACTATCCAGCCAGACCGAGGCGTCCTTTCTGTCTTGTCTCTGGAGTGGTTTATGGCTCAGACTGCTCGGTACGATACATATCCATTCTGTGCCATTTCTCCCCCCTGGCCTATAAAATCCATATGTAATATCTAACAACTCCTCTCTCAACAATGGCGATGGCAGGAAATAAAAGTGCTATCCTTTACCATCTATAAAAGCAAAGCTGATAGGTGAGATGGGGTTTGAGGTGATTTAGAAGCTCCAATCTTATATTCCTTATGACTCTGTTCATCATTGTCAGTGACAGCCGGGAGTGAGTCTGGGCTGTGCGCTGTTAGGGAGTCGGCCCACGCACAGGGGTCCCCACAGGCAGCGGCAGGGGCTTCACACCATCCAATACCACACGCTCAAACTAGATTATGATACAGCCGGCTTGGAGCTAGATAAGGTTAAGATCTGATCTGTTGCCATGAATTGTGAGAGGGAGCAGAAAGCACAGTTATGCACACACACACACACACACACACACACACACACACACACACACACACACACACACACACACACACACACACACACACACACACACACACACACACACACACACACACACACACACACACACACACACACACACACACACACACTGTCTTAATTATTTCTTATCGTCTCCCACATGAAACAGAGCAAGCAGAACGCCCCCTACTGGCGTGTGTCCCTGGTGAACGTGTGCAGGATGGTGAACAGCCTGATAAACAGCCGGTTGTGGAGAGAACAGGAGGAGTATAACACTGGGGAGGAGCTGGGGGAGAGGCTGGCCTCCCTGCCGGAGCCCTTGGATGAGCTTCTCGATCTACAGCACATCTGCAGAGTACTGCAGCCCCGAGAGGTGAGGGACGGACACAGGGATGCATGCATACATACTGTACACTGGGATATACAGACGCTAAGGACTGGAATCAGAGGTGTCGGAGGTGGAACTGAATTAGAGCTGTCAAATCCACAAGTGGCTCGTTGCGTTACGGACACTGCCATTGGGTGCAACGAAACCACACCGACTATAATCCAATAAATCCCATGCAGACGCGTTACAAGTTCAAACACTCGAATTAGACTGACAGACTACAATCCCCCCATCCAAATTAACATGAAAACATGCATTAGCCTCACATCAACGGTTTGACATTTGAGAGTCATTATTTCTACCATGGATAGAGCCTACACAGTCTAGTACCGTTTTGAACTAACGCAGGAGGGATAATAAGGAAGGGAGTGGTTTGTGACATAACACAGGAGCCACTCCCTGATTTGTCAGCTCATACCACAGTTACACCTCCATTACCGTCAAAACATCAGCTCGATCTGATTGAATCAGGCCACATACAGGGATGACCATACCAACACCTACAATGACAGAGGCTGATACACAGCAAAGAGAGCAATTTTCCCCATTTGAATAGAAAACACATACACACTTTGCATACACACATACAGAAAACAAGCACAGGGATGAGCGTTGTAGGTCTACAGAGAGCAGTGCGCACACAAAAGACATATAAACAGGGCCACACACATATCGCTCACCCACGATGAGCATCCATCCCTGGGCCCTGCACAGCGCTAAATACCCACGATGAGCATCCATCCCTGGGCCCTGCACAGCGCTAAATACCCACGATGAGCATCCATCCCTGGGCCCTGCACAGCGCTAAATACCCACGATGAGCATCTATCTCTGGGCCCTGCACAGCGCTAAATACCCACGATGAGCATCTATCTCTGGGCCCTGCACAGCGCTAAATACCCACGATGAGCATCTATCTCTGGGCCCTGCACAGCGCTAAATACCCACGATGAGCATCCATCCCTGGGCCCTGCACAGCGCTAAATACCCACGATGAGCATCTATCTCTGGGCCCTGCACAGCGCTAAATACCCACGATGAGCATCCATCCCTGGGCCCTGCACAGCGCTAAATACCCACGATGAGCATCTATCTCTGGGCTCTGCACAGCGCTAAATACCCACGATGAGCATCTATCCCTGGGCCCTGCACAGCGCTAAATACCCACGATGAGCATTTATCTCTGGGCCCTGCACAGCGCTAAATACCCACGATGAGCATCTATCTCTGGGCCCTGCACAGCGCTAAATACCCACGATGAGCATCTATCCCTGGGCCCTGCACAGCGCTAAATACCCACGATGAGCATCTATCTCTGGGCCCTGCACAGCGCTAAATACCCACGATGAGCATCTATCTCTGGGCCCTGCACAGCGCTAAATACCCACGATGAGCATCCATCCCTGGGCCCTGCACAGCGCTAAATACCCACGATGAGCATCTATCTCTGGGCCCTGCACAGCGCTAAATACCCACGATGAGCATCTATCTCTGGGCCCTGCACAGCGCTAAATACCCACGATGAGCATCTATCTCTGGGCCCTGCACAGCGCTAAATACCCACGATGAGCATCCATCCCTGGGCCCTGCACAGCGCTAAATACCCACGATGAGCATCTATCCCTGGGCCCTGCACAGCGCTAAATACCCACGATGAGCATCCATCCCTGGGCCCTGCACAGCGCTAAATACCCACGATGAGCATTTATCTCTGGGCTCTGCTCAGCGCTAAATACCCACGATGAGCATCTATCTCTGGGCCCTGCACAGCGCTAAATACCCACGATGAGCATCTATCTCTGGGCCCTGCACAGCGCTAAATACCCACGATGAGCATCCATCCCTGGGCCCTGCACAGCGCTAAATACCCACGATGAGCATCTATCTCTGGGCCCTGCTCAGCGCTAAATACCCACGATGAGCATCCATCCCTGGGCCCTGCACAGCGCTAAATACCCACGATGAGCATCTATCTCTGGGCCCTGCACAGCGCTAAATACCCACGATGAGCATCTATCTCTGGGCCCTGCACAGCGCTAAATACCCACGATGAGCATCTATCCCTGGGCCCTGCACAGCGCTAAATACCCACGATGAGCATCTATCTCTGGGCCCTGCTCAGCGCTAAATACCCACGATGAGCATCTATCTCTGGGCCCTGCTCAGCGCTAAATACCCATGATGAGCATCTATCTCTGGGCCCTGCACAGCGCTAAATACCCTTCTCCATTACGTTGATGTGCACACTGTCAGCTTCTCCATCACGTTGATGTGCACACTGTCAGCTTCTCCATCATGTTGATGTGCACACTGTCAACTCCACAGCTCCTCACACATCATGATCGAGGTCTCTTCAGCCTGACTGTACAGATGACCTGTTTTCTCATGCATGGAAGAAAATACACTAAACCCTTGTTTGAACCACAGCTGCATACAGTAGGTACAAACCAACCATTATCTGGTGTCAAAATTATTATTATTATAACTGCGCTCCAAATGGCACCCTATTCTTTAAAGTGCACTACTTTTGACCAGAGCTCTATGGGCCTTGTCAAAAGTAGTGCACTATACAGGGGAACATAGGGTGTAATTTGTGTTTTCATGGCCTTATGCACCAACAGTGGCTCATTACAAAGCCTATTCCCCCTCAGGAGACTGAAAAGATTTGGCATGGGTCCTCAGATCCTCAAAAAGTTCTACAGCTGCACCATCGTGAGCATCCTGACCGGTTGCATCACCGTCTGGTATGGCAACTGCCCGGTCTCCGACCGTAAGGCACTACAGAGGGTAGGGCGTACAGCCCAGTTCATCCCTTGGAGCGCAGTTATAATAATAATAACTGGCAGATTCATTAAATAGTACCCGCAAAACACCAGTCTCAACGTCAACAGTGAAGAGGTGACTCCGGGATGCTGGCCCTCTAGGCAGAGTTCCTCTGTCCAGTGTCTGTTTTCTTTTGCCCATCTTAAACTTTTCTTTTTATTGGCCAGTCTGAGATATGGCTTTTTCTTAACTCTGCCTAGAAGGCCAGCATCACAGAGTCACCTCTTCACTGTTGACGTTGAGACTGGTGTTTTGCGGGTACTATTTAATGAAACTGCCAGTTGAGGACCTAGACTTGGCACTCCAGTAGCGCTTGTTGTGCTGTAGCAGAGAGAACAGTCTATGACTACGGTGGCTGGAGTCTTTGACAGTTGAGGACTTGTTGAGGACTTGTTGAGGACTTGTGAGGCGTCTGTTTCTCAAACTAGACACTCTAATGTACTTGTCCTCTTGCTCAGTTGTGCACCAGGGCCTCCCACTCCTATTTCTATTCTGGTTAGAGACAGTTTGCGCTGTTCTGTGAAGGGAGTAGTACACAGCGTTGTACGAGATCTTCAGTTTCTTGGCAATTTCTCACATGGAATAGCCTTCATTTCTCAGAAGAAGAATAGACCAGTTTCAAAAGAAAGTGCTTTGTTTCTGGCCATTTTGAGCCTGTAATTGAACCCACAAATGCTGATGCTCCAGATACTCAACTAGTCTAAAGAAGGCCAGTTTTATTGCTTATTTAATCAGAACAACAGTTTTCAACTGTGATAACATAATTACAAAAGGGTTTTCTAAGGATCAATTAGCCTTTTAAAATGATAAACTTGGATTAGCTAACACAACGTGCCATTGGAACACAGGAGTGATGGTTGCTGATAATGGGCCTCTGTGCGCCTATGTAGATATTCCATAAAAAATCTGCAGTTTCCAGCTGCAGTAGTAATTTACAACAATAACAATGTCTACACTGTATTTCTGATCATTTTGATGTTATTTTAATGGACAAAAATTAGCTTTTCTTTCAAAAACTAGGACATTTCTAAGTGACCCCAAACTTTTGAACGGTAGTGTACATGTACATATTACCTCAATTACCTCGACTAACCGGTGCCCCCGCACATTGACTCTACCGGTACCCCCTGTATATAGCCTCGCTACTGTTATTTTACTGCTGCTCTTTAATTATTTGTATTCTTATTTTTTACTTGTCTATTTTTTACTTAAGACTGCATTGTTGGTTAAGGGCTTGGAAGTAAGCATTTCACTGTAAGGTGTTGTACCTGTTGTATTCGGTGCATGTGACAAATAATATTTGATTTGATTATTCTGTTTTTCTTTACAGCTGCTTGACAACTCTCAAGAGTACCTAGACGCCGATCAAAACAGTGACAACCCGCTCAAAAGGAAATCACCGTATATTTTTAGGAGGCAAGTGAAAAACACCAAAGCTCGGAGGCCGTACATCTTGAAGCGGGGTACATTCTACTGATCCACCCCCGGGAGGAGAAAGAAAGACTCTATACATTCTGTGGATATGTGACCATACGTGCTCTCTGTTGTACTGTTATTACTGATGTTTCCGCAGTGTTTTGTCCATACAGATGATATCTCAAACCTGTGTCTGTCACTATAGGTCTCTACTCACATTCTAGGCCCAATCCTGCTCCAAAAAGAGAGGACCATTTGAAATAAAAGCAAACAAAAGCAGTAAGCAAATGTGTATCTTTTGAGAGACTTTATATTTACTATATTTGTTCACTCCATGTGTTTTCTTTCCAATGTGATTAAACAATACATATTTAAAAACCACTAAGACGTGACAGTGTTTTTTCAGAACTCTTGCTGTTTATAATAGCAAACATCAGGAGACTGAAAAGATTTGGCATGGATCCTCAGATCCTCAAAAGGTTCTACAGCTGCACCATCGAGAGCATCCTGACCGGTTGCATCACTGCCTGGTATGGCAACTGCTCGGCTTCGACCGCAAGGCACTACAGTGGGTAGTGTGTACGACCCAATACATCACTGGGACCAAGCTTCCTGCCATCCAGGACCTCTAAACAGTGCCTTGCAAAAGTATTCATCCCCCTTGGCATTTTTCCTATTTTGTTGAATTACAGCAATTGAAATAGATTTTTATTTGGATTTCAACTAATGGACATACACAAAATAGTCCAAATTGGTGAAGTGAAATGAAAAAAAATCACTTGTTTCAAAAATGTCAAAAAATAAATAAATATTGGAAAAGTTGTGCGTGCATATGTATTCCCCCCCTTTGACATGAAGCCCGTAAATAAGATCTGGTGCAACCAATTACCTTCAGAAGTCACATAATTAGTTAAATAAAGTCCACCTGTGTGCAAACTAAGTGTCACATGATCTGTCACATAATCCCAGTATATATACACCTGTTCTGAAAGGCCCCAGAGTCTGCAACACCACTAAGCAAGGGGCACCACCAAGCAAACGGCACCATGAAGACCAAGGAGCTCGCCAAACAGGTCAGGGACAAAGTTGTGGAGAAGTACAGATCAGGGTTGGGTTATAAAAAAATATCCAAAACTTTGAACATCCCACAGAGCACCATTAAATCCATTATTAAAAAATGGAAAGAATATGTCACCACAACAAACCTGCCAAGAGAGGGCTGCCCACCAAAACTCATTAATCAGAGAGACAACAAAGAGACCAAAGATAACACTGAAGGAGCTGCAAAGCTCCACAGCGGAGATTGGAGTATCTGTCCATAGTACCACTTTAAGCCGTACACTCCACAGAGCTGGGCTTTACAGAAGTGTGGCCAGAAAAAAAGCCATTGCTTAAAGAAAAAAAGAAGCAAACACGTTTGGTGTTCGCCAAAAGGCATGTGGGAGACTCCCCAAACATATGGAAGAAGGTACTCTGGTCAGATGAGACTAAAATTGAGCTTGGTGGTGGCAGCATCATGCTGTCGGATGTTTTTCATCGGCAGGGACTGGGAAACTGGTCTGAATTGAAGGAATGATGGATGGCGCTAAATACAGCGAAATTCTTGAGGGAAACCTGTTTCAGTCTTCCAGAGATTTGAGACTGGGACAGAGGTGCACCTTCCAGCAGGACAATGACACTAAGCATACTGCTAAAGCAACACTCGAGTGGTTTAAGGAGAAACATTTAAATGTCTTGGAATGGCCTAGTCAAAGCCCAGACCTCAATCCAATTGAGAATCTGTGGTATGACTTAAAGATTGGTGTACACCAGCGGAACCCATCCAACTTGAAGGAGCTGGATTAGTTTTGCTTTGAAGAATGGGCAAAAATCCCAGTGGCTAGATGTGCCAACCTTATAGAGACATACCCCAAGAGACTTGCAGCTGTAATTGCTGCAAAAGGTGGCTCTACAAAGTATTGGGGGTGTGAATAGTTATTAAGTACGCTCAAGTTTTCTGTATTTTTGTCTTATTTCTTGTTTGTTTCACAATAAAAAATATTTTGCATCTTCAAAGTGGGAGGCATGTTGTGTAAATCAAATGACATAAACCCCCAAAAAATACATTTTATTTCCAGGTTATAAGGCAACAAAATAGGAAAAATGCCAAAGGGGTGAATACTTTCAAAAGCCACTGTACCAGGCGGTGTGCGAGGAAGGCTCTAAAAATTGTCAAAGACTCCAGCCATCCTAGTCATAGACTGTTCTCTCTGCCCCCGCACGGCAAGCTGTACCGGAGCGCCAAGTCTAGGTCTAAAAGTCTTCTTAACAGCTTCTACCCCCAAGCCATAAGACTCCCGAACAGCTAAACCATGAATAAGGTCTGATAGAAACAACACCATTCTCCATGCACTGAAATGTACAACTTGATAAGAGCTGTTGATAAGAGCTAGTTAAATGAGTAATCCATCTGGATAAGGGAATAGTAAATATAAATGACACTTGTTTTAGATCTATTTTAACTTTTAAATCACTGGAGAAAAATGTGAAACCAGTCATGTGGCTAACTGAAGCATATCAACATATCAGCTTTCCCACAGTAAAGACAAAATGTACCAAAAAGAAAACGAACATGTACCTGTGTGAAAGAGAGACTATGATAGAATAGCAGAGAAACACAAGATCTTATTTAATGACATGGAGTCTGAGCTTGATACATTTTATTTATTTATTATTTTTATTTAACCTTCATTTAACTAGGCAAATCAGTTAAGAACAAATTCTTATTTACAATGACGGCCTACCAAAAGGCAAAAGGCCTCCCACGGGGACAGGGGCTGGGATTAAAAATTAAAAATAATTAAAAATAAATAACATATAAATATAGGACAAAACACACATCACGACAAGAGAGACAACACAACACTACACAAAGAGAGACCTAACACAACAACATAGCAAGGCAACAACACATGACAACACAGCATGGTAGCAACACAACATAACAACAACATGGTAGCAACACAACATGGTAGCAGCACAAAACATGGTACAAACATTATTGGGCACAGACAACAGCACAAAGGGCAAGAAGGTAGAGACGACAATACATCACACAAAGCAGCCACAACTGTCAGTAAGGGTGTCCATGATTGAGTCTTTGAATGAAGAGATTGCGATATGGAGTCTGAGTTTAGCAGAGGAACACAAGGTCTTATCTGATGACATGGAATCTGAGCGCGGACCAGTTTCATGGGCTTGGTAGCCTGAAACGGAGACAACTTGCCTACTAATTGGCACGTGGTTATGAGGTTACAGCAGGGCCTGAGCCTATGTTTAAACTTTTTTTTTTAAAGGTACAGTGTTAGAAAGGTGTGTTACACTGTAGGTGTTAAACTTGTGTTAAAATTCTTAAAATACAAAAAAGTGATTGTGATTGTGTTGAATAGTGTTTGTGAAATAAAAATCCACAAAAAATCGGTTTTAAAAAGGTGGTGGTTAATGTTCCCTCTAAAAAGAAATTGTCACTGAGCAAATGTCAGTTTTGCTGAGCGCCAACTTGAACTATCTGTTTACTGTGAACACTGAGGCTGTACCCACTTTAAAGTTAGTTTTAAGAGTGGTGAAGTAGGCTACTGTGGCAATTTGATCATTATGCATGCCTACCAGAGTGACCTACCATCAAAAACAATGGAGAAAATGCATCCCATAACATTTTAACATGGAAATAGCTGTTCTATCCTTCACCCTACAGTAGCAGCCAATGTGTGGAATTCAATGTAGACCTACATTCCAAGACACCTTTGAAAAAAACATGCAGGGTTTGACATAAGCTATTTATCCAGACAAGGAGGTGACTGAAAATGTTGTGTTGTTTGATGAAAGAAACCACTTTACAAAATAAAATGCATCATTATTCCCATGCCATTATTACAGAGAATCAGACAAATTAGGCTATCCTCTGCCTATTGGCTACTTAGCTCATTCAAGCCTGTCTCAAAATACAACACTGCCACTTTAAGACAAAACAAAGATCTGTTTTGTGCTCTTGTAGGAAGCAATCACTCCCCCATTGCTGACTACAAATGATCTATAACTGGGCTAATAACTCACTAACTAGCAAAGGATATGAACAAATGTACACACGTCGCTACATGTAGCTCTGGCTTTGATCTCAAGATACTCACGACCACTCATGCTGTTAACACAGTCCAGTTCAAAGTGAATGGCACAGATCCATTTATGGCAATGATCTATTTGCATATAGGCCTACTGCAGCTCTGATTGGTTATGGCGCACTGGTCTGTGTAAGGACCTGAGTCATTGCTGTCAATGCAATAGAACCCTATTTCCGATGCGTTCTGCCTACAGCAAAATCTTGCATAGTTTGTTTTGTTTCAGTATGTTGCATTGAAAGTGGCTAAAATTTCCTTGATTTGATCACAATTGCCACTGTAAAGGGAAACATTGATAGTGTTAACTAACAGGGAAAACTCTAGAAAGTTGAGTGAAGTTCAGTCTCGTGCTTCTCTGCGTGGGCTAATATTTCTTATGCTCGGCAGTCCTGGAGGAGCTGCATTCCTGCGCGCAGCTTAGAGAGAACATTGGTGGTGGTAATATTCAATTTGGGACAGAATTTTATAGACGTTGAACATCACTCCAAGGCGGCTCATTTTTAACCTGTCCCTTTTTTTTGGACAACTATGTTTTGAAAACTGTTATGTTCACATGAATTCTGATTATTTCCAGGGAAACACAACATCCTGAAATAAATGTACAGTGCCTTCATAAAGTATTCATACCCCTTGACTTTTTACACATTTTGTTGTTTTACAAAGTGAGGTTAAAATGGATTTTGCACACCTGGATTGTACAATATTACACATTATTCTTTTAAAAATTCTTCAAGCTCTGTCAAGTTGGTTGTTGATCATTGCTAGACAGCCATTTAAGTCTTGCCAGAGATTTTCAAGACAGATTATGCCAAAACTGTAACTAGGACACTAGAACATTCAATGTCGTCTTGATAAGCAACTCCAGTGTATATTTGGCCTTGTGTTTTAGGTTATTGTCCTGCTGAAAGGTGAATTTGTCTCCCAGTGGAAAGCAGACTGAACCAAGTTTTCTTCTAGGATTTTGCCTGTGCTTAGGTCTATTCCGTTTCTTTTTATCCCAAAAAAACTCCCTAGTCCTTGCCGATGACAAGAATAGTCATAACATGATGCAGCCACCACCATGGTTGAAAATATGAAGATTGGTAGTCAGGGATTTGTTGAGTTGGATTTGCCCCAAACATAACACTTTGTATTCAGGACATCAAATTAATTGCTTTGCCACATTTTTTGCAGAACTACTTTAGTGTCTAGTCGAAAACAGGATGCATGTTTTGGAAATATTTTTATTCTCTACAGGCTTCCTTCTTTTCTCTTGTCATTTAGGTTAGTATTTTGGAGTAACTACAATGTTGTTGATCCATCCTCAGTTTTCTCCTATCACAGCCATTAAACTCTGTAACTGTTTTAAAGTCACCATTGGTCTTATGGTGAAATCCCTGAGCAGTTTCCTTCCTCTCATAAGTTAGGTAAGATACCTCTATCTTTGTAGTGACTGGGTGTATTGAAACACCATCCAAAGGGTAATTAATAACGTCACCATGCTCAACGGAATATTCATTGTCATTTTCTGTTTGTTTTTATAGATGTCCTTCTTTATGAGGCATTGGAAAACCTCCCTGGTCTTTGTGATTTAATCTTTGTTTGAAATTCACAGCTCTACTGAGGGACCTTAGTCATCTACTATTATTGCACACAGAGTCCATGCAACTTATTATGTGACTTGTTAAGCACATTTTTACTCCTGAACTTATTTAGGCTTGCCATAACAAAGGGGTTGAATACTCAAGACATTTCATTTGTAATTAATTTGTAATAATTTCTATAAATGGAATTCCCCTTTGACATTATGAGGTATTGTGTGTAGGCCAGTGACACAAAACCTCAGTTGAATCCTTTTTAAATTCAGGCTGTAACTATTAACACAACAAAATGTGGAAAATGTCAAGGGCTGTGAATACTTTCTGAAAGCACAGTAGATATCTGTTAGAAATATTTTGCTTGACATAATGATGCTGAATGTAAAAAATGGCCCAACATACCCCACTCTCCCCTAACTACAAGCCATGCATCAACACTAAGGCCAGTTTAATTGGCTCTTGAGATCTTGAAATCCCTCTCCACATTTTCATAGCAGTGACACACCGGAGTAGGAACAACTGTTTTGTATTTTTTTCATCTCAGTATTATCTTGAAATAACTTTGTCTCATTTATTAGTTTCTCCTTGTGTCTGAGTGAGTATCTGGTGCTTGTGTTCTCTGCTATGTCAGGCTGGAGAGAAGCGTTCCAGAACTTGTAATTGTAGTATTTTGTATTTATTATGATCCTGGGTTCAAAATAGGATTAAAACAAGAACATCACAACAAAAACACAACAACAGTCTACATCATAAATAACACAATACAACCTACAAGACATTATTACATTATTCCTCTCTTATTACAGAAGTACGATATAATATCCACACTACCACAATGTGTGTGTGTAGAATGTGTGTGTTTGTGTATCTAGTTGCCAGCGAGTGAAACTGCTTTGGAGCTGCATACAGGTATGTATACCAGCCAGACAACAGAGGGCACTGAGGATTTGAAGAAACACACACAGTGTAATTATTTATTTTGACAATAATATATGTTGGAAATAGCGAGTGTCATCTCAGGCAAAATATACAGTTTTGTAGTCATAAAAAAGTTTAACAATAAAAAGTATTAAAAAAAAACGTAATTTCACAATACAGTAAGCTATACAATAGCACCAGGGTATGATCCCTAAATGTTCATGGCCTTGCTTCCAGGAGAGCGAGATAAATCCATTTATTCAATCAACTTTCAAATGAAAAATAACAATTTTTTAGGGAAGAGAGTATGAAAAATTCTACAAACAAAGCCATTTGATGGAGCACTATCTATAGAACTTCAATCAGATGTAGCTAACTAAACAAAAACATATTGCATTCATGTCCATTAAAACAGTTCAAAAGAGAGATACTGTCAGTTTCTCCAATCCTGTTCGGCTCCATATTACCCATCCAAACATAAACCACTGACTGGATCTCTCATTTTCCTTCTCTTATTAGTAAAGCACAGCCGTAGTGACTATCAAATCACAGGAACACAGTTTGAAATATCCAGAGGAACAAGTATCTTTAATGTTCATGTATGTACATTGATGTCCATATATTACGGCATTAAATACGTACATTACATACACGTAAATGTCCATAAATCAAAATGTGTCCAGTATGTATGGACGCATACATGCCAACAGATGGCAGTATTATACAATGTAACTTTGAACCTTCCCACAGGGCACACACTGGTTGAATCAACGTTGTTTCCATGTTATTTCAATAAAATTACATGGAATAGACGTTGAATTGACGTCTGTGCTGTGGTTGGTTGTTGAGACAGAGAACGAGAGGGAGAAAAACATAGGCTGAGAGCCTATAGTAAAAAGTTAGTAACATAACAATAGAATGGATTTTAGAAAACAAATGAATCCTAGGTACCCCAACCAAACCCTAACCCGGACGATGCTGGGCCAATTATGCACCGCCCTATGGGACTCCCAATCAGAGCCGGTTGTGATACAGCCTGGAATTGAACAAGGGTCTGTAGTGTGCCAGTCTCTATGGGGGTGCCACAGGGTTCAATTCTCGGGCCGACTCTCTTCCCTGTATGTCGCTCTTGCTGCTGGTGATTCTCTGATCCACCTCTACGCAGACGACACCATTCTGTATACTTCCGGCCCTTCTTTGGACACTGTGTTAACTAACCTCCAGACGAGCTTCAATGCCATACAACTCTCCTTCCGTGGCCTCCAACTGCTCTTAAATGCAAGTAAAACTAAATGCACACTCTTCAACAGATCGCTGCCCGCAGCTGCTCACCCGTCCAGCATCACTACTCTGGACGGTTCTGACTTAAAATATGTGGACAACTACAAATACCTAGGTGTCTGGTTAGACTGTAAACTCTCCTTCCTGACTCACATTAAGCATCTCCAATCCAAAATTAAATCTAGAATCGGCTTCCTATTTCGCAACAAAGCATCCTTCACTCATGCTGCTTACATACCCTCGTAAAACTGACCATCCTACCGATCCTCGACTTCGGCGATGTCATTTACAAAATAGCCTCCAACACTCTACTCAACAAATTGGATGCAGTCTATCACAGTGCCATCCGTTTTGTCACCAAAGCCCCATATACTACCCACCACTGCGACCTCTCGTTGGCTGGCCCTCGCTTCATACTCGTCGCCAAACCCACTGGCTCCAG
The DNA here is from genome assembly GCF_016432855.1 of Salvelinus namaycush. Classification (NCBI taxonomy): domain Eukaryota; kingdom Metazoa; phylum Chordata; class Actinopteri; order Salmoniformes; family Salmonidae; genus Salvelinus; species Salvelinus namaycush. The sequence continues at coordinate 38,208,151 of NC_052327.1, forward strand.
GTCATCTACAAGTCTTTGCTAGGTAAAGTCCCGCCTTATCTCAGCTCACTGGTCACCACAGCAGCACCCACCCGTAGCTCACGCTCCAGCAGGTATATCTCACTGGTCACCCCCAAAGCCAATACCTCCTTTGGTCGCCTTTCCTTCCAGTTCTCTGCTGCTAATGACTGGAACGAACTGCAAAAATCACTGAAGCTGGAGACTCATATGTCCCTCACTAGCTTTAAGCACCAGCTGTCAGAGCAGCTCACAGATCACTGCACCTGTACATAGCCCATCTGTAAATAGCCTATCCAACTACCTCATCCCCTTACTGTATTTAGTTATTTATCTTGCTCCTTTGCACCCCAGTATGTCTACTTGCACATTCATCTTCTGCACATCAATCACTCCAGTGTTTAATTGGTATATTGTAATTACTTCGCCACCATGGCCTATTTATTGCCTTACCTCCCTTATCTTACCTCATTTGCACACACTGTATATATACTTTTTCTACTGTATTATTGACTGTATGTTTGTTAATTCCATGTGTAACTCTGTGTTGTTGTATGTGTCGAACTGCTGTACTTTATCTTGGCCAGGTCGCAGTTGTAAATGAGAACTTGTTCTCAACCAGCCTACCTGGTTAAATAAAGTTGAAATAAATAAAATACATTTAAAAAATGGTGGCTCTAGCACTGAGATGCAGTGCCTTAGACCGCTGCACCACCGGGGAGCTCCTAAGTAACCATTGTCATTATCTATAGACTTGTTTTTAATTCTCAAGGTATTATTAATACTATTTCAGAGGTAGTGTTCCCTTCCACTACACTGGTGTTGAAGGATTTACAGCAGTGTTTCAGCTGTGTAGTGCTAGAGCAAAACACCTTCGGGTCCCCACCAGGTTTAAGAAACACTGATTTACATTATCAACACTTGTGTTGTCTCAGTCCCCGTATGTTTTACTGACCCTGTAGAGTTAATCCCTACCATCAACACCCTACCACTCTACCACACACTAGATGATATGCTACACTATGTAAATTAATAGAACAGTATTAAGGACTGGATTAAATCCATATAGCGGAAGATCCTCGTAAAAATGTAAAGGTAATTTCCGATTGAGCCGACATATGCAGCGTTTACCGTGAATGCAGTAACCGCGAACGCGGTAACGTTGCCTTTAAATTTCAATCAAGCTATAATGCGGATCTTGGGCGATACTTCATAAACATCTGATGCATATAGCAGTAATGTTAAATTCTAGTTGTTTGTTTTGGCCTAAATCCAGCCCCGAAGTACGCCTATTCAATTCCGCTCCAATTTAGAGTCTGAATGCAGATTGACAGTTAAAGACTTGTCGATGCGAGCCGCCTGCTGGAGCCTTTTCAGTCAGTGAGTCTCTCTCTCTCTATCGCTCTCTCGCTCTCTCTCTCTCTCTCGCTAAATGAAAGTAATTCTCTCATCTCATCTGGACGGGAGACACAGCAAATCCTGTCTGTCTGTAGAACAGGCACAAGGCAGTCAGATCAAGAGAATGGCTTGTGAAGGAATGAGATTAGTTCCCTTTGTGCGAAATCTGATTGTGTGAATTGGATGATGGCATAACAAGCGCGACCTTGTTGCGGGGCCTGCCGAGGCAGTAATTAGACCTTCGTATGGAAGCCATTACTGAACTCACCACAGAAGGGACAAGGGAACGGGCATTGTCAGAGCTGTTTATTGTCATCCAGTAGGCCTAGTGCTGCCTGTCAATTAAAAAAGGTTTTCTAATTATAATATAATTTAAAAAATAATGGCCCGTTTGCAGAATAAGGAGAACCACCACTACCCAGCAGAAATTAAACCTTGATATACATTTTGTTCTTTGGATAAAGCATATCTGTAACGTTCGTCTTGTGGTGATTGAACGGACCAAGGCGCAGCGGGTGATGAATACATACTGAATTTATTTAACAGACGAAACACTGACAAAACACTAGAACAAACTACAAAACAATAAACGAAGGCAACAGACCTGAAACAAACGAACTTACATATAGACGAAGAACGCACGAACAGGAACAGACTACCTAAAATGAACGAACAAACGAAACAGTCCCATGTGGTATACACAGACACAGGAACAATCACCCACAAACAAACAGTGAGAACAACCTACCTTAATATGGCTCTCAATCAGAGGAAACGACACACACCTGCCTCTAATTGAGAACCATACCAGGCAAACCATTAACCCAACATAGAAAACACATAACATAGACTACCCACCCCAACTCACGCCCTGACCAATTAAACACATACAAAACAACAGAAAACAGATCAGGAACGTGACAGAACCCCCCCCTCAAGGTGCGAACTCCGGGCGCACCCCTAAAACTCAAGGGGAGGGTCTGGGTGGGCATCTGTCCGCGGTGGCGGCTCCGGCGGTGGACGAGGACACCACTCCACTACTGTCTTTGTCCCCCTCCTTAGCGTCCTTTGAGTGGCGACCCTCGCCCCCGACCATGGTCCAGGAACCTTCACCAACGCCCCTCTAAAATAGAGGAGACAACTCAGGACAGAGAGGTAGCTCAGGACAAAGAGGTAGCGCAGGACAAAGAGGTAGCTCAGGACAGAGGGACAACTCAGGACGAATGGCAGCTCCGGACTGAATGGCAGCTCCGGACTGAATGGCAGCTCCGGACTGAATGGCAGCTCCGGACTGAATGGCAGCTCATGACTGGAGGGCAGCTCATGACTGGAGGGCAGCTCATGACTGGAGGGCAGCTCATGACTGGAGGGCAGCTCATGACTGGAGGGCAGCTCATGACTGTAGGGCAGCTCATGACTGGAGGGCAGCTCATGACTGTAGGGCAGCTCATGACTGTAGGGCAGCTCATGACTGTAGGGCAGCTCTGGCAGCTCCTGACTGGCTGGCGGCTCTGGCAGCTCCTGACTGGCTGGCGGCTCTGGCAGCTCCTGACTGGCTGGCGGCTCTGGCAGCTCCTGACTGGCTGGCGTCTCTGGCAGCTCCTGACTGGCTGGCGGCTCTGGCAGCTCCTGACTGGCTGGCGGCTCTGGCAGCTCCTGACTGACAGACGGCTCTAGCGGCTCCTGACTGACGGACGGCTCTAATGGCTCGGGACAGACGGGCGGCTCTAATGGCTCGTGGCAGACGGATGACTCAGATGGCACTGGGCAGACAGATGGCTCAGATGGCGCTAGGCAGACAGATGGCTCAGACGGCGCTGGGCAGACGGATGGCTCAGATGGCGCTGGGCAGACGGATGGCTCAGACGGCGCTGGGCAGATGGATGGCTCAGACGGCGCTGGGCAGACGGATGGCTCAGACGGCGCTGGGCAGACGGATGGCTCAGACGGCGCTGGGCAGACGAGCAGTGCAGGCGGCGTTGAGCAGACGAGCAGCGCAGGCAGTTCAGACGGCACTGGGCAGGCAGGCAGCTCAGACGGCGCTGGACAGACGAGCAGTGCAGGCGGCGTTGGGCAGACGGACGACTCTGACCCGCTGAGGCGCACAGTAGGCCTGGTGTGTGGTGCCGGAACTGGTGGTACCGGACTGGAGACACGCACCTCAAGGCTAGTGCGGGGAGCAGGAACAGGGCACACTGGACTCTCGATGCGCACTATAGGCCTGGTGCGTGGTACCGGAACTGGAGGCACTGGGCTGGAGACACGCACCACAGGGAGAGTGCGTGGAGGAGGAACAGGGCTCTGGAGACGCACTGGAAGCCTGGTGCGTGGTGTAGGCACTGGTGGTACTGGGCTGGGGCCACGCACCATAAGGCGAGTGCGGGGTGCTGGAACTGGAGGTACTGGGCTGGGGCGGGAAGGTGGCGCCGGATATACCGGACCGTGCAGGCGTACTGGCTCCCTTGAGCACTGAGCCTGCCCAACCTTACCTGGTTGAATGCTCCCCGTAGCCCGTCCAGTGCGGGGAGGTGGAATAACCCGCACTGGGCTGTGTTGGCGAACCGGGGACACCATGCGTAAGGCTGGTGCCATGTACACCGGCCCGAGGAGACGTACTGGAGGCCAGATATGTAAAGCCGGCTTCATGGCACTTGGCTCAATGCTCAATCTAGCCCGGCTAGTACGGGGAGGTGGAATAACCCGCACCGGGCTATGAACACGTACAGGAGACACCATGCGCTCTACTGCGTAACACGGTGTCTGCCCGTACTCTCGCTCTCCACGGTAAGCATGGGAAGTGGGCGCAGGTTTCCTACCTGCCCTCGCCACACTACCCTTTAGCCCCCCCCCCCCCCCCAAGACATTTTTGGGTGAGCCTCTCGGGCTTCCAGCCGCTCTGCCTTGCTAGCGCCTCATAATGCCGCCTCTCGGCTTTAGATGCCTCCAGCTCCGCTTTTGGGCGGCGACACTCCTCTGGCTCTGCCCAGGGTCCTTCTCCGTCCAGAATCTCCTCCCATGTCCATTCATCCTTGAACCACTGCTGCTGTCGCTGTTGCCCGTTAACCCGCTGCTTGATCCGGGTTTGGTGGGTGATTCTGTAACGTTCGTCTTGTGGTGATTGAACGGACCAAGGCGCAGCGGGTGATGAATACATACTGAATTTATTTAACAGACGAAACACTGACAAAACACTAGAACAAACTACAAAACAATAAACGAAGGCAACAGACCTGAAACAAATGAACTTACATATAGACGAAGAAAGCACGAACAGGAACAGACTACCTAAAATGAACGAACAAACGAAACAGTCCCATGTGGTATACACAGACACAGGAACAATCACCCACAAACAAACAGTGAGAACAACCTACCTTAATATGGCTCTCAATCAGAGGAAACGACACACACCTGCCTCTAATTGAGAACCATACCAGGCAAACCATTAACCCAACATAGAAAACACATAACATAGACTACCCACCCCAACTCACGCCCTGACCAATTAAACACATACAAAACAACAGAAAACAGGTCAGGAACGTGACAATATCCCTATGTCATAATACTGCTTTTTCTTATCCTAACCCTAACCACAACCTTAACCTGGTAAAACACTTTCAAAACCACCCTACAACCTCCCTCTGCATCACCGGTCTGGAGATGAAAGCCTCCTGGACCATATTCCAGAGAAGAGCAGCTGAATCCAGGTGGATAGCAAAACTTAAGACTTTGGCTCCTCTTCGTATGAATGGTAAAGAGTAGGATAAAGCATTGACAGTGGGAGTTAGTGAGGGCCTAATTAAGAGAGCAAGAAGAGCCACCAACCCGAGGAGGAAGTTCAATAAAAAGCGATGTATTTATTTGCTCAATCTGGTTTTGTCTTTTTTATATTTAATTGTATTATATCAAGCACTTTAACATAACACTTATCTTTGTAGAACTTAATCCCTTCATCCCTTGGTGTGATTTCCAATTATGTCCTGACTTATTTAGTTATTTATCTATTAATTTATTGATCCAGTTTGCATGTTTTATTATGATTTTATTATATAAAATTGGTTTTAAAATTAAACTTACCCCAAGCACTTTATCAACAATTGTCTTCGTCCTGTTGTTGAACTGTGATGGGTGACCCCTCGGAGCTCTCAGCCTTTCATGTTCTCTCACCCTCTCCAGACCGGTCTGATGTACCATATAGAAACAGGGTAGAAAGTTGCAACAGGCCCATGCAACCCAAGGTTTGATACCAGCATAAACAGAAACCCTCTTAAACCTAACCCTAGCTTCATGTCCACATCCTGGTTCAACCCTAACCCTAGCTTCATGTCGACATCCTCGTTAAAACCTAACCCCAACTTCATGTCCACATCCTGGTTCAACTCTAACCCTAGCTTCATGTCGACATCCTCGTTAAAACCTAACCCCAACTTCATGTCCACACACCGATTCAACCCTAACCCTAGCTTCATGTCCACATCCTGGTTCAACCCTAGCCCTAGCTTCATGTCCACATCCTGGTTCAACCCTAACCCCAAATTCATGTCCACATCCCAGTTCAACCCTAACCCTAACTTCAACCACAACCGTACCCCTAACCCTAGCTTCATGTCCACACACCGATTCAACCCTAACCCTAGCTTCATGTCCACCTCCTGGTTCAAACCTAACCCTAGATTCATGTCTGCATAATAGTTCAACCCTAGCTTCATGTCCACACCCCGGTTCAACCCTAACCCTAGCTTAATGTCCACATCCAGGTCCTAACCACAACCTTAACAGAACCCCAAAAAAGAACCTACAATTTTGAGTGAGAAACCAATGGGATGTTTCGTGAAAGAGATCTAGCACACAGTCAGGTCTTTAAAAAGCCAGAGCAGATCAGTTGAAGCGGCACATCAAACATTGTTTTGTAGTGTCATGTGCATCGGCAAGACTGAGTCAGTGAGACACCGTTTACACAATAATATCTCTCTCACACACATTTACACACACACACACACATCCACTACACCTTCCCTTGTGCCTCATGAAGACAGGAGGCAGTAATTGTCGAGAGGGGAGGGAGTATGTGTGTGTGTGTGTGTGTGTTTGAGGCAGCCGGTGCAGCGGAACTTCAATTGGCTGATTTTGTCTCTTTGCAGACGATAATTAAAACAACTCTACCCCCCTTCCCCCTCCTCTCTCCACAGCGGCGCTGTGCCGTTACTGCGTGTCCTTCAGCAGGGAGCATCCTGACCTGATAGTTTGGTTTTTGTTCTGATTGCACGCTGCAGTGAACCGGCGATCAGCTTTGCGGGTTTAGAGATGCACCCTGGGAGAGGAGCTATCTCCACGCAGCGTGCGGGGAACCCCAACATTAATCTTTAATTAAGGCCTATTCATTTCTGAGGGATGGCACTGCAGTCAATCTGTGAAGAGAGTGAAGAGCTAGATATGAGCAGTGGGTGAGGGTTTAGTGTGTGTGCTAATGTGTGTGGAATCCTGTGTGTGTGTGTGTGTGTGTGTGTGTGTGTGTGTGTGTGTGTGTGTGTGTGTGTGTGTGTGTGTGTGTGTGTGTGTGTGTGTGTGTGTGTGTGTGTGTGTGTGTGTGTGTGTGTGTGTGTGTGTGTGTGTGTGTGTGTGTGTGTGGAGGGAGGGATAGCGAAGGCTGGGCAGAGCCATTACGTCTACTGGTTGAGCTCATTCTGTCTCATCAAAGCCCAGGAACCATTGTTCTGTCAGGGAATTCACTGTTTTTTGTTGTTGTTGCTCTTTAGCTAATCAGGAGACTCTGATCTACTACCATCAGGAAGGGATACCTTGAATTGAGAAAGAGAGGGAGAGAGGAAGAGGGAGGGAGAGAGAGACAGGGGGAGAGGGAGAGAGAAGAAGGGAGAGAGGGAGAGAGGGAGAGGGCGTGAGAAAAAGGGAGAGAAAGAGGGAGAGAGGGAGAGGGAGAGAGGGAGAGAGAAAGAGGGAGAGAGGAGAGAGAGAGAGGGAGAGAGGGAAAGAGGGAAAGAGAGATACTGTATGTATAAAAGATGGGTCAGAGTATTTATCTCCAAGATAAATAAGCAAGATTTAGAGTGTTCCAAGAAAATATCCTTTGTTAGCCTACAGTATGATATTTGTTTCAATATGGTCCATAGGCAATAGATTGGTGGTTTCCTCAGGTTGTCATTGTTTCACTTTGTAAACATCATCATGGTATTTTTTTCAAACCTTGTGTTGTAGGTAATTGACTATGAGGATATTGGCTGAAAGCATGAAATACAGGCTTAGATATTGTTTCAACCACAAAGTGGTTCTATGAGTTCCATTTTGTAGTGACAGCTGCTCCCTCTTGCTGATGTTCCTCTCAATGAAATTCCATAAAAAGGCCTCAAGACACAACTTGAACCTGTTTGACTTAGTATCAAATAAAAGATAAGTATTGAGGAAGAAAAAAGCAACTCAAACAAGAAGAAATGCATGGGGAGTAATTGTTTTAAAGAATTTGTCCTTTTCGAAGGTGAGGAACCATGTTGCATTGTGAAAATGGAGGTTGTCTGCGTCCCACATGGCACCCTATTCCCTATGTAGTGCACCTATTGGTCTCTGGTCAAAAGTAGTGCACAATAAGGAATAGCCCACCGTTTGGAATTGGAACGCAAACCAAGCCTTCTCCTTGCGGCAAGATTTGTGTGTCGGTAACAGTGAGAAACAGATGGGGAGTTTTGCACCTTTGTGAGGCATAGCAATTGGGAGCGATTAAGCCCTCTTGCTGTAGGGACACCCTCTGAGGTACCAACCAGCTCCAAGAAAGCCCCAAGCCCTGCTCTTTTAACTGCACTCTTCCTGAAGACCCGGGAATTGCCATGAGAGAGAAGAGACAGAGTAGAGAGAGAGAGAGTGAGAGAGAAGCTAAAGCTGTTACGAATCTCCATTTGATAGTTTGGGATGTAAATGAAAGATTCTGATGGTGATGAGTAAGATTCTGATGGTGATGAGTAAGATTCTGATGGTGATGAGTAAGATTCTGATGGTGATGAGTAAGATTCTGATGGTGATGAGTAAGATTCTGATGGTGATGATGAGTAAGATTCTGATGGTGATGATGAGTAAGATTCTGATGGTGATGAGTAAGATTCTTATAGTGATTATAAGTAAGATTCTGATGGTGATGAGTAAGATTCTGATGGTGATGAGTAAGATTCTGATGGTGATGATGAGTAAGATTCTGATGGTGATGAGTAAGATTCTGATGGTGATGAGTAAGATTCTGATGGTGATGAGTAAGTTTCTGATGGTGATGAGTAACATTCTGATGGTAATGAGTAAGATTCTGATGGTGATGAGTAAGATTCTGATGGTGATGAGTAAGATTCTGATGGTGATGAGTAAGATTCTGATGGTGATGAGTAAGATTCTTATAGTGATGATGAGTAAGATTCTGATGGTGATGAGTACGTTTCTGATGGTGATGAGTAAGATTCTGATGGTGATGAGTAAGATTCTGATGGTGATGAGTAAGATTCTGATGGTGATGAGTAAGATTCTGATGGTGATGAGTAAGATTCTGATGGTGATGAGTAAGATTCTGATCGTGATGATGAGTAAGATTCTGATGGTGATGAGTAAGATTCTGATGGTGATGATGAGTAAGATTCTGATGGTGATGAGTAAGATTCTGATGGTGATGAGTAAGATTCTGATGGTGATGATGAGTAAGATTCTGATGGTGATGAGTAAGATTCTGATGGTGATGAGTAAGATTCTGATGGTGATGAGTAAGATTCTGATGGTGATGATGAGTAAGATTCTGATGGTGATGAGTAAGATTCTGATGGTAATGAGAAAGATTCTGATGGTGATGAGTAAGATTCGGATGGTGATGAGTAAGATTCTGATGGTGATGAGTAAGAATCTGATGGTGATGAGTACGCTTCTTATAGTGATGATGAGTAAGATTCTGATGGTGATGAGTAAGATTCTGATGGTGATGAGTAAGATTCTGATGGTGATGATGAGTAAGATTCTGATGGTGATGAGTAAGATTCTGATGGTAATGAGAAAGATGCTGATGGTGATGAGTAAGATTCTGATGGTGATGAGTAAGATTCTGATGGTGATGAGTAAGATTCTGATGGTGATGAGTAAGATTCTGATGGGGATGAGTAAGATTCTGATGGGGATGAGTAAGATTCTTATAGTGATGATGAGTAAGATTCTGATGGTGATGAGTAAGATGCTGATGGTGATGAGTAAAATTCTGATGGTGATGAGTAAGATTCTTATGGTGATGAGTAAGAATCTGATGGTGATGATGAGTAAGATTCTGATGGTGATGAGTAAGATTCTGATGGTGATGAGTAAGATTCTGATGGTGATGAGTAAGATTCTGATGGTGATGAGTAAGATTCTGATGGTGATGAGTAAGATTCTGATGGTGATGATGAGTAAGATTCTGATGGTGATGAGTAAGATTCTGATGGTAATGAGAAAGATTCTGATGGTGATGAGTAAGATTCGGATGGTGATGAGTAAGATTCTGATGGTGATGAGTAAGAATCTGATGGTGATGAGTACGCTTCTTATAGTGATGATGAGTAAGATTCTGATGGTGATGAGTAAGATTCTGATGGTGATGATGAGTAAGATTCTGATGGTGATGAGTAAGATTCTGATGGTAATGAGAAAGATGCTGATGGTGATGAGTAAGATTCTGATGGTGATGAGTAAGATTCTGATGGTGATGAGTAAGATTCTGATGGTGATGAGTAAGATTCTGATGGTGATGAGTAAGATTCTGATGGGGATGAGTAAGATTCTTATAGTGATGATGAGTAAGATTCTGATGGTGATGAGTAAGATGCTGATGGTGATGAGTAAAATTCTGATGGTGATGAGTAAGATTCTTATGGTGATGAGTAAGAATCTGATGGTGATGAGTACGCTTCTTATAGTGACGATGAGTAAGATTCTGATGGTGATGAGTAAGATTCTGATGGTGATGAGTAAGATTCTGATGGTGATGATGAGTAAGATTCTGATGGTGATGAGTAAGATTCTGATGGTAATGAGAGAGATTCTGATGGTGATGAGTAAGATTCTGATGGTGATGAGTAAGATTCTGATGGTGATGAGTAAGATTCTGATGGTGATGAGTAAGATTCTGATGGTGATGAGTAAGATTCTGATGGGGATGAGTAAGATTCTTATAGTGATGATGAGTAAGATTCTGATGGTGATGAGTAAGATGCTGATGGTGATGAGTAAAATTCTGATGGTGATGAGTAAGATTCTTATGGTGATGATAAGTAAGATTCTGATGGTGATGAGTAAAATTCTGATGGTGATGAGTAACGTTCTGATGGTAATGAGTAAGATTCTGATGGTGATGAGAAAGATTCTGATGGTGATGAGTAAGATTCTGATGGTGATGAGTAAGATTCTGATGTGATGATGAGTAAGATTCTGATGGTGATGAGTAAGATTCTGATGGGATGAGTAAGATTCTTATAGTGATGATGAGTAAGATTCTGATGGTGATGAGTAAGATTCTGATGGTGATGAGTAAGATTCTGATGGTGATGAGTAAGATTCTGATGGTGATGATGAGTAAGATTCTGATGGTGATGAGTAAGATTCTTATGGTGATTAGTAAGATTCTGATGGTGATGAGTAAGATTCTGATGGTGATGAGTAAGATTCTGATGATGATGAGTAAGATTCTGATGGGGATGAGTAAGATTCTTATAGTGATGATGAGTAAGATTCTGATGGTGATGAGTAAGATGCTGATGGTGATGAGTAAAATTCTGATGGTGATGAGTAAGATTCTTATGGTGATGATAAGTAAGATTCTGATGGTGATGAGTAAAATTCTGATGGTGATGAGTAATGTTCTGATGGTAATGAGTAAGATTCAGATGGTGATGAGAAAGATTCTGATGGTGATGAGTAAGATTCTGATGGTGATGATGAGTAAGATTCTGATGGTGAAGAGTAAGATTCTGATGGTAATGAGAAAGATTCTGATGGTGATGAGTAAGATTCTGATGGTGATGAGTAAGATTCTGATGGTGATGAGTAAGATTCTGATGGTGATGAGTAAGATTCTGATGTGATGACGAGTAAGATTCTGATGGTGATGAGTAAGATTCTGATGGGATGAGTAAGATTCTTATAGTGATGATGAGTAAGATTTTGATGGTGATGAGTAAGATTCTGATGGTGATGAGTAAGATTCTGATGGTGATGAGTAAGATTCTGATGGTGATGATGAGTAAGATTCTGATGGTGATGAGTAAGATTCTGATGGTGATGAGTAAGATTCTGATGGTGATGAGTAAGATGCTGATGGTGATGAGTAAAATTCTGATGGTGATGAGTAAGATTCTTATGGTGATGATAAGTAAGATTCTGATGGTGATGAGTAAGATTCTGATGGTGATGAGTAACGTTCTGATGGTAATGAGTAAGATTCTGATGTTGATGAGTAAGATTCTGATGGTGATGAGTAAGATTCTGATGGTGATGAGTAAGGTTCTGATGGTGATGAGTAAGATTCTGATGGTGATGAGAAAGATTCTGATGGTGATGAGTAAGGTTCTGATGGTGATGAGTAAGATTCTGATGGTGATGAGTAAGATTCTGATGGTGATGAGTAAGATTCTGATGGTGATGAGTAAGATTCTGATGGTGATGAGTAAGATTCTGATGGGGATGAGTAAGATTCTTATAGTGATGATGAGTAAGATTCTGATGGTGATGAGTAAGATGCTGATGGTGATGAGTAAAATTCTGATGGTGATGAGTAAGATTCTTATGGTGATGAGTAAGAATCTGATGGTGATGATGAGTAAGATTCTGATGGTGATGAGTAAGATTCTGATGGTGATGAGTAAGATTCTGATGGTGATGAGTAAGATTCTGATGGTGATGAGTAAGATTCTGATGGTGATGAGTAAGATTCTGATGGTGATGATGAGTAAGATTCTGATGGTGATGAGTAAGATTCTGATGGTAATGAGAAAGATTCTGATGGTGATGAGTAAGATTCGGATGGTGATGAGTAAGATTCTGATGGTAATGAGAGAGATTCTGATGGTGATGAGTAAGATTCTGATGGTGATGAGTAAGATTCTGATGGTGATGAGTATGATTCTGATGGTGATGAGTAAGATTCTGATGGTGATGAGTAAGATTCTGATGGGGATGAGTAAGATTCTTATAGTGATGATGAGTAAGATTCTGATGGTGATGAGTAAGATGCTGATGGTGATGAGTAAAATTCTGATGGTGATGAGTAAGATTCTTATGGTGATGATAAGTAAGATTCTGATGGTGATGAGTAAAATTCTGATGGTGATGAGTAACGTTCTGATGGTAATGAGTAAGATTCTGATGGTGATGAGAAAGATTCTGATGGTGATGAGTAAGATTCTGATGGTGATGAGTAAGATTCTGATGTGATGATGAGTAAGATTCTGATGGTGATGAGTAAGATTCTGATGGGATGAGTAAGATTCTTATAGTGATGATGAGTAAGATTCTGATGGTGATGAGTAAGATTCTGATGGTGATGAGTAAGATTCTGATGGTGATGAGTAAGATTCTGATGGTGATGATGAGTAAGATTCTGATGGTGATGAGTAAGATTCTTATGGTGATTAGTAAGATTCTGATGGTGATGAGTAAGATTCTGATGGTGATGAGTAAGATTCTGATGATGATGAGTAAGATTCTGATGGGGATGTGTAAGATTCTTATAGTGATGATGAGTAAGATTCTGATGGTGATGAGTAAGATGCTGATGGTGATGAGTAAAATTCTGATGGTGATGAGTAAGATTCTTATGGTGATGATAAGTAAGATTCTGATGGTGATGAGTAAAATTCTGATGGTGATGAGTAATGTTCTGATGGTAATGAGTAAGATTCAGATGGTGATGAGAAAGATTCTGATGGTGATGAGTAAGATTCTGATGGTGATGATGAGTAAGATTCTGATGGTGAAGAGTAAGATTCTGATGGTAATGAGAAAGATTCTGATGGTGATGAGTAAGATTCTGATGGTGATGAGTAAGATTCTGATGGTGATGAGTAAGATTCTGATGGTGATGAGTAAGATTCTGATGTGATGACGAGTAAGATTCTGATGGTGATGAGTAAGATTCTGATGGGATGAGTAAGATTCTTATAGTGATGATGAGTAAGATTTTGATGGTGATGAGTAAGATTCTGATGGTGATGAGTAAGATTCTGATGGTGATGAGTAAGATTCTGATGGTGATGATGAGTAAGATTCTGATGGTGATGAGTAAGATTCTGATGGTGATGAGTAAGATTCTGATGGTGATGAGTAAGATGCTGATGGTGATGAGTAAAATTCTGATGGTGATGAGTAAGATTCTTATGGTGATGATAAGTAAGATTCTGATGGTGATGAGTAAGATTCTGATGGTGATGAGTAACGTTCTGATGGTAATGAGTAAGATTCTGATGTTGATGAGTAAGATTCTGATGGTGATGAGTAAGATTCTGATGGTGATGAGTAAGGTTCTGATGGTGATGAGTAAGATTCTGATGGTGATGAGAAAGATTCTGATGGTGATGAGTAAGGTTCTGATGGTGATGAGTAAGATTCTGATGGTGATGAGTAAGATTCTGATGGTGATGAGTAAGATTCTGATGGTGATGAGTAAGATTCTGATGGGGATGAGTAAGATTCTTATAGTGATGATGAGTAAGATTCTGATGGTGATGAGTAAGATGCTGATGGTGATGAGTAAAATTCTGATGGTGATGAGTAAGATTCTTATGGTGATGAGTAAGAATCTGATGGTGATGATGAGTAAGATTCTGATGGTGATGAGTAAGATTCTGATGGTGATGAGTAAGATTCTGATGGTGATGAGTAAGATTCTGATGGTGATGAGTAAGATTCTGATGGTGATGAGTAAGATTCTGATGGTGATGATGAGTAAGATTCTGATGGTGATGAGTAAGATTCTGATGGTAATGAGAAAGATTCTGATGGTGATGAGTAAGATTCGGATGGTGATGAGTAAGATTCTGATGGTGATGAGTAAGAATCTGATGGTGATGAGTACGCTTCTTATAGTGATGATGAGTAAGATTCTGATGGTGATGAGTAAGATTCTGATGGTGATGATGAGTAAGATTCTGATGGTGATGAGTAAGATTCTGATGTGATGACGAGTAAGATTCTGATGGTGATGAGTAAGATTCTGATGGGATGAGTAAGATTCTTATGGTGATGATAAGTAAGATTCTGATGGTGATGAGTAAAATTCTGATGGTGATGAGTAATGTTCTGATGGTAATGAGTAAGATTCAGATGGTGATGAGAAAGATTCTGATGGTGATGAGTAAGATTCTGATGGTGATGATGAGTAAGATTCTGATGGTGAAGAGTAAGATTCTGATGGTAATGAGAAAGATTCTGATGGTGATGAGTAAGATTCTGATGGTGATGAGTAAGATTCTGATGGTGATGAGTAAGATTCTGATGGTGATGAGTAAGATTCTGATGTGATGACGAGTAAGATTCTGATGGTGAAGAGTAAGATTCTGATGGGATGAGTAAGATTCTTATAGTGATGATGAGTAAGATTTTGATGGTGATGAGTAAGATTCTGATGGTGATGAGTAAGATTCTGATGGTGATGAGTAAGATTCTGATGGTGATGATGAGTAAGATTCTGATGGTGATGAGTAAGATTCTGATGGTGATGAGTAAGATTCTGATGGTGATGAGTAAGATGCTGATGGTGATGAGTAAAATTCTGATGGTGATGAGTAAGATTCTTATGGTGATGATAAGTAAGATTCTGATGGTGATGAGTAAGATTCTGATGGTGATGAGTAACGTTCTGATGGTAATGAGTAAGATTCTGATGTTGATGAGTAAGATTCTGATGGTGATGAGTAAGATTCTGATGGTGATGAGTAAGGTTCTGATGGTGATGAGTAAGATTCTGATGGTGATGAGAAAGATTCTGATGGTGATGAGTAAGGTTCTGATGGTGATGAGTAAGATTCTGATGGTGATGAGTAAGATTCTGATGGTGATGAGTAAGATTCTGATGGTGATGAGTAAGATTCTGATGGTGATGAGTAAGATTCTGATGGGGATGAGTAAGATTCTTATAGTGATGATGAGTAAGATTCTGATGGTGATGAGTAAGATGCTGATGGTGATGAGTAAAATTCTGATGGTGATGAGTAAGATTCTTATGGTGATGAGTAAGAATCTGATGGTGATGATGAGTAAGATTCTGATGGTGATGAGTAAGATTCTGATGGTGATGAGTAAGATTCTGATGGTGATGAGTAAGATTCTGATGGTGATGAGTAAGATTCTGATGGTGATGAGTAAGATTCTGATGGTGATGATGAGTAAGATTCTGATGGTGATGAGTAAGATTCTGATGGTAATGAGAAAGATTCTGATGGTGATGAGTAAGATTCGGATGGTGATGAGTAAGATTCTGATGGTAATGAGAGAGATTCTGATGGTGATGAGTAAGATTCTGATGGTGATGAGTAAGATTCTGATGGTGATGAGTAAGATTCTGATGGTGATGAGTAAGATTCTGATGGTGATGAGTAAGATTCTGATGGGGATGAGTAAGATTCTTATAGTGATGATGAGTAAGATTCTGATGGTGATGAGTAAGATGCTGATGGTGATGAGTAAAATTCTGATGGTGATGAGTAAGATTCTTATGGTGATGATAAGTAAGATTCTGATGGTGATGAGTAAAATTCTGATGGTGATGAGTAACGTTCTGATGGTAATGAGTAAGATTCTGATGGTGATGAGAAAGATTCTGATGGTGATGAGTAAGATTCTGATGGTGATGAGTAAGATTCTGATGTGATGATGAGTAAGATTCTGATGGTGATGAGTAAGATTCTGATGGGATGAGTAAGATTCTTATAGTGATGATGAGTAAGATTCTGATGGTGATGAGTAAGATTCTGATGGTGATGAGTAAGATTCTGATGGTGATGAGTAAGATTCTGATGGTGATGATGAGTAAGATTCTGATGGTGATGAGTAAGATTCTTATGGTGATTAGTAAGATTCTGATGGTGATGAGTAAGATTCTGATGGTGATGAGTAAGATTCTGATGATGATGAGTAAGATTCTGATGGGGATGAGTAAGATTCTTATAGTGATGATGAGTAAGATTCTGATGGTGATGAGTAAGATGCTGATGGTGATGAGTAAAATTCTGATGGTGATGAGTAAGATTCTTATGGTGATGATAAGTAAGATTCTGATGGTGATGAGTAAAATTCTGATGGTGATGAGTAATGTTCTGATGGTAATGAGTAAGATTCAGATGGTGATGAGAAAGATTCTGATGGTGATGAGTAAGATTCTGATGGTGATGATGAGTAAGATTCTGATGGTGAAGAGTAAGATTCTGATGGTAATGAGAAAGATTCTGATGGTGATGAGTAAGATTCTGATGGTGATGAGTAAGATTCTGATGGTGATGAGTAAGATTCTGATGGTGATGAGTAAGATTCTGATGTGATGACGAGTAAGATTCTGATGGTGATGAGTAAGATTCTG
Organism: Salvelinus namaycush; assembly: GCF_016432855.1. NCBI lineage: Eukaryota > Metazoa > Chordata > Actinopteri > Salmoniformes > Salmonidae > Salvelinus > Salvelinus namaycush. The sequence continues at coordinate 38,225,123 of NC_052327.1, forward strand.
ATGGGATGAGTAAGATTCTTATAGTGATGATGAGTAAGATTTTGATGGTGATGAGTAAGATTCTGATGGTGATGAGTAAGATTCTGATGGTGATGAGTAAGATTCTGATGGTGATGATGAGTAAGATTCTGATGGTGATGAGTAAGATTCTGATGGTGATGAGTAAGATTCTGATGGTGATGAGTAAGATGCTGATGGTGATGAGTAAAATTCTGATGGTGATGAGTAAGATTCTTATGGTGATGATAAGTAAGATTCTGATGGTGATGAGTAAGATTCTGATGGTGATGAGTAACGTTCTGATGGTAATGAGTAAGATTCTGATGTTGATGAGTAAGATTCTGATGGTGATGAGTAAGATTCTGATGGTGATGAGTAAGGTTCTGATGGTGATGAGTAAGATTCTGATGGTGATGAGAAAGATTCTGATGGTGATGAGTAAGGTTCTGATGGTGATGAGTAAGATTCTGATGGTGATGAGTAAGATTCTGATGGTGATGAGTAAGATTCTGATGGTGATGAGTAAGATTCTGATGGGGATGAGTAAGATTCTTATAGTGATGATGAGTAAGATTCTGATGGTGATGAGTAAGATGCTGATGGTGATGAGTAAAATTCTGATGGTGATGAGTAAGATTCTTATGGTGATGAGTAAGAATCTGATGGTGATGATGAGTAAGATTCTGATGGTGATGAGTAAGATTCTGATGGTGATGAGTAAGATTCTGATGGTGATGAGTAAGATTCTGATGGTGATGAGTAAGATTCTGATGGTGATGAGTAAGATTCTGATGGTGATGATGAGTAAGATTCTGATGGTGATGAGTAAGATTCTGATGGTAATGAGAAAGATTCTGATGGTGATGAGTAAGATTCGGATGGTGATGAGTAAGATTCTGATGGTGATGAGTAAGAATCTGATGGTGATGAGTACGCTTCTTATAGTGATGATGAGTAAGATTCTGATGGTGATGAGTAAGATTCTGATGGTGATGATGAGTAAGATTCTGATGGTGATGAGTAAGATTCTGATGGTAATGAGAAAGATGCTGATGGTGATGAGTAAGATTCTGATGGTGATGAGTAAGATTCTGATGGTGATGAGTAAGATTCTGATGGTGATGAGTAAGATTCTGATGGTGATGAGTAAGATTCTGATGGTGATGAGTAAGATTCTGATGGGGATGAGTAAGATTCTTATAGTGATGATGAGTAAGATTCTGATGGTGATGAGTAAGATGCTGATGGTGATGAGTAAAATTTCTGATGGTGATGAGTAAGATTCTTATGGTGATGAGTAAGAATCTGATGGTGATGATGAGTAAGATTCTGATGGTGATGAGTAAGATTCTGATGGTGATGAGTAAGATTCTGATGGTGATGAGTAAGATTCTGATGGTGATGAGTAAGATTCTGATGGTGATGAGTAAGATTCTGATGGTGATGATGAGTAAGATTCTGATGGTGATGAGTAAGATTCTGATGGTAATGAGAAAGATTCTGATGGTGATGAGTAAGATTCGGATGGTGATGAGTAAGATTCTGATGGTAATGAGAGAGATTCTGATGGTGATGAGTAAGATTCTGATGGTGATGAGTAAGATTCTGATGGTGATGAGTAAGATTCTGATGGTGATGAGTAAGATTCTGATGGTGATGAGTAAGATTCTGATGGGGATGAGTAAGATTCTTATAGTGATGATGAGTAAGATTCTGATGGTGATGAGTAAGATGCTGATGGTGATGAGTAAAATTCTGATGGTGATGAGTAAGATTCTTATGGTGATGATAAGTAAGATTCTGATGGTGATGAGTAAAATTCTGATGGTGATGAGTAACGTTCTGATGGTAATGAGTAAGATTCTGATGTGATGAGAAAGATTCTGATGGTGATGAGTAAGATTCTGATGGTGATGAGTAAGATTCTGATGTGATGATGAGTAAGATTCTGATGGTGATGAGTAAGATTCTGATGGGATGAGTAAGATTTATAGTGATGATGAGTAAGATTCTGATGGTGATGAGTAAGATTGATGGTGATGAGTAAGATTCTGATGGTGATGAGTAAGATTCTGATGGGATGATGAGTAAGATTCTGATGGTGATGAGTAAGATCTTATGGTGATGATTAGTAAGATTCTGATGGTGATGAGTAAGATTCTGATGGTGATGAGTAAGATTCTGATGATGATGAGTAAGATTCTGATGGGATGAGTAAGATTCTTATAGTGATGATGAGTAAGATTCTGATGGTGATGAGTAAGATGCTGATGGTGATGAGTAAAATTCTGATGGTGATGAGTAAGATTCTTATGGTGATGATAAGTAAGATCTGATGGTGATGAGTAAAATTCTGATGGGATGATGAGTAATGTTCTGATGGTAATGAGTAAGATTCAGATGGTGATGAGAAAGATTCTGATGGGTATGAGTAAGATTCTGATGTGGATGATGAGTAAGATTCTGATGGTGAAGAGTAAGATTCTGATGGTAATGAGAAAGATTCTGATGGGATGAGTAGATTCTATGGTGATGAGTAAGATTCTGATGGTGATGAGTAAGATTCTGATGGTGATGAGTAAGATTCTGATGTGATGACGGTAAATGATCTGATGGTGATGAGTAAGATTCTGATGGGATGAGTAAGATTCTTATAGTGATGTGAGTAAGATTTTGATGGTGATGAGTAAGATTTGATGGTGATGAGTAAGATTCTGATGGTGATGAGTAAGATTCTGATGGTGATGATGAGTAAGTAGTACTGATGGTGATGAGTAGAGTATGATGGTGATGAGTAAGATTCTGATGGTGATGAGTAAGATGCTGATGGTGATGAGTAAAATTCTGATGGTGATGAGAAGATCTTATGGAGATAAGTAAGATTCTGATGGTGATGAGTAGATTCTGATGGTGATGAGTAACGTTCTGATGGTAATGAGTAAGATTCTGATGTTGATGAGTAAGATTCTGATGGTGATGAGTAAGATTCTGATGGTGATGAGTAAGGTTCTGATGGTGATGAGTAAGATTCTGATGGTGAAGATGAAAGATTCTGATGGTGATGAGTAAGGTTCTATAGCTGTGATGAGTAAGATTCTGATGGTGATGAGTAGATTCTGATGGTGATGAGTAAGATTCTGATGGGGATGAGTAAGATTCTTATAGTGATGATGAGTAAGATTCTGATGGTGATGAGTAAGATGCTGATGGTGATGAGTAAAATTCTGATGGTGATGAGTAAGATTCTTATGGTGATGAGTAAGAATCTGATGGTGATGATGAGTAAGATTCTGATGGTGATGAGTAAGATTCTGATGGTGATGAGTAAGATTCTGATGGTGATGAGTAAGATTCTGATGGTGATGAGTAAGATTCTGATGGTGATGAGTAAGATTCTGATGGTGATGATGAGTAAGATTCTGATGGTGATGAGTAAGATTCTGATGGTAATGAGAAAGATTCTGATGGTGATGAGTAAGATTCGGATGGTGATGAGTAAGATTCTGATGGTGATGAGTAAGAATCTGATGGTGATGAGTACGCTTCTTATAGTGATGATGAGTAAGATTCTGATGGTGATGAGTAAGATTCTGATGGTGATGATGAGTAAGATTCTGATGGTGATGAGTAAGATTCTGATGGTAATGAGAAAGATGCTGATGGTGATGAGTAAGATTCTGATGGTGATGAGTAAGATTCTGATGGTGATGAGTAAGATTCTGATGGTGATGAGTAAGATTCTGATGGTGATGAGTAAGATTCTGATGGGGATGAGTAAGATTCTTATAGTGATGATGAGTAAGATTCTGATGGTGATGAGTAAGATGCTGATGGTGATGAGTAAAATTCTGATGGTGATGAGTAAGATTCTTATGGTGATGAGTAAGAATCTGATGGTGATGAGTACGCTTCTTATAGTGATGATGAGTAAGATTCTGATGGTGATGAGTAAGATTCTGATGGTGATGAGTAAGATTCTGATGGTGATGATGAGTAAGATTCTGATGGTGATGAGTAAGATTCTGATGGTAATGAGAGAGATTCTGATGGTGATGAGTAAGATTCTGATGGTGATGAGTAAGATTCTGATGGTGATGAGTAAGATTCTGATGGTGATGAGTAAGATTCTGATGGTGATGAGTAAGATTCTGATGGTGATGAGTAAGATTCTGATGGGGATGAGTAAGATTCTTATAGTGATGATGAGTAAGATTCTGATGGTGATGAGTAAGATGCTGATGGTGATGAGTAAAATTCTGATGGTGATGAGTAAGATTCTTATGGTGATGATAAGTAAGATTCTGATGGTGATGAGTAAAATTCTGATGGTGATGAGTAACGTTCTGATGGTAATGAGTAAGATTCTGATGGTGATGAGAAAGATTCTGATGGTGATGAGTAAGATTCTGATGGTGATGAGTAAGATTCTGATGTGATGATGAGTAAGATTCTGATGGTGATGAGTAAGATTCTGATGGGATGAGTAAGATTCTTATAGTGATGATGAGTAAGATTCTGATGGTGATGAGTAAGATTCTGATGGTGATGAGTAAGATTCTGATGGTGATGAGTAAGATTCTGATGGTGATGATGAGTAAGATTCTGATGGTGATGAGTAAGATTCTTATGGTGATTAGTAAGATTCTGATGGTGATGAGTAAGATTCTGATGGTGATGAGTAAGATTCTGATGATGATGAGTAAGATTCTGATGGGGATGAGTAAGATTCTTATAGTGATGATGAGTAAGATTCTGATGGTGATGAGTAAGATGCTGATGGTGATGAGTAAAATTCTGATGGTGATGAGTAAGATTCTTATGGTGATGATAAGTAAGATTCTGATGGTGATGAGTAAAATTCTGATGGTGATGAGTAATGTTCTGATGGTAATGAGTAAGATTCAGATGGTGATGAGAAAGATTCTGATGGTGATGAGTAAGATTCTGATGGTGATGATGAGTAAGATTCTGATGGTGAAGAGTAAGATTCTGATGGTAATGAGAAAGATTCTGATGGTGATGAGTAAGATTCTGATGGTGATGAGTAAGATTCTGATGGTGATGAGTAAGATTCTGATGGTGATGAGTAAGATTCTGATGTGATGACGAGTAAGATTCTGATGGTGATGAGTAAGATTCTGATGGGATGAGTAAGATTCTTATAGTGATGATGAGTAAGATTTTGATGGTGATGAGTAAGATTCTGATGGTGATGAGTAAGATTCTGATGGTGATGAGTAAGATTCTGATGGTGATGATGAGTAAGATTCTGATGGTGATGAGTAAGATTCTGATGGTGATGAGTAAGATTCTGATGGTGATGAGTAAGATGCTGATGGTGATGAGTAAAATTCTGATGGTGATGAGTAAGATTCTTATGGTGATGATAAGTAAGATTCTGATGGTGATGAGTAAGATTCTGATGGTGATGAGTAAGATTCTTATGGTGATTAGTAAGATTCTGATGGTGATGAGTAAGATTCTGATGGTGATGAGTAAGATTCTGATGATGATGAGTAAGATTCTGATGGGGATGAGTAAGATTCTTATAGTGATGATGAGTAAGATTCTGATGGTGATGAGTAAGATGCTGATGGTGATGAGTAAAATTCTGATGGTGATGAGTAAGATTCTTATGGTGATGATAAGTAAGATTCTGATGGTGATGAGTAAAATTCTGATGGTGATGAGTAATGTTCTGATGGTAATGAGTAAGATTCAGATGGTGATGAGAAAGATTCTGATGGCGATGAGTAAGATTCTGATGGTGATGATGAGTAAGATTCTGATGGTGAAGAGTAAGATTCTGATGGTAATGAGAAAGATTCTGATGGTGATGAGTAAGATTCTGATGGTGATGAGTAAGATTCTGATGGTGATGAGTAAGATTCTGATGGTGATGAGTAAGATTCTGATGTGATGACGAGTAAGATTCTGATGGTGATGAGTAAGATTCTGATGGGATGAGTAAGATTCTTATAGTGATGATGAGTAAGATTTTGATGGTGATGAGTAAGATTCTGATGGTGATGAGTAAGATTCTGATGGTGATGAGTAAGATTCTGATGGTGATGATGAGTAAGATTCTGATGGTGATGAGTAAGATTCTGATGGTGATGAGTAAGATTCTGATGGTGATGAGTAAGATGCTGATGGTGATGAGTAAAATTCTGATGGTGATGAGTAAGATTCTTATGGTGATGATAAGTAAGATTCTGATGGTGATGAGTAAGATTCTGATGGTGATGAGTAACGTTCTGATGGTAATGAGTAAGATTCTGATGTTGATGAGTAAGATTCTGATGTTGATGAGTAAGATTCTGATGGTGATGAGTAAGATTCTGATGGTGATGAGAAAGATTCTGATGGTGATGAGTAAGGTTCTGATGGTGATGAGTAAGATTCTGATGGTGATGAGTAAGATTCTGATGGTGATGAGTAAGATGCTGATGGTGATGAGTAAAATTCTGATGGTGATGAGTAAGATTCTGATCGTGATGAGTAAGATTCTTATGGTGATGATAAGTAAGATTCTGATGGTGATGAGTAAGATTCTGATGGTGATGAGTAACATTCTGATGGCAAGGAGTAAGAATCTGATGGTGATGAGTACGATTCTGATGGTGATGAGTAAGATTCTGATGGTGATGAGTAAGGTTCTGATGGTGATGAGTAAGATTCTGATGGTGATGAGTAAGATTCTGATGGTGATGAGTAAGGTTCTGATGGTGATGAGTAAGATTCTGATGTTGATGAGTAAGATTCTGATGATGATGAGTAAGATTCTGATGGTGATGATGAGTAAGATTCTGATGGTGATGATGAGTAAGATTCTGATGGTGATGAGTAAGATTCTTATAGTGATTATAAGTAAGATTCTGATGGTGATGAGTAAGATTCTGATGGTGATGAGTAAGATTCTGATGGTGATGATGAATAAGATTCTGATGGTGATGAGTAAGATTCTGATGGTGATGAGTAAGATTCTGATGGTGATGAGTAAGATTCTGATGGTGATGATGAATAAGATTCTGATGGTGATGAGTAAGATTCTGATGGTGATGAGTTAGATTCTGATGGTGATGAGTAAGATTCTGATGGTGATGAGTAAGATTCTGATGGTGATGATGAGTAAGATTCTGATGGTGATGAGTAAGATTCTGATGGTGATGAGTAAGATTCTGATGGTGATGAGTAAGATTCTTATAGTGATGATGAGTAAGATTCTGATGGTGATGAGTAAGATTCTGATGGTGATGAGTAAGATTCTGATGGTGATGAGTAAGATTCTGATGGTGATGATGAATAAGATTCTGATGGTGATGAGTAAGATTCTGATGGTGATGAGTAAGATTCTGATGGTGATGAGTAAGATTCTGATGGTGATGATGAGTAAGATTCTGATGGTGATGAGTAAGATTCTGATGGTGATGATGAGTAAGATTCTGATGGTGATGAGTAAGATTCTGATGGTGATGAGTAAGATTCTTATAGTGATGATGAGTAAGATTCTGATGGTGATGAGTAAGATTCTGATGGTGATGAGTAAGATTCTGATGGTGATGATGAGTAAGATTCTGATGGTGATGAGTAAGATTCTGATGGTAATGAGAAAGATTCTGATGGTGATGAGTAAGATTCTGATGGTGATGAGTAAGATTCTGATGGTGATGAGTAAGATTCTGATGGTGATGAGTAAGATTCTTATAGTGATGATGAGTAAGATTCTGATGGTGATGAGTAAGATTCTGATGGTGATGAGTAAGATTCTGATGGTGATGATGAGTAAGATTCTGATGGTTCTGATGGTGATGAGTAAGATTCTGATGGTAATGAGAAAGACTCTGATGGTGATGAGTAAGATTCTGATGGTGATGAGTAAGATTCTGATGATGATGGGTAAGATTCTGATGGTGATGAGTAAGATTCTGATGATGATGAGTAAGATTCTGATGAGTATGATTCTGATGGCAATGAGTAAGATTCTGATGGTGATGTCATGAACTTATCCAACAGCTGTATGGTGTTGTCACTTTATTCAACTCAACTATCAAGACCTTGGCCTTTTTCCCTTCATTTTTATGAAAACCTACTAAATTGCTATCTGGCAAGGGAAGAATGCTGTTTTGACTAACCCAAATGACCATCCAGATATGGGTGTTGCCTGAACACTGCTTTACCTTTCCATCTCATCCATCCCCTTTATGATCCCTGATTAGTGATTTGTCAGATACACTACAATAGAGGCTGCTCTGGTCTATGTTTACATGCCTGGTCCAATCCTGTGTCTCTCTGGTTGCAGACACGGCTAGTCGCCAGGCTCCGGTCATCACCTCCTCAAAGCATGTGGTCGACGGAACGCTCCGAACACCCGGCTCGGGATCCTCCCACCACCAGCACACACGATCACAGTCTCCCGCCAGCTTATTGCAAGCCATTCATCACCCCCGCCCCCCCCGTCTGTTCTTCTCCCCGAGGATTTTAAAGGCCCTTATTTACCCATTCATCTGTTCGAGGCTCTCCACTTTCCTTATTTTTGTCTCCTCCACATGTTTGCACGCATGCTCATAACAAGCCCCTTCTGGTTGACCTTCACCTTTACCATGCTACCTCAGGTTCATGTAACTCTTCACTGTTACATAAACCATGTTGTGTTGCTACCATGTTGTTGTCATGTGGTGTTTCTACCATGCCGTGTTGTCATGTGTTACTGTCATGCTATGTGGTTGTCTTAGGTCTCTCTCTGTAGTGTTGTGGTGTCTCTTTTGTCGTGATGTGTGTTTTGTCCTATATTTTTATTTTTAATCCCAGCCCCCGTCCCCGCAGGAGGCCTTTTGCTAGGCCGTCTTTGTAAATAAGAATTTGTTCTTAACTGACTTGCCTAGTTAAATAAAATACAAATAATAATAAACTGTGTTACTGGCGCACAGACAAATACTGTACATGTGATGGTGCATCAGTACACAATATTCTCAAAATATACTACATCCACCTGGATTCAAAACAATAAATGTTTTAATCTCGAAACGTGCTGCATCTTGGAAGTGAATCGAATGCTTTTTGGATTGGATTCATACACGGGCATCTCCACCACATACTGTACAGCACTGTAGGCCTATGTGAAGCGAATTAGCATCCACTGTGATGATCACAGAGGTGAGTTCAGTCAGGCTGCGGGAGCCAGGAGCGTAACTGATCAAAAGTCAAACGAGGAAATCCAAACAATTCATATTACCTGATGGTGCAGTGTTGCGCTTCTAGTTACACACTGCTGGCGGTACCATGGCAACCAGGAATGGATTTGGGTGGTGTCGACTGCAACTGCGTCTGGTGCACTACCTATTATGGGTTATTGCTTTGGACACGCCACTCTGGCAGCTCTCTAAAGTGTGCATTAGAAATGGTTGCCGAGATATGCTGGCTGCTGTGTAGACTCACCTCCCGTATGGTTCCAGTTCACTTTGAAGAGATGGGCAGGGTGGAACGAAGGTCTGAATCTAGTATCTGTGTCTGGAAGGGAAAGTTAAAGACCTGTAAAAGTATATTACCAACCAACAACCAGCCTAGTGTGAGGAGTCTAAAATCTCACTATACAGGAACTCAAATCTAAGTATAAGTACAGATAAACACAACATGTAAAGTATTGGTCCCATGTTTCATGAGCTGAAATGAAAGATCCCAGAAATGTTCCATACGCACAAAAAGCTTATTTCTCAAAAATGTTTGTTTACATCCCTGTTAGTGAGAATTTGTCCTTTGCCAAGATAATCCATCCACCTGACAGGTTTGACATAAGAAGCTGATTAAACACCATGATCATTACACTCTAAAATGTGCAGTTTTGTCACACAACACAATGCCACAGATGTCTCAAGTTTTGGCATGCTGACTGCAGGAATATCCACCAGAGCCGTTGCCAGAGAATTGAATGTTGATATCTCTACCATAAGTCACCTCCACCATCATTTTAGAGAATTTGGGTGGTTTGCGTTGTGTGGGCGAGTGGTTTGCTGATGTCAACGTTGTGAAAAGAGTGCCCTGTGATGGTGGTGGGGTTATGGGCAGGTATAAGCTACGGATAACAAACAAAATTGAATTTTATCGATGGCAATTTGAATGCACAGAGATACCGTGACGAGATCCTGAGGCTCATTGTCGTGCTATTCATCCGCTGTTATCACCTCATGTTTCAGCATGATAATGCACAGCCCCATGTCGCAAGGATCTGTACACAATTCCTGGAAGCTGAAAATGTCCCAGTTCTTCCATGGCCTGCATACTCAGACAGGTCACCCATTGAGCATGTTTGGGATGCTCTGGATCAATGCGTAAGACAGCGTGATCCAGTATCCAGCAACTTCGCACAGCCATTGAAGAGGAGTGGGAAAACATTCCACAGGCCACAATCAACAGCCTGACTAATGCGAAGTAGATGTGTCGTGATGCATTAGGCAAATGGTGGTCACACCAAATACTGACTGGTTTTCTGACCAATTTTTTTTAAGGTATCTGTGACCAGATGCATATCTGTATTCCCAGTCATGAAATCCATAGATTCGGGCCTAATAGTTAATTTTTTTCAAATGATTGATTTCCTTATATGAGCGATAACTCAGTAAAATCTTTGAAATTGTTGCATGTTGGGTTTATATTTTTGTTCAGTATATATTCACGTATATACACATTTCTATATTTCAAATATTGGCCATAACTGACAGTGCTTTGAGTCCACAGTGCTCAGCCCACTTTCAGAACCATCCTATACTTGATGTCTGTTGTCTATGACAGCTGTCTTAAATATGGTAAAGTAATGCACGTCCTGTCCTCTGTAAGCCAAACAAAGAGCATCGTGATGAAGCACTGTTATAAACAGTTCCACCCCAAAAGGCAGTAAGACCCTAGCACTACACAGACATTAAGTATGCAGTAAAAAGGCTACAGTAAAAAGGCAGAAAGCACATGAATGTTGAAATGAATAATGTATGTATTTTGCTCTTGGCTACTGCAAGATCTGAGTCAAACACGTTGCCTTCCTGCGTTTGCTGGAAGTTTCAAGGAACAGCAAATGTCACACCAGTTTTTTTTATTTGCACTGTGACGAGGGTAGCCAAATTGCAGGATCTACATTTATTGGTAAACATTTCTATATCAAAACATACTGTAACATGTTCAGGCAAAGACATTATAATAACACATACTGTATTGACTCAAGGCTAACTTGTTCTCAATAGCTCTTTCTCTCTCCTTTAACCATTGAATAACATATTCATGCCCCACTGAATGTACTGCTGCAGACGATGATGTCATTCATCATTTTGTTCTGTGCAATTTCTCACACAGCGTTTTTCCCCCTTTTGATATCAATGAATGGAGTGGTAGACTTTTGATATCAATGAAAGTAGTGGTAGACTTATGATATCAATGAAAGTAGTGGTAGACTTTTGCAAAGTCAATGTACTTCCCCCAAGGTTATTGGCATTCGTTTTGTTTAATCTAAATTGATTTTAAATACAATATATACAATAAAACATTTGAAATGATACATGTAAAAAAATATATGTCATTTTACAACAATATACATACAGTACTGTTTGACGAACAATGTCGGAAAATACAACACGAAAACGACATCTCTACACATTCTCTCCACTGAACAATATAGCACAAGTGAGATTTAACCTGTTGTATGTAAGTAAGGTAGTATTGGTAAGCATCTAGTCACAAACCAAGTACATTTTCAGTCAAGTTCCACTGCAGATGCTGGACAACAAGTTATAGATCCTGGAATATAAAAGGATTCAATTACTCACTTAACACTTGGTGTTGTTCAGATGCATGCACCTTTGTACACTCACAATTGGAAGACAGCAAAACTTCCCAACAACCCAGAATTTCCATTTATACACTGCTTTCTCTTGTTATTCGTGAGTTATGGGAACAGTGACAGAAGGCTCCTGGGTAGCATGGCTACTGATCTGTTGGAAATTATTATTAAAAAAACACCCTGGAATTATCTAATGGGGTGCATTTGCTACCACATAATGTATACGTTGAGCTCACTAAAAATATTAGGAGATATTGCTGTTTGAAGTCAAGTCGCCAAAGGCGGAACAACTGTACGCATCAGTTTGCTGACACTGAGCTGAACAGAATTTATTCATATTTCTATGTTTCCCCGCCAAGATGTAAATGCTAGTTTTGACTTCAGTCTTTCTTCAGCTATGACAGCAATTTCCCCTCAAGTAATATCCATGTACAACAACCTCCCAGGATCAAATAAAGGAATCTTGGAATCACTCTATCCCAGGAATATCCCTAGGGATTCCAGGAAAACCAGGGATCCTACTGTGACATGTGTCCATGGCTTAAGCTGTATCATTACAGGTAGTACACTGACCTGATTCGTTGGCACTGCTGTGTACATCAGCACATATATTTCATTGCATTCTGTAATAATGTTCTTACACATTTCAATAAAGTCCACAACATTTGAATGAAAGGACCACACTGGACCTTTTAATAATGTTTGCAGTAAGACATTATGTTCTAAACGGCAGAGAACTTGAAGTGAAACTATATCATTTTGTAGAATGGCCTTAAGAAGAAGTAACATATATTTTGATGACCTGTACAAAAGATGACGGGGCAGCAGGTAGCCTAGTTGTTAAGAGCATTGGGCCAGTAACCGAAAGATTGCTGGTTTGAATCCCAGAGCCCTTGAGCAAGGCACTTAAGCCTAATTGCTCCTGTAAATTGCCCTGGATAAGAGCATCTACTAAAAGGTTTGTTTGTACAGAGCACTACAATTTAATTATGACCATAGCAATTGTATTGAAAGGAGGAGCTATAAACAGTGAATTGTTACCTTATTTACTGACTTTTTAATATGCACAAAATGAAGTCATAAGAGGTTGGGGCCTCATGTAATCAAATGTTTGATAAGAAGGAAAAGGTTGTTATTCAAGGTGATTTGGAACACAGAAGCTTATAATGAATAGATCAGAGCCATGGATAAAGAGAAACCCTTGATCTGTGTCTGAACAAGCCCAAATGGGAGAACAACATGGAACAGGCCATGCACCCTTATAATCTCCACCTGGCATAGCCATAAGAGGACAGGCCACCCCTCAGAGCCTGGTCCCTCTCTATGTTTCTCACTAGGTTCCTTTGTAGGGAGTTTTCCCTAGCCACTGTGCTTCTACATCTGCATTGCTTGCTCTTTGGGGTTTTAAGCTGGGTTTCTGTATAAGCAACTGCTGATGTAAAATGGGCTTTAGAAATGGATGTGAGTGATTGAAACAGCAGGTATACCATAACAAGGCATTTTGTGTGAAAAGAAAAACTGCTGTAGGTTTTGAACCATGTCTCCACCTCCACCTTTAGTATTTCAACAGAATATTGGTATCATGTATGCAAACATTTATCATTTTATTGCATTGCAAAGATTTGTTGAAAGTGATGATGCTCTTGATTATGGAAAGATATTTGTCACAAAGCTACACTTGCTAACAGAACAACATTGTATGAAAAGGGAGAGGACAAGGTGATTCTTCAAAATCGTTTCTGAATTGTTATGACAGTAGTCCTTATCTCATTTTGAGAATTTACTTTATATGTATTTTTTTCAAAATTACAGGGTATTTTTTATTAATTGTATATTACTGAACATTTTACAGACGGTGGCTTTAAGTTCTGGACAGAGGTATTATGATAAAGTAGCTGGGGATATAATTGTATGTACTATACCAAAACACAGTACATAATATACCATCGCCCATGGGTACCACACAGAGTAAAATGTATTTGTTTCTATATTACAGAAACATTCTAAGAGAAGATACATTAGTGGCTGAGAGCACAACATAGGGGAAAGAGAGAAAATGTACTGGAGAGCCTAGCTCCAGGGGGGGGTTGTTGTTTGCTGGTGTAAAGCAGAGAAAGGGTGCCAAAAACAGACCAATTTACTGGGGTAAAATTGTGCTGTGGTGGAAAAAAGGGAAAGATCAGGTCCACCCCATTTTTCACAATCCGATCTGAGCTGTTAGAGAAGATGGGTGAAAACAAACATTGTTCTCCCGTCAGTGGCTCTGATGGAACATACAGTGCCAGGGAAATAGCACAGCTCGCTCCAACACTTCAACACCACACCAGCCTAGATAGGAGGGATTGAAGCAGCACTGACAAAAGTAAAGCCCTGACACAATGGATATTTGTGGAAATATTTACCATCATAATGCTTATAGGGTAACATGTAAAGGATAACTTCGGGAAGAGGTGAATGGAGCTACAGTACTTACTGATAGCAAGAACATTTGGTGCAATGCTATGTTCCTGGGGCAAAAATTGTCTGCAGGGGTGTTATTTATTAAGCAACACTGTTCAAGACCAGAGGACCTAGAGGCTGCTTTCGATGTGGAAAGAAACTGAGAAAAATATACAGAAAAATAAATAACATCATGAGTGAAATAACCAACAGACCATTCCTATATACTCACACCCATAAGAGGTCACACCCATAAAAACGGGTCACACCCATAAAAGAGGTCAGTCAGACAATCCTTAAAAACATGGATTGTGATGATTTCCATAACTGTATAACTCGATAAAGGTACCTTCAAATATAAAAAAATCTAGATCAAAATATGAATGAATACATACAGTATACTATAAAATGAAATACATAAATGTGAAAATAAATTATAAAATAAATGCAAAAATGTATAAATAAATATATAAATAAGTACATAAATAAATACACTGTCAAATGAATTACTAAACCAACTGTTGTCTAAACCAACTGTTTTTGTATTGTCCTCATTGACTGGGAGGTTGTGTAGTCCACAAGCTTATACTCCTAATGATCAGCCATTCTTTCTGACTGGCAGTCACCACAATACGAACACACTCAATGTCAAAGGCAATCTTGTGGTCCACGTCTTGAACCTCAATGTTGCCATATTTAAAGTCCCCTAACGTGATGTAGGAAGAACACTGCCTTCCCCTCTTTGTCCCCACCAGCTTCTCTCCTACTTCCAGAGCTCCATGGTGCAGGATATCGTTCTGACGATCGTCCGTTCCTGTCACGATTTTGATTTTGCTTATTTTAGTTGATTTGTTAAAGACTATAACAAAGAAATCTCCGGTAGAAGGGGGTTTCCCCCAAAAGTATTCATCCACACTGCTATAAGCCTTGGTGGCGTCATAGTTTTCAAATACATGAATGTTTGTGTATAAGCTAGCAGGAGGGTTGTCAGGGATATCAATTGAGTCTTCTTCAAAGTCATCATCCTTCAACTTGTTCTCTGCCCCTTTATATGAGGAGTAGTAGCCCATGTGCTGGAACAAGGAGGGCTTGAAGCGGATCACGTCTTTCTGGGCAAGCAGGTCCCGGAAGTGAATGAGGAGCCAGTCACAGGGCATCTCCTGGTAGAACATGAGCAGGAAGTGGGCCAGGCGTGGCAGGTCTCTTGAGTGGTAGAGCTTCCCTATGTAGCCAAGCTTGGAGAACTCCAGCATCACCCAGTAGGAGCCTTCCCTGGAGGTGACCACCTTCTTCAGGGATGTCAGAAAGTTCCGTGAGCAGCGCACATCATCCTCCAGCATCATGTAGAAATCAGAGAGGTTGGTGCAGAAGTTGAGGAGAAAGGCATAGTCGACGTTCTGCTTGGAGCGGAATCGTACCCTGTCCTCTGGGTCATTGTAGTTCCTTTTTAGCCCATCCAGTGATGGATAGTACTCCTCAGGGGCATGGATCACCAAGAGATGCCCAGCGATGATGTGGTGGGCAAACTTCCTGGAGATGTCCTGCACCAGGTTTTCACACCAGGCCAGGTCAAAGTCTGCCAGATGGACCACCACCACAATCTCTTTCAGCTCCTCATAACTGGACTGGTCAAAAATAGATTTGATCGTCTCCATGAGGTAATTCCCTCTTTTTCTTTTCACGGATGACAATCCAATTGTAAGATATTCTGTAAACAGAAAAGTCTATATTATTAAAGGGTACATTGAAAATATAATTTGTGGAATAACAAAGATGAAGGTGACCAAGGTAAAACAACATGTAATGACAGTCAAAGATACAGTTACTCTTTCGGGGCAGTGGGTTCCCAGCGAGGTAACGATATGTGACGTTTATGGTTCCCGAGAAATTAGTGAGGTCTCTGAAGGTGTGAACATATCTCTCAGAGTTTGAAGGATGAATTGATGTCTCTCTCAGCGGTCTTTTATCCTCCTCCTGCAACACACAACAAAGACAACAGATCAGATGAGACGACTTCACATAGTGAATGCCAAACAAACCAATGTCTCATCTCATCTAAGCTACAGACAAACACACACAGCAAAGTCAACTAATTTCCTTGACATGTCTCACATTTGTCTGTAATTAATACAGAGGTAGAAATAACACACTTTTGTTTTAAACTCCTCAAGAATATCCGTATAAAAAGAAAAATAAGGGTTAGCCAACCGATAAGAAATGTGGAAACATCATACTGATTTCAAAGATTTCTAAAACCATTGAGACATTTTTTATTGCCATGGAAATGGACTTTGTGAGAGCACAATATCATTGAAGATATGCAAAACTCCTCAATAATTTAAATAACAAATACAGATAATGTGTTATGATTACCAAGATTTGATGGTATCATGAATAAAAAATAATCATCGGCTTTGTGTCCACATCATGAAAATGTAAATATGTTTCCTTTTGAAAACAAGTAATTATAAAAGGGACAACATGGTTAAATACTAAAGTGAACTTGTGGGTGAAAATTATGTTGTTTGATTAAGGAGAGGGGAGAGGTCGAAGAGGGTAGTACACCCCAAAATCTAATTCTGTCAGATGTTTTAATACCCCAAAAACGGATCTAGTTTGGAATCCATATTCTATGCCATCTGCTGTGAGGATCCTACATCAGCGGGAATCTGCAGGCCTCAATCCCAAAACAATGGAATAGGGAGGCACCCCCTATATAGTAGTAATTATATTGTGGCTATTACGCTTTTTTAAACTTTATTTGTGATCGGGGCCTGCAGGTAGACTGAGCCTGCCTTTAAACTTTAAACATCTGACCTTTAAAAAATTGTGTTAACTTGCCCTTTATGACTCAAGTGAAAAATATAGTAGAAGACTCACCAGGACATATCCATCCTCCATGTACAGGTTGAGGAAGAGTAGACAGGTGATCAGGACCCCCAGGAATGGAATGGTGGAGCGTTTACGGAAACACCTCATCTTGTCCAGGGACTTCCACACCAGCCTCATGATGGAGCCACTCACTGGGATCTGCAGGGAAACACCGGGGGAATGGCACATTAGCAAGCCGTGTAGAAAAACGTTGAAATGGAACATATAGTTCATGAGACTGGGTTGGCCATCAGATGAAGTGGTTATAAATAATTTCCTGTTCTTTCAAGCATCACCTTGTTGTACTGAAATCACGTTAGTACAACTCTTCCTGGACATAGTGCATAGTGGGAAAAAACTATTTTCAAAATAACATGGCACTGGCAAACAACTGACATATAAATATTCTAGTGGAATACAACTAGTACCACCAGAAATTGATCAAAGAATACGAAGAGTGACATATAAATAAATCTTGTTTTTTTTCTAGAACGCAATTAGGCGTCAGCAAGCTCTTTTGTGACACTGCTACAAAGCCCCAGAGATGCCTAATGGAATACAAACTAGCTGTAAGCTTGGTTCAATGACCACACACATATCGATCACGAACACCGGGAGCCTGGATCACATGGGAATAGGGCTGGTCAATACATTTCTGTTCGGGGTCTAAAACTGACGCTAACATCCTGTCTCTTTGAAGGCTATTTATTCAATTATAACTGGTATTGGTTGTGTGTAATTAGACACTGTTGATGCTTTTGCAATTTTGCATAATTATGGCTTACAGAGTTGAAAACATTTTAACAGACAACTCTCCTTTAATTTCTACATTGGTATATCTCCATGTCCTTTAGTAGCCAACTGGTAAGGTATACAGTATAAAAGGTATTGAACAAATCATTGAAAAAGAATAGGTATTGATGGAACATTTGTTCTAGTCATTATGATGGTAGCCTAAAGAAACACCTGCCTACAGTAAATGCATCAATTAGTGGCCAAGAGTTCTAATAATAGAAATAATATAATCTTGAGCCAAACAAGTAGCTCTCATCATCTACACTGACAGCTTGTGACTTCCAAATCTCTCACTCTCAAATAGTAGCCTACACTGCCACACAGCCATTACATTTCCAAACTCAGTCAGTGCAATTTACTGCAGGGCTGGCCGACCCTGGTTGTTGAAGAGACCACAAAGTGGCAGGTTTTAGCTGATGTGGTCTAGAGTGAGATCAGGCCGGATAATTACAGATGTAGGATCTTAATTTGACCTATATTGTCACAGCTAAATAATCCTGCAGCAAGAGGATTTGAACGTTTAGTCCATAATGTTAGGCTATTAGCTAGCTAAAAGTAGTCTAGAGGAACATTTCATACTGTTAATATAACTGTGTGTTAGTGTTGGTTTTCAGTGAATCTATGTAAATCACAAAGGTCATCTGCATTTTCTGTGGTGCAGGGACATTCTCACCAACAAAAAGAGTGATCACGTTAAGATCCTACATCTGTATGTCCTTCCAAAGGTACCTCTGTAGTGTGGCTGACTAATATCAGACAAAAAGCTGCAGTGGTGACTTCATTCCACAGCAGCAGCACAGTGGACTCAACACCACCACCTGATAAAATAGTTCCTGGGTCACCTCTGTCACCTCTTCCTGTCAAAAGCCAACAGCCACAGCAAAATGTGGCACTGGCAACCTTTTTCAGTCGCTTTTTTAAACTACATTACGGGAAAGTAAGCAAATGACAACAGGGGAGAGGTTGGAAGAAAGAAACGCATCTTGAAATAAACAAAATAAATGTTAGTTGGGCCACTGCAGACGAAATACTACAATTACACAACTGGACAATTTTAGAATTTTCTGCTTCATGCTGGGTGGGTGGTATTCTGTCTCTCACACATGAGTGCTGGATTTGGTGTCCTGATAATGCAGGTTGGATTAGCACTTTGTACTGGCTGCTTGCCTGCATCCTGAATGGCACCCTATTCGAGTACTAGTCAAAAGTAGGACCATGGTCAAAAAGTAGTGCTCTTAAAAGGGAATAGGGTGACATTTGGAACGCATACCTTGTTTCAATAATTCAGTCTATCTGGGCTCGGGCGTGATAGAGGAAGCTGTGGCCTAAACCTGCCAAAGGCACAGCTGCAGGTACCTACTTCACTCTCTACACTCTTATTGCACACTCAAAGAGCTGCTGTGGCAAGGATGTGCCCAAAATCTGCACTGCTTTCCCCAAAAGGAAAGGCTTTTGATATGCAATATGCATATCCTGTACCAAAATCAAATCAGGTTTTTTGAGGGGATGTGTCTATAAGTGTACCGGACTGTCTCTAAAATATGAATGTGTGTGCACGAGCGAGTGCATGCGTGCATGTGTTGACTATCATGAGTCCAGAGGAGCTTAGTCTGTGGTTTGCAGAGAAAGGGGTAAGTGTATTTTAATGGGCTGTCATAATGGCAGTCAATCACTCCCTCAGCCATCCGATCTCCCTGCTGTAACATTGCAGCAGGATAGTGATAAAGAGCCATTATACTTTGAACTGAACCAAAGAAACCGCACCACTGCCACTCATTGATAGAATACTACTTATGATATGATAACAGTACACAACACGCTGTAGTAGTCGCTCACATCAGTTGGAAATGGTTTGATAGCTATCTATGAAAGACTGCTACCTGTCACTTACAGTCTGTAAGGGAAATGGATCTGAAGAGTGAGGAAAGTAACAAGTAGTTAAAGGGTGTTGAGTTGAGCACTGTAAGTACAAAACTCAAGTCAAATTCCACCATTTCCACTAATGCCTCTCAAGGCTCGACTCCTCTGTAGCTCACCCCACTGAAATAAAATTATATTATATTGAATATTATATTGAATATTATATATTCAAGATACCACCCCAGAGAATGGTTACACTGTCAAAGCAAAAGTGAAATATCTCTGAAACCTGCATTTGACAAGCTCTGGCAATAAAATAATCAAGAATACCAAGCTTTTCAATGTGTTTGTGTACAGTATTATCTACATAATGAATTGATTCCTTTAGCAGGCTACTGGCAGCAGGGCACTGAGGAAGACGGAATAATGAAGTGAAGATTTTGTAGTAAAGAGTTCTCCTCTGGGAGTGTGAGGTGGGAACAACCTTGGAGTCTCAATGTGAT
Organism: Salvelinus namaycush; assembly: GCF_016432855.1. Lineage (NCBI taxonomy): Eukaryota > Metazoa > Chordata > Actinopteri > Salmoniformes > Salmonidae > Salvelinus > Salvelinus namaycush. The sequence goes on from NC_052327.1 coordinate 38,245,415, forward strand.
ATTCAGACGTCAAAATAAACCCTTAACAAACACTTTTCTTTTGAGTCTAAGTCACTTTAAACTCCGCAATTTAGTGACACTTAAAAAAATAAAAAAATAGGCGAGCCTCGTGTAATGGGAAAACCCGGATGGAAAACACATTGTGAATGAGAAAAGGGAAAAAGATTAATAAAATGGGCAGCAGAAAGCAATTCTCCCACATTTGATGTTGTTATCTGTTTGACATTATTTCCCCTGGGTATCCTGCACCTCACAGATATACAGCTCTGCACAAATAATCAATTAAGCCTGCAGATTTGCAGGGGTTCAGCAGTTGCTTTGTGTCAGGCCTTCAGCCACTTTCAATGGATTTTCTTTCTCCCACAAAAGAGGGAAATACCGGAGGCTGGTGTTGATAACAAAATTGTAGCAAAGCGCGGAATAATAAATCCCTTCATTATGATTTTTTTTTTTTTTTTAGCAAAGAATTCAAATTGGCCAAACAGTTGACCAATTACCACATTCTTATGGAATTTGTCACACAAAGAGAATCTATCATCTACAAAGACTTAAAGGACTGTGTCAGATATCGACCTCTTTTTTGAAAGATGCTGAATTATCAACATAGGCAGCACACCGAAGGGGATTACTATTGGTGCACTATCACTCTTTGGAGCAATAAATTAAAAAGTTGAAAGCAATTTCATCATGCAATCCATAGATATTACCATACACCCCAACAAGGCTACAACTATCAAGGCTGGAACATTGTCAATCATGTTCCCCAACCTGAGAAGATACAGCTCCTCTTCCATCTTGTATTCCACTAACTCCTATTCTAACTTCTACTGAAACTACAGGACACACCCACATTGATTCTGTGCCCCTCTTGTTTGCTGCTCAGTCTGTCAGCACCGTGACTGTGTGCTCACTTAGCTGCCAACACCTTATCAGATCTGATCATCTTCATCGGGTCCAGACCATGTGTTCTACCAGTAACCGGTACCGACAAGCTGGCTGGCTGTGTGGAACTCCAGAGGCTCATCGGTGCCAAGGTCCAAACAGATGTACACACACTCCCCTCCTGCTCCAGGCCTGTCACCGCTGTCAGCAGCCTGATCGCACAGGCTCTAACGGGAGGTTGTGTGTGAGATTCCCCCCAGGACACACTGTGTGTGTGTGTGTGTGTGTGTTTCCCCCCAGACATGCTGCCCAAGCTGGCCCTCGCTGCCACCACCGCCCCATGGGAGCCAGAGCCAGCCCGTTGACAACTGCAGCTCCAGCTGTTCTCCCATAAGGGCTTGGTGGTGCACCTCGCAAACAGGAAATCAGAAACATTCCTCATACCAATGCCTTCCTGCCTGCATATCTATTAACATTTTAGTCGTTTAGCAGACGCTCTTATCCAGAAGAACTTTTGGTAGTGACTGCATAGACTAACATTTTAATACTCTCTAAGCCTCCCTCTGTCTGGCAGAAGTCCATAGTGATATGGATGCTTCCAATTCAACACCATTACCTATTTTTGATGACTTCTAGGAAGCTAAGCTTTGTTCTAAGTCCAGCCGCAGTTTGGATCCACATACAGTCCTAAAACTCATTGCCATTTATTACCATCCAAGCTTTTTATGCAAGGACCAGAGCAGGTGACACAGGTGCGGTAGCTTCTGGAATGGGTTCCTCATAAAATATTGAACATGTGTCGCCCGTTGATGCTAGCTTAAGCGCAATCAGGCTTCAAAACACTTGGAACAAATGGTAGTCCTTTGGCTGCAGTACAAGCGCTCCTGATAGCTCGGCGCTAGGCATGATTGAAATGCGATCGTAAAGAGGGTTCTTCAACATTGGAATGGTTCGTATTTTTCTGTTGGATTTCCTTCTAGTTGGCCAGTGACAAAGCTAAAGGTTGTATAATATATTTTCAAGACCACCAAATGGAGGCATGCCACACCTGGATAACTGCACAACTGAACATTAACTGGCTATATCACTGTGATGTTGGATTTGAAAGGGAGATTGCCTTTGTCATTATGACTGTATTGATATCAATTGAAGAAAGAACTATGATAAGAGAGAGAACAGTGATCTGTTGACATACATTTGTAACATCACAGCGGCCAGTTGAAAGAGGATATGAGTTCCACTGTAATGACAGGGTCTGATCAGACCGAGGAGCAACACCCTCAAAGTGTCTCTGTGATGGGGGTAAGGGCAATGAATGCTACAGTGAATTGGGTGCCGGGCTGCTTCCACAGTGTTATCTGGGTATTTACCTTTGAGGTCAGAAGGAAACATGAAAGGCTTTGTGGTTCCATCAGTGGCGAGCGTAATGAGGACGGGAGGCGTGAGAAATGATTCATATGTAAGCGAGCCTCTCCCAGGCCCTTCTCAGCAGTTTGCTCTTTGACCCAGATTAGCACTCCGCCAGAGGCCCGCTGGGGAGGGCTGGAGATGGAGGGCCGCGATACGGCTGGCTCATTTCCACTCGAAAACACACCGGACATGTTGTACTAAACACATACACGCACATATGAATGCACGCACACACACACACACACACACACATGCACGTGCACGCGCACAGGCACACACACACACACGGTTTCAGTTAGAACACTATCTTCAGTGTCATATAAATGTGTTACTGCTAGACACAGACTGTGAGACACATGATGCCATAGCATTAGAGTACCACATGGTTATGTAACATATTCTGAAGTTATTATCAAGTGTCAAAATATTCTGTTAATTTATCACCATGGACAGGCTACATTCAGCCCATGGCTGACCTGCGTGTTGAGTAGTCCTGCTGCTGCATACTGACTATCCCACCTTGCCCTTTGTGTATGACGTCACATGTCATCAACATATGCTGCAGCATTAATCCAGAACCAGAGGCCTCACGTGTATATCTTCTCTCTTCTCCTCTCTACTCCTCTCCTCTCCTCAGACAACTGTCAGCAGCTCGTCCACTCTATCTATAAAAGGACTGGACAGAGGCTGCTCTGGGCGAGAGAAAAAAGCCATTGAGGACAGGAGAGAAAAAAGAGGAGAGGAGAGAATTCTCTCTGTCTGTCAGTTTTGGAGACGGGAGTCGGAAGGTAGACGGGGGGACTTGGCTCTGCCTTAAAAGCTCTTAAAAAGCCAAGGTCACCTCCTGGTCAAATCTGTGAAATGAGAAAATGGCTGAAGGGGCAAGGGGCCCGTGGCAGATAACATGAGAATGCACTATCTCCTCCCCACACATTTAGTGCAGGGCATTGGCAGGCTTTTCAAAGGGCTCTGTCTCTCTGTGGTTTTGAAATGAGGACCACAGAAAGACACAATAAGATGGCCCAGTTTCCCACCAATCTGACAACAGAGAACAGAACAGAAGAAGTAGTGCTCTTAGGAAATGAGCCTCTGGGGTTATGAAAGTAACCACAGAGATGAATAGTGCTCATATCATTGGGGTTTAGAACAAGGAGGAAAGTGATGTAACAAATCACCAGTACTGTACAAGTGAGAAGCAGATACTGAATAACTTCACCATTCCATCATACTGTACATTTTCCTTTTTGTACGTTACTAGCAAAACCCTAAAACACCTCACTGAAAGTAATGCCCAACAATCAAACTATTGAGACCTCAAAAACCATGATATAAAACTGCTTTACACAGCTAAGTAAGATGCAGTAGCCTACCTTAGTGAACAATACATGTCCGTTATTCCATGTTGACTAAAGCATCCTAAACAGCAGTATCCTCTGTCAGCAGCTGTCTCAGCAGGACACTGTATTCTACTGTACATCTTCTCTCATGACTGATGAAGAGTATCCTATAACCCTGCATCCAGCATCCACTCAATCTCCCCAGTCTTCCCTTCAGCATTCATATTTGATGAGGAATGTGTGCGCTGGACCAATCACTAAAAGTCATTTATCTCCAATAATCCTGACCAGGCAACCAACTCTGCTGTAGTCGAGACCTTATTCGAGACCTTGTTTTTACTGCCTTATCAGGGATCTAATCTTTTATAGCATGAGATTCCTTAAAACATTTTTTACATGTTGCAAGCTACTAATTTTTTGCTTTCAAATAGGCAGGTTCTTCTTAATGAACCACTCTAAGCGGGCACTATAAAATCTGTTAGATTTTTCCCCACCAAAATTCTGTTTTGTATTTTCAAAAATTCTGTTTTGGGGGTTTTAGTTTCTCTGCTTTCATTGTTTTCAGTACTGCTTTATTTTGTAAATAACAACAAGCTAATGAGGATGTTTTCACGCTGTCTTTGTCTGTCTGGCTCCCTGTGTCCTATGGGATGTGCTGCGTTCATTAATTGGCTATTTTCAGACCTAATGTCTCCAGTCTTACTTACTCAACTGTAGTGTTGTTCTAACACTTCTGAGTCATCCACCAAACATTAGTGGACATTATGCGGCACTTGACTTACTTCAAAAAAATATGCTAAACATTTTGCCTAATATCTGATAATATGAATTACTAAACTGTAAGTGATAGGCCTATACCACCAAAACTGAGTATATAATAATATGTTCATATAATGAGATGTTTGATGAAATATTTTTTTACAATCAGTAATGGATGTTTAGTCTCATAATCAGACAGAATTAAATGAGGCACTAAACGGCCTGTAACGCAATTACACTTTAATTAACGACTGGTTTACTGTTCACTGACATTTATGCTCAGAGCAAAGACTAACTGCTTTTCTACTCTGGTGACTTTGGCTAATTTTCCATGTCTGATTCCCCTTGTCACCCCATAGAGAATTGACTACAGTCATGTTTGGTGATTCCAAATGTCACCAATAATCAGAATAGGTAATGATATGTCATGTCGTTGCACATAAAAATATGATCCAGTCACAAGAGACAAAAAATTCCAAAATGCAACGACATACACGAGCCAAGGGTGAGGTTTTACATTCAAGTGGTGTACTATATACAGTGAGTATGTAATTAATGACATGTAATGTCGTTGTGCATGAACAGACGACCACATACTCTAGTTAAGACGGCCGTTTTCTTTACCTCCAAATGCTATATGCATCATACTGTGTTTGTATTTCGGTACATACATGTATATTGTTGTCAGTCTCTGCTTCTAACAAAGCAAGCCCTTTAACTTTGAAGTATTTCTGCAAGGCTCAGGTAAACACTATACAATTCTTATTTTAATGTAGATTTTTTTGCATAAAGAAAACTTTTTGTTTTGTTCAACCTTAAGGCAGGCTCTCAATCTGGTTCAACCTACGTCCGAAATGGCACCCTATTCCCTATAAAGTGCACCACTTTTGACCAGGTCCCATAGGGCACATGGTCAGAAGTAGTACACTATGTAAGGAATAGGGTGCCATTTGGAACACAAACCTGGTATCTCTCTGATGTAGCAATATACACAATATACACAGTTTTTCCAAAACTTTAGTGAAAGCATTTCTGCTTTTATTATTGATCTCCAGAAAGAGGACAAGGTAACTGGAAATATTCTTATATGACTTCAAAGTCCTACTGTTGAGTCCTATACAGAAACATACCAACAGTACACACATGCACCACATACTCCAAAAAGAGTGTAGCCTACATGCACTCTCGTCTTGCTGCACTCTCGTCTTGCTGCACTCTTGTCTTGCTGCACTAATGTCTTGCTGCACTAATATCTTGCTGCACTAATGTCTTGCCCATGCATTTTTTAGATACAATAAAGTTGAATTAGAACACACAAAAAATTAAATGAAATGAACTAGGAGAGAACACAAATTATGAAATCCACAAAAAAGGCATATGCCCCATTTAAAAACGTCTCAAAATGTATTCCATTCAGATACAGTAACTAACTGGTCCCATTTGCCTCAGGGGCAGAAGCTCATGTGTTTATAATTCAGCGTGTGCCTGGTACTGCCAGTACACCAGCCGAGGTCCACCTTTGGCTCATTTCCTAACAATTTCCAAGCTTCCTCTAAAATGAATATGAATATGCATCGTTGTTGCGCAATGAATCCATTTGCAAGACAGAATGATAATGAAGAAAAAGTGCTTTCAAAAAAGCCAATTAATCTTATGTAAAACGGCTGCTCAATGCGGCTAATGAGATGCCATTTTAATAAGCGGGTGTGTTGTACAACAAAGCCATTTGGTAAACACTATTGTTCATTTGTTTGATGACATGCAGGCAACATAACAGATTTGGGTTTATTAAAAAATAGCAATCAATGTTTTATCTGAGGGAGAGGAAATAACCCTCACCTACAGGGAAATGTCTCTGCTTATAGAAGCTACTCCAGACAAGCTAAATCAAATAGTGAAAGTACTAAAAGTACTAAATACTAAAAGTATTTGAACCCAGGTTTCCCATATGAAAAATACCATAGTATAGTATGGTATAAATACTATAGAATTCACTGTAGTGTTTTTGCAGACTAAAGTATTTACTGTATTATACTGTAGTATTTACAGTTAACTATAGTGTATTACATTTCTATAGCGCTTTTCATAGAATCTCAAAGCACTTCAAGAGCAAAAAACAAACAAGAAATATATCATGATAGGTCAACCGATAGAGGCCAAGTCTTTGAAAGCTGCATCCTCTGAAGGTGGAGAGGGTGAGTTCATGGCTTGAGCGGAGAGAGCTGGTCAGAGGATGGTAGATGATGGTGATGGAGTCTGCTGATGATCTTGTAGAGGGCAAGTCTGGGAACCAGCCTGACTCTTTTTGTCATTGGACTTCTTCTCTTCCAGTCTGTGAGGCAGCCACTTGGGTGATGCCTCAGCAGCTCTGGGCACCAGAAAGATCTCCACACAAAGTTCAGAATAGTAGCTAGTCGTCCTCATTACGAGCCCTCTGCCTCAGCACTGCTGTATTCCTCCAGCTCCCATTCCTCTCACGCTTCAGGCGACTCCTCAAATGATGTTCTCAGAAGATCAGGAATTGGCAGCCAGGTGAAATAAAAAAGCTGTAACTTTAGTATAAAGAACTAAAACTATAGTATAAATCAGGGCTGCAACTTTCACTGGGGACGAGGGGACGTGTCATTTTTGTCCCCCCCAGTTTTATCATTGGAATGTGATACACAACGAGGCAAAAATGTGCATTAGGAGAGTTCGGGAAGGCTGTTTGGAGTGTTTATTCGACTCGGTAAAAAGAAGTTGCGCCCCTGGTATAAATAATGTTGTAAAAAAAATTGTAGTATACACTAACTGTACAAAACATTATGAAAACCTACTCCTTCCATGACATGGACTGACCAGGTGAATCCAGGTGAAAGCTATGATCCCTTATTGATGTCACCTAAGGCAACTCCACCACCACGGACCGCAAGACTCTTCAGAGGGGGACACGTGCAGCCGAACGCAACATAGGGTGCACACTGCCTACCCTACAGGACCCCTACAACACCAGGTTTCGCTGGAAGGCCAAGAAGATAACTATCGGACCACCATCTTATTACATTTGCAATCGCAACAAATAATCTGCTTAGACCCCAACAAAGGATCATCAAAAGCCGTGCTATAAATTCTCGGACAACCCAAAGATTCCTAGATGCCCTTCCAGACTCCCTCCACCTACCCAAGGACGTCAGAGTACAACAATCGTTTAACCACCTAACTGAGGAACTCAATTTAACAGGACGTAATAGCCTAGATGCAGTCGCATACTCCTGAGGTGCTGACCTGTTGCATCCTCTACAACCACTGTGATTATTATTATTTGACCCTGCTGGTCATCTATGAACATTTGAGCATCTTGGCCATGTACTGTTATAATCTCCACCCTGCACAGCCAGAAGAGGACTGGCCACTCCTCAGAGCCTGTTTCCTCTCTAGGTTTCTTCCTAGATTCCTGCCTTTCTAGGGAGTTTTTCCTAGCCACCGTGCTTCTACATCTGCATTGCTTGCTGTTTGGGGTTTTAGGCTGGGTTTCTGTATAGCACTTTGTGACATCGGCTGATGTAAAAAGGGCTTCATAAATACATTTGATTGAAAATTTGATTGAAGATCATCAGGGTCCCCAGCCACCCAAGCCCTGTTCTCCATGCTACAATCACTCAGACACGGGCAGTACAGGAGCATCATGGCAAAAACTGAAAGACTGGCCAATAGTTTCTACCCTCAGACCTCCAGGCTGCTGAATAGCCACCACTAGTCAGCTATCTGCTCCCCCCTCTCCCCTGCCGCTCCCCCTATGGACACCCCCACACCCCCTCAACAGACACTTACCTTACCTGATTCATCCCCTATGGACCCCCCCTCAACATACTTTTACTCATTCATCAGTGTTGCAGTTGATAATATGTATATTATAGATCTTTTAAATAATAATTTGTACTCTTTTTATTTCACTATTTATTCATCACTGCCACAGTTGTTATTATTATACAGTGCTATTTCTATTGTTGTTTTTTATTACCATTTTCATTATTTTATTTCACTTGGTCCTGCATGTTGGAGCTCAAAGCTTAAGATTTTCACTGCACTCTGCAATCACATCTGCAACCCTGTACATCTGAATCTGTTGAATCTACTTCAATCAGTGTAGATGATGAAGAAGAGGAGACCGGTTAAAGAAGGATTTTTAAGCCTTGAGACAATTGAGACATGGATTGTGCATATGTGCCATTTAGAAACAAAAGATTTAAGTGCCTTTGAACAGGGTATGGTAGTAGGTGCCAGGTGCACCGGTTTGAGGGTGTCAAGAACTGGCCTCCCGGGTGGCGCAGTGGTCTAGGGCACTGCATCGCAGTGCTAGCTGCGCCACCAGAGTCTCTGGGTTCGCGCCCAGGCTGGGCTGGGTTCGCGCCCAGGCTCTGTTGCAGCCGGCCGCAACCGGGAGGTCCGTGGGGCGACGCACAATTGGCATAGCGTCGTCCGGGTTAGGGAGGGTTTGGCCGGTAGGGTTTGGCCTTGTCTCAGTATGTAAAAATGTAATGTAATAAAATGTATGCACTCTACTGTAAGTCGCTCCGGATAAGTGCGTCTGCTAAATGACTAAAATGTAAATGTAAGAACTGCAATGCGGCTGGGTTTTTCATGCTCAAAAGTTTCTGATGTATGAAGAATGGTCCACCATCCAAAGGACATCCAGCCAATTTATCTCAACTGTGAGAAGCATTGGAGTCAACATGAGCCAGCATCCCTGTGGAATGCTTTCGACACCTTGTAAATGCCATGCCCCGAAGAATTGGAGGCTGTTCTGAGAGCGAAAGGGCGTGCAATTCAATATTAGGAATGTGTTGCTAATGTTTTGTACACCTAGTGTATAATGTAGTATTTACTGTGTTTTTGCAGACTGTAATATACTGTAGTATTAACTACAGCATAGTGTTTTTGCAGACATTACTGTAGTATTTTCTATAGTGTTTTAGTTTTATTATATTTGACATAGAAGCAGAGGCTTTCTCCTTGAGGAACACTGGAGAAACACTAAATGCACAAATTTACCATAACCTGTAGGTAGGTAGGTAGGTAGGACTGGGGTCTGAACAGATACACAATATAAATGGTCTATACTTGGCAAGTATGTTTCTCACTTATGGGTGGCAAAAATGGGGATATGGGGGAGGGGAATGGGCAGGGTGTATACAAATTAAATACAGTAGTATATACTATATACAAAAAACGGCTGTGTTTTTGCAGACTTGTAGTGTTTTTGCGGACATTATATTAATATTTACTACATAGTTTTTTTGCAGATAATATTGTAGTATTTACTATAGTATGCTACAAAATTATATAGTAAGTATTACACATGATCGAGGGAAAATAGTGTGTAGTATAGTATTCTATTACAGTATACTACAGTTTACTATAGAATACTACAGTACTTACTACAGAATTCTCTACTAACTGTAGTATACTGTAGTAGAATACTATACTACACACTGTATTTTCTCTCGATCATGTGTCTTACTTACTATAAAATTTTGTAGTATACTGTAGAATACTAAATCAGTATTTTTTCATGTGGGTTGACTGTAGTACTACCAAAAACATAATGGACTGAATGTGTATAAAATGGTATGTATCCTATGGGCGTGCTTTTATGGTGCAGTACGTTTCCCAAAAGGTTAGTTCCTTACAAGCAGAGAAAGTAAAGAATGTGGTTAAACTCAGAACTACTGAACATGTCAGGGTTCAGTGGAAATTGTTGAGAGATGGGTCACATTTTTAGAAGTAATCGGTAGCTTGTGAACAGCATTACTTTCAGAAGAAAACAAATCTGCTTGTTATCGACTGGAAGTTCGCCGACTGCATCTCTGCCCGATTGAATGTGTTTACTTATTCATCAAGGAAGAAGGCTGCTAGTTCTCGGACGCTGGGCCCCTGCAGTTATCCCCTTCCTGCTGCTGGACAAAAGGGGCCGACCCCATTAAAGATGCATGGGGACCAGTGATCTTGAGTTTAAAGTTCTCCAAGCTTTGTACCGGCCTCTTCAAATATTTATGCCCTACACTGTGTGTTCAGTCTTCAGCACATGGAGTCAGTGTATACCTCTCCACTGATGCAGTGGGGGCTGAAGCAGTGCATCCAACTCCAGCCAAACAGAAAGGGCCACACAACCCCATTGTCTTTGGAGGCAAGTTACTCTCACTAGCATGGTTTTGTCACACCCTGGCCTTAGTTATCTTTGTTTTCATTATTATTTTAGTTAGGTCAGGGTGTGACATGGTGAAGTATGTATTTTTTGTATTGTCTAGGGTGTTGTTTGGTTTAGGGGGTTTAGTAGAATAGATGGTTTAGTGTTCAGTGTAGGTGTCTAGGAAAGTCTATGGTTGCCTGAATTGGGTCTCAATTAGAGACAGCTGGTTATTGTTGTCTCTGATTGGGAGCCATATTTAAGGCAGCCATAGGCTTTAGCTGTTTGTGGGTCATTGTCTATGTCTAGTCTATGTTGAACGTAAGTAGTTTGTGTGTGCACTTGCGTTTGTAGCTTCACGGTCGTTTGTTGTTTTGTTAGTTTGTATAAGTGTTTCGTGTTACGTCTTCGTGTAATAAAAAAGAAGATGTATTCATATCATGCTGCGCCTTGGTCCAATCTCTCATATCAAGACGATCGTGACAGGTTTCCAGTATTGTGCCATCTCCTCATGAGGTATAGTATTTGCAGGAAGTAATTGCATGTTGAGTCTCTTGGCTAATGAAATGAGAGGGACGGGGTATGACTGATCACTTGTTCGATATCTTCCTGGACCTCTAGATAGTTTGGTATTCCAGAAGAGACTAGTGGATTGAGAGGAGATGTAATGGAGTATTGAGCCCATTGCATCATGTGCTACTCATAATAGACACAATCAGAAGGCGGAGACAATGCCAGTTCTCTAGTTCAGATCCATTCAAGTTCTCCTGGGAGGTTTAAGATTGAGATTAAGGTGAATGAGTATGGTAAAATGCAGATTGCAAGATCAAAATTGTCTGTAAGAAGCAGTGATGTAGTGGTAAAAAAAGGTGGGTATACTGTAAACTCCAGTGGGTGATTGAGATAAGATGAACAACTACGGATATAAACCAAAACATATTACATTTTTTTAATTATTGTATTGTTTGATTACACTGATTATATATTTTTAAGTTTAGGTTTTGCTTTACTTGGGTTTAATATTTTCGGTATTCTATAAATGTTCCATCCCGAGAAGAAATGACTTTTCTCCCGGGTAACCCGGTATTTCCCACCAAAGCCGGAAGTGTCTTTCAAAAACATTATAAAGCATATAAATATGTCTGGATTTGATTAGAGCTTTGATTAGCATGAAATTTCAAACCTGATGCTACCTGAGCCTGATGAGCCATATATTTAATACATTTTATGAGCCCTAAATGAACGACAATTAATGAGCCCAAAGCCAAAAAAGCCTAAATGATTGTGCCGTTATCCAATACATATATGATATAGGGTACAGCACATTACGCACGAGAGAAAAACATAAAAGCCTATAGATGTAGCTAGCTATATGCTCTCTTGGGTAAATAAATGAAACCAGATGCAGTAGGCTAATATTTTTGTGTGTGAACTCTATTACTGTACTGTATTGTATTATACTGTATTATATGGACTGAAATTACACACTTCGTTCAAAAAGTGATAAAGCAGAATAGAACATGCGATTCAGGTGCAGCACATGCGACTCCACAAAGTTAACAGTATAGGCTAGCGAATTGGATTTTAATTTTGAAATATAATAGGTCCTATTTGTATAATTAGTAGGCTGACCTATATATACCTTTCATAATATTTCCCTTAATGTTAGTCACGGCTGTCGTAGGGAGGAGACCAAGGCGCAGCGTGATAAGCGTACATTCTTCTTTATTTAAAGAATGAACACTGAACAAAACGAACAAAATAACAAAACGAACCGTGAAGCTAATATGGCTAGTGCAGACAGGCAACTAAACATAGAATAAGAACCCACAAAACCAAAAGGGAAAATGGCAACCTAAATATGATCCCCAATCAGAGACAACGATAAACAGCTGCCTCTGATTGGGAACCAATTCAGGCCACCATAGACATACATATGCCTAAACTTACCAACACCCCTAGACATACAAAAAACCCTAGACATACAAAAACAAGCATACCCACCCTCGTCACACCCTGACCGAACCAAAATAATAAAGAAAACATAGATAACTAAGGTCAGGGCGTGACAGTACCCCCCCCCCCACAAAGGTGCGGACTCCCGACCGCAAACCTGAACTTATAGGGGAGGCCCCAGGCTGGGGACCGTCGCCGGAGGCCCCGGGCTGGGGATCGTTGCCGGAGGCTCCGGGCTGGGGATCGTCGCCGGAGGCTCCGGACTGTGAAACGTCGCCGGAAGCTCTGGACTGGGTACTGTCGCCGGAAGCTCTGGACTGTGTACTGTCGCCAGAAGCTCTGGACTGTGTACTGTCGCCGGAAGCTCTGGACTGGGTACTGTCGCCGGAAGCTCTGGACTGGGTACTGTCGCCGGAAGCTCTGGACTATGGAAGCGCCCTGGAAGCCTGATGCGTGGTGCCGGAATTGGTGGTGCCGGGCTGAGGACAAGCACCTCAGGGCGAGTGCGGGGAAGAGGCACAGGCCGTACTGGACTGTGGAAGTGCACTGTAGGCCTGGTGCGTGGTGCCGGCACTGGTGGTACCGGGCTTGGGACACGCACCACCTGGAATAGAGTGCACCGGGCTATGAATGGGAACTGGAGACACCGTGCGCATTTCTGCAAAATACGGTGCCTGACCAGTCACACGCTCCCCACGGTAAGCACGAGGAGTTGGCTCATGTCTCCAACCTGACTCAGCCAATCTCCTCGTGTGACCCCCCCCCCCCCCAATTTTTTTTATTGGGGCTGCCTCTCGTGCTTGCCTTGTTTGTATTTCTCCTCATAATATCACCGTTCCGCCTTTGCTGCCTCAATTTCTTCCTTCGGAAGGCGATACTCCCCAGCCTGCGTCCAGGGTCCTGCTCCATCCAGTATCTCTTCCCAGGTCCATTTCTCCATTAAACGCTGCTCCTCGTTTTCACGCTGCTTGCTAGCCTCCAATACCCTACTCAATAAATTGGATGCAGTCTATCACAGTGCCATCCGTTTTGTCACTAAAGCCCCATATACTACCCACCACTGCGACCTGTAGGCTCTCATTGGCTGGCCCTCGCTTCATACTCGTCGCCAAGCCCACTGGCTCCAGGTCATCTACAAGACCCTGCTAGGTAAAGTCCCCCCTTATCTCAGCTCGCTGGTCACCATAGCAGCACCCACCTGTAGCACGCGCTCCAGCAGGTATATCTCACTGGTCACCCCCAAAACCAATTCTTCCTTTGGCCGCCTCTCCTTCCAGTTCTCTGCTGCCAATGACTGGAACGAACTACAAACATTTCTGAAACTGGAAACACTTATCTCCCTCAATAGCTTTAAGCACCAGCTGTCAGAGCAGCTCACAGATTACTGCACCTGTACATAGCCCATCTATAATATAGCCCAAACAACTACCTCTCCCCCTACTGTATTTATTTATTTATTTATTTAGCTCCTTTGCACCTCATTATTTCTATCTCTACTTTGCACTTTCTTCCACTGCAAATCTACCATTCCAGTGTTTTACTTGCTATATTGTATTTACTTCGCCACCATGGCCTTTTTTTTGCCTTTACCTCCCTTATCTCACCTCATTTGCTCACATTGTATATAGACTTATTTTTCTACTGTATTATTGACTGTATGTTTGTTTTACTCCATGTGTAACTCTGTGTTGTTGTATGTGTCGAACTGCTTTGCTTTATCTTGGCCAGGTCGCAATTGTAAATGAGAACTTGTTCTCAACTTGCCTACCTGGTTAAATAAAGGTGAAATTAAAATGTAAAAAAATTATTCCTACCTCGCTTTCATCAGTTGTCCGTATCTTCATCATTCTAATGACATCCTTAGGCTTTCACTTCTCTTCACAAAGATTGAATGGTTATGGGACTGAATAAATAACTGCTATAGCCTAACTGCCATTGCACGTTCGCACTTCTTTCAAAATACCTGTGAGTTCCATTGGGCTGCTGCATTTAACAATCAGCAAAAAAGACCTTGCGTCCCTCTTCGAATAGTCTATTAGTATAAGAAATGCTAAAAAAAATGATGTCCAGCAAGCTATTCTAGTCTAGCTTTCCCTGCATGGGAGGACATTTTATGGAGAGTCCAGCTTGCGTGTTATAAGTTAGAAGCTTATTTTGCATAACCCATCACTAATTAGCTAAATATAAGGCTAATACTGCATTGAATGTATTACCTGAAAGAGGTAGGCTAGGGCATTTATATATAGGGCTATATTTCAATCTAGAACAGGATTCTATATTTTGGATGCGATATGAATGGAGTTGATGGAGAGAGTGCTTGCACATGCACTGATTGAAAGCAACGATATTCGAGTGATAGGCTGTTTAAAAACTCTTCAGCTGCTATTAAAACAATCATAATCTCTACAATTAAAAAGCAAGGAGACCCCTGAAAGCCAGACGGAGATGGGTAAATTAGACGCGCATTCGGGTCTTTATATTATTGTAGCATCCCATAGGAAAGCAAAATCCAAGATGATATCTCCTTTATAACATCTGTCCATCTCCTAGACAAAAAAGAGCACTTGTCAATACTAAAGTGAGATGTTGTGCATTTTCTCATACATCTCAATTGTCACTCCTGAGAAATAGACATGGATCTGTTTCAGAGTTTTCTGTCACGCCCTGACCTTAGAGAGCCTTTTTATGTCTCTATTTGGTTTGGTCAGGGTATGATTTGGGGTGGGCATTCTATGTTTTTGTTTTCTATGATTTCGTATTTCTATGTTTTGGCCGGGTATGGTTCTCAATCAGGGACAGCTGTCTATCGTTGTCTCTGATTGGGAACCATACTTAGGTAGCCCTTTTCCCTCATTTCAGTGTGGGATGTTGTCTTTGTTTGTGGCACTATATGCCCTTAAGCTTCACGGTCGTTTTGGTATTGTTTATTGTTTTGTCGGCGTCATTCTAAATAAAAGGAATATGTACGCTCACCACGCTGCGCATTGGTCCAGTTCTTTCGATGGCCGTGACATTTTCACTGTATGAGTTCTCTGAACTCTCTCACACCTGTCTCTTTTCTCAGTCTCAGCTACTATATAAATGAGAGTAGTACAAGATCTTAAATGAGTCTCAATGTGATACAATCAATTAGATGCTCTATCTCAAACATGTCTTACATTTACCCCATACAGATCTCAGTGGTATTTACACATTGTAATCTTGGACCTACCTCACTATGAACTATATGAGACTAATTATTACAGGTCTGATCAATTCATGCAAATGTTATCTCAGAGATATCTCTACATGATCTCAAAGTGGTGCTGAAGTGTAAAATAATCACAAAAGTGATATTTTTGTATCAAAAGATACGATTTATTTCCATTAATTCATCATTCAATATACATTCATACTGTTCCAATACAAGTCATTTGTTGAGTATACCTTGTCCTCAAGTGTGAGCTGCAATGAGCTGCAAACACAATACCGGGCATAGATGTCAAGTCAAGGAAAACAACTTTGCCCAAAACATGCTCAAGGGAAATTACAACTGTGTTGACAGGGGTTTCCAATAAGGGCACAACATGAAGGCCTTTACCATGTGTTACAGTATCTTGCAGCAAAGAAAAACCTGCATTTTCAAACTCGCTAATAGGTGCGCATTTGTCACCGGATTCCTAAGAGGTAAAGAAATCAATCTGTCCATACTTTATTTGTGCTACATTAGAAGAAAAAAAACAGTACAATTGTTCCTTCTTTTTCCTTTCCCATAATGCCTTGATGTGAGATGAGTTCTCTTAACTTGTGCCCTGTGAAATGCTTTTACTGAATGCAGTGAATTAATGTGGCGACCAGCATGTTTTTCTATTGCAGAGGGGCCTTGTCTCTAGTTGAAGTTCACTTGATGCTCCAATTATGTTTGTTCTCGACTTATCACTGTTTTCATCAGAAGAACTATGGTCATTGGTCATCCGTGCGTAAAAGTCAGCTATGGCATTAGCTGGCTTCATGATTTGCAAAATAGCAGGGATAAACTGCACTAGTTTGACCACAAGTACATTGGTATATTTTGAGTACCATGTATGTATGAGCCTTAACAAATAGCCATTTTTGTCTTCAAAATGGAAACATGAATGAGTCCATAATGGGCCAAGGACTCTGACGCTGCCTGCTAGGTGCAGAAGAAGGTGAATATTTGCAGTTTGGTACCACTCACCATAGAGATTCCTAATTTGAGAGCAAAAGTTCCGTAGCAGATTCTCTGCATGATCTATCTGTTGCATTGATATGGAATCCATCAGAATAATGAAAATAGCTTCACTTAGAAGGAGGAAGTGACTGTAGTAAAGCGTTTCAAGAACACCATGGAAACAACAGGTCCAAACAAGATTAAAAGAGCCCGATATTCTGATGCCTTAAACATCCTACTACTGATCAAGGATATCGTGTCAAGGATGGTGGTCAGATGTCGTGAAATCGCTTGTCTATTTCTTTTGTTTCTTTTGACATGCTGAAGGGCTGATGAGAACTCAGTAGAAAATCACAGAAGCATCAGAAGGCGCATCACTCCTAACAGAGCTGAGTGCATGTAGTCTATGTCAGTGCTGGATTAGGTCATAACTTTTAAGTTGGCTAAGCCAACAGGGACCCTTCACACCTTTCACAGTGATTTTTGTCTCATAGGCCATTTTAGCATCATCAACAAGCGTTTGATATGTGTGAGGTGGCCCTTTTGGATCCATTTCTTGGAATGGAAATGCATGAACATGTCCCCTTTGCCCTGTCTTCACAGTCTTTCCAGACTGCTCACATTTCGAACATCGAAAGTTCCCATTGAACTGCACTGTATTTAGTACTATTGCCTTGGCAGGAAAGTCACATGTGCCAGCAATAGTGAGCACTGCACACAAAAAAAAAACGTTTCAGAGCCCTCTGCAGGTTGCACATGAATTCCAACCTCTTGAAGTTTACTCAGTGTGTTACTTAGTGGTCTAAGAAAGGTAACCATAGGTGGTTTTGAGTCCCCATATCAAAGCCCAGCAAAAATCGAATTTCCACTTTTTGTGCGTTCAATAAAGCTCAATTCATTATTGATACAATAAAAAAGCCACACTGAAAATGTAGATGATTTAAAAATAGGTACCCCATTGGTGTTCCATGTAAGTGAGACGTTTCTCGGATCACCCCCATCTGCATGCTGTCTGTAAACTTCTGCATCGTATATATCTTCTATGTCGTTAGGATCTTTCTTCTTCTTACAAAATCTAAAGTGAAGCTTTTCCTGAAAACCAGGCTTGAGAAACAATGATCTTATTTGAGCATCAATTTGAACCTCCATGAAGGATGATGCTGATCCTTGTTCTGTCATGCTGGTCCCACAGGTCAGACATTGTTCACTCTACTGACGCAAAACATTTATGGCAATACTTACAGTATGTATCACAATAGGGGAAGATGCAGAGTGGGAAAAAAAAGTCTCTGAACTTCTGTACACTGCTCAAGCAGTCTGTGTTGAGACTATCTGGACAAAGCAATGTTGTTAATTTAAGCGAATCACTAAGGGCCTTACCAGTTACTTTATGACAATTTGCATAAGCCATAATTACCGAAAGGCCATCTCCAACAGTTATGGATACATTGTCATATAATGGTTTGCCTGTTTTGTTGTGTTGTTGGATATTGCCTGTGCACCGTCCTCACTGGACACCTTTTCAAATCCCTCACTGAAGATAAAGCTATCATCATAGGGCCAATCCATGAAATCAGGCAACACTTCCTCAATAGATTCAGATGGATCATACTGATCAGTATTGTCACATACAGTTGTATATCTCTGCTGGCTGATCTGAAGTTGGAAGTTCTTCATTTTCAATGGTAAAGTCTGTCGTTGAAACATTCTCTTGTGCTGGTAACAGAAAATAATAAAACAACAGTTTAAAAGTATGTTTAGACAACATTTATTAATGGTAAAACATTGTGTTGCACCATCACTGTGAGTGTACACATGGGTCTCAAAGAAACTTGGCAAGATAACACACACATATGTGATAAAAGCAAATGAGATGTTTATGCAAATATGTTTCTAGTACAAGAGGGTGCTACTATAAAACATAGGAATTGGAATAAGAATGTATAACTTACTTACATTTTGTTCATTAGTCGCGCTGTCCTGATGGAGCGTGTGTGTTCTGTCCTGATGGAGCGTGTGTGTTCTGTCCTGATGGAGCGCGTGTGTTCTGTCCTGATGGAGCGCGTGTGTTCTGTCCTGATGGAGCGCGTGTGTTCTGTCCTCATGGAGCGCGTGCGTTCTGTCCTCATGGAGCGCGTGCGTTCTGTCCTCATGGAGCGCGTGTGTTCTGTCCTGATGGAGCGTGTGTGTTCTGTCCTGATGGAGCGTGTGTGTTCTGTCCTGATGGAGCGCGTGTGTTCTGTCCTCATGGAGCGCGTGTGTTCTGTCCTCATGGAGCGCGTGTGTTCTGACCTGATGGAGCGCGTGTGTTCTGTCCTGATGGAGCGCGTGTGTTCTGTCCTGATGGAGCGCGTGTGTTCTGTCCTGATGGAGCGCGTGTGTTCTGTCCTGATGGAGCGCGTGTGTTCTGTCCTGATGGAGCGCGTGTGTTCTGTCCTGATGGAGCGCGTGTGTTCTGTCCTGATGGAGCGCGTGTGTTCTGTCCTCATGGAGCGCGTGTGTTCTGTCCTCATGGAGCGTGTGTGTTCTGTCCTGATGGAGCGCGTGTGTTCTGTCCTGATGGAGCGCGTGTGTTCTGTCCTGATGGAGCGCGTGTGTTCTGTCCTGATGGAGCGTGTGTGTTCTGTCCTGATGGAGCGTGTGTGTTCTGTCCTGATGGAGCGCGTGTGTTCTGTCCTGATGGAGCGTGTGTGTTCTGTCCTGATGGAGCGCGTGTGTTCTGTCCTGATGGAGCGTGTGTGTTCTGTCCTGATGGAGCGCGTGTGTTCTGTCCTGATGGAGTGCGTGTGTTCTGTCCTGATGGAGCGCGTGTGTTCTGTCCTGATGGAGCGCGTGTGTTCTGTCCTGATGGAGCGCGTGTGTTCTGTCCTGATGGAGCGCGTGTGTTCTGTCCTGATGGAGCGCGTGTGTTCTGTCCTGATGGAGCGCGTGTGTTCTGTCCTGATGGAGCGCGTGTGTTCTGTCCTGATGGAGCGCGTGTGTTCTGTCCTGATGGAGCGCGTGTGTTCTGTCCTGATGGAGCGCGTGTGTTCTGTCCTGATGGAGCGCGTGTGTTCTGTCCTCATGGAGCGCGTGTGTTCTGTCCTGATGGAGCGCGTGTGTTCTGTCCTGATGGAGCGCGTGTGTTCTGTCCTGATGGAGCGCGTGTGTTCTGTCCTGATGGAGCGCGTGTGTTCTGTCCTGATGGAGCGCGTGTGTTCTGTCCTCATGGAGCGCGTGTGTTCTGTCCTGATGGAGCGCGTGTGTTCTGTCCTCATGGAGCGCGTGTGTTCTGTCCTCATGGAGCGCGTGTGTTCTGTCCTGATGGAGCGCGTGTGTTCTGTCCTGATGGAGCGCGTGTGTTCTGTCCTGATGGAGCGCGTGTGTTCTGTCCTGATGGAGCGCGTGTGTTCTGTCCTGATGGAGCGCGTGTGTTCTGTCCTGATGGAGCGCGTGTGTTCTGTCCTGATGGAGCGCGTGTGTTCTGTCCTGATGGAGCGCGTGTGTTCTGTCCTGATGGAGCGCGTGTGTTCTGTCCTGATGGAGCGCGTGTGTTCTGTCCTGATGGAGCGCGTGTGTTCTGTCCTGATGGAGCGGGTGCGTCGATCCGTCCTGATGGGGTGGTTGCGTTCCATTCATGTGGGCAGGCTGCAGGGCGTAAAATAAAATGTTTTATTAAACTTGTGTCTGCCATGTTAAAATATGGCAGAGCAAAGCCACGCCACTCACCTAATGTGCAGTCCTTCTTGGTCGTTTAAGTGGCCCAGCGGTGTCTTTATCCATCTTTCTTCTCCATCGGCTTCCAGGCTCTGGTCTTGTGATTTTGAGGCTCCAATATTATTCAATGGAGATACAACTAATTACGGCTAGCCCAGTGCTACAATGTGTTTGCTAACTCAATTATCATCAAGATACGTATAGGCCTAACACATCTTATAAAGATTCAAGATGCAATACTAATATGCATTACCAAATAAAATTGTTAGAAATGTAGTCCCTTATAAAGAGTAGGGGTTGGGTTAAATGCGGAAGACACATTTCAGTTGAACTGACTAGGTATCCCCCTTTCCCTTACACACATATGCTGAAATACTAGGGGTGTTGTTGTACATAAACACATGCATATTAAAAACAAAATAACAAGGCTACCAGCTAAGCTAACGTTATACTGGAATGGAATATGCATGGGGGTCTCGACTGAAGTATATTATGTGTAGGTAGCCTAGTGGTTAGAGCATTGGGCCAGTAACTGAAATATTGCTGGATTGAATCCCCGAGCTGACAAGATAGAAATCTGTCTTCTGCCCCTGAGCAAGGCAGTTAACCCACTGTTCCCTGGGTGCCGAAGACATGGATGTTGATTAAGGCAGCCCCCCACACCTCTCTGATTCAGAGGGGTTGGGTTAAATCCGGAAGGCATTCAGTTGTACAACTGACTAGGTGTCCCCCTTTGATAAACTTGCATTACTAATACAAACAGAAAGTTATTTTACTTACTTACTCTTGCAAACACTGATGCAACTTTCCCCCGTGAGTTTGTAAGAAGAGCTCCCTGGCAAAACCATATAACGTCTATTTGCTACCTGGCAACTAGCTAATCAACACGGGCATATACTGTTTCGCGTTTATTTCAAAGAACATATAATTCATTGGACGACCTTACTTGAAATGTGATTGGACGCCAGACGCGGGAATAACAGTTGGAGATTGGATTGAGATCATTGCTTTGCTGATGCTGATGATGAGTGATCCATGCGGACCCTCGCCACAGATAGTTTGAATTTGCTAAGTAAAGAAGGTAAGAATCATAATCAACTGAATACACTGTGAACAATTAAATTATCGGACCCCGAGGTGAAATAATAAGATATGTAATATATAATTTTCAGAGCTATTTCCCACAAAAAAGGTGCAGGAAATAGAATTAGACCCAAATGAGCATTCTGATAAATACTGCACTAATCTGAAATCATTTCAATGTTTGCTCCCCGTAAAATAAGCACCATGCAGGAGAATATGATGATGTGCAAAATATATGTTGCTTTTCAAGTGTCTCAACCAGTGATCTTTTGAGTAACATATGGCAGCCCGCCTTTAACATTTTCTCTGCCTCTTCTCAATTTCTCTCTCAGGACATTTTGCTTTTGTGAGGTTTGAGGATGGATACACGGCAAAAATCTTCCAAACATCTGATATTCTAGGTGAAGAGGACGTTCCTATCAGACATCTGCAAGATCTTAGGTCAGAAGTAGCCATTCTAGCCAAGGGGTCAGACGGCAGATTTTATAGGGCCACTGTTGAATACATTGGGCAGCCAAACCAGATTGAAAAAAAGGTTTGAAAGAAAAACATTAGATATGGACAAGCTAGAGAAGGGCTGCCCACCTCAACCAACAGCATGTCAGACACCCACAACTGAACATTTAAGCTCACCGTGTTCAAGTGACACTGTAATAATTGAGAGGAGCCCACTGTCTGAACACGGCAAAGATGTCAGATCAATAGCCCCTCTCTGCAGAGAAAACACAGCCAGTCCATCTCTCTATGGTGGCAACGCACCCACCCTGGTGAGACAGCAACAACCAGCCCCAATTGAACAGCACGCACCAACCCCAGTTGGACAGCATCCCCCAGCCCCCATGAGACAGCACACACCCACCCTGGTGAGACAGCATCCACCCTGGTGGGACATCATCCACCAGCAGTGGAACATCATCCACCAGCAGTGGAACATCATCCACCAGCAGTGGGACATCTTCCACCAGCAGTGGGACATCATCCACCAGCAGTGAGACATCATCCACCAGCAGTGAGACATCATCCACCAGCAGTGGGACATCATCCACCAGCAGTGGGACATCATCCACCAGCAGTGGGACAGCATCCACCAGCAGTGGGACATCATCCACCAGCAGTGAGACATCATCCACCAGCAGTGGGACATCATCCACTAGCAGTGGGACATCATCCACCAGCAGTGGGACAGCATCCACCAGCAGTGAGACATCATCCACCAGCAGTGGGAGAGCATCCACCAGCAGAGGGACATCATCCACCAGCAGTTGGACAGCATCCACCAGCAGTGGGACATCATCCACCAGCAGTGAGACATCATCCACCAGCAGTGGGACATCATCCACTAGCAGTGGGACATCATCCACCAGCCTTGGGACAGCATCCACCAGCAGTGAGACATCATCCACCAGCAGTGGGACATCATCCACCAGCAGTGGGACATCATCCACCAGCAGTGGGACATCATCCACCAGCAGTGGGACATCATCCACCAGCAGTGAGACATCATCCACCAGCAGTGGGACAGCATCCACCAGCAGTGAGACATCATCCACCAGCAGTGGGAGAGCATCCACCAGCAGAGGGACATCATCCACCAGCAGTGGGAGAGCATCTACCAGCAGTGGGACATCATCTACCAGCAGTGGGACATCATCCACCAGCAGTGAGACATCATCCACCAGCAGTGAGACATCATCCACCAGCAGTGGGACATCATCCACCAGCAGTGGGGCATCATCCACTAGCAGTGGGACATCATCCACCAGCAGTGGGACAGCATCCACCAGCAGTGGGACATCATCCACCAGCAGTGGGACATCATCCACCAGCAGTGGGACATCATCCACCAGCAGTGGGACATCATCCACCAGCAGTGGGACAGCATCCACCAGCAGTGAGACATCATCCACCAGCAGTGGGACAGCTTCCCCTAGCCCCCGTGGGACAGCACACACCAGCTCCCACTGGATGGAACGCACCAGTCCCAGTGGGACAGCACGCACCAGGCTAGGAAAGGCACGCACTGAGAATAGGTAAGGAATTAATATCATGTTACCTATCAAAATACATTTTGTGAAGTTGAATTGTAAATCATGTTGAAAAACTTGTCCAATCCCATTTCTGTTGTTTTTTAAATTTACCTTTGGAAGAGTGATTGGGCCTTGAACACATAATGAATGTACTGTATGTGCTATTGTCTCCTCTCAGACCCGGTCCAGATCCCGAGAGCTGTACAGTCTCATTGACATCGTTGGAAAAACACTGTGACCTACAGGAGAGAAGGCCATCGGTGCCGTCCGGCGAGCAAGAGCTGTTTCCTGACAGTGGCATGTTCCTCTCATCGTTCCGTCTTGCCGCCATCCATCAGGCGTCTAGGCAAGATTGCTTGCGTCTGTTTCATTTGCTTTTTGACAATTTTTTTCTCAGTGGAAGAATGTGTCAATTCAGTTGCCTTTGGACGCCATGGCAAGATCCCCAAGGGGAAGCGAGTCCTCGACCGGAAGAAGGTCAGCGGAATTCTAAGTAAGTATTTTCTCAAAGCTAGGTTACTTTGTTACTTAAAACTGCCTACAGCAAATATTGATTGAATTTTGATGAAAAGTATTTACGTATGTTATTTGCTAATTCATCACTGCAATCAAGTCAAATCAAGTTTCTGAAATACCCAAAAAATAAATCCCCAATGTCCTTTTAAGAACTTTTTGTTTTGCATACTGTGAGTCCTTGAGTAGAATTGGCATGTGGTATTTATGTGCTTTTTGTCAAAATATTCATAAAATGTTTTATATACTTTATTCCAGCCTTCGTCTTGCGATGTGCTAACTTGGATGGTTGGACCGGAATCGATGAAGCCAAACTGAAGAAGGCATTCATCAACAAGTGCAGGACCAGAGCAGGACATACAGAGAAGTGAATGTACTAAAATATTTTTGTTTGTGTACAATGCGCAATGTTCATATTTGCAATAAGGTTCATTTAACCACTGTTATGGGCTTACCGGTGTCACATGTTGGTTAGACTTTTTGTTCACTACATCTGGTGGGTGTCTATTTTCATCTCTACAATATTATTTTGGGTTTACCTAATGTTTCAAATCAGGTACAAGAGCATATGCTGTATATTAATTTTATTTACATTCGTACAGTTAATGGAAACCAATCTGGGCTGGGAATGAAAAGTGAGATGCTTTGTTAATATAATAAGCACTGTTGAATACATTTGTTGAATTGTATCGTTTTCATTATTGTTTTTAACAGGTAATCATAATTAATACTGCAAATTAATGCTAAATTCTCAATTGTGTCTCATATCTCATTAATCAAGCTCATGTATAGCTTCTGTAGTAATTTGAAGATAAATAAATGAGACATGGAGGAAACGTTACACATACAATGTAGAGATCTCCTTTATGGCTCATACTTCTTAGATATTTCTGAAATTATCACCTCAGACTAAGATCATTAGTCTAATAAATGTATCAAACTTGTCTCAGGAAATTATCATTATTGCTCCTTTAAAATAACAGAGACAAGAATGAGCTCAATGGTATACAATGATGAGACCTCCTGTTGATAATTATTTAAATGTTTTACTTACTTAAATTGAACCTTAATTTAACTAGGTAAGTCAGTTAAGAACAAATTCTTATTTACAATGACGGCCTACCCCGGCCAAACCCGGACGACGCTGGGCCAATTGTGCGCCACCCTATGGGACTCCCAATCACGGCCGGATGTGATACAGTCTGGATTCAAACCAGGTACAGCAGTGACTCCTCTTGTACTGAGATGCAGTGTCTTAGAGCAATGTGCCACTTGGGAGCCCTAAAATCATACTTCTCGAAAACTGCTAAAACAATCATCTCAATTCAACTTCAGATGTCCTATATACAGTGGGGCAAAAAAGTATTTAGTCAGCCACCAATTGTGCAAGTTCTCCCACTTAAAAAGATGAGAGAGGCCTGTAATTTTCATCATAGGTACACTTCAACTATGACATACAAAATGAGAAGAAAAAATCCAGAAAATCACATTGTAGGATTTTTTATGAATTTATTTGCAAATTATGGTGGAAAATAAGTATTTGGTCACCTACAAACAAGCAAGATTTCTGGCTCTCACAGACCTGTAACTTCTTCTTTAAGAGGCTCCTCTGTCCTCCACTCGTTACCTATATTAATGGCACCTGTTTGAACTTGTTATCAGTATAAAAGACACCTGTCCACAACCTCAAACAGTCACATTCCAAACTCCACTATGGCCAAGACCAAAGAGCTGTCAAAGGACACCAGAAACAAAATTGTAGACCTGCACCAGGCTGGGAAGACTACATCTGCAATAGGTAAGCAGCTTGGTTTGAAGAAATCAACTGTGGGAGCAATTATTAGGAAATGGAAGACATACAAGACCACTGATAATCTCCCTCGATCTGGGGCTCCACGCAAGATCTCACCCCGTGGGGTCAAAATGATCACAAGAACGGTGAGCAAAAATCCCAGAACCACACGGGGAGACCTAGTGAATGACCTGCAGAGAGCTGGGACCAAAGTAACAAAGCCTACCATCAGTAACACACTACGCCGCCAGGGACTCAAATCCTGCACTGCCAGACGTGTCCCCCTGCTTAAGCCAGTACATGTCCAGGCCCGTCTGAAGTTTGCTAGAGAGCATTTGGATGATCCAGAAGAAGATTGGGAGAATGTCATATGACATTCTCCCATATAAAATAGAACTTTTTGGTAAAAACTCAACTCGTCGTGTTTGGAGGACAACGAATGCTGAGTTGCATCCAAAGAACACCATACCTACTGTGAAGCATGGGGGTGGAAACATCATGCTTTGGGGGTGTTTTTCTGCAAAGGGACCAGGACGACTGATCCGTGTAAAGGAAAGAATGAATGGGGCCATGTATCGTGAGATTGAGTGAAAACCTCCTTCCATCAGCAAGGGCATTGAAGATGAAACGTGGCTGGGTCTTTCAGCATGACAATGATCCCAAACACACCGCCCGGGCAACGAAGGAGTGGCTTCGTAAGAAGCATTTCAAGGTCCTGGAGTGGCCTAGCCAGTCTCCAGATCTCAACCCCATAGAAAATCTTTGGAGGGAGTTGAAAGTCCGTGTTGCCCAGCAACAGCCCCAAAACATCACTGCTCTAGAGGAGATCTGCATGGAGGAATGGGCCAGAATACCAGCAACAGTGTGTGAAAACCTTGAAGACTTACAGAAAACGTTTGACCTCTGTCATTGCCAACAAAGGGTATATAACAAAGTATTGAGATAAACTTTTGTTATTGACCAAATACTTATTTTCCACCATAATTTGCAAATAAATTCATTAAAAATCCTACAATGTGATTTTCTGGATTTTTTTTTCTCATTTTGTCTGTCATAGTTGAAGTGTACCTATGATGAAAATTACAGACCTCTCTCATCTTTTTAAGTGGGAGAACTTGCACAACTGGTGGCTGACTAAATACTTTTTTGCCCCACTGTATGTCTCATAGACATCTCTAACTTCATCTCAATATTTCTCCTAAGGGACCTTTAGGAGCAATAACCCAGACACAAACGGTCAAAGAATGATTCAAAATTGAGAAGCTCTAGATCTCGAGTGAGCAACAGATTTTTTTCTATGCGATAGGCTATGCTGAAGCAAGTGTAGGCCGTTCTGTCACAAGAAAAAATGTTACCATGATGAGATGATAGGAACACTATGCTCTGTACTGAGATGGACTGTCTGTCCCCACCCTGAGCGTTGATTCATCATGCAGAGGCCGTAGAGAAGACAGATTTAGACATCACATACAATTTAACAGTTCCATTTCACGCCATGCTGTTCATATAAATCATTTATTCTAATTTACCAGTTTCTCGCAGTTATTTATCCCAGGAATAGGGAGTGATTTTGGGTGGTAAATTCCAGTAAATCTCGGTAACCAGGTTCTGCCATTCAATTACATGCTTTACTGTCCAAATGCTTGGATAGCCTCTGTCTGCTTGCTTCCTCTCTCTCTCTCTCTCTCTCTCTCTCTCTCTCTGTCTCCTCCTGCATCGCTGCCTGCCTCAGACTCACCTCAGTCTGCCTCACCACTGTCTGTCTTTCTACTCTCTATAAAACAGTTTTAAAAATAGATTTTATATACATGAGAATAATATTAATTAAATTGTCTTTACATTTATTTTATTTATTTATTATTTATTTAACTAGGCAAGTCAGTTAAGAACAAATTCTTATTTACAATGACGGCCTACCCCGACCAAACCCGGACGACGCTGGGCCAATTGTGCGTCGCCTTGCGGAACTCCCATTCACGGTCGGGTGTGATTCAGCCTGGATTCGAGTCATTACAAAAATTACACACAAACAACATGAAAAACTACAAGTAATCTAGTAAAAACCATAAAATTCACAAGAGTATAACAAAAATCAAAAACAGCAAATTAAAAACATTGACAGGTCAGGGAATCAGTCTCAAGAACATTCATCAGTGATTTAAAAATACCAATCAGGACAAGTTCTTCCAGTTTAAAAGTATTTTGTAAGGCGTTCCAAGACGATGGCGCAGAGTACATAAAAGCCCTTTCACCAAATTCAGTTCGGACATTTGGAACAGTTAGCAGGATAAAGTCCAGCGAATGAAGAGAGTACCCACCACATTTCTGAACAATAAAAATGCCCAAATAAAAAGGTAGTAAACCCAAAATGGCTTTATAAATAAAAGTATACCAGTGACTGAGCCTACGAGTGACTAGAGAAGGCCAGCCAACCCTGTAGTACAAAGTGCAGTGGTGCGTAAGGGTTTTGCAGTTTAAAATAAATCTCAAAGTGCCATGGTAAAGGGTGTCAATTGATCTCAAACACTGAGCGGAAGCATTCATATATAAAATATCCCCGTAGTCTAGTAAAGGCATAAATGTAGCTGATACTAGCCTCCTTCTGGCTTCAAAAGAAAAACAGGCCTTATTCCTCAAATAAAATCCCAATTTCAGCTTACATTTTTTTGTAAGTTGTTGAATATGCAATTTAAAAGAGAGGCCGTCATCAATTAAAATTCCAAGATATTTATATGAGGTTACAACCTCAATCTCCTTGCCCTGACAGGTAGTAATAGGTGAAAGGTTCAGAGGTCTATTTCTTGCTTTAGAAAACACCATTAGTTTAGTTTTGTCAGTATTGAGGATAAGCTTCAATTGACACAAGGTATGTTGAACAGTTTGCAAGTTCTGGAAAGCTTTTGTAAGAGACGAGGCATAACAGTAAATAACAGTATCATCAGCATAAAAATGAAGTTGCGCATTTTGGACATTTTTGTCTAAATCATTTATATAAATAGTGAATAAGAGAGGACCAAGTACAGAGCCTTGGGGCACACCATTAAAGACAGACAATTTAACAGACACAAGCCCATCAAATTGAGTCCACTGAGTTCTATCAGACAGATAGTTAGCAAACCATGCAACTGCATGCTCTGAAAGACCTACACTCGACAATCTCTGCCTTAGTATAGCATGATCAACTGTATCAAAAGCCTTAGAGATCAATAAAAAGTGAGACACAGTGCTGTTTTTTGTCAAGGGCTTCAGTGATATCATTTAAAACCTTCATGTCTGCTGTAATTGTGCTATGCTTCTTCCTGAAGCCCGATTGGTACATTGATAAAAATAAAAACTCGTTTAGCTGTTCACTCACAAGGGTTTCAAGTATTTTCACCAGGGGTGACAGCTTTGAGATTGGCCTATAATTATTTAAAAGAGTTGTGTATTATGTATAAAATCGAGCACCAGGCCTTGCAATCTCCATAGACAAAAATTCACTTTCAACGTGGCACCGTCATAGGATGCCACCTTTCCAACAAGTCAGATCATCAAGTTTCTGCCCTGCTAGAGCTGCCCCGGTCAACTGTATGTGCTGTTATTGTGAAGTGGCAATGTCTAGGAGCAACAACGGCTCAGCAGAAAAGTTGTAGACCACACAAGCTCACAGAACGAGACTGCCGAGTGCTGAAGTTGTAAAAATCATCTGTCCTCGGTTGACATACTCACTACTGAGTTCCAAACCACCTCTGGAAGCAACGTCAGCACAAATTTTGTTAGTCATGAGCTTCATGAAATGGGTTTCCATGGCCGAGCAGCTGCAAACAAGCCTAAGATCACCATGCGCAATGCCAAGCGTCGGCTGGAATGGTGTAAAGCTCGCCGCCATTGGACTCTGGAGCAGTGGAAACACGTTCTCTGAAGTGATGATGCCAGGAGAACCCTACCTTCCCCAATGCATAGCGCCAACTGTAAAGTTTGGTGGAGGAGGAATAATGGTCTGAGGCAATTTTCCACGGTTCAGGCTAGGCCCCTTAGTTTCAGTGAAGGGAAATCTTAACGCTACAGCATACAATGACATTCTAGGCGATTCTGTGCTTAAAAGTTTGTGGCAAGTTTGAGGAAGGCCCTTACCTGTTTCAGCAGGACAATGCCCCTGTGCACAAAGCGAGGTCCATTCAGAAATGGTTTGTTGAGATCGGTGTGGAAGAACTTGATTGGCCTGTACAGAGCTCTGACCTCAACCCCATCGAACACATCTGCGATGAATTAGAACGCCGACTGAGAGCCAGAACTAATCGCCCAACATCAGTGCCTGACCTCATTAATGCTCTTGTGGCAAAATGGAAGCAAGTCCCCGCAGCAATGTTCAAACATCTAGTGAAAAGCCTTCCTAGAAGAGTGCAGGCTGTTATAGCAGTAAAGGGGGAACCAACTCCATATTAATGCCCTTGAGTTTGGAGTGAGATGTTCGACGAGCAGGAGTCCACATACTTTTGGTCATGTAGTGTATCAGCGACTACTTACCAGTTGTACACTCATTATCCAAGAGTTTTTAGTTCGGGGTAGGGATGGGCATTTTACTTTTTTTGACTGTTCAAGTACTTGCATGGGCTTGGCTGAGGTACAGCAGTTCCTATTTCACATCTCGGCCTGTGCCGTTGGACAGAGTGGTGAATGAATGAGCTGCTAACAAGGCAAATCCGGGGGGAACATGCGAACATAACGAGCATACCTGAATCATGAATACACTTGTTCACAGAGAGGTAGGCAAGATTAGAACTCAGATCAATAATTTTGCGTGCTGAGCGTTGGTAAACGCTGGGAAATAAATAATAAGTGGGTAAACGATAATTAACTAAATAAAAAGGTGAGTAAACGCTATTTCACAAATTAAAAGGCGCGTAAATAGCGTTTACGTGTGTTTACCCTCCACTAACCTAACATAGCAGGCGTAGAAAGATGACAGAGCAGAGTTCCCACTTCCGTTTTTCAGGGGAAACGGAAGTTAGGTTGAAAATACTGTATCCCTGAGAACCTGATATTAGCGTTTTCTGGCGACTCAGCATAGGCTAACCCTCCACCACTACATTCCTGGTAAGAAGTATGATAAGTAATACAAAAAAAGTCATTATAAAATCAATTCAAGACGCATAGAATACTGAGAACAGTAACATTTGAGGCTAGAGAATTTCATATTCTATGGATGATTGATTAATGTACATAATTTCAATGCGATCACTGCTATTCATAAAAATTGCGGTTTATACTTGGTTTTCTGCCATCTTTGTGATATATTTATATTTGGGTTTTATGAGAACCAAGGCAGTCCAGTTAATAATCCTTTAAAAGGAGGCAAAAAAAGATCCATTATAAGTCCCTTCTCTGTGCTTCAATTCATAACTGGTAAATCTCTGTGTAATAAGCTACCTACACAATTCCATCATGTGTCACCACTCTGTTCTATCAATCCACTCACTGCCTTGATCCCTTGACACAGAGACTACTTGAGTTTCCACGGCCTGCCAAAGTGATTACATTGTTGTTTTCCACGGTGTGTTCTCTCTGATTTGCTTAGCCATGGGTGTCCATCAACCGAAGACACCTCAACCCTCAATCTCGATGTCTTTTGATACGTCAGCAGTGATGCTGAAAGTGGTTACGGGTCATTGAGTGTCCTCTCACATTTCCCTCCTAGCTCAGTGCTGCTGGGCTGGGACTGTGGTAGCATACATTTTGTCACCTTGTTTCATTCTGTCTCAGATTGGAAATGCATGGAGGATTATTGCCTGGTGTTCAGAATGAGTGATGATGGGCACTGAGCCTGGCCTGCTCTTTCTCTACTCTTGTGTGTGACTTGAACTGTGAAACTCATCCTGAATGAAAGACAGGAAACTAATACAGTGGACGGTTGTTGTTATCATTCATGGGATGCTTCAACCCCCAATGATGGGATTTACATCAGAGGAGTAGACTGTATACACTATCGGCGGCTCTGCAGTACTCTGACTGAATAACTTGATGTCAAGGACGTCAGTGTATAGAAACTCTTTCACACACTCCCCACTAGACACAGACGTCAGTTCGACGTCTAGTTTTGATATACATTTGGTTGAGTTGTCAACTAATGTGATATAAACGTGAAATCAACAACAAATGTCACCATGTCATTGGATTTAGGTTAATTACTTTTTGCAAATCCAATCAGTTCTCCACGTTGTTTCAATTTCATCACATAGATCTTTTGGGTTGAAATTACATGGAAACAATGTTGATTCAACCAGTTTTAGCCCAATGGGTCAGGCATACATTTCAGTTACAGTTTACAGTAAAACCAGTTTTAGCCCAATGGGTCAGGCTTACATTTCAGTTTACAGTAAAACCAGTTTTAGCCCAATGGGTCAGGCTTACATTTCAGTTACAGTTTACAGTAAAAAAAATTATCCTATAAATGTTTTTTTATTACTGACATGTATTTTCGACAACTATGCCCCACTTATCAAACTAGGACACTAGTATATTTTCTCTCCGTCTGTTGGGTCACAACCATGAAATCATAAACCACAAAATCATGATCCATCTGACATTTCTCACTGGGGAAGTAATTGCGATAACTCCATACTGCAGTTGGCATTTAGAAGTTGGACGCCTCAGGGACAGAAAGGGAATCGTGGGTTGGGAGAGAAAATGAGAAGAGAGGGTGTTTTTGTTTTGAGGACAAGTAAGCAGATCTGGGTTCAAATACTATGTGAAATAGTTTCAAATACTTATCTGTGTTTGTTTAAGCTTACCTGGCACAATGGAACCATGAGAAAAGTCTTAAGCCCCACCCATCTGGTAGAATACATTTACATTTTAGTCATTTAGCAGACGCTCTTATCCAGAGCGACTTACAGTAGAGTGCATACATTTTATTACTTTTTTTTTTACATACTGAGACAAGGATATCCCTACCGGCCAAACCCTCCCTAACCCGGACGACGCTATGCCAATTGTGCGTCGCCCCACGGACCTCCCGGTTGCGGCCGGCTGCGACAGAGCCTGGGCGCGAACCCAGCCCAGCCTGGGCGCGAACCCAGAGACTCTGGTGGCGCAGCTAGCACTGCGATGCAGTGCCCTAGACCACTGCGCCACCCGGGAGATCAGAGCAAAGCTCAACGCAAAAGGTACTGTATTTGAAAGATTTCAGATAGTATGTGAACCCAGGTCTGGTTGTGAGAACGAGCGGATCCCTTGTATCAGTCACAGTCTCTTTGTGGGCAGTCTCTGTTGGGGACTGGCGTTAGTTAACTCCCTCCATTTTACTCCACACGTCTCTTACAATAGAAGACAATAACACAAATGGGAGGCTCTTCAAGGAGAGAATGGAAGTCACCTTATGGGAGAGGAGGCGACGCTCACATATCACAACTTTACTTTTCTCTGTCTGCTGTTTGATGTGGCTTTTGGCTTACACTGTATTCAATCCCAAGATTGCATGAGGTGGCGTTTTGATGCTTCGTAAACTGGTTAAATTAAATGCTTAACATGACTTACAGCATGGACTGGATAGAAATGGACTGTAAAATGGCAGCATGCAAAAAAGTGAAGTTAACTATGTCTGTATTTAGAGTGAAATAGACATACACTGTGGCAAAGTTTCTATAGAGTTAGAAAGGCTTTTCCTATAGTGCAGCCAGAGGAACTGTAGATAGTGTAGGTGTTTCCACTGCAACGAGCAGAATCTCAGATACATGGGTTGTTACTCTTCATTATGTTTTAATACACCTGTTTTTTCTCCTCATCAAAACTTAGTTTAAATATCCTTCCCTGAAGTCTCAAAGGCAACACAGGTTAGTTCAACAAAGACCAAAGATTATTCTGTTATCAGCTTTCATTCCTCAAATTAATCACATAGCATTTTCCACTCTCTCTCTCTGTAACTCTCTCTCTCTCTATCTATTTTCCTCTCTTTCTACCAGACATTGAAGATTTATGTGCCCTTTGCTATTAACTAGCCCCACTAACCTTTCTTTTGGCTTGACCTCTATGCCATTAATTGTACAAATCAGGTAAATGCCCGTCCACAGTTAGGTCATTGAATTATTCAGCTATGTTCTCCTTGACATCTGTTGTAATTCATTCTCTCTTCTTTTGCATATAAGACTTTTAATTAGATTTACATCTGGGCTTTGGGCTTTAGGCAGGCCGACAGAAATGGACATTGATTCACTTTTTCCCCCAATGCGCTTTTCCACAAAGCCTCTTTGATGGATAGAAGATAGTCTCACTGTCTGGGAATAGAATTATATTTATCCAATCCTTGACATAGAAATACCAGTGGTGATGCCTTCCGTGGTGAAATTATAGACTGTCAGCCCCAAACGAAAGCATTTAATTAGAGTCTGTGGGCTCTTGGCTGCTGCAGGCTAACGAACGTTCACAGACAATCCCAATCCTACCACCCAGAGACCTGACTGCAGTTAATGCAGCTCGTCACGTCTGAGCTGCTCTATCTTGGGGTTGCATCCCAAATGGCTCCCTATTCCCTATGGAGTGCACTACTTTTGCCCCTCTGGTAAAAATTAGTTCACTATATTGGGAATAGGGAGCCATTTGATTCAAAGGATCCCGAAAATCGGTCTTCTCTCAAGCATCCGAACGGATAGGCCTAAAAAAAAGGAAGATGAGACTCTCACGAACATGATGGTGTTCTTCATTTTGTACTACGTCCCCCACAAGCCCCAAGGGATTCGTCTGAAGTCGGTACCGCAGATGTGTCAACTTCTGTCTGTATCTTCAGAACCGCTTGGGCTACACACTAATATGTCCCCACTATGTAGGGGAGACTCTCACGAACGTGGTGGTGTTCTCAGTTTTGCTCTACGTCCCCCACAAGTGTCACGGAACTCATCTGAAGGTAACCAATACCGGTTCAAAAATGAATGGAAGTATGGATGTAGTTTTGTGCCAACAAAAAAAGGGGTTAAATACAGTGCTGTCAGAAAGCACTCACACCCCTTGACTTTAAAAAAAACATTTTGTTGTGTTACAGCCTGAATTTAAAATCGATTAAATTGAGATTTTGTGTCACTGGTCAACACACAATACCCCATAATGTCAAAGTGGAATTTTGTTTTTAGACATTTTTACTAATTGATTAAAAACGTAAAGCTGAAATGTGTGGGGTCAATAAGTATTCAAGCCCTTTGTGGTAGCAAGCCAAATTTGTTTTTTTGCTTAACAAGTTTTAAATAATGTGTTGCATGGACTCACTACGTGTGCAATAATAATGTTTTGAATGACTACCCCATCTCTTTACCCCACACAAATTCACAAGCACTGAATTTCAAACACAGATTCAACCATAAAGACCAGGGAGATTTTCCAATTCCTCACAAAGAAGGGCACCTATTGGTAGATAGGTCAAAAAACAAAAAATCAGACATTGAATATCCCTTTGAGCATGGTGAAGTTATTAATTACACGTTTGATGGTGTAACAGTACAACCAGTCACTACAAAGATACAGGTGTACTTCCTAACTCAGTTGCCGGAGAGGAAGGAAACCGCTCAGGGATTTCACCATGAGGCCAATGGTGACTTTAAAACAGAATTCAATGGCTGTGATAGGAGAAAACTGAGGATGGATCAACAAGATTGTAGTTACTCCACAATACTACCTTAATTGACAGAGTGAAAAGAAGAAAGCCTGTATAGATAAAAAATATTCCAAAACATGCATCATGTTTGCAATAAGGCACTAAAGTAAAACTGCAAAAAATGTGGCAAAGAAATTAACTTGATGTCCTGAATACAAAGCATTATGTTTGGGGCAAATCCAACACAAATCCTCTCCCCTGTATCTCTCCAGGTTGTTGCGGTAAATGAGAATGTGTTCTCAGTTAACTTACCTGGTAAAATAAGGGTTAAAAACATCACTGAGTACCACTCTTTATATTTTCAAGTATGGTGGTGGCTGCCGAAAGGCTTTTTGAGGTTTTAAAAAGCATCAATAATCAACCTGTCCCTCTAACATGCTGACCACAACGCTGGTGTTATGTGCGCACGCATTGCTAAATAAATGTACACATATTGTCACGCCTGTTCCCGCTCTTCCCCCCTGGCGCTCGAGGGCGCCAGGCTGCCATGCATTCCGCACTCCTGCCACCATCATTTACGCACACCTGACTTCCCTCGTCACGCGCTTCAGCGATATTGGACTCACCTGGACTCACTCAATCACCTGTTTATTACCCCCCCTATATTTGTCAGTTCCCCAGCTCTGTTCCCCGCGGCTGCATTGTTTCTCATGTGTCCGCGTTACCCGTGTGCTGATGCTGTTCCTGTCGTGTTCTATGTCTGTTCCCGAATAAATGTCTGACTCCCCGTACCTGCTTCTCCTGTCCAGCGTCGGTCCTTACAGAATGCAGCAGCCATCACACAAAGCATTGGGGAGTACTGGCGTTCCGGTTGGTGGTGCCGTTGGTCCTGGGTCGCAGCCGATGGAACCGGGGGTGCCTAGCCAGCTCGTCGGGCTTCCAAGCCCTAGCTGGCTCGAGAGGTTTCCTTGCCCTGGTTGGCCCGGTAGGCGCCCATCCCATGTCGGGCATCAGCCGGATCGTCAGGTCTTGTTCGCCCAGCCGGCCCATGAGTTTTCTTGTTTTGTTGGTGACGTCAGGCTTGGATTCCGCCGCCGATGGAACTGGGGGTGCCTAAGCCAGCTCGCCGGGCTTCCATGTCCTAGCTTGCTCGAGACGTTTCCTTGCTTCGGGATGGCTCGGCAGATTCCCATTCCACGTCACGCTCCGCCGGATCATCGGGCTTCCACACCGCAGCGGGATCAACAGCCGTTCATGCCTCAGCCGGATCGTCAGGCTCCTATGCCTCAGCCGGCTCGCCAGGCTCCCACGCCTTTGCTGGTTCGTGGGGAGTTTTGCAGAGCAGCCTGGCGCCCCTAGAGGGGGTTACTGTCACGCCCGCTCCCGCTCTTCCCCCCTGTCGCTAGAGGGTGCCAGGCTGCTCTGCATTATGCACTCCTGCCACCATCATTTTCGGACACCTGCCTTCCCTCGTCACACGCTTCAGCGATATCGGACTCACCTGGACTCACTCAATCACCTGTTTATTACCTCCCCTATATTTGTCAGTTCCCCAGCTCTGTTCCCCGCTGCTGCATTGTTTGTCATATGTCCGTGTTACCCGTGTGCTGACGCTGTTCCTGCCTTGTTCTATGTTTGTTCCTGAATAAATGTCTGACTCCCCGTACCTGCTTCTCCTGTCCGGCGTCGGTCCTTACACATACATGTTATTCAATCATTTCATCCAAACTGCTCGCGCGCGACAACGAGCGTCTGTGTAGCCAGGCGCTAAAATAGAACTTGCTTCTATTTTTGAATCTTGACGTGCTGCAAGTCCCGCTTCTCCAATCTCCTCATTCGTGTTTAGAAGCATATACCCACGTGGTTGATTGAAAGCTGAACTGAGGTCCACACTATAGTCCAGGCAAAATAATAGCCCAATGTTTATATTCCAGGACAAATTAGCTAGCTAGCAACAGCAAGCTAGCTAGCTAAATGTCCATGAATATTTGGGTTTCGACCTGTCCCCAAATGAATGTAGTTGGTTCAGAGTTCGTTTTGATATTTCAACCTGTGTGTCCTGATCGCGTCTCGTGTGGATGTACAAAATCAAAACTCACGCGATGACACACGTGGACGCATGCGCGTGTGCGTGCCCGGTGTAGTCAGCATGTAAGACAGATAGAAAACCAACCCAGGTTTAAAGCTAGCATTATATGAGTGAGAGACAGCTTTTATCCAGCTTCAACCTATGCTTTGGAAAAATTACAGGCTTTGCTTTGAGACACTTAGTGTTGACCTTTAACAAAGACAACAATATGACCTGTGAGCCACGATTCAAAATTGGATGAAGATAAAGGTCAGGAACTGAACTTGTGTTCCCACGAACAGGCATACCCACTCTGAATGTGTTACACAGATAAATGTCTACTTTCCATCAATGTAATTGAAGCTCACCTTTTCCATGTACTGCCAAGGCCGGGGTTCTCTAATCTTGTTCCTGGAGAGCTACCGTCCTTTAGGTTTTCGCTCCAACCCTAATCTAGTACACCTGATTCTAATAATTAGCTGGTTGATAAACTGAATCAGATTAGTTACAACTGGGGTTGAAAGGAAAACCTACCGGATGGTAGCTCTCCAGGAACAGGGTTGGAGTGCCCTCACTTAGGCTATTTATAGACATGAAACTGAGCTAGTGCACTCTCTGTAGCCTTGTGAGAAATTACATGGTTGTTACATGTTCTGCTGAAGATAGTCGAGTGTAATATAGTGTTAGCTCCCCTAGCAAATTCCTAGGCGTTAGTGGGCTAAGACAATCTCATGGTGCACGGACAAGTCAAAAATAAGGCTGTTGTTGACTGTTGAAAATGTGAAATAGTAGGGCATGTCAATGAGAACACTCAACCAGATACATAGTATCCATTACACTCATTCCCCCCTCCTATAAAGCCCCCTCAGAAGTGGGTGAATCTAGGATTTTAGATGGCTTCATTTAGCCATTTAGTCTTTCAACGGCTTGGTCATTTATTTACAGATCAAAGAATGGGCTGTTTGACAGTCAACAGCCAAAGGCGTGGAACTTTCATCAGTGCCTGTCCGCCCCGAGGAATCAGTCGAGTGCTATCGTGATGGAGAGTCAGGGCTCGGCCCCAACACTCATCCCCAAACAGAGCCTGATTTCCTGCCTCTGAGCCACACAGCCCGTCATTGACTGCCAGTTGTAATACTCTCAGAGATTGGAGCTGACAATCTTCGGCTTGCCAGACACAAAATCCTGTTTATCTGTCAAGAAGAGGGGCCTCCCTATCCCGACCACTCTCACCCGGCCCTGTCTGAAAGCTCCCTGGGCAGAAAAAGTCTTAGAGAACAAAAAGTGGAAGACAGGCCTGATAGTGAGCCGACCACTGAGCGCTGCCATCAACATACACTCGATGACTGAAGCTTGGGGTGGAGGGAGGGTTGAGGCTTGCTGTAGCCTAATAATGAGGTCTGGAGAGCCACCAGACAGACACCACCACCTGTGACTGACTTTGGCATCTGTAGAGTAAGTAAGATTGTTGGAGGTCAGTTTCAGACTTTCACCACGTCCCAGGAAAGACATTTAGACAGCATTAATACAAGTCATGGATAATTCTCTACGTCTGCCTCTTCACAATTCACATAGTCATTCAGCCTTCTGAAATGAAGAAAGTGCGCTGTAATAGAATGACACTAAAGATGCAGTGAATATGGAATATTTGATGATTTTTCTCTTTAGCTGAGAGCTTGATTGAAGGGCTGTGTTCAAAGTCCAGCCTCTGGTAAATTCCTTCACAATAGCTAATGGTCCGCTACATCCAACATCTTCCCTTTTCAGGTACAGACGGGAAACATCCACTGTCTGTCAATTCCCAGCAAAAAAAATGTCCAGTGTTCACAATCCTCCTTTGAACGGGTCAGTAACCAGTGTTTCTGGTAGGGTAGCTTACATGCAGCTTGTCCATGTAGCAAAAACTCCCACGGAGGGATGATGGCACGTAAAGAGTGGCCTGGAGTGGCCAAATGTGACACTCAGTGGAGTGCCAAGATGGCAGTAGTTGGAGGCCTGCGAGCCAAGATCTGGAAGCGGGGCGAGTGAGAGGGGGCCTCTGTGGGACTGGTGAGTGGAGGGGAGAGGAGAAGGACAATGAAAAGCTCAGGTCGGGCAGATGGTGGTCGATAATGATGGTCTGGAGGCCCGGGGCTGAGAGAATTCCCAATGCTCTGAGACTGCATGGAGCTTGGAGCTCTGAGACTGCATGGAGCTTGGAGCTCTGAGATTGCATGGAACTTGGAGCTCTGAGATTGCATGGAGCTTGGAGCTCTGAGACTGCATGGAGCTTGGAGCTCTGAGAGTGCATGGAGCTTGAAGCGAATACAGAGAGAGAAAAATAACAGAATGTCCGTGGTGTGTGTATGAGAGAGAACGAGAGAGTCAGAGAAGAGAAAGAAAGAGAGCGAGAAGTATGAGAAAAAGCAGTGTATGTGTGGGGATAATTAGAATATCACCTAGCTTCTCCTAGGTATTCCTATGAAATTCTTCTTCCCATTGTCTCTGACATCTATAAACCGCCGCCTTGACCTTGTCACCATTACAGGCAACACAAACGTTGACATCAATGCATAATTAATAAGGTACAAATGAGCTTATGCTAATACAGTCGCCAGAAATGTGATGGCGGAGTACGGCACGGTTTGTTTTGGAGGTCTGGTGGCTGGGGCCGGGGTCAGGAGCAGAGAAAAGCATGCTGGGGTTTGCGGACTCAGCGGGGAAGGACAAGGTTTTTTCCACCAGATAATTGGGAAAGAGAACAGCTGAATTGTGTTCTCGGGGGGGCAGTGGTAGCACCCTGGGAATTAACAATAGATTAAGACGACGAGATGAAAGGGGGGGAGGGGCACTTTTTAATGGGGAAGAGGTGCATTTGTTCTGCAAAGTCCTAGGATTTGCTGTATCGTACACACTGTGTCCTAAAAAAAAAAATTGAACGTTACCTCACACTGTCTGTATCGGGTCCTGAACACATCTAATACCTTTTCATAAGCAGGGTAAATTATTCAGAAACACTGAAGACTAAGGAGTGATGAAAATTGTGTATTGGGGAAAAAGGAGACAGATAATGAAATGAAGTAATAAAAGCATGTATAATCATCAGGATTAGATTTCATATTATTTGTGTTGACAGAAAAATGTGGAGCTTTGGCAGTTTCCACATTAATATTCTGATTCGATTTTCTGTTGATGTTGACAGACGAAAGTGTTTTATTACTTCTCTGTGCTAACTCTCTATAAAATACAAGAATCTTACATTTAATTTATGAGACATTCTGATTAGACTTCAGATTCCTGTGATGAGAAATGTGTGCTTTATTCGTTTTCCTTCTTTCTGCCTCATTTGGTCGTGACGACAGTTGACAAGCCCCACTGACTTTTTCATTAACATCTAATTTCTCGTCACCAAAGTGTTAGCGACGCTAGTGTGCTACACAGGAAATGAGCACTCATATCAATATTTCGGAGGACGTCCTACACACAATGCATTTCAAACAGGCTGCTGCAGACAACGGCACGTGGTCCTTAGGGGTACACTATTGATCACCCTGCATTATCATTATCGATCTGGGAACGAATCAAGGGGTCAAAACCAGTCACTGCTTAACTTTGGCTGTTCTCACAAACAATCAGTCTCTAGAACAACACAAGGAGAAACACAGCAGATTGGTTACCACTTCTCTTTGGCTGTTCACACAAACAATCACTTTTCTTCCCATGCTCATTCTTGTTCTCGGCATGCCTTTTTGGGACCAAAACAGAATACTTTTACACCATACAGACTATACAGAGAAACAGAATGCTGCATTTGATGGGGTTCTCTGTTGGTAAGAATAAGTCAAAGTTAGCAAGGGTTTGGGTTGGCTCTTGATTATATAACCAGAATCTGATTTCCAGACCTGCCTTGAGCAATTCTAGGTGTATAGAGATCTATTTGTTTTGATCCGTTCGTTACGGCAGGTAGGTCCAGCCCTTCAACACGGCCATTCTTCTCTATTTCATCACAGAGACTAGAGGAAGAAATAAAACACAGGGAACTGTCTACGCTCCGTGCTCTATGGGATCAAATCTATTCTCTTATTGCATTCCCGCTCGTTGCTCCCATTGCTTGGGGGCTGTCAGGCTAAAGGTAATGATATTGCCTGAGACTAGCCAGAGGTAAATTTATGATTGAAGTCTTCCTTGTACCGTGGGGGAAATAGAATGGAGGCGTTGTCCAGCTGGTTTGAGTCACATCTCCAATGACAAATGGCACTCCAGCGTCACTCCAAGTCAACAATGGCATTTACAATGCCGTTGCATATGACAAAGTGTGTTATGATGATGTTAAAAGCATTATACATTTATGACACAATGCCATGCAGCAGCTTAAATCTATGTGAGGCCAGAGATCATGTCAATATTCCAGATGACGGAGCAAGCAACAAGAAGTACGACCACGAAAAGAGAGGGTTCTCAGATTTTTTTTACGTTGGTTGCCGTGGCAACCTAGAGGAGCAGTGCTAAGCAACGGAATGGCACACCAGACAATAAAGCATCTGGTTCACAGACATCAAATGCGTCTGGGGTCCCAAGGTTTTCCCGAAAGCACCATCCATCGTCTAGCACCAGCACCAACCGAGGACCCATGGCCATTTTCCCTCTCTCCCCTTTATTACCTAGCTCTCAGCTCTCAGCAATGCCCTGTACACCACCACTTGTCTTTGCTAATCTTTCATCATCAGATCCATGTATACTTTACTATCCCCCCCCCCCCTTCTTTCTTCGTCCCAGGCGGTGTGATCGGCGGTTCAGCTACAATTAATCAATACTAGCCAGTGAGGAGTCGGCAAAGTTTCAGTTTCAGTGAGGCTGAGCTAATAGAGCAGCTGACTGAAACGGCTTCACATTTCCCTCCTTTACTGCTGCATGAGAACCATCTATTAAACCAGGTCATGGCTCCTCCAGGACCTCACTTTTGTCATCAAGTGTTAAATAATAATTGGTTTACCAAAGGTTAATTGCTCAATAGATAGCGAGCTGTTGGAATTTAATTGTGCTGTTAAATGCCTCAGTCGTGGACCCTGCTTTCTGTAATGGCTCCTTCAATTTCAAACAAATGAAAATGGCCATTTAGTTTCCAAACGGCCATAAAAAGTTGCAATCAGTTTGTTTAAGACAAGTACTAAATTGGGATAAGTCAGAGGAGAGGAACATTTATGTTCCAATTCTCTGATTGGTTCTCTACGAGACCATGATAAGCTAACCTGTGTTGGCAGAACGCTGGCCAGACCTTCATTTACTTTCTATACATGCTAAATTAAGTCAGATAGAAATGAAGGCGCCGTGTGGCTCAGTTGGCAGAGAATGTATTTTCTGTATTTCTTAGGGATCCTAGCTGCAGCTACTCTTCCTGGGGTCAAAACACATTAAGGCTCTTACATTACATATAAAACAAAAGATAAAACAGTACATCATATAACATTATAGCACCACTACATATTGACAATACAAAAAGTATAATACCACCATACAACAATATTACAATGTAGAGTGCATGTGCTAGCGCTTGTGTGCATATCCGTGTGTCTGTACCTTTGTGTGTGTCTCTTCACAGTCCCCGTTGTTCCATAAGGTGTATTTTTATCAGTTTAAAAAAAATCTGATTCTACTGCTTGCATCAGTTACCTGATGTGGAATAGAGTTCCATCTAGTCATGGCTCTATGTAGTACTGTGCGCCTCCCATAGTCTGTTCTGGACTTTGGGATTGTGAAGAGACCTCTCGTGGTATGTCTTGCGGGGTATGCATGGGTGTCTGAGTTGAATAGTAGTAGTTTAAACAAACAGCTCGGTGCAGAAGACAGAGCGCCGGAGCAGAAGGCAGATGTTTTACGTGCACCCAACCAATGACCGAAAATAACTTCTAGACATCAGGACTGCGATTACTCGCCACGGACTTGCAGAATCCATTTTCTTCTTTCACGACTCTGACGAGCCCGAGGCGGGGGATATATGGCTCCCTTGGGAACAGGCCCCGACCCCAGTGATCTGCGTGAAGAGGAGGCGGAGAAAGAGGGGCCGGAGAGCGGGCTGCCTTCTGAGAAGTTGGAGGCGATCGAACAAACCCCCACTTCCCTCAATTCTGCTAGCAAACATATAATCTTTGGACAATAAAATGGACGAGTTACTGGGAAGATTAAACTACAAACGGGACATTAAAAACTGTAACATCTCATGCTTCATGGAGTCGTGGCTGAACCACGACAATATAGACATACAGCTGGCTGGTTATACGATGTACCGGCAGGATAAAACAGCGGCGTCTAGTAAGACAAGGGGCGGCGGTCTATGTATTTTTGTAAACAACAGCTGGTGCACGATATCTCAGGAAGCCTCGAGTTATTGCTCGCCTGAGGTAGAGTTTCTCATGATAAGCTGCAGACCACACTACCTACCGAGAGAGTTTTCATCCGTATTCTTTGTAGCTGTTTAAATACCACCACAGTCAGAGGCTGGCACTAAGATAGCATTGAATGAGCTGTATTCCGCCATAAGCAAACAAGAAAACGCTAACCCAGAGGCGACGTTCCTAGTAGCCGGGGACTTTAATGCAGGGAAACTTAAATCAGCTTTATCAAATTTCTATCAGCATGTTAAATGTGCAACCAGAGGGAAAAGAACTCTGGACCACCTATACTCCACACACAGAGATGCATACAAAGCTCTCCCTCACCCTCCATTTGGCAAATCTGACCATAATTCCATCCTCTTGATTCCTGCTTACAAGCTAAAATTAAAGCAGGAAGCACCAGTGACTAGATCAATAAAAAAGTGGTCAGATGCAGCAGATGCTAAGCTACAGGACTGTTTTGCTAGCACAGACTGGAATATATTCCGGGATTCCTCCAATGGCATTGAGGAGGACACCACATCTGTCATTGACTTCATCAATAAGTGCATCGATGACGTCGTCCCCACAGTGACCGTACGTACATACCCCAACCAGAAGCCATGGATTACAGGCAGCATCCGCACTGAGCTAAAGGCTAGAGCTTCCGCTTTCAAGGAGCGAGACTCTATCCCGGAAGCTTATAAGATATCCCGCTATGCCCTCCGACGAACCATCAAACAAGGAAAACCATCAATACTGGAATAAGATCAAGTTGTACTACACCGACTGTGACGCTCGTCAGATGTGGCAGGGCCTGCAAACCATTACAGACTACAAAGGGAAGCACAGCCGAGGATTGCACAGTGACACGAGCTTACCGGACGAGCTAAACTACTTCTATGCTCGCTTCGAGGCAAATAACACTGAAACGT
The DNA here is from genome assembly GCF_016432855.1 of Salvelinus namaycush. Classification (NCBI taxonomy): domain Eukaryota; kingdom Metazoa; phylum Chordata; class Actinopteri; order Salmoniformes; family Salmonidae; genus Salvelinus; species Salvelinus namaycush. The sequence goes on from NC_052327.1 coordinate 38,290,119, forward strand.
GCATGAGAGCACCAGCTGTTCTGGAAGACTGTGTGATCACACTCTCCGCAGCCGATGTGAGTAAGACCCTTAGACTGGTCAACATTCACAAGGCCGCAGGGCCAGACGGAGTACCACGACGTGTACTGCGAGCATGCGCTGACCAACTAGCAAGTGTCTTCACTGACATTTTCAACCTCTCCCTGTCTGAGTCTGTAATACCAACATGTTTTAAGCAGACCACCACAGTGCCTGTGCCCAAGAACACTAAGGTAACCTGCCTAAATGACTACTGACCCATAGCACTCACGTCTGTAGCCATGAAGTGCTTTGAAAGGCTGGTCATGGCTCACATCAACACCATCATCCCAGAAACCCTAGACCCACACCAATTTGCATACCGCCCCAAAAGACCCACAGATGATGCAGTCTCTATTGCACTCCACGCTGCCCTTTCCCACCTGGACAAAAGGAACACCTATGTGAGAATGCTTTTCATTTACAGCTCAGCGTTCAACACTATAGTGCCCTCAAAGCTCATCAATAAGCTAAGCACTTTGGGATTAAACACCTCCCTCTGCTACTGGATCCTGGACTTCCTGACGGGCCGCCCCCAGGTGGTAAGGGTAGGTAACAACACATCCGCCACGCTGATCCTCAACACAGGGGCCACACAGGGGTGCGTGCTCAGCCTCCTCCTGTACTCCATGTTCACTCATGACTGCACGGCCAGGCACGACTCCAACACCATCATTCAATTTGTCAACGATACAACAGTGGTAGGCCTGATCACCGACAACAACGAGACAGCCTATAGGGAGGAGTTCAGAGACGACAACAACCTCTCCCTCAACGTGATCAAGACAAAGGAGATGATTGTGGACTACAGGAAAAAGAGGACCGAGCACGCCCCCATTCTCATTGACAGGGCCGCAGTGGAGCAGTTTGAGAGCTTCAAGTTCATTGGTGTCCACATTACCAACAAACTAACATGGTCCAAGCACACCATAACAGTCGTGAAGTGGGCACGACAAAACCTATTCCCCCTCAGGAGACTGAAAAGATTTGGCATGGGTCCTCAGATCCTCAAAAGGTTCTACAGCTGCACCATCAAGAGCATTCTGACTGGTTGCATCACTGCCTGGTATGGCAACTGCCTGGTATGGCAACTGCTCGGTACTGCCTGGTATGGCAACAGCCCTAAAAATTGTCAAAGACTCCAGCCACCCTAGTCATAGACTGTTTTCTCTGCTACCACACGGCACGTGGTACCGGAGCGCCAAGACTAGGTCCAAGAGGCTTCTAAACAGCTTCTACCGCCAAGCAATAAGACTCCTGAACATCTAGTCAAATGGCTACCCAGACTATTTGCATTGCCACCCCTCTCCCCTCTCCACACCACTGCCACTCTCTGTTGTCATCTATGCATAGTCACTTTAGTCACTTTAACTCTACCTACATGGACATACTACCTCAACTAACCGATGCCCCTGCACATTGACTCTGTACCGGCACCCCCCGTGTATATTGTTATTTTTTACTGCTGCTCTTTAAATACTTGTTACTTTTATCTCTTATTCTTATCCATATTTTTTTAAACTGCGGTATTGGTTAGGGGCTCGTAACTAAGCATTCCATTGTAAGGTCTACACCTGTTGTATTCGGCGCATGTGACTAATACAATTTGATTTGATTTGATTTAATTCAGCTTGTCAACACTTCTTACCAAAACAAGTAGTGATGAAGTCACTCTCCTTCACTTTGAGCCAGGAGAGATTGACATGCATATCATTAATGTTAGCTCCCCGTGTACATTTAAGGGCCAGCCATGCTGCCCTGTTCTGAGCCAATTGTAATTTTCCTAAGTCCCTCTTCGTGGCACCTGACCACACAACTGAACAGTAGTCCAGGTGCGACAAAACTAGGGCCTGTAGGATCCACCTTGTTGATAGTGTTGTTAAGAAGGCAGAGCAGCGTTTTACTTTGGACAGACTTCTCCCCAACTTAGCTACTGTTGTATCAATATGTTTTGACCATAAAAGTTTACAATCCAGGGTTACTCAAAGCAGTTTAGTCACCTCAACTTGCTCAATTTCCACATTATTCATTACAAGATGTATGTTTGATTCCCACGCAGGACCAGCACAAAAATGTATGCACTGACTGTACTGTAAGTCACTCTGTAATTCACTGATGGCTTCTCACGAGACCATGATAAGCTAACATGTGTTACGTAAAGCATGGGAGAACTCAAACCTTCTAATTATGCACATCTCTCTTTGATTGCCTCCTGCTCATGTGTTTGCTCTTTGAGTTTGTAGATGTACACAAGTCGGCAATATCTACAGCATGGGGGAGTTGATGCTCCCTCGGCAGATAACGGGAATATAAACCAACCACCTTGCAAACCAAAAAGGTGAAAAAGAAGACATTTCTTTTGGAGTGTGAATTGTGAGCGTTTACTGAGCGATATGAAATATGTTTTTGATTCCACTGCACCACTGCCAGCCAGAGGAATATTTTAAAGGCACATCCACCTGTCAAGAGCAGAGCCTAATGGGGGGCCTTTATAAATAATTACGACAACATCCTGCCTGTTATCGTGTCGTTTCTAAGAGAAGGCAGGTGAGCCAGCAAGAGATCAGATTAAACACAAAGCACACACATCTTGTTTAAAGGTTTATCGGATTTCAACACCATGCTGGGCCATTGAAATAGCCGCTGCTGCCTTTCAGGTCAACTAAAGCACAATTATCTTGTTTATGTGGTGACAGTGTCCAGGCTCCGAGGGCAAATGTGCTCCAATTACATCAGCTGATTGACCTTATATTGTTGCAGGAAGGCGATAACATATCCAGCTCAAGCACAGGCGGGCCTAATCTATTCTAATGTTTTAGATAACAATGACAGGTTCATTTCAGAGTAGACAAAAATAGAGGAGACAGAAGCATTATTAGGAAGTTGTTAACTTTTGGACCGTTTTGAAAGAAAGTAGTGAAGGGACTCAAATCACACAGAAGTTTCAAATCACTTCTGTCAACCTGTACGCCTAAGCACTAACTACCTCCATTCCTACAGATATAGGATCTTGATTTGATCACCCTGTTGCAAAACATTATAAACGTGCAGTGCATTTGAGGCTTAAAAATATCCATGAATTATAATCCACATAATAATTAACATTTACTGTTGCTGCAGGATTATTTTCCTGCTGTAGCAAACTGGCTCAAATTAAGATCCTACATCTGTAACACCTCCAATTCACACTTCCAATTATTTTAATTGGAATGAATGCCTTAGGTAAAGGGAGCTAAAAACAAACTTCTTTAAAAGTAACAGTGCGGAAATACCAAGAAGTGGTACAACCAGTCTGTCAAGTGATTAACACCAAGCTTGTTTCGACGTCACCATTTGAGGCTAAACATGTTGTCGAGACACAATAACCCCCAGAGGAGAACATGATTTTTTTTTTTAATTAGCCCAACCATCAGGACCCCGCTGCTTTGGCTGTGATCACAGGGAGGTGCCACCACAAAACACTTGACAGGGAGCCACAACGACCCAATGACAAACCGCCAACGCGACTCGCCCTGCAGAGCTGCCACCCTCCGCTCCTGACCCCATAACGAACTACAAGTGCTTTCCATCTCCTCAGACTTGTCAACCTGTCAATCTGCCTATTCAAAGGTTCCCCTTTCCCCAGGAAGGAAAGCTCATTTTCCCTCACCGTCAGCCAAGCCACTAAGTGTCACTTCAGTTTAGGTTTCACTGTCACACTGCAGCCTCTCTCACACTACGGAGCTCCCATAGAGGGGTTTAGTCTGGCAATGGTGCAGACCCGTTGTAAATATATATACTGAACAAAAATATAAATGCAACATACAACAATTTTAAAGATTTTACAGAGTTACAGTTCATATAAGGAAATCAGTCAATTGAAATTAACTCATTCGCCCTAATCCTTGGATTTCACATGACTGGGAATACAGATATGCATCTGTTGGTCACAGATATCACCGCCTGATACGGCTACTGCACTGCCTGCAACCACAGGACTCCCCAGAGGGTGGTGCGGTCTACCCAACGCATCACTGAGGGCAAACTACCTGCCCTCCAGGACACCTACAGCACCCGATGTCACAGGAAGGCCAAAAAGATCATCAGGGACAACAACCACCCGAGCCACTGTCTGTTCACTCCGCTATCATCCAGAAGGCGAGATCAGTACAAGTGCATCAAAGCTGGGACCACAGCAAAGTACAGAGAGATCCTTGATGAAAATCTCCTCCAGAGTGCTTAGGACCTCAGACTAGGGCAAAGGTTCACCTTCCAACAGAACAACGACCCTAAGCACACAGCCAAGACAACGCAAGAGTGGCTTTGGGACAATTCTCTGAATGTCCTTGAGTGGGTCCTCGAGTGGTCTAGCCAGAGCCCAAACTTGAACCCGATCGAACAACGAGAGAGACCTGAAACTAGCTGTGCAGCAACGCTCCCCATTCAACCTGACAGAGCTTGAGAAGATCTGCAGAGAAGAATGGGAGAAACTCCCCAAATACAGGTGTGCCAAGCTTGTAGCGTCATACTGAAGAAGACTCGAGGATGTAATCGCTGCCAAAGGTGCTTCAACAAAGTACTGAGTAAAGGGTTGTAATGATTATGTAAATGTAATATTTCAGTTATACATTTTTTATCAATTATCAAAAATGTCCAAAAAACTGTTTATGGTGTAGATTGATGAGGTGGGAAAACAATTTTATCAATTTTAAAATAAGTAACCTAATTTAAAGGGGGAGATCATGCTGATCCTAACAGTTATAGGACAATTTCTATTTTTCACTGTTTATCAAACATTTTGGAAAAACAATAATCAACTGACTGGCTTTCTTGATGTCTATAGTGTTCTCTCTGGTATGCAATCTGGTTTCCTCTCAGGTTATGGATGTGTCACTGCAACCTTAAAGGTCCTAAATTATGTCGCCCTTGATTCTAAACAATGTTGTTCTGCTATTTTTATTGACTTGGCCAAAGCTTTTGATATCGTTGACCATTCCATTTTTGTGGGCCGCCTAAGGAGTATTGGTGTCTCTGAGGGGTCTTTGGCCTGGTTTGCTAACTACCTCTCTCAAAGAGTGCAGTGTATAAAGTCAGAACATCTGCGGTCTCAGCCACTGCCAGTCACCAAGGGAGTAACCCAAGGCTCGATCGTAGGCCACACACTCTTCTAAATTTACATCAACAACATATCTCAGGCAGTAGGAAGCTCTCTCATCCATTTATATGCAGATGATACAGTCTTATATTCAGCTGGCCCCTCCCCAGATTTTGTGTTAAAAGCTCTACAACAAAGCTTTCTTAGTGTCCAACAAGCTTTCCCTACCCTTAACCTTGTTCTGAACACCTCCAAAACAAAAGTCATGTGGTTTGGTAAGAAGAATGCCCCTCTCCCTACCGGTGTGATTACTACCTCTGAGGGTTTAGAGCTTGAGGTATTCACCTCATACAAGTACTTGGGAGTATGACTACCTGTGACAATATTGCGTTAGGAGGTAGTTGAAAGAGTCAGGTGTACTTTTAATGGCAAGTCCACCAAATACAGGTATGGCACAATACAAAAAAAAGCAAACGCCCTCGACAACAGAGAAACCCGTTACTCACGCAAGGAGGAACAAACAAAGCTCCTAAATATTACACACTCCTATTAAATGCGTGAAAAAAAATGGGCACAACCTAACTGAGCAACATCACAATAAAATAATCCCGCACCAACCTAGGCAGGCAACAGGGTAAATTATACACACAGAAATTAAGGCAAATGAAACCCAGTGTGAAAGAACCAAAAACAAAACAAACAGAAAAGGAAAAAAGGATCGGTGATGGCTAGTAGGCCGGCGACGCCGACCGCCGCCCGAACAGGGAGAGGAACAACCTTCGATGGAAGTCGTGACGGTACACCCCCCCCCCCCTGACGCGCGGCTCCCGCAGCGCGCCGACGCCGGCCTCGAGGACGACCCGGAGGACGAGGCACAGGGCGATCCGGATGGAGGCGGTGAAACTCCCTCAGCATAGATGGGTCTAATACGTCCTCCACCGGCACCCAGCATCTCTCCTCCGGACCGTACCCCTCCCAATCCACGAGGTACTGAAGGTCCCTCACCCGACGCCTCGAGTCCAGTATGGACCGAACTGCATACGCCGGCGCCCCCTCGATGTCCAGGGGGGGCGGAGGGACCTCCCGCACCTCAGCTTCTTGAAGCGGACCAGCCACACCGGCCTGAGGAGAGACACATGAAATTAGGGGTTAATACGGTAATAAGGGGGAAGCTGTAACCTATAACACACCTCGTTTATTCTCCTCAGGACTTTAAACGGCCCCACAAACCGCGGACCCAGCTTCCGGCAGGGCAGGCGGAGGGACAGGTTTCGGGTCGAGAGCCAGACCCGGTCCCCCGGTGCTCGCTGCGGTGGCGGTCAGTGCTTGCCTTCTGCCGCCCTTCGGCCCGTTTAAGGTACCCGTGGGCGGCCTCCCATGTCTCCCTCGAGTGCCTCACCCAATCGTCCACCACAGGAGCCTCGGTCTGGCTCTGATGCCATGGTACCAGGACCGGCTGATACCCCAACACGCACTGGAAGGGCGACAGGTTCGTAGAGGAGTGGCGGAGTGAGTTCTGGGCCATCTCTGCCCATGGGATATACTTCGCCCACTCCCCTGGCCGGTCCTGGAAATACGACTGCAGAAACCTACCCACATCCTGGTTCACTCTCTCCACCTGCCCATTACTCTCGGGGTGAAAACCCGAGGTAAGGCTGACCGAGACCCCCAAACGTTCCATGAATGCCTTCCACACCCTGGACGTGAACTGGGGACCACGATCAGAAACAATGTTCTCAGGCACCCCGTAGTGCCGGAAGACGTGAGTAAACAGGGCCTCCGCAGTCTGTAGGGCCGTAGGGAAACCGGGCAAAGGGAGGAGACGACAGGACTTAGAAAACCGATCCACAACGACCAGGATCGTGGTGTTGCCCTGTGACGGAGGCAGATCGGTCAGGAAGTCAACCGACAGGGGTGACCAAGGCCGCTGTGGAACGGGAAGGGGTTGTAACTTCCCTCTGGGCAGGTGCCTAGGAGCCATGCACTGAGCGCACACCGAGCAGGAGGACACATAAACCGTCACGTCCTTGGCCAAAGTGGACCACCAGTACTTCCCACTAAGACATCGCACCGTCCTACCGATGCCCGGATGACCAGAGGATGGGGACGTGTGAGCCCACCAGATCAGCCTGTCACGAACCTCCAGCGGAACGTACACCCGTCCAGCTGGACACTGTGGTGGAGTAGGCTCTACACGTGATGCTCGCTCGATGTCTGCGTCCACCTCCCACCTCACCGGTGCCACCAGACAAGAGGCCGGAAGGATGGGAGTAGGATCGATGGACCGCTCCTCCATATCATACAGTCGGGACAGTGTGTCTGCCTCTATATGAGATAGTAAACCTAAATCGGGTGAAAAACATAGCCCACCTTGCCTGACGAGGGTTAAGTCTCCTCGCCGCCCGGATGTACTCCAGATTACGGTGGTCAGTCTAGATGAGAAAAGGGTGTTGAGCCCCCTCAAGCCAATGTCTCCACACCTTCAGAGCTCTGACGAACAGCCAACAACTCCCGATCCCCCACGTCATAGTTTCGCTCCGCCGGGCTGAGCTTCCTCGAAAAGAAAGCACAGGGGCGGAGCTTCGGTGGCGTACCCTAGACCTGTGAGAGCATGGCTCCAATCCCAGCCTCGGACGCGTCCACCTCCACTATGAATGCCAAAGAGGGATCCGGATGCGCCAGCACGGGAGCCGAGGTAAACAGAGCCTTCAGGCGACCAAAAGCTCTGTCCGCCTCAGCCGACCACCCCAGACGCACCGGCCTCCCCTTCAGCAGTGATGTAATGGGAGCAGCCACCTGCCCAAAACCCCAGATAAACCTCCAGTAGTAGTTGGAAAACCCTTAAAACCGCTGCACCTCCTTTACAGTGGTTGGAGTTGGCCAATTACGCAAGGCTGCAATGCGGTCACACTCCATCACCAACCCTGATGTGGAAATGCGATACCCTAGGAAGGAGACGGCCTGTTTGAAGAACAAGCATTTCTCAGCCTTGACGTACAGGTCATGCTCCAACAGTCGCCCAAGTACCTTGCACACCAGAGACACATGCTCGGCGCATGTAGAGGGAATAGACCGAATAGTATGTCATCGATATAAACCACCACACCCTGCGCGTGCAGGTCTCTGAGAATCTCGTCTCCAAAAGATTGGAAGACTGCTGGAGCATTCTTCAACCCGTACGGCATGACAAGGTACTCATAATGGCTGGATGTGGTACTAAACGCTGTCTTCCACTCATCTCCCTCCCGGATATGCACCAAGTTATACGCGCTCCTGAGATCCAGTTTTGTGAAAAAGCGTGCCCCGTGAAATGACTCAATCGCCGTGGCAATGAGAGGTAGCGGGTAACTGTACCCCACCGTGATGGAATTTAGACCTCTATAGTCAATGCACGGACGCAGACCTCCCTCCTTCTTCTTCACAAAAACGAAACTCGAGGAGGCAGGTGATGTGGAGGGCCGAATGTACCCCTGCCCCAGAGATTCAGAGACATATGTCTCCATACCCACCGTCTCCTCCTGTGACAGGGGATACACGTGACTCCTGGGAAGTGCAGCATCTACCAGGAGTTTTATCGCACAGTCCCCTCGTTGATGAGGTGGTAATTGGGTCGCCTTCTTTTTACAGAAGACGATAGCCAAATCGGCATATTCTGAGGGAATGCGCACGGTGGAGATTTGGTCTGGACTTTCCACCGTCATTGCACCGATGGAAAGCCCTACACACCTGCCTGAGCACTCCTCTGACCACCCCTTTATAGAGCCCTCTGTTCCCACGAAATCTTGGGGTTGTGACGGGCCAACCAGGGGATCCCCAGCACCACCGGAAACGCAGGAGAATCTATGAGGAAGAGACTAATTCTCTCCTCATGACCCTCCTGCGTAACCATGCCCAGTGGAGCCGTGGCCTCCCTGACTAGCCCTGAACCTAATGGTCGGCTATATAAGGCGTGCACTGGGAAGGGTTTATCATTCTGAACAAGGGGAATCCCTAAACTATGCGCAAAACCACGGCCAATAAAATTCCATGCTGCGCCTGAATCTACTAGCGCCTTATGCTGGGAATGAGGGGAAAATTCAGGAAAATAAATGAACACATACATGTGACCAACAGGGGGCTCTGGGTGAGCCTGGTGCCGACTCACCTGGGGTGTCCGAGCAGCGCTCGGCCTGGCGTCTCGACTCCCCGAAGGACCCCTCCAGCACCGGTCAGCAGTGTGCCCTCTATGACCACAGCTGGTACAGGAAAGGGCTCCTCCTCCGGTCGCCCTCGCTGCAGCACCTCCTAGCTCCATGGGCGTTGGAGTGGAGGGGCTGGGGGATGAAACTGACAGGGCCCAATCCGGACGTCCGCGGGTCGCCAGCAAGTTGTCCAACCGAATGGACATGTCTATCAGCTGGTCCAAGGAGAGGGTGGTGTCTCTACAGGCTAGCTCCCTACGGACGCCCCCACTCCTCTTTCACCCCAGCTGCCAAACTAACCCTGATTCAGATGACCATCTTACCCATGCCAGATTACGGAGATGTCATTTCTAGATGGGCAGGTAAAGGTGTTCTCGTGCGGCTAGATGTTCTTTACCATTCTGCCATCAAATGTGCCTCTATAAACTGGTCATCTCTGTATACCCGTGGCAAGACATCTGAGATTTGAGATACCTACTGCAGCCCTTATCCTCCACATACAACACCCATTCTGCCAGTCACATTCAGCTAGGGGCAGTATCCTGAATTTCCAGATGACTGACGTGCCCAAAGTAAACTGCCTGTTACTCAGGCCCAGAAGCTAGGATATGCATATACTTGGTAGAATTGGATAGAAAACACTCCGAAGTTTCTAAAACGGTTAAAATAATGTCTGTGAGTATAACAGAACTGATATGGCAGGCGAAAACCCGAGGAAAATCCATCCGGGAATTTAGGTCACAGGCCTTTTAATTGCTAGCCTATGGGATATACAAAGAATAGGACCCAGATTGCAGTTCCTATGGCTTCCACTAGATGTCAACAGTCTTTAGAAAGGGTTTCAGACTTGTTTCTTGAAAAACGAACAAGTAGTTATAGTTTATCCAAGGTGTTTTCATCAGGACAGGTAGACTTTTGGTGCGCGTGAAAGAGGGCGCGCTCTTCGTTATTTTCCTTTTCTATTGAACACCGTTCTTTCTGTCTAAAATATTATTGTTTATTTACATATTAGGGTACCTGAGGATTGATTAGAAACATTGTTTGACTTGTTTAGACAAAGTTTACTGGTAGCTTTTTGGATTCCTTTGTATGCATGTTGAAGGAGTGGATTACTGAAATCAATGGCGCCAACTAAACTGACTTTTTGGATATAAAAAAGGACTTTATCAAACAAAACGAACATTCATTGTGTAGCTGGGACCCTTGGGATTGCACACAGAGGAAGATCTTCAAAGGTAAGTGATTTATTTAATCGCTATTTGTGAAGCCGGTGCTGGTTGAAAAAGTATTTTGATGTGGGGCGCTGTCCTCAGATAATCACATGGTATGCTTTAGCCGTAAAGCCTTTTTGAAATCTGACAAAGCTGTTGGATTAACAAGAAGTTATGCTTTTAAATGATGTAAGACACTTGTATGTTCATGAATGTTTAATATTTCGATTTTCTTATTTTGAATTTGGCGCTCTGCAATTTCACCGGATGTTGTCGCAGGTGGACCGCTAGCGGTTCGCGATCCTTAGAGGTTTTTAAAGGTCCCCAATGCACATGCATCCCTGGGTCGTCCTCTTTTCAGTTCACTGCAGCTAGCGACTGGAACGAGCTGCAAAAAACACTCAAACTGGACAGTTTTATCTCCATCTCTTCATTTAAAGTCTCAATCATAGACACTCTTACTGACAGTTGTGGCTGCTTCACGTGATGTATTGTTGTCTCTACCTTCTAGCCTGTGTGCTGTTGTCTGTGCCCAATAATGTTTGTACCATGTTTTGTGCTGCTAACATGTTGTGCTGCTGCCATGTTGTGTTGCTACCATGTTGTAGTCTTGTTGTGTCACTACCATGCTGTGTTGTCATGTGTTGCTGCCATGATATGTTGTTGTCTTAGGTCTCTCTTTATGTAGTGTTGTGGTGTCTCTCTTGTTGTGATGTGTGTTTTTTCCTATATTATTATAAAATAATATACATTTTGATGCCACAGTTATTTTGGTTGGATTCGGATTTCTTTACCGGTAATGGTCATATCTAGGATTGCAAAATTACAGGAACTTTAAATAAATTCCCTGGTTTTCCCGAAATCCTGGTTGGAGGTTTCCAGATTTCCAGTTTATTCCCTCCTGATTCCGGGAACCTCCAACCGGGATTAAGGGAAAACCAAGGAATTTATTGAAAGTTGCAACCCTAGTCATATCCCTTCAATTCCCTGGTTGACGCCAAGACTATGCTTTGCACTAGAATCCTTCTCCCGTCAACCCAACCGTCTCTTGGAAGCATTGAGGAGTGGCTGAATCTTAATACAGCCTGATGTCTGTCTCGTTCCCAATCTGCTCCTCTGCAGGCCTGTCTGTCTGACAGAGTAATGAGAGACTTCATCCAAGACCGCTGGATTACAAATTCACTGCAGCATTCACTGGCTACAGTACCAAAGAAGGCAGCCAACCTTTTTTTCTCAGCAAATCAATTCTAATTTTGTTCTTTCAGTCGATAACCTGCTGCGCATGGCTGTGTTTCATTCAAGCTTATTTGCAAGCCCCTTTCATCCAGTCCTTCAGCCATGTTGTTTAAACTTGCTAATAGGCAAGTTACCTTCAGCAAGAATCCAGACAGGGGATTTGTGAGTGAACAGGCTTGTTCCTGGAACTAAACATAGTGAAAAGTTAAGAAACCAGAGGAGTGAATCCAAACAACTGAACCCTATCAACCCATCTGAAGTCCATAATCGATAGAAAAAGGACACGCTGAAGGGTTCTTGAAAACACACTATTCAACAATAAAAAGCCAACAACACCTATACTTCCCCAGAAAACTGAACTCATCTGGTGTCAGTAGTATCCTGTCTATCTGCTACGACACCATTGACAGTACCCTGGTCTTCTCACTCATGCCGGTTCAAATCCCTAAGCCTCAAAAACTGCGCCCACAACATAATTAAAAGCAACTCTAAAAGTCTAGCTGTGTCCTTAATGAAGTCTGACTCAGTTCCACAAACAACAAACCATTAAAAAAGCTCTTGCAGTACCGGACAAGTATTTTAGTTTATTTAGTAAATATTTTGTTAACTCTATTTTCTTGAAACTGCATTGTTGGTTAAAGGCTTGTAAGTAAGCATTTCAAAGTAAGGTATTTGGCACATGTGACAAATAAGATTTGTTTGAGTAGCCTACACACAGCTTCTTTGCTCTGCATGGTGAACGATCATCATCATCTGTTATGATTGATAGGACATTTACTTTTACTTCTCTGAATGTAAAACATGGTTTTAATGACAGTAACTTTGAGGGTTGGCGGATTCTGCGCAATAGGAGCAAGTACAAACAGTGTGGAATAACTTGGTTATGTGGAAGCCTCATTGCATTCCCTCGTTGTTCTGCAAACTTTTCTCCCTCAGTATCTTTCAGCCTCAGTATCTACTGTACCGTCAAGGTTCCAATGTCAGTGAGTGAGTGTAGTGATGTTATTGCAGCCAGTGAAGGCCCTGAGGCAACATATTAAAACAGGGTCACAGGCTAGCTCTCTACAGTGCTCCCTGTCGACGCTTCATATTTGGTATGACAAGCGGGTTCCAGGTAGGGTCCCGTTCATTGAATTAGGAGCCAGAATAGATATGACCTGAATTGTAGTATTATATTACTGGGAGGGAACCTCATTGCTTCAGTAAATCCATTACTCTAATTTTCGACAGTCAAGGGCAGGTTTTAAACCAAATATGTGTGGCAGTGTATTTAAATGGATGCAGTACAATGTGGGGACATTTGAAACTAACTTGAAGAAAAGAAAATGTTTAAAACAAACAGTAATGGAATTAAGAGTGCTATCCTTCGCCTATATCTCCAATAAAGATCTATGTTCAGTTCAGAGCCTTTTCACTTTGAGCACTGTGAAAAATGCTTTAACAGCACTGGGCATTTTGGGTAACTGAGACAAAATCTGTATGAAATGACCCTGTTGAGTTTCTGGTACAATGCCTGCATGCTCAGAAAAGCCACTGACCTTCATCAAATGGCCTAACTGATTGTCCATGTAAGCAGAAAAGAGAAAGGTGCCATACATGTACTCGCTCCCAGTGATGTTGTGACAAGGGAATGTGTAATTTATGTGATAACGACTGTTTATGAGAGCGCTAAGCCAAGGCATTGATGGGCTCTGCGATGCTGGAGAGAGGCCAGACAATAAAGAGCAGTCAGGATCAGTAGAGCTGGTCTCCACTGACTCTCTGCATTGTCGGATGCATCGCTCCCTGGGAGTCTCGCTACGTTATCAGTGATCATCAAAGGCACTGTCAAGAAAATTTTAAACTGGGGCTTCCAGAGGCTGCCAGCGACACTAGACACATCTAAATGAGACAGGCTTATTAATTCTTCAAAAGCCACACAGCTTCCTTTTCCCCAAGACTCATTTTGGTACATTTAAGGAGGATAAAAGCTCAGCCAGACAACCTCACTGTCTCTTTCTCTCGCTCACATACATCATACATAATGCAGACACACATATTCTGTTGATCTCAAGACAACAATATTTCTTACTTTAAAATAGCTGTCATGTTTATAAGTGTTTCATAGAGAGTATAAATGGAAATATGAACATTTCAGGAACAAATTCCAGAGATCAACAAAACACAGGGAATACATAGTTTGAAAACTAACTAACCTGTTTTTATAGAAAACTGCTGTGCTGATAGAAAATTGTTTGTTACCAGAGGGTACATGTGGGATTGTAATTCCAATGCAGGAAAATGTGATTGATCTTTTAAATTCAAGATTGAATGACATTATGTTGATGAGTGCGGTGACACAAAAGGGTGGTCCCTGTTTTTGGGGCTTCATCAGGAGTCTCTGCCCACTTATAAATGGGCAATAGCAAATACGATATTGGGCCAGCTCTTCCCACTTTCAGTGAACCGAACCATGCTGGAGTAAATAGTGTGAAAGTATGCTTACTGGGCAAGCATGGTACAGTACGGCTTGGCTTGGCTCGGTTTGATAGAGTTCAAGAGCCTACAAGCTCATAAGACCTGGAGAGTGCAGCACTCCTATTTTATCCCCTCCCCCCACCCCCCACCCCCAAAAAGTGTGCATCTTTAAAAAATTAAAAAGAAAAAAAAGAAAAATTAAGGAAAAGAAAATGGAGCTCACATTACTCTGAAACGTTTTATGCAATATGAGACAAGGAAAAGGCCTTGCAATCTATTGAAACGTTTTCTTTCAGCATACATATTCCACTGCCAAGCATGCGATTGTATGAGGAACACCAAAGCCTTAATTATTGTAATTAACCCTTGCATGTACAAGTAGGGACGGCTCCTTGAAACCACCGGGAAGATGTGAGAATGTCTGTATTATAAACCAGTGGTTAAAATGCACATAATTTCGATGTTATACGAGACCCATAATTGGTGAATTCATGATCAGGGGGCCTACTTCATTACAGCTCAAGAGGCTTCATCTCCTCATGGTGGCCATATTTCACCATAATGAATGTGATTTTTTTCTCTCTTCTCTCTGCAGTAGCTAATTGCACATTTTTTCTCTCCATGTGAATGATTCAAGTTTTTTTGTTTGCTACAAACATCTTGATTAGAAAACACCCTCCCTTGCGATTACTCACAATGCTGTTATGTTACAAGCGTTTTATTTATTCCTTGGGAGGTAAACTTACTGTACCTAAGAAGGGAGTTAGAGCCCTTTGAATATCTTCTCATTTAACTGCATTGAGGTCAATTGGAATTCCAGTTTACTTCCTGAATTTACTGAACTGAAATGGCACTGACCCCAACCATGCTAAGCACAGCAGTGTCTCTCTCTCTCTCTCTCTCTCTCTCTCTCTCTCTCTCTCTCTCTCTCTCTCTCTCTCTCTCTCACATTGACCCCATGTCTCTGGAGTGGGGTGGATAATCTGTCTATCTGGCCCCTCTGGGCCCTCTGTGTCTCAGCATGGGGGCAGAGGACACCCCCGAGCCACAGAAATGTCCACTCCTATCGGGCTCTCAGCCCAATTGGCCTGCTCCATGGAGGTAAAGACAGCAGCCAACTGCCAGAGGCCATAGGTTAGGATACACTGCTCTGGCCCACTGCTGTCCACTGACTCTGAACAGAAGGGTCAGTATAGCTCCCTGAAGCTCCAGCCAGGCTCATTCCTCCTGACACAAGCACAAACATCCCCTACTACGATGATAGATACCTCCCTTTATAATGTAATTGTAACGGATTTCCTCTTCGTCTGAAGAGGAGTAGCAAGGATCGGACCAATGTGCAGCGTGGTAAGTGTCACTCCCCGTGTGCCCCCACCCAATACATTTTTGGGGCTGCCTCTCGTCCCAGCCGCGCTGCCGTGCTGCCTCCTCATACCAACGCCGCTCAGCTTTCGCTGCCTCCAGCTCTGCCTTGGGGCGGCGATATTCCCCAGCCTGTGCCCAGGGTCCCTTTCCTTCCAGAATCTCCTCCCATGTACATGAGTCCAGAACTCGTTGCTGCCCGATACCACGCTGCTTGGTCCTTTTTTGGTGGGTGGTTCTGTAACGGATTTCCTCTTCGTCTGAAGAGGAGTAGCAAGGATCGGACCAATGTGCAGCGTGGTAAGTGTCCATAATAGATTTTGAATAACTCAAAATGAACACAGAACAAAAAATAACAAAACACGAACAAACAACCGAAACAGTCCCGTATGGTGCAAACACTGAAACAGGAAACAACCACCCACAAAACACAATAGACAACAGGCTACCTAAATATGGCTCCCAATCAGAGACAACGACTAACACCTGCCTCTGACTGAGAACCATACTAGGCCAAACACATAGAAATAGAACAACAGAACAAAACATAGAAAAAACAACATAGAATGCCCACCCCAACTCACGCCTTGACCAAACTAAAATAAAGACATAAAAAAGGAACTAAGGTCAGAACGTGACAGTAATACCACTTTGACTGCAGGAGAAATAAAACATGCACATGCTGCCATCGTATTCATGAGGATTAATGTGGCATCCAGTTTTGTGTGACTGGAACAGCAGCTTAAGAAGCAGCGACGCCACAAAATAATATGCACATTTTCAATTATCATCAAATGTCTGATTATCTTGAGTCTCACTGATATTCCAACAAACATATGATATAATCTCATAGAAAATACTGGGAAATAGTGTTTGACATGACATTGATGAAGCTCCCACTGTCTAGTGTGATAACCCAACCAGACAAATGCAATGGTAGCCTTAGGCATACTTTCAGTGGTGTCACTTTCCCAACTTTCACTTTCAGCGGTGTCACTTTTGAGGCCCTCAAGGCTGTCAGTATAAACCCATACTTCAGCTAGAAGTGCACTTTGAGGAGGGGGGTAATGTTGAGGGGCGCTCTTGGTCTCCTCTCTCACCAGCCCAGCACCTCTACACTGGAAAAGATAATTGTCTCCTCCGTACGTGGAGAGATGAGTGTTTTTCTAGGACCTATGCAAGGTGCTGTCTCTCACACAGCCCAAGAAGTCACAGCAGTTTGCCATAATTACTTTTGCAGATAGAGGTGAGAGAGGACGTTTGCATTAGATGAGGGCCTGGGTAGTCGGGTCCCCATGCTCGGCGTATGCAGCTTTTAATGTCACCATAATCTGGAAAGGTTACCACTGCCAGATCCACTGTATATCTCTGCAACTTGCTGAATCAGTATTTCTGAAATAGGCTTGACATTGATTTAGAAGAAGTGCACACCCAAGTAACTCCTTGAAAAGAGATGTGCTATACAGCGTTTCCATTCTATTACAATGTTGTTGTTTTTGTTGTCATGTTGTATTGTCACGCCACTACATTATGACACTTGCATGCAAGGTTAGACACATAATTATGTTAAACCATAACATATCGACTGACAACTTTTTTCCTGGTAAAATGTATTTTCCTAAAGCTTTTAACAAAAATATTTTCTTTGAACCGGTCTCCACTTTATAGACAGATACTACAGAGAGGTAGAGACAAGATACTCAAGGTCGGCTGCTCTACCTCTTTCTCATTTCTGTCCATCTCCTACTCGGTGAAAATGGTTTCTCAGATTGGTCTCTTCCTTCAATGGTCTCATATTCCCACACCTCCCACAGCATAAGCGTCTTATCATCATCACACTTTCTCATTCCATTTTCTCAGGGATGCTGGTGACATTTTGAAGTGTCTGATTCATGCCTTGAGACAGAGCGAGAAGGTTTGTGTGTGTGTTCGTGCGTGCGTGGGTGCGTGCATGCATTTGTGTATGGGTGTGTGTATGTGTGCATGTATGTGTGTGTGTGTGTGTGTATGCACATGTACATGTGTGTGTTGATGTGCCCGCACTTCTCCACCTCCAATCACACCCTCCCTCCCTCCTCACACCTCCTCTCTACTCCATGCCTGGAGCCAGACTCTTGTGTTGTCTACCTCAGAGAAGCTGGTACTTGGCATAAAGAAGAGGCTCCAGTGGATTCTGTGCTCCGCCTGCCAATGGGCTCTTTTGATCAGCCGCCAGGTGATGACAGGTGATCTACATTAATCTCAACCCTCCTGCCTCCCACCTCTCTCTCCTTCTCTCTCTGTCATTCTCTTCTCTTCCTCCCTCTTCCCTAACAGAGGGTCAGTGTGCTAAGCCCCAAGGCTAGGAGAGAAATGATATCTCATGGGAGGGCATTTTAGTTTTTCTCCTCTCAACAGTATTGGATCAACTTTGACTGATGCCTGCTGAGACATTTCAAACGTACAGAAAACCAAGATGGTGAGAAACCAGGTCGATCCTTGTGCTAGCATTTCATTCTGGAATACTGGATCCATGGAGTGGGAGTTAAATACACAATCTGAAACTTGAGTGTTTAAACTTCCTCAGGTTTATATCATACCGAGTGGTTGGGCTGCAAGCATCCAGCTTAAGCACCAGTGAAAGACACAGTAAGTTTACTCTCTCACTTTGACCTTTGTCCTGCACTCTGAACCTGACACAGCTAAGAGGTCACTATTGAGGATACTGTGGGAGAAGCTGGCACTATTGTAGAGCTGGAAGAGGTTTGTGTTTTCCATGATTAGAGCTGAAGAGATAAGAGTGCCAAACAGGATAACTTATTGTATTGTGCTGCTCTGGTAATTGAAGTCAGACAGATCCCACTGGCACTGTTAGAATTAATTGGAAGGTGAAAGGCTTCACAAACACTGTAATTGAGATTTGGAAAAATAAAAAGCCACTTTTATAGAAGAAGTAGAGCAAATCCTCTCCAGTAGCTAATCACTACTAACCACAGAAACACTCTCCAACACAGATTAACAGTGACACTTCGAAAGTAAGTTGGGTCAGTATCAAATTATACAATGGGTGGGACTAATCGTGAATGCTGATTGGTTAAAAGCGCATTCCAGTCGGTGGCTATTCCACAAGTTACCACCGGCTAAATCTATGACTTTAAAATGCCTATTTACTCTGTTCTATCTGACTGCCAAATACACTGTCTCATCAGCCCAGCCAAGCAATTAATAAACTTGATCTCCACTATAAAAAGCATCTAGACATTATCTTACATTTATTTTTCTTCAACAGCGGAGATTTGTATAAACCTTGCTTTCTGTCTCTCCGACATTTGAAACATTGTTTCAATATTCAAATTCGATCTCCAGCTGTCCCATAGTAATTAACGTGTCGGAAGTCGGGACGAGACAGACAGGCAGCATTTCTCAGCCAGCCGAAATCATGAATCGGCTGGCATCCGTGCTTAGTCCCCTCCTTTACTCCCTGTTCACTCACGACTGCATGGCCAAGCACGACTCCAACACCATAATTTAGTTTGCTGACGACACAACGGTGGTAGCCCTGATCACTGATAACGATGAGACAGCCTATAGGGAGGTCAGAGAGCTGGCAGTGAATGTGGTGACCGAACAACAACCTCTCCCTCAACGTGAGCAAGACAAAGGAGATGATCATGGACTACAGGAAAAGGAGGGCCGAACACACCCCCATTCACATCGACGGGGCTGTTGCTGAGCGGGTAGAGAGTTTCAAGTTCTTTGGTGTTCACATCACCAACAAACTATCATGGTCCAAACACACCAAGACAGTCGTGAAGAGGGCACGACAACCCTTTTCACCCTCAGGAGACTGAAAAGATTTCGCATGGGTCCCCAGATCCTCAAAAAGTTATACAGCTGCACCATCGAGAGCATCCTGACCTGTTGCATCACTGCCTGGTATAGCAACTGCTCGGGAATCCGACCGCAAGGCGCTACAGAGGGTAGTGCGTAGGAAGGCCCAAAGAATGGTCAAAGAATCCAGTCACCAAAGTCATAGACTGTTCTCTCTGCTACCGCACAGCAAACGGTACCGGAGCGCCAAGTCTAGGTCCAAAAGGCTCCTTAACAGCTACTACTCCAAGCCATATTTACATTGACAGCCTACACCGGCCAAACCCGGGTGACGCTGGGCCAATTGTGCACTGCCCTATGGGACTCCCAATCACGGCCAGTTGCGATACAGCCTGGACGTAATTGCAAGATCAAATACGTGTGTGACTATCATCTCTGGATTACGGCTCACCACTTAAAATATCCTGTTAATTTTTCTTTTTTTAAAGAGGTGGTAATGACTGTAACACTAATACACTAGTAAACACTTAACCTATTAAACGTAAAGTATTTGAATGAACTGTATCATACTGATGAAATCTAGTCCACCATAGAGCATTGAGAGCCATAACCACTGTAGGTTGGCTAACAACATACTGTACAGTTGAGAACTGATGAAATCTAGTCCATTGAAGCAGAAAGAGAGGCCTATTCCATGGTAACTTGGCTAACAGCTGCTGATGAACGAGGAGTGACGGCGTGTGATGTGGCTCCTCCATTAGAAAAAAACAACCAACTGTTATTTCTAAAGGTGATCACCTGCTTATTACTGTGATTTCCAGCAGGAATAACTCAGCTCAGTGCCTCAGCGGTGGTGGTTTTGGCAGAGGCGGGCGTTATTCAGCATGGCAGGCAGGAGGGGGGCTGCATGGCGCAAGGTGTGACTTTGTTGTGTTGATGATGGAAAAACACTGTCTCCGTTCCAAATGGCACCCTATTCCCTTTACAGGGCACTACTTTTGACCAGGGCCATTCGGACTCTAGTCAAAAGTAGTGCACTACATAAGGAATAGGGTGCTATTTTGGACACCGACAGTGTGTCTTATC
The DNA here is from genome assembly GCF_016432855.1 of Salvelinus namaycush. Taxonomy (NCBI): domain Eukaryota; kingdom Metazoa; phylum Chordata; class Actinopteri; order Salmoniformes; family Salmonidae; genus Salvelinus; species Salvelinus namaycush. Next base: position 38,310,593 of record NC_052327.1, read on the forward strand.
TTTCCAGACCCCTCAGGTTTGCTTTTGAAGGAGCTATTATCCATTTCATGATCTCACACCATTGTGATTGGAATTACTCAGTTGGATTGGTATGAAATGAAATGCAAAATGGCATTTGGTTTATGATTGACCATATTGTTCGTGTTTGTGGTTATTTTGTGGGCATCCATTTTGATTTAGCGAGGGGGTAGTGCTTTGTTGTGCGCTGTGTTAAATTGGCAATCAGATTGTCACATTACCATTCAGATGGCAAGCGTGATGTTTCTGATAGCGTGATGTTTCTCTCTCTACCACTGTGAGGGCCATGTCCCTGTCTGCGTCCCAAATGGTGCCCTATTACCTTTACAGTATAGTGCACTACATAGGGAATAGGGTGCCATTTGGGACGTAGATAGGGACATGGCCCTCACAGTGGTAGAGAGAGAATGCTATTATGTTACTCTCCTTAAAGATCATCTACATCTGTATACGGCTAGCTGGAGAGAAAATAGAGTAGTAGCTAGCTATCGCTGCTCAGTGGTTCGCACTGCATGTCCAATCCATTTCAATGCTGCATTGCTCTGGACATTTAATCAAGCTCCCTTTTACAGCGATACGTCAATCTCCCCGAACACCCGCGAAAAGGGGATCAGGATGCATGAGTGGCGGAATGGGAGATGGAGAGAGCGAGAGTGATATAGTGAGAGAGAGGAAGAGAGAGAGAGAAAGAGGGAGGAAGAGTGTTCTAGTCTTCCGCAAATCTGTATTTTGAATCTGAAAATCATCTTTTGTCTCTGTTTAAACATTTGACTTGACATGTATTTTAACAATGGTGTAAACATAAAAAATTGCATGCAATCACCAAAGACAAATTACTTTATCGACCAGTGATCACCACATTCCAGATGCTCAAGGTTATTTAACAACTGCTCAAGCAACCATTCCCTCCATCACATAAACTGCTGGTGGTGTTGAGCTGAGTGAAATCTGAATTAAACGTTATTGTGAAAGGGCTGCTTAGTGTGAGCTCTCTTTGACGCTATGCACAGCTTGGGCAGCTGGGATAGGTGCTCTAGCTCCACGCCAATCGGCTGTGATGTTTTTCTCAAGGCTACTTCCTCCTTCTCCCTGATCTGGAATGTGAGTACACAGGCATTGGTTCTTGCTGTCTGTCCTGTAGGAAGAACAGCTGTTTGCATTCATCTTTAATGCAGATCACCCACATCAGTGTTGCTTCATTCGAGCAGATGAAGATCTGGTTCACTTCATTCTCACTTTAAACTGTTTCAAGTCACTTAAAGAATGTAAAATGTCTCATTCACTCAAGTGTCTCACTTCATACAGTTATCTGTTGATTGGAAAAGTATGTATCACATTTGCTTCTGTCAGTAAATGACGCCTCCCACCAGTCCGAAAATCAACTAACAATGGCTTTTTACTGGAGAATAGGAAGATTGAGACACCAGCAAAAACCAGAAGCTATTCAAACTGTTGCGTGAACCACCTGTTAACTTGAAAGTTATACAATCAATTTACAACTTACAATCTATGAGAACACTAAAGCTTCTTTACTGTTTGTGCACATCCACTGGTAAGAAGCTCCACATGGCCCTGAGAACGATCTAGGCTGTGCCACTGTCAGTGATAACATATATACTCTGGCTGTCGGTTGACAATTGTTCTACATAGTGACTCTGCTGTCTGTAGCACAGAAGTGTAAAAAGCAATAACAGCAGCAAAGTGCAACAGTGGCTTTGCTTTGCTGTCAATATTTTCCCTCTTGATAAACCCTCTGGGCAAGTGTACTTCTTCAGCCAGCCAACACAAACACAGCTTTGTCCTTGTTTGATCCTGTCAACAGTGTGTAGATACAATAGGCAGAAAATAAAGCCTTTTCACTCCGAGGGCTCTACTTCAACAAACCTAATGCTATGGTAAATCTAAGCGCTGGCGGTAGCGCTATAGGTCTGGGAGTATGTCAGAATTTGTTATCCTGATTTTCACAGACGGAATTATGAGAGCAAATAGCTGGTTGTAGGTGTGATGAGGGCTTGGCCACTCATTGGCCAATCAAGGCTTTCATGGCTTCATACTGCATGCGTTTGTCTCAAGTTCTATAGGTTATTGACAGTCTTTGCATTGTCATCAACTCCAATTAAGCTGGGGGCACGGAATATTCTCGTCCTAGTCCATTGTAGATTGATACTACAGTTTATTGATTAAATGGCATAGGCTACAGTAATAGCAGCAGTAAAAAATCATCCAGTGTTTGCTCAATATGTTTGGAGTGTTGAAAGTCAACATTGCTGTAACTGGCTTCAATGAGTATAGGCCTTTACGTATCACACTTCTCCTCAAATAAAAATACTAGGCTCCCTCCCGTAAGTTGTATTGTATGTGTGAGGAACATTCTCAATAAATATATAGCCTAGGCCTACCATTGATATGCGTTATAGGAATGAAAAATTTGAATATGTTTATAATCGGACAACAGGCGCTCCTTGAAAATGGAGCCGAATGGAGTATGCACTGCAGGTAGACCTATGTAAATTCTGAATAATGCAAAAGCATGATGGCAAAAGCCTAGACCATTTAGAAACCTTTGATGGATAGGCTACTTGGCTAATGCATGTCCAGCATAAAAAAGACACTAGATGCATTGCTGTTGAAACAGCTTTTGTTATAGTAGGGTAAGGGTAGCCTACTAAGGGCTTGTTTTTTAATCAAACGAAACGGAAAACAAGCAATTGTTAGAGGAAAATAACTTAAATGTTTCTAAATATGAGTGTCACCGGATTATCTCATCTCTCGTTCCATTATGGGCATATAGCCTACATGGAGGGTTTTTTACCCACATCCAAAATATTAACAGGACTTAGCAAAAATAATATACAATAGCCTACATAAATAAAAAGGGGATGCCCACTCACTATTTTGCTGCTCCCAAACTTAATATTTTAATAAATCTTTGGTGATTAAGATTTATTTTAAAGCAGTCTCATGAGCCAAACCCATTATTGATAGTCTTGACTACTTGGTGAATGCATTGAGCAGGACAAAGAAAACAGCCTGCAGTACAGTGAGAGGAGGGGAGGCTATGCTAGTTGTTTAAATGGGGGAAAAAACGTTTGTTTTTTATGTTTTTAAATACGTTTGGAGAGGCTGCACTTCCGTTGTGAAAATTCATGCCATAATCAACCACAACCACAAGACCAGCTTTCCCCACCAGCCATACTGAAACTTCCTACCTCTGGGAAAGCCAGCTCATATAAGACAGGTAAATTACCAATCCTAGCGCTAGGGTTTGAAAATACAAGAGTGCCAGCTTTAACAGGTCAAAATTGCGAACAAGCGTGTTTTTGACAATTGCTTTGGCTTAATGCCAGACGAAAATATAGTCCCGAGAGTCAGTGTCCTCAGTCTTTGCTGCCACCTCCAGAACACATATCGGTGGTCAGGACCACATATACTGCCCCGGAGACCAGGGTTCGATCACCCATTTCACCTCTTCTAAAACCTCCACCCTCTCATATATCTCACTCTCTGACACTGTCGATCTCTATAGAAAATAAAACAATAAAATACAAAAGGAGGATGAAATTCTCCTTTGTCCTCCGCCTCAACTCATCCCAGATTCATGAGAGGAACTGATGAAACTAATGACCAGACAGATGGAGACCAGTGGAGGCTGGTGTGGGGGGGGGGGGGGGGGGGGAATATGAGGACGGGCTCATTATAATGGTTGGAATGGAATGAACGGAACGGAGTCAAAAGGGGTTTCCATATGTTTGGTACTGTTCCATCATTCCATTCCAGCCATTACAATGAGCCCGTCCTCCTATAGCTCCTCCCACCAGCCTCCACAGATGGAGACAGAGATAATGCGAAATTCTGTGTCTGTCCCACGGAATGGAAAAGAAAAACCCATTTGTAAACGCTAATTAGGAGATGTTTTTTTTAAGTGTATGCGGGCGACAGTGAGACAGCACTTTCTCATTGTGTTCACCTTTTATAATGTCAGATCACAGCGAGAGGCATCATTCGCTCTGCTACACTGAGTTGTAGGCTACAGTAGCTTCTCTGATGTATGGAGAAGTACAGTATAAGGGAAATTCAAGGAGAACAACAAACAAATGGGTCGTTGCACGAAAAGAACGCCTTTTGCATCTCTTCAACATTTTAACTAGAAATTGTGCACCAATATTGTATTTTAAAAGCCTGTTATATTAAATGAAGTGCCCTTTAATATAGACCAAATGGAAAATTGAATACATCCCAAAAAATGTATATGAATAAAGACCCAAATTCAACATTTTGACATGTCCCTCTGTGGACCCTTCCAAACTTCAATTTCCCCAGTTACAAGGGGATTTATGGCCGATTTAAGATGAAAATGTCAACCCTGTTACTTTATTTGGCACTTAGTAAACACTCACTATAGTCTTTTTATTTAACCTCTTGAGACAAAAAAACATGTTCTTTATGAAGTTGAACATGTTCTCTTTATGACAGAATGTTAAAATTAGGGGAAATATACAGTGCAATCGGGAAAGTATTCAGACCCCTTGACTTTTTCCACATTTTGTTATGTTACAGCCTTATTCTAAAATGATAAAATGTAGGGGGGTTTCTCATCAATCTACACACAATACACCATAATGACAAAGCAAAAACTGGTTTTTAGAAATGTTTGCAAAATTTCCACAAATAATAAACTGAAATACCTTCTTTACATAAGTATATAGACCCTTTGCTGCAGCATTGAATGTCCCCAAGAACACAGTGGCATCCATCATTCTTAAATGGAAGAAGTTTGGAACCACCAAGATTCTGACCAAACTGAGCAATCGGGGGAGAAGGGCCTTGGTAAGGGAGGTAACCAAGAACCCAATGGTCACTCTGACAGAGCTCCAAAGTTCCTCTGCGGAGATGGGAGAACCTTCCAGAAGGACAACCATCTCTGCAGCACTCCACCAATCAGGCCTTTATGGTAGAGTGGCCAGACGGAAGCCACTCCTCAGTAATATGCACATGACAGCCCACTTGAAAGGCACCTAAAGGACTCAGACCATGAGAAACGAGATTCTCTGGTCTGATGAAACCAAGGTTGAACTCTTTGGCCTGAATGCCAAACGTCACGTCTGGAGGAAACCTGGCACCATCCCTACGGTGAAGCACGGTGGTGGCAGCATCATGCTATGGGGAAGTTTTTTAGCGGCAGGGACTGGGAGACTAGTCAGGATCGAGGAAAAGACGAACGGAGCAAAGTACAGAGAGGTCCTTGATGAAAACCTGCTCCAGAGCGCTCAGGATCTCAGACTGGGGTGAAGTTTTACATTCCAACAGGACAACGATCCTAAGCACACAACCAAGACAATGCAGGAGTGGTTTAGGGACAAGTATCTGAATGTCCTTGAGTGGCCCAGCCAGAGCCTGGACTTGAACCTGATCAAACATCTCTGGAGAGACGTGAAAATACAGTAACTGTGCAGCGATGCTCCCTGTCCAACCTGACAGAGCTTGAGCGGATCTGCAGAGAAGAATGGGAGAAACTCCCCAAATACAGGTGTGTGTCTTACCCAAGAAGACTCGAGGCTGTAATCGCTGCCAAAGGTGCTTAAATAAAGTACTGAGTAAAGGATCTGAATGCTTATGTAAATGTGATATTTCTGTTGTTTTTTTGTAATACATTTGCAAAAATAAAAAAATAAACTATTTTCCCTTTGTTATTATGGGGTATTGTGTGTAGACTGATGAGGAAGAATGGAAAAACAAGATTTAATACATTTTAGAATAAGGCTGTAACGTAACAAAATGTGGAAAAGTCAAAGGGTCTGAATACTTTCCAAATGCACTGTGGGTATACAGTACCAGTCAAAAGTGTTTCTATATTTGACAATTTTTTACACTACCGTTCAAAAGTTTGGGGTCACTTAGAAATGTCCTTGTTATCCATGAAAACATACATGAAATGAGTTGCAAAATGAAACGGAAATATAGTCAAGTCGTTGACAAGGTTATATATAATGATTTTTAATTGAAATAATAATTGTGTCCTTCAAACTTGGCTTTCGTCAAAGAATCCTTCATTTGCAGCAATTACAGCCTTGCAGACCTTTGGCGTTCTAGTTGTCAATTTGTTGAGGTAATCTGAAGAGATTTCCCCCCATGTTTACTGAAGCACCTCCCACAAATTGGATTGGCTTGATGGGCACTTATTACGTGCCATACTGTCAAGCTGCTCCCACAACAGCTCAATAGGGTTGAGATCCGGTGACTGTGCTGGCCACTCCATTACAGACAGAATACCAGCTGACTGCTTCTTCCCTAAATAGTTCTTGCATAGTTTGGAGCTGTGCTTTGGGTCATTGTCCTGTTGCAGGAGGAAATTGGCTCCAATTAAGCACCATCCACAGGGTATGGCACGGCGTTGCAAAATGAGTCGCCTCCAGAGTCGCCTCTTCACTGCTGACGTTGAGACTGGTGTTTCGCGGGTACGATTTAATGAAGCTGCCAGTTGAGGACTTGTGAGGCGTCTGTTTCTCAAACTAGACACTCTAATGTACTTGTCCTCTGCTCAGTTGTCCTCCGACTCCTCTTTCTATTCTGGTTAGAGTCAGTTTGCGCTGTTCTGTGAAGGGAGTAGTACACAGCGTTGTATGAGATCTTCAGTTTCTTGGCAATTTCTCGCTTGGAATAGTCTTCATTTCTCAGAACAAGAATAGACTGACGAGTTTCAGAAGAAAGGTCTTTGTTTCTGGCCATTTTGAACCCGTAATCGAACCCACAAATGCTGATGCTCTAGATACTCAACTAGTGTAAAGAAGGCCAGTTTTATTGCTTCTTTATTTAGCACAACAGTTTTCAGCTGTGCTAACATAATTGCAAAAGGGTTTTCTAATAATCAATTAGCCTTTGATAAACTTGGATTAGCTAACACAAAATGCCATTGGAACACAGGAGTGATGGTTGCTGATAATGGGCCTCTGTACGCCTATGTAGATATTCCATTAAAAATCAACTGTTTCCAGCTACAATAGTCATTTACAACATTCACAATGTCTACACTGTATTTCTGATCAATTTGATGTTATTTTAATGGACAAAAAAAAAAATCTTTCAAAAACAAGGATATTTCGAAGTGACACCAAACTTTTGAACGGTAGTGTACATTGTACAATAATATTGAAGACATCAAAACTATGAAATAACACATATGGAATCATGTCGTAACCAAAAAAGTATTAAACAAATCAAAATATGTTTTATGTTTTAGATTCTTGAAAGCCACCCTTTGCCTTGATGACAGCTTTGCACACTCTTGGCATTCTCTCAACCAGCTTTACGAGGAAGTCACCTGGAATGCTTTTACGACAGTCTTGAAGAAGTTCCCACATATGCTGAGCACTTGTTGGCTGCTTTTCCTTCACTCTGCGGTCCAACTCACCCGACTTGAGGTCGGGTGATTGTGGAGGCCACAAAGACACGGCGGTTGGAACCAATGTAGAAAATAGTAAAAAATAAAGAAAAACCCTTGACTGAGATAGGTGTTCAAACTTTTGACTGGTACTGTATATATTTTTTTTACCAAGTTACACTACCCAAAAGGTACTCAATTGGTGGAACGACCCAACTATTAAACTATCCACGGCTGAAACTACTATCAAATCTTGATTAATAATATAGTAATATCCTTCAATTTTACAGTACCTTTCAGCAGAAGTCAGATGTGTTAGTGGGAAGATGTCTGGTTTCTCTGAAGGTTGACATGGACTGGATCCACAAACAAATGCTCCTCAGTTGTTTCTGTCAAAAAGAAAGAGAGAGTCAGTCAAACGCACAGGAAGTGAATTCATTATACCGTGCACATCGGCATTCCATTGTTCATCTCTGTACCCTGTGTGTATGTGTCGCACATCAATATATTATACCGTGTGTGTTTCTGTGTGAGTGTGTGTATGAGCGTGTGAAGCACATGTACCGTAGCGTGTGTGTAAGTGTATGTGCAGCTTGAGCGTGCATGTGAAAGAGTAGCTCATTTTCTGCGTGCGCACACATACAACAAACAGTACAGCAAACAACAAGGTCACAACTCCCCTGAGCTTCCCACTGTGCCTAGTACACTGCCTTACATTTGAAGATGACTCTCCTCTCAAGAGTTTCCCTGGTAAAGGAAAAACGCTGGCTTTGCCTACGATGTCCACTCTGTCTCTCTCTAGTCTCTAGTCTAACTGTGGCTGACTCTCTCTCTGTCCAGTCTAACTGTGGCTGACTCTCTCGCTCTCTCTCTCTCTTTCTCTCTCTAGTCTAACTGTTGTTCTCTCTCGCTCACTTTCTCTCTCTAGTCTAACTGTTGTTCTCTCTCTCTCTTTCTCTCTCTCTCTCTAGTCTAACTGTCGTTCACTCTCTCTCTCGCTCTCTCTTTCTCTCTCTAGTCTAACTGTGGCTGATTGTCCCTCTCTACGTAGAGCACAGAGACACTGATGGCAGAGATGAGATGGTGTGGTGCTCCCACACAGAGGCAGGGTAATTGGCTCTCCATGATGGGCCATAAACATACATCACAGAGGTGGTGGAGCGCCAAACAGACAGCTAACTAAGCCTCTCTCACTCTTTCTCTGCTGCTCCGTCTCTGCTGCATGCACAAGAAGACACAGATACACACACACACACACACACACACACACACACACACACACACACACACACACACACACACACACACACACACACACACACACACACACACACACACACACACACACACACACACACACACACACACACATAGCACATTGTCTTTGTTACTCTGGATATTCACGCTGCCTGCACGGGTCATGCCCTTCACACCATTATCATAGCACACAGTAGAACACCCCGCCCCCTTTTTTATTAGAACAAAACAATCATCATACGGTAATATACAGTAATATATAGAGGACAACACTCTCTCTTAATCTCCATAGCACCATCACCATCACCCATAAGGGATGCCCTCGCAAGCAATTACCATAACACCATACTGTCACACATTAGTGATGCGCTGGATGACTCATAACCCACAGTCCCTGTGGTTTTTTCTTTCATTATTTTTTATCTGCCGTTAGTACGTAGCCTCAGCTTTAGGGCCTAACTGTAGCATGTCAAATACACACCAATTGACGAACGCTTTTGGCAACTTGGTCATAAAAAGTTTACGTCGATCCACTGAGGCAGAAAGGAAAATGTAGGAGTTTAATTCAAGAAGAGAAAAGCTGTGAAATAGAGTTCAAAATGAATAGAGGGAAGGGCCAGAACGTTAGTCTAATGTTTGGTGAAGTGGTAAAAGATGATGATGATAGCAGTGTTGTGTGATGATTTGTGAGGCGCTATACAAATTCGACAGTCACAAGAGACTTCAAAATGACACGTCAAGGGAACTGTACTGTTCAGATGGGTTAAATGGAATAGTAGCCTAACTGAAATCTGGACAGTGACTGTAAATTTTGACTCTGGAACGTAAATAGCCCACCCAACTACCTCCAACCCCACATTGTTATTGTTTTTCTTCTCTTTTGCACCCCAGTATCTCTACTTGCACCCCAGTATCTCTACTTGCACATCATCATCTGCCTATCTATCACTCCAGTGTTAATGCTAAATTGTAATTATTTTGCCACTATTGCCTATTTATTGCCTTACCTCCCTAATCTTACTACATTTGTACACTCTGTACATAGATTTTTCTATTGTGTTATTGACTGTACGTTTGTTTATCCCATGTGTAACTCTGTGCTGTTGTTTTTGTCGCACCACTTTGCTTTATCTTGGCCAGATCGCAGTTGTAAATGACAACTTGTTCTCAACTAGCCTACCTGGTTAAATAAAGGTGAAATAAAAAAATACAAAAAATTCTATATTTGCAGGTTAGGGTCGAGTGTGGGCCTCAGATGTTCACTTTATCACATATAGTCAGGCGGTTGTGGATGTGTTAAAAGCAATTGCGAGCGGGTGAACAAACATCTGACCCACGCATCACCATAACCCATATAGGATGACCTTGCTAACCATTACCATAAGACCATAGTGCCATGCATAATAGAGGCGATCCATTTCCACAGCACTATCACCATAGCACAGACCCTCCCTTCCATTATCATAACAGTATTGTCATAATAAGCAGGATGACCCTGTTAGTCATATCCACAAAACTCTAAGAAGAGGCATTTCTTTCAGACAGCAGCCTAACACAGGAAATGGGTGAAATAAGGGCACCCAAGGCTATAACACAGAAGGAAACACACAGAGAATGGGTGAAATAAGGGCACCCAAAGCTATAACACAGAAGGAAACACACAGAGAATGGGTGAAATAAGGGCACCCAAGGCTATAACACAGAAGGAAACACACAGAGAATGGGTGTTTTCAAAAGGTGTTCTCCTTTCAAAATTGGACTCTAAAGTGTAAACATTTTCTACACCATTCCTGGTTGTGCCTCTGAGTGAGTTACTTAAGCAATAAGGCACGGGGGGATGTGGTTTATGGCCAATATACCACGGCTAAGGACTGTTCTTACCCGCCACGCAACGCAGAGTGCCTGGATACAGCCCTTAGCCGTGGTGTATTGGCCATATACCACAAACCCCCGAGGTGCCTTATTGCTATTATAAACCTGTTACAAACATAATTAGAACAGTAAAAATAAATGTTTTGTCATAGCCGTGGTATATGGCTTTCAGCCAAAGCATTCAGGGCTCGGACTCGGTTTGTAATTAGATATAAAACGTCTTCTTACTTTAATATAAAAAATATTCTCAATTTCATGGACTGTTGGTTAGAACAATTTTGTTGATCGGTAATAACCATTTAATTGCTCCTCCGAAGAGCAAGATACTTGAAATAAATGATCAATTCACTTGTTTAGATTACAGCATAGAGTTCCCCTTTCATAAATGAATACAATAAACCCGGTTTTGTAGGTGGGTGTGACTGAGTTTATAATATTAGCTTGCCTCAAAGATGAATCACAATAATAACATCTCTCTGACACGCTACTGTGTAGCTCCATCTCTGTGCTGTGGTGTCTCAATACTGTTTTGTCATATTTGTGTATTAATCTGTGTATTAAAACCATTAAACTGATTTTTTTTTTAACCATTGTTCATCGCAGGATATAAATGGCAAAAATGAGGGTCTCGGTTTGAAAAACCCACACATAATTTATCCAATTCACTTTTCCCAAAACTAGAGTGACAGGTCTTACATGACCATTCTATTCTGAGACAATCCCGGATCCCGAGACCCACACACTCTATCGCTCGCTCGCTCTCTCTCTCTCACTCTCTCTCCAGACTCTCTCTCCAGACCCTTTCTCTCTCCAGACTGGATCTTTAATGGGAAGAGTGAATGAGATGGAGGGAACAGGAAGAGGAAGAGTGAATGAGATGGAGGGAACAGGAAGAGGAAGAGTGAATGAGATGGAGGGAACAGGAAGAGGAAGAGTGAATGAGATGGAGGGAACAGGAAGAGGAAGAGTGAATGAGATGGAGGGAACAGGAAGAGGAAGAGTGAATGAGATGGAGGGAACAGGAAGAGGAAGAGTGAATCGGATGGAAGGAGAAGGAGAAAGCGGAGGGTCCACAATGCCCCTCATTATTCAGAGAGACACTCGAGGCCACAGGAAAAAGCACACTTCATTGTTCTTGTCAAACTCAGTCCGGCTTAATGGCGTGTTCAGTTCTTAGGGCCTCAGCTAGTGGAGAGATAATGGTAGTGGTGTGGCTGGGCCAGACGTAAAGAGAGAGAGATGATTAGATCAGGACAAAACACTTGACTATCTCCTTTCTCTATTGTTTCTTTCATGGCTTTTAATCTCATTTTAGTAATTTAGCAGACGCTCTTATCCAGAGCAATTTACTGGAGCAATTAGGGGTAAGTGCCTTGCTCAAGGGTCCATTGACATATTTTTCACCTAGTTGGCTCAGGGAATCGAACCAGCAACTTTTCGATTACTGACCCAACACTCTTAACGGCTAGGCTACATCTCGCTTGACAGACTTGCTTGACAGAGTCATGGTGCTTTGCAATACAGTGGACCTAGAACACCTGAGAGGAGGTAAAGCACTCTTGAGATAAATATCTTCCAGGGGCCAAAGTATTTTGCAGCTTCACATAAATATGTCATATCATGTAGCAATGGAGAAGGTAAATGGCAATGTTTTCCAACTGAAGAATAAAGTGATGGTTTACGGCATAGTAACTGTGAAGTGGCACAGATGTTTCTGTTGTTATTACTCCTCTGTATCCTTCCCTCCTTTCTGTGGAGATTATTCAGTGATTACTGGTATTGGGGTGGGATTATCGACTGTATTATAGAATGTATATCTAGAACCCCATATGTAACCAGCTCTGTAACTTACACTCAATACACAGATTAGGTACTTAGTCCTTTATTTTCTTTGTTTTAACATGATGCTTCTGCTATGGCTCAAACATACTGTAGATGTGAAGCAGTAGCGGAGGTGCTGTTACCACGTTATGGCCAACACACATTCCAAACTGCTTGGTGTACTACACCCTGCAGTCACAGATATTTTCATCGGAGATGGATGCCGTTAAAATGTCTGTTTGAATCTCATCCATGGTATATGCTTCCTGACGCAGATGATGCAGGAAGCAGTTGGAATCCAGGCCAAAATGGGACACAGGTGTTTGAGATAAACTCAGTGTCAATGAAGCCTCGTTACAGCATGTCCTTCCTTGCCTGCGTCCCGAACGGCACCCTATTCCCTACAGTGCACTGCTTTTGATCAGGGATCTGTAGGGCTCCATAGGACTCTGATCAAAAGTAGTGCACTATGTAGGGAACAGTGTACCGTTTGGGACTCAGCCTCTACCTATGGGTGTGGACCAGAGTGGCTGCAGCATTGATCAGACAGCCAAGCCCCTTTGTTTGCCTCCTAATTGGGGTAATTTATTGCCCTAACAGGCAGAGCAGCTGTGGCTTTACAGCATCGCACCAATTAAGCCCAGATGCTAAAATGAAAGACAGGACTGAAGACGTGAAGAATCAACAGACCATAACTCAGATCTGGGTAATAAATGTGACAGCATAAGACCGAGGAATGAGGAGGACCGTGGCGGGCTCTTCAAAACCCTCTGCTGATGTATTCCACTGATGTTGGAAACAACAAGCAACGTCATTATCAATGTAATTCAAAGAGTAATTTCAAAACCAGATCTAAGATGACCTGAAAGTTATTGTTTCTTATAACTTCTATGATTTTAATTATTGGTCAGAATCAAAGACATCTACAGACATATACAGACATCTACAGACATCTACAGGCATCTACAGGCATCTACAGGCATCTACAGACATCTACAGGCATCTACAGACATCTACAGGCATCTACAGACATATACAGACATCTACATGCATCTACAGGCATCTACAGACATCTACAGGCATCTACAGGCATCCACAGACATCTACAGACATCTACAGACATCTACAGGCATCTACAGACATCTACAGGCATCTACAGACATCTACAGGCATCTACAGACATATACAGACATCTACAGGCATCTACAGGCATCTACAGACATCTACAGGCATCTACAGACATCTACAGGCATCTACAGACATCTACAGGCATCCACAGACATCTACAGACATCTACAGACATCTACAGGCATCTACAGACATCTACAGACATCTACAGGCATCTACAGACATCTACAGGCATCTACAGACATCTACAGGCATCTACAGGCATCTACAGGCATCTACAGACATCTACAGTCATCTACAGGCATCTACAGGCATCTACAGGCATCTACAGACATCTACAGGCATCTACAGACATCTACAGACATCTACAGGCATCTACAGACATCTACAGTCATCTACAGGCATCTACAGACATCTCTACAGGGAGTCGAGAACACGTCACGTCTAAGGTTAGATGGATTATGAGTAAACACAAAATTGTTCTCATGATAGTTCAATATTTCTCTGATTTACATTTTTATTTTGCACAAAATGGCAGTTGCGGTCAGGATCAGGTGGATTAGAGAATCGGAGAGCGAATGGCCAAGGAAATGTGGGACATAACAGGAGGAAATCAGGTCACCATGGACATTCCTCCAGGGCATGGATAACCCCAACATACTGTGGTTGGCCTGCCTCTTCTCTCTCCCAGTCTGAGTCCTTTAGATGATGTGCACTGGGAAAGGGCACACATGTGAGTAACACAGATACAGTAACATGGAAGAGGAGAAGGGGCCAACCTGAAGGCTCAGCTCACTGATGATGAATACTTCCAGAGAGAGTTTATGTTTTCTTGTCATGTGACCCCAAAGGAAAATAACATCTCATCGTTTTGATGATGTCTGGAGAGAGTTTGTACTGTTCCTATCCAGCTCGAAGGACCCTAATAAAAGAGGTCGAGTCTGAGAGAGTACGTCGTTGTACACATTTTCATTGTGTCACAAATCAAACAGTCCAAATGGTTCACCCAATAGGCCTGCCAGTCCACATAACATGAGCGAGTGATCTGCCTGAGAATATATTAATTTTAATTCTACGGTTCGGCTGGGTCCAAGATGGTGTATAGGTGAATAGGAAAGTGAGACGTGTGAGCATGCTAGTACCTGGGTCATACGAGAGCAGCACTAAAACATGCAGCACCTTGATAGACTGAACCATACCCCAGAGATGAAAGGAGTTCATGCACTCCTACAGAGAGTATCTCCTCCCTCTGTCCTCCATTAGAATTCCAGCTCTGTCTGGAGCTCCCCTGAATCCCATTACCTTCTCCATTCCACCACTGACTTAAACCCTCAAGACAAAACGAGTGCTTGTCTGTCGTGCCCTTGACGGCGGTGTCTTGCTCCTCCATGTAACCTCTCTCTCTCTGTTTCTCCCTCTCCGTGCCGCTCTCTCGGTCCCTCTCCCTCGCTCTCTCGGTCGCGGTCCCTCGCGGTCCCTCTCCCTCGCGGTCCCTCTCCCTCGCGGTCTCTCTCCCTCGCGGTCTCTCTCTCTCTCTCTCTCTCTCTCTCTCTCTCTCTCTCTCTCTCTCTCTCTCTCTCTCTCTCTCTCTCTCTCTGTCTCTGTCTCTGTCTCTGTCTCTCTCTCATCAGGGAGAATTGTGATATCAGTAGCCTGATGGGGAGTAGAAACCTCTGTGTTTTATGAGGAGAACGAACGGCCCTGAACCCAATTATCTTTCTTTGTTAAGTAAAACTCTACTGGCCCTCATCTCAACATGCAGCCCCCCCTCTGATGTTTTTACACTACAAAGTGATAACAGATTGAATTAGCTGAGGACCTTGCTTCAGGGAGACTCATGAATCTATATTGATATTTCTGCAGAACGTGGAGATAGGGCCTCGTCCTCATGATGAGCTACGGAGACGCTACTGGAGAAAAAAAGAAAGGGGGATGAAGTGATGATTTGCAACTTTAACTCTCCTGTTGACTTTTTCCCCTGAGGGTAATATTTTTATCGCTCTATGAGGATGAGCAGCATGGCTGAATTATGCAGAGCATGGCAGCAGCAATCAATGCTGTCTCACTGTGAGTAGCTTGGATTAAAAGAGGCCTGCTGTCAGGAGAGCAGCATTTCTGTTATTGACATTAGAGAATATTCCACCACTAATCTGGTAGAAATGAATTAAGTGTTCTGAGACCTTCAGCCCCATTTGGAGAGTGGAATCTTATTTGGATTTAATGGTGCATTTTGCCTGCCTAACCTGGTCACTTTGTTTGATGGATCAGTTTAACCATCTGGAATAACATTAGCAATAGCATTGGGATCCTGAAGGTATAGAACCCTATATATAATATGGAGGTTTCTAGGGTCTCCACCAAGCTAGGTAAATCTGCTTTTACTTTTAATGCATCGTATTGCTGGAACAAAATTTATGTTTTGTGGAGTTTGGGCAATTTAAAGTATTGATTGGGAACTTGTTTGAGGATGAAGGTAACTGTTTTTCTGGGTGATTTGTGACGTTGTATTTGTGCTTCCCATGACTGTGTTTTTACATTCATTTTTTATTTTTTTATTTGACCTTTATTTAACCAGGTAGGCTAGTTGAGAACAAGTTCTAATTTACAACTGCGACCTGGCCAAGATAAAGCACAGCAGTTCGACACATACAACAACACAGAGTTACACATGGAATTTACAAACATACAGTCAATAATACAGTAGAAAAAAGAAAAACCTATATACAGTGTGTGCAAATGAGGTGAGATAAGGGAGGTAAGGCAATAAATAGGCCATGGTGGCAAAGTAATTACAATATAGCAATTAGACACTGGAATGGTAGATGCGCAGAAGATGAATGTGCAAGTAGAGACACTGGGGTGCAAAGGAGCAAGATAAATAAATAAATACAGTATGGGGATGAGGTAGTTGGATGGGCTGTTTACAGATGGGCTATGTACAGGTGCAGTGCTCTGTGAGCTGCTCTGACAGCTGATGCTTAAAGCTAGTGAGGGAGATATGGGTCTCCAGCTTCAGTGATTTTTGCAGTTCCTTCCAGTCATTGGCAGCAGAGAACTGGAAGGAAAGGCGGCCAAAGGAGGAATTGGCGTTTGTGGTGACCAGTGAGATATATCTGCTGGAGCGCGTGCTATGGGTGGGTGCTGCTATGGTGACCAGTGAGCTGAGATAAGGCGGGGCTTTACCTAGCAGAGACTTGTAGATGACCTGGAGCCAGTGGGTTTAGCGACGAGTATGAAGCGATGGCCAGCCAACGAGAGCATACAGGTCGCAGTGGTGGGTAATATATGGGGCTTTGGTGACAAAATGGATGGCACTGTGATAGACTGCATCCAATTTGTTGAGTATAGTGTTGGAGGCTATTTTATAGATGACATCGCCGAAGTCGAGGATCGGTAGGATGGTCAGTTTTACGAGGGTATGTTTGGCAGCATGAGTGAAGGATGCTTTGTTGCGAAATAAAAAGCCAATTCTAGATTTAACTTTGGATTGGAGATGTTTGATGTGAGTCTGGAAGGAGAGTTTACAGTCTAACCAGACACCTAGGTATTTGTAGTTGTCCACATATCCTAAGTCAGAACCGTCCAGAGTAGTGATGCTGGACGGGCGGGCAGGTGCGGGCAGTGACCGGTTGAAGAGCATGCATTTAGTTTTACTTGCATTTAAGAGCAATTGGAGGCCACGGAAGGAGAGTTGTATGGCATTGAAGCTCATCTGGAGGTTAGTTAACACAGTGTCCAAAGAAGGGCCAGAAGTATACAGAATGGTGTCGTTTGCGTAGAGGTGGATCAGAGAATCACCAGCAACGAGAGCGACATCATTGATGTATACAGGGAAGAGAGTCGGCCCGAGAATTGAACCCTGTGGCACGCCCATAGAGACTGCAAGAGGTCCGGACAACAGGCCCTCCGATTTGACACACTGAACTCTATCAGAGAAGTAGTTGGTGAACCAGGCGAGGCAATCATTTGAGAAACAAAGGCTGCTGAGTCTGTCAAAATGAATGTGGTGATTGACAGAGTCAAAAGCCTTGGCCAGGTCGATAAATACGGCTGCACAGTAATGTCTCTTATCGATGGCGGTTATGATATCGTTTAGGACCTTGAGCGTGGCTGAGGTGCACCCATGACCAGCTCTGAAACCAGATTGCATAGCGGAGAAGGTACGGTGGGATTCGAAATGGTCGGTAATCTGTTTGTTGAATTGGCTTTCAAAGACTTTAGAAAGGCAGAGTAGGATGGATATAGGTCTGTGGCAATTTGGGTCTAGAGTGTCTCCCCCTTTGAAGAGGGGGATGACCGCTGCAGTGTTCCAATCTTTGGGAATCTCAGACAATACAAAATAGAGGTTGAACAGGCTAGTAATAGGGGTTGCAACAATTTCAGCAGATAATTTTGAAAAGAGAGGGTCCAGAATGTCTAGCCCGGCTGATTTGTAGGGGTCCAGGTTTTGCAGTTCTTTAAGAACATCAGCTATCTGGATTTGGGTGAAGGAGAAATGGGGGAGGATTGGGCGAGTTGCTGGGGGAGTGCAGGGCTGTTGACCGGGGTAGGGGTAGCCAGGTGGAAAGTAGAGGTCGACAGATTATGATTTTTCAACGCCGATACCGTTTATTGGAGGACCAAAAAAAAGCCGATACCGATTAATCTGCCAATATTTTTATTTATTTATTTGTAATAATGACAATTACAACAATACTGAATGAACACTTATTTTAACTTAATATAATACATCAATAATATCAATTTAGCCTCAAATAAATAATGAAACATGTTCAATTTGGTTTAAATAATGCAAAAACAGTGTTGGAGTGTCACACCCTGGCCTTAGTTATCTTTGTTTTCATTATTATTTTAGTTAGGTCAGGGTGTGACATGGTGAAGTATGTGTTTTGGTTTGTCTAGGGGTTTGTAGGTTTATGGGGCAATGACTTGTCTAGGTGTTTGTATGTCGATGGCTGCCTAGATTGGTTCTCAATTAGAGACAGCTGTGGTTTATTGTCTCTAATTGGGAGCCATATTTAAGGCAGCCATGGGCATCATGTGTTTGTGGGTAATTGTCTATGTTGAACGTTTGTTGCTTGTCTGTGCACTTACGTTATTTAGCTTCACGGTCGTTTGTTGTTTTGTTAGTTTGTGTATAGTGTTCGTTTTCGTGTTTTTCTCTCTTTTCCACAATAAAGAGATGTATTTTGCATACGCTGCGCCTTGGTCCAATATCTCACAAGAAGACGATCGTGACATGGAGAAGAAAGTAAAAGTGCAATATGTGCCATGTAAAAAAGCTAACGTTTAAGTTCCTTGCTCAGAACATGAGAACATATGAAAGCTGGTGGTTCCTTTTAACATGAGCCTTCAATATTCCCAGGTAAGAAGTTTTAGGTTGTAGTTAATATAGGAATTATAGGACTATTTCTCCCTATACGATTTGTATTTCATATACCTTTGACTATTGGATGTTCTTATAGGCACTTTAGTATTGCCAGTGTAACAGTATAGCTTCCGTCCCTCTCCTCGCTCCTACCTGGGTTTGAACCAGGAGCACATCGACAACAGCCACCCTCGAAGCAGCGTTACCCATTCAGAGCAAGGGGAACAACCACTCCAAGTCTCAGAGCGAGTGACGTTTGAAACGCTATTAGCGCGCACCCCGCTAACTAGCTAGCCATTTCACATCGGTTACACCAGCCTAATCTCGGGAGTTGATAGGCTTGAAATCATAAACAGCGCAATGCTTGAAGAATTGCGAAGAGCTGCTGGCAAACGCACGAAAGTGCTGTTTGAATGAATGATTACGAGCCTGCTGCTGCCTACCATCGCTCATTCAGACTGCTCTATCAAATATCAAATCATAGACTTAATTATAACATAATAACACACAGAAATACGAGCCTTTGGTCATTAATATGGTAGAATCCGGAAACTATCATTTCGAAAACAAAACGTTTATTCTTTCAGTGGAATACGGAACCGTTCAGAATTTTATCTAACGGGTGGCATCCCTAAGTCTAAATATTGCTGTTACATTGCACAACCTTCAATGTTATGTCATAATTATGTACAATTCTGGCAAATTAATTACGGCCTTTGTTAGGAATAAATGGACTTCACACAGTTCGCAATGAGCCAGGCGGCCCAAACTGCTGCATATACCCTGACTGCTTGCATGGAACGCAAGAGAAATGACACAATTTCCCTAGTTATGAGAAATTCATGTTAGCAGGCAATATTAACTAAATATGCAGGTTTAAAATATATACTTGTGTTTTGATTTTAAAGAAAGGCATTGATGTTTATGGTTAGGTACATTGGTGCAACGACAGTGTTTTTTTTGCAAATGCGCTTGTTAAATCATCACCCGTTTGGCGAAGTAGGCTGTGATTCGATGAGAAATTAACAGGCACCGCATCGATTATATGCAACGCAGGACACGCTAGATAAACTAGTAATATCATCAACCATGTGTAGTTAACTAGTGATTATGTTAAGATTGATTGTTTTTTATAAGATAAGTTTAATGCTAGCTAGCAACTTACCTTGGCTTCTTGCTGCCCTCGCATAACAGGTAGTCAGCCTGCCACGCAGGCTCCTCGTGGAGTGCAATGTAAGGCAGGTGGTTAGAGCTTTGGACTAGTAACCGGAAGGTTGCAAAAACGAATCCCCGAGCTGACAAGGTAAAAATCTGTCATTCTGCCCATGAACAAGGCAGTTAACCCACCGTTCCTAGGCCGTCATTGAAAATAAAAATGTGTTCTTAACTGACTTGCCTAGTTAAATAAAGGTACCGATTAAATACCAATTACCGATTGTTATGAAGACTTGAAATCGGACCTAATTAATCGGCCATTCCGATTAATCGGTCGACCTCTAGTGGAAAGCATGGCCAGCCGTAGAAAAATGCTTATTGAAATTCTCAATTATAGTGGATTTATCGGTGGTGACAGTGTTTCCTAGACTTAGTGCAGTGGGCAGCTGGGAGGAGGTGCTCTTATTCTCCATGGACTTTACAGTGTCCCAGAACTTTTTTGAGTTTGTGCTACAGGATGCAAATTTCTGCTTGAAAAAGCTAGCCTTAGCTTTCCTAACTGCCTGTGTATATTTGCTCCTAACTTCCCTGAAAAGTTGCATATCACAGGGGCTATTCGATGCTAATGCAGAGCGCAACAGGATGTTTTTGTGCTGGTCAAGGGCAGTCAGGTCTGGAGTGAACCAAGGGCTAGATCTGTTCCTGGTTCAACATTTTTTGAAAGGGGCATGCTTATTTAAGATGGTGAGGAAGGCACTTTTAAAGAATGATCAGGCATCCTCTGCTGACGGGATGAGGTCAATATCATTCCAGGATACCCGGGCCAGGACGATTAGGAAGTCCTGCTCGCTGAAGTGTTTTAGGGAGCGTTTGACAGTGATGAGGGGTGGTTGTTTGACCGCAGACCCGTTACGGATGCAGGCAATGAGGCAGTGATCGCTGAGATCTTGGTTGAAAACAGCAGAGGTGTATTTGGAGGGCAAGTTGGTTAGGATGATATCTATGAGGGTGCCTGTGTTTACGGATTTGAGGTTGTACCTGGTGGGTTCATTGATAATTTGTGAGAGATTGAGGGCATCAAGCTTAGATTGTAGGATGGCCGGGGTGTTAAGCATGTCCCAGTTTAGGTCACAGCTGGGGGCAGAGGGTGGTCTATAGCAAGCGACAACGGTGAGAGACTTGTTTCTGGAGAGGTGGATTTTTAAAAGTAGAAACTCGAATTGTTTGGGTACAGACCTGGATAGTAAGACAGAACTCTGCAGGCTATCTCTGCAGTAGATTGCAACACCGCACCCTTTGGCAGTTCTATCTTGTCGGAAAATGTTACAGCTAGGGATGGAAATTTCAGGGTTTTGGTGGTTTTCCTGAGCCAGGATTCAGACACGGCTAGGACATCCGGGTTGGCAGAGTGTGCTAAAGCAGTGAATCAAACAAACTTAGGGAGGAGGCTTCTAATGTTAACATGCATGAAACCAAGGCTTTTACGGTTACAGAAGTCAACAAATGATAGCGCCTGGGGAATGGGAGTGGAGCTAGGCACTGCAGGGCCTGGATTAACTTCCACATCACCAGAGGAACAGAGGAGGAGTAGGATAAGGGTACGGCTAAAGGCTAAAATAACTGGTCGTCTAGTACGTTCATAACAGAGAGTAAAAGGAGCAGATTTCTGGGCACGGTAGAATAGATTCAAGGCATAATGTACAGACAAAGGTATGGTAGGATGTGGATACAGTGAGGGTAAACCTGTGCATAGAGTGACGATGAAAGAGATATTGTCCCTAGAAATATAATTTAAACCAGGTGATGTCAGCGCATGTGTGGTAGGTGGAACTAAGGTGTTAAATAAGGTGTATTGAGCAGGGCTAGAGGCTCTACAGTGAAAAAGGGCAATAAATACTAACCAAAACAGCAATGGACAAGGCATATTGACGTTAGCGAGAGGCATGTGTAGCCGAGTGATCATAGGAGTCCAGTGATTGGCTTCAGGCAGCTAGTGGTCCGGGGCTAGCAAGCTAACAGAAGGGCCATGGAGGGACGTCGCGACGGAAGAAAGTCTGTTGTGGCAGACGGATCAGCAGGGCTCCGTGTGGTAAACCAGGCCAATTGGCAGAATAGGTATAGTGGCCAAAGAATTTGTCCTGTGGGCCTCTTAAGCTAACCGTCCGATGTGCTCTGGACAGCTAGCAGGCCGCGGCTAGCATGCTAGCGGATGGGATTTCAGGGGACGAAGCGACGGCAGGCGAATCACGTCAGTGGTCCAGTCGTGATGAGTCGGCGGGGGTCCAAGCCAGTTGGCAAAAAGAGGTATTGTAGCCCAAGTAGTGGCTGATGGACCTCATTGGCTAGCCGGGAGATGGGCCTAGCAAGGCTAGCTCCAGGCTAATTGGTTATTGCTTCGGGACAGTGATGTTAGCCAGGAGTGGCCACTCGAATAGCAGCTAGCTAGCTGCGGTGATCCAGGTGAAGAAAGAAAAAACGGTTCAGAGCTTGCGGTAGGAATCCGGAGATATGGAGAAAAATAAGTACGATTTGCTCTGGTTTGAGTCGCGCTGTGCAGACTGGCGAGAGTTGTCCATGCTAGAGGTGGCTGATGACCGCTAGCAGTGGCTAGCTGACTACTAGCTAGTAGCTAGTTAGCTGGCTAGCTTCTGTTGGGGTTCCGGTTCAGGCGACGGATCAGCAGGGCTCCGTATGGTGGGAATAGTGGCCAAAGAATTTGTCCGATGGGCCTCTTAAGCTAACAGTCCGATGTACTTTAGACAGCTAGCGGGCCATAGCTAACTAGTAGCCAGTTAGCTGGTAGCCAGTTTGCTGGCTAGCTTTTGATGAGTTGATGAGTTCTTAAGTATAAAATAGCAGATCCATACCACATTGGGTGAGGCGGGTTGCAGGAGAGTATATTCAGTCCGTAGATAGAAAGTGATATTAAAATATGAAATATATATATATATACGAGAAAAAACAAACAAGGAAAAACTATGTTTACAAGGGACAGGAAGGGACAAGACAAAAACACACGTCCGACTGCTACGCCATCTTGGAATTTAATACATATATATAGTTTGGGTATGATGTGTATATTTATGTTTTATACGCAGGGTGCATTTGTAAAAGAGGCTGATGTCTCAATATGTCATCCCTGTTAAAATAAAGGTTAAATAAAACAAATGAAAATAAATACTGAATATAAAATCTAAATCAAATCGTATTGGTCACAAGAGTCGAATACAGCGGGTTTAGACTTTATCATGAAATGCCTGCATACGAGCCCTTCCCAATGATGCAGAGTACAAAAATAAATAAAATACAAATTAAAATAGTAACACAAGAGGAATAAAATACACAAGAATGGAGCTATATACAGGAAGTACCAGATCAATGTGGAGCTATATACAGGCAGTACCAGTACCAGATCAATGTGCAGGAATACGAGGTATTGGAGGTAGATGTGTACATGAAGGCAGGGTAAAGTGACTAGGCATCAGAATAGATACTATCCTGCATACTGTATACTGTATCTAGACACTGAATTATATATGGTACTCTTACTTCAGTCATGACAACATACTGTATACTGTATCTAGACACTGAATTATATATGGTACTCTTACTTCAGTCATGACAACATACTGTATAACTACATGTTAAACTGTAGGCAACCAACAACTACTATACATGTCAAGAGTACAGTGTTCCACTGGAGTGTTGTGATGAACAGTGAGAGATGAAAATGAGTATGAAAGTGTCAAGTGGAGCTTGTCAAACCCCACTCATGTATGAATATTTCACTAGCATCACACACACACGCGCCCGCACGCACGCAGACACACACACACCACAAACCAGCCCTCCTCGCCTCGATTCCCCCGGCTCAGAGAAGAAAGAGGCCCTCCGACGGATACCTGTCTCCTGCTTCATCTCACAGCCCAAATTTCAGATGGCATGAATGACAGGAGGAGCTCTCCAGTGCTGACAGCACTGCCTTATGGGGGAACTTGAGCGGTCTCATAGGAGGAGCTCTCCAGTGCTGACAGCACTGCCTTATGGGGGAACTTGAGCGGTCTCATAGGAGGAGCTCTCCAGTGCTGACAGCACTGCCTTATGGGGGAACTTGAGCGGTCTCATAGGAGGAGCTCTCCAGTGCTGACAACGCTGCCTTGCAAAGGAACTGGAGCTTTCGCCCACATCACACTGCTGCCAGAAACCAGGCTACGCCCATGACCGACACACACAGAAACAAATACTGTACCACACAAATGAGTAATACACACTCACTCAATCACTCACAAACGCACATAGGCAAAGAAACATTCAGCAAACAAACACACATAAGCATGCATGCACACACATACTATAGGTGCACACACACACGGGCACACAAACAGTCGGCACACACAAATATCACACGAGTACATTGAGTAGGGAGCACACACACCCACAGGCAAACACACACCGAGGATGCAGCAATATTCCAAACATATAGAATAGCACACATACACAAAAACACACACACACACACTTGAGCAGAGCTTTTTTGTGTAATGTGTCTCCTGACAGTTATCAAGGTGGTAAAGTACCGCTCCCTTTACATACAGCCACATCTCTCACAGGAAACATAGATATTCACAGAGCTACTAGGTCTTTCCTCTACCACATGACAGATCATAATGTGGTTATAGTAGCCAGGGAAATCCTACAAGATAATACTGTATACGTCCCCGTCTCACGGTCAGCCATTTTCTTACATTACATAGCATTCCCTGTTTCCCTTTCAGCTGTATTTCGTATGTTAAATGCGGAGATTTAAAGATTGTAATTAAGGCTGGAAGAATTACCGTATAATCGTCTAACTGACAATTATGGATGAAGACCGTAATGAAAATAAAAGAAACCGCAAACTGGACGAATAGCTGAGTGAAGAAGGGACGGCCGGGCATTTTTGCGGTTGAGTCCATTTCCACGGTTACATGAACTCTTTACAACATGATGAAACTTTGTTTCTCCTTGCTGAAACAAGCAAGGTGTTGTAGCAAATGAGTCTTTGGTTGCCTAGGTAATGCCTCCTTTCTGCAGCAGCACATGCAGTCAGGAGCTATACAAATTATTATAACGGTGACCACGGTCATTTGGCTGACCAATAACCGTCATCCAAAATTCCATGACCATCACAGCCCTAATTGTAATGCAGTATTGATCAACATACAGTATATAAAACACACTTTTAATGAACCACAGTATGGAGACCAGGGAGTGGGTCACTAAGATAGTAAATCCATCCTGATGTACTTACTTTTACTGCTTATCCTATGGGCCATTATAGGACTCTCCTCTCTCTCACAGGTCAAAGTGTCGATGCTGGAAGAGGGAAAAATAAACATTTGGATGTTAAATCACTGTGGTAAGAAAACCCACACAGACTCAGTAAACACACAGTAAAACACTAGTGTGTGGTGGTGCGAAAGAGAGAGAGGGAGAGAAAGAGAGAGAAGAAAGAGAGTGAGAGACATTGATTTTCCCCCACCCCGAAGTGCCAGTTCATCATTCCATGAGACACTCTCTATCGATCCTTCGCCTTTAGTTTGTTGTAATTTTGGGGGCTTAAAGCTGGTCGCTATGATAGATCCCTCTGTACGCCATTCGTCTCCTACATGAAAAATGGCCAGATCAAAGGATGTGTGGAAATGACCTCATTTTCAGAGTTGTTTGATCTTCCCTTCGGTTGGTCTTTCAGCCTTGTTTTTAAACTTTTTTATTTTGTTATTAAACCTTTATTTAACCAGGCAAATGAGTTAAGAACACATCTCTAAGCTCTGTCCAACCTTTTAAAATGGTGCTTTAGCTGGTATGCAACCATACAGTAATAACACAGGAAAAACAAGTTGAGTATAATCCCAGAAAACCAGGAACATTCGCAGGACATTAGCTAACATTCACATGATGTTCTAGTTAGGGTTTTATCTAACATTAAGATGGTAACATCCTAAAAACATATATTTTTTTTGGGGGGGGGGGGGGTTAAATTAAATATCCTTGGAATGTTATCCTAACATTCACAAAAATGTTGTGCACTACATCTATAACAACCACCACAGAACATTCCCCTAAGGATGTTAATAGGTCATGTAATAACAAAATGTTGTGCACTACATCTATAACAACCACCACAGAACATTCCCCTAAGGATCTTAATGGGTCATGTAATAACAAAATGTTGTGCACTACATCTATAACAACCACCACAGAACATTCCCCTAAGGATCTTAATGGGTCATGTAATGACAAAATGTTGTGCACTACATCTATAACAACCACCACAGAACATTCCCCTAAGGATCTTAATGGGTCATGTAATGACAAAATGTTGTGCACTACATCTATAACAACCACCACAGAACATTCCCCTAAGGATCTTAATGGGTCATGTAATGACAAAATGTTGTGCACTACATCTATAACAACCACCACAGAACATTCCCCTAAGGATCTTAATAGGTCATGTAATGACAAAATGTGTTCTGGGAATGTTCTTGCAACATAGTGAAGGTTTTATACAATCGTTGTACAATCATCAGTACAACTTGACAGTTTTTGTGTTATTAGGACTTTTTGGGCAACCTAATGAACTAGAAACATTCACAGAACGTTGGTTTGCTGGGATTACTTAGGAAAATTGGAATCATCTTTGTAAAATACAACTGTAAGTGCATCCCTATACCAAGATCATTCATGGTAACAAAACCAAATTACTTCACATTTACCTTTTGAGTGGATTCAATTATTCTGATATGTCTGATGGTTAAGAGAGATATCTTTCCCCCTTTAAATATTCAGGACCACTGAAAAATAGAACATACCTTTAACTATCCATTTCGGTTTAGCCCGTGTTCATAAATTTGACTCTCCTCCCTCCCCCATCTTCGAGTCTATCCTGATTTCCATTCAGTGAGCAGTCGCAGAGACGTTGGGTTTTCATCCATCCACCCACACACAACCTCCAACTGCCCCACCTCCCTACCTCCCAACCCTCACCCACACACACCGTGGACCTGCCTTCCCTTCCTGGAGCCAGAGAGCATCACATTGTGACCTAGCACCACCTCTCCAGATGCTAAAAGATACCCTGAGGTGATCATGTGATGTATGACAAAGCTTAGATTACAGTACAGAGATCACAAAAGGAAGTAAGCTCCCTGCACAGGAGAACCCAACAAATACAAACATTGGCTCCTGCTAGCTTCAGTATCTCTTATCTCTCTCTTTTTTGGCCTGTATTGAAACCGTTCGTTTCTGATGAATATGAGAGACAACCAGTTTATGATCATGGAGGTCATCCAATAAATCCATGGAGAGGTGTAACTCCCAGGCAGCCATTTCTCCCAGCCAGCATAGCCCTAACTCAGCCCTAACAGCCCTAACTCCCCAGGTTTTATAACGTAATTTGTGCCTAATGGCCACACTCATTAGTGGCATCTCCAAAACACACTCTGGTCATTACCAAGCACATTTGCAGTTTAGGCTTCATGCCGGCATTGTCACGTTAAGTCATTCGTCACATTCCCTGGCAGTTGGCACCACAAATTAACAAAAAGCACAAATCGTATCATAATCTGTGACTATCGTTATCTGCATACAATGCCAGCCAGCTTGTTTTGACACGTTTGTTTTATCAGTGTAGCGAGAAACCTGGTTTGAAACAACATCCATCATGTCGACTCAATGCTGCCGAGGGAGGCCACTTGAAGACCACATAGTAGTACGCAGGCAGAGGTGCAGTGTGAATGGTGCACTTTACCTTAGTAAACCTCTCGTGTATGGAGAGAGAAGGAGAAAAAGAGTAGGACAGAGTGCTGAGAGAGAGAGTTATAGTGGGACAATGGGAGAAAGAGAAAGAGTGGGATAGTAGGAGACATTAGCTCTTTTTCTCTTTCATAAATTGTACTGCGGTCAGATACAGACCAAAGTTACCATGGGTTTTCTGGACCAAAAAGGGTCTAGGTGGTGGGTGTCGCATGGGGCGTGGAAGCAGTCGGACCGTGGCTGAATTTCACATCAAACTTTAGAGGCCCCCATCTTGGCAGTGTAGATACATTTTTGAATTTGCCATGCAGCTGAAACAAATGTTGCTGTTTTTAAGCACATTTCTTGGAATTCTATGCAATTTGACATGGTTAATGCTGTGTTCTTTTGCTCAAACATAATAAATCTATTCTGCTAAATCCATTTGTTTGGAATTTTTAATTTTTAATTCTCCCTGACTGTCTAGCTTTATTATAGTGATTGTTAATTTTCAAAGATTATATTCTAAAAAAATATATAGGTCCATTATCTTTCCTACATACCTTATATTTGCTTTCAGTGTAACGGCTTTCATATTCGTCCTCCTCCTCGGACGAGGAGAGGCGAGAAGGATCGGACCAATACGCGGAGTGGTTAGTGTTCATAATGATTTAATATAACAAAACTGAACACTGAATTACAAAACAAATAAACGAAGTGCAGAAACCTATACAGTACCGTGTGGTGAAAAACACAAACACGGAAACAAACACCCACAAAACACACGTGAAACCCCGGCTGCCTTAGTATGATTCTCAATCAGGGACAACGATTGACAGATGCCTCTGATTGAGAATCATACCAGGCCGAACACAAAACCCCAACATAGAAAATCACACATAGACAAACCCACCCAACTCACGCCCTGACCAACTAAATAAATACAAGACAAAGGAAAAACAGGTCAGGAACGTGACAGAACCCCCCCCTTAAGGTGCGAACTCCGGGTCTGGGTGGGCGTCTGTCCACGGTGGCGGCTCTGGTGCTGGTCGTGGTCCCCACCCCACCATAGTCAATCCCCGCTTCCGTGGCCTTCCGGGACAATGGCCACCCTCCATATAAACCCCATTGGATTAAAGGGCAGCTCCGGACTGAGGGGCAGCCCCGGACTGAGGGGCAGCCCCGGACTGAGGGGCAGCCCCGGACTGAGGGGCAGCACCGGACTGACAGATGGTTCTGGCAGCTCCTGGCTGGCTGGCGGATCCTGGCTGGCTGGCTCTGGCGGATCCTGGCTGGCTGGCTCTGGCGGATCCTGGCTGGCTGGCTCTGGCGGATCCTGGCTGGCCGGCTCTGACGGATCCTGGCTGGACGGCTCTGGCGGATCCTGGCTGGACGGCTCTGGCGGATCCTGGCTGGACGGCTCTGGCGGATCCTGGCTGGACGGCTCTGGCTGCTCATGGCTGGACGGCTCTGGCTGCTCATGGCTGACTGACGGCTCTGGCTGCTCATGGCTGGCTGACGGCTCTTGCTGCTCATGGCTGGTCAGCTCTGGCGGATCCTGGCTGGCTGGCTCTGGCGGATCCTGGCTGGCTGGCTCTGGCGGATCCTGGCTGGCTGACGGCACTGGCTGCTCCTGTCTGGCGGACGGCACTGACTGCTCCTGTCTGGCGGACGGCACTGACTGCTCCTGTCTGGCGGACGGCACTGACTGCTCCTGTCTGGCGGACGGCACTGGCTGCTCCTGTCTGGCGGACGGCACTGACTGCTCCTGTCTGGCAGACGGCTCTAGCGGCTCGGGACAGACGGGCAGCTCTGACGGCTCGGGACAGACGGACAGCTCTGACGGCTCGGGACAGACGGGCAGCTCTGACGGCTCGGGACAGACGGGCAGCTCTGACGGCTCGGGACAGACGGGCAGCTCTGACGGCTCGGGACAGACGGGCAGCTCTGACGGCTCGGGACAGACGGGCAGCTCTGACGGCTCGGGACAGACGGACAGCTCTGACGGCTCGGGACAGACGGGCAGCTCTGACGGCTCGGGACAGACGGGCAGCTCAGACAGCGCTGGGCAGGCGGGCAGCTCAGACAGCGCTGGGCAGGCAGGCAGCTCAGACAGCGCTGGGCAGGCAGGCAGCTCAGACAGCGCTGGGCAGATGAGAGCAACTGGAGAGAGAACCCGGAGAGACAGCCTGGTACGGGGGGCTGCCACCGGAGGACTGGTACGTGGAGGTGGCACCGGAATTACCGGACCGTGAAGGAGGACACGCGCTCTTGAGCACCGAGCCCGCCCAACCTTACCAGGTTGAATGGTCCCCGTAGCCCTGCCAGTGCGGCGAGGTGGAATAGCCCGCACTGGGCTAAGCACACGTACTGGGGACACCGTGCGCTCCACCGCATAACACGGTGTCTGACCAGTACGACGCCCTCTCACTCCACGGTAAGCACGGGGAGTTGGCTCAGGTATCCTACCCGGCTTTGCCACACTCCGCGTGTGCCTCCCCCCTCCAAGAAATTTTTGGGTCTGACTCTCGGGCTTCCGTGCTAGCCGCGTACCTTCATACCGCCGGTTCCTCTCTCCGGTTGCCTCTGCTCTCCGAGCTGCCTCCAGCTGTTCCCATGGGAGGCGATCCTTTCCAGCCAGGATCTCCTCCCATGTGTAGCAACCCTTGCCGTCCAAAACGTCCTCCCATGTCCAATTCTCCTTTTTGCGCTGCTGCTGCTGCTGTCCTTTTCCACTCCGCTTGGTCCTTTGGTGGTGGGTGTTTCTGTAACGGCTTTCATATTCGTCCTCCTCCTCGGACGAGGAGAGGCGAGAAGGATCGGACCAATACGCGGAGTGGTTAGTGTTCATAATGATTTAATATAACAAAACTGAACACTGAATTACAAAACAAATAAACGAAGTGCAGAAACCTATACAGTACCGTGTGGTGAAAAACACAAACACGGAAACAAACACCCACAAAACACACGTGAAACCCCGGCTGCCTTAGTATGATTCTCAATCAGGGACAACGATTGACAGCTGCCTCTGATTGAGAATCATACCAGGCCGAACACAAAATCCCAACATAGAAAATCACACACAGACAAACCCACCCAACTCACGCCCTGACCAACTAAATAAATACAAGACAAAGGAAAACAGGTCAGGAACGTGACATTTAGTCGTTTAAGTTTACACTGAAAACATTTTACCATCCCGAAAATATATATATTTTTTTATATACTGTATATATATATAATAAAATAAAATATATATTTCTAAACAAAATATACTGAAAAAAACTATAAACGCAACATGCAACAATGTTAAAGCTTTTACTGAGTTACAGCTCATATCAGGAAATCAGTCAATTTAAATAAATGAATCCCTAATCTATGGATTTTACATGACTGGGAGTACAGATATGCATCTGTATTTGTATTTGTATTGGACACAGATACCAAAAAAAATGGTAGGGGCGTGGATCAGAAAACCAGTCAATATCTTGTGTGATCATGATTTGCCCCATGCAGTGCGACACATCTCCTTCGCAAAGAGTTGATCAGGCTGTTGATTATGGCCTGTGGAATGTTGTCCTACTCCTCTTCAATGGCTTTGCGAAGTTGCTGGATATTGGTGGGAACTGGAACACGCTGTTGTACACGTAGATCCAGAGCATTCCAAACATGCTCAATGGGTGACATGTCTGGTGTGTATGCAGGACATGGAAGTACTGGGACATTTTCAGCTTCCAGGAATTGGGTACAGATCCTTGCGACACGGGCTGTGCATTATCATGATGAAACAAGAGGTGATGACAACGGATGAATGGCACGACAATGGGCCTCAGGATCTCGTCACGGTATCTCTGCGCATTCAAATTGCCATCGATAAAATGCAATTGTGTTTCTTGTCCTTAGCTTATGCCTGCCCATACCATAACCCCACAGCCACCACGGGGCACTCTGTTCACAACATTGGCATCATCAAACCGCTCGCCCACACGAAGCCGTACACATGGTCTGCGGTTGTGAGGTCAGTTGGACGTACTAAAAAATTCTCTAAAATGACATTGGAGGCGGCTTATGGTAGAGAAATTAACATTAAATTCTCTGTTAACAGCTCTAGTGGACATTCATGCAGTCAACATGCCAATTGTACGCTCCCTAAAATCTTGAGACATCTGTGGCCTTGTGTTGTGTGACAAACTGCACATTTTAGAGTGGCCTTTTATTGTCCCCAGCACAAGGTGCGCCTCTGTAATGATAATGCTGTTTAATCAGTTTATTGATATGCCACACCTGTCAGGTGAGTGGATTATCTTGGAAAATAAGACATGTTGACTAAAAGGGACGTAAACAAATTTGAGCAAAACATTTGAGAGAAATAAGCTTTTTGTGTATATGGAAACTTTCTAGAATCTTTTTATTTCTGCTCATGAAACATGCATTTATATTTTAGTTCAGTATACAGTTTAAGTCGGAAGTTTACATACACTTAGGTTGGAATCATTAAAATTCGTTTTTCAACTACTCCACAAATTTATTGTTAACAAACTATAGTTTTGGCAAGTCGGTTAGGACATCTACTTTGTGCATGACACAAGTAATTTTTCCAACAATTGTTTACAGACAGATTATTTCACTTAAAATGCACTGTATCATAATTCCATTGGGTCAGAAGTTTACATACACTAAGCTGACTGTGCCTTCAAACAGCTTGGAAAATTCCAGAAAATGATGTCATGGCTTTAGGAACTTCTGATAGACTAATTTACATAATTTGAGTCAATTGGAGGTGTACCTGTGGATGTATTTCAAGGCCTACCTTCAAACTCAGTGCCTCTTTGCTTGACATCATTGGAAAATCAAAAGAAATCAGCCAAGACCTCAGAAAAAAATTGTAGACCTCCACAAGTTTGGTTCGCTCCAAAACCGCCATAAAAAAGCCAGACTACGGTTTGCAACTGCACATGGGGTCAAAGATCGTACTTTTTGGAGAAATGTCCTCTGGTCTGATGAAACAAAAATAGAACTGTTTGGCCATAATGACCATCGTTATGTTTAGAGGAAAAAGGGGGATGCTTGCAAGCCGAAGAACACCATCCCAACCGTGAAGCACGGGGGTGGCAGCATCATGTTGTGGGGTGCTTTGCTGAAGGAGGGACTGGTGCACTTCACAAAATAGATGGCATGATGAGGTAGGAAAATCATGTGGATATATTGAAGCAACAGCTCAAGACATCAGTCAGGAAGTTAAAGCTTAGTCGCAAATGGGTCTTCCAAATGGATAATGACCCCAAGCATACTTCCAAAGTTGTGGCACCAAGACTCTTCCTAGAGCTGGCCGTCTAAACAATCCGGGGAGAAGGGCCTTGGTCAGGGAGGTGACCAAGAACCCGATGGTCACTCTGACAGAGCTCCAGAGTTCCTCTGTGGAGATGGGAGAACCGTCCAGAAGGACAACCACCTCTGCAGCACTCCACCAATCAGGCCTTTATGGTAGAGTGGCCAGACGGAAGCCACTCCTCAGTAATAGGCACATTTCAGCCTTGGAGTTTGCCAATAGGCACCTAAAGGGCTCTCAGACCATGAGAAACAAGATACTCTGGTCTTATGAAACCAAGATTGAACTCTTTGGCCTGAATGCCAAGCGTCACGTCTGGAGGAAACCTGGCACCTCCCAAGGATTTCAATAGCAGAAAAATCCCTGGTTACAACCTCAGAGCTGTGGGAAACACTGTCCACACTCCACAGAAACCTCTCCCAAGTCCTTGAAGCTCAAAGTGTTCCAAAGAGAAATGTCAGAATCTTAAGTGCAACCATGCTATTTGATCAGGACATGGGATACCTAATACCAATTCTGTATTTTTCCTAGAAGATTGAGGGAATTGAAGTCTGGGTGTGCAACAGCTCCCATCCAAGTAAGAAATAGAGCAGGAGTGTGAAAGAGAGAGAATGAGGAAAAAGAGAACAAGGAGAGAGAGAGAGAGAGAAATAGAGAACGAGAGAGAGAGAAGAGAGAGAATGACCAAGAGAAAGAGAGAGAGAGAGAGAGAGAGAGAACGACAAATAGAGCAATAGAGAGAAATAGAGAGCGAGAGTGGGTGGAGAAACATGTTGGCTATCCTTTGTCAACTGCTCTGTGCCATTTAATGGCCTGTAAACTCCTTTGCTGGAAAAGAAAAGGCAATTAGCATACTGAGTGGATTACAAGATTGCTCTGACTCGTGGATTAATGTGTGCACTTAATCGTCTCATTGCTAAGCGATTCTTGGATATGGCTATCCAAGGGGAACACATTTCTTCATTCTCTAAACCCTGTAAAGCTCAAACATTAAAATGGATTTCTTCTGTCGCACCAAAGATGCACTCCTTCACAAAACTCCCTCACAATATCTTTAGAAGTCGAGTTGTTATTGTTTTGTTGGTTGTTGCTATACACCCTCCAACAACAGCAACTTCCCTCAGTTAAGTAAAGTAGTGTTTCTCGATGTCCTTGAATGTAAAAGCCATACATTCTATTTCTCTGATGCACGTACCACACACCTTGCAACAATCTTCATCACAGTCTCTGCCACCCTGCAACTCTGATCAACTAGGAAACTTGGTGCTCTCTCTCCCCATCTCCAGGAACTGCAGCTTCACCCCCTATCTCCCCCTTCCTGGCTTTGATATGATCTTTAATCCACAGCTACTCACCTCACCTCCAAATCCTTCACTGACAGTGTCAACCCAGAAATGAAAAGAGCTGATAACTTTGCAGCGCTATCCCTCAGCACCGAGGCAGGCAACACACACTCTCCCAGGATGGTAGCATTACCTTAACGCACACACACACAGAGCCACACACACACCTGACACACACACACACACACAGATTACATTACTGCATTCAATATTCCAGGTAAACATTTTCAGATGGTGCAAAAAAATCTGTTTGATAAAACCTTGCCCACCCATGCGAGAAATTCCACCCAGGCCATTAGAATGTATAATAACCTGATAACAACTGCAAGTTCAGTCCCATAAAGTTAGGTTTACCCTGTTTACCACATAGCCTTGCCATGAGCACTAACAGTGAGCCCTGCTTCATTTCTTTGGTTATCTATGGAGATTTCCATCTCCGTTTTGATTCTCTGCTGTTTCCATCCCTGCAGATAAAGAGCTTTGGGGATGCGCTGCACTCCCCTCCTTCAGAAATTAAAGAGCTGATTCACAGCTTTCTGTTAAAAGGAGCAGATGGTGGAGACATGCCTTTGGTTCCCCAACCAGTGTTGTTCACCAGCCCCCGCTAGACCACCGGCGCTGCTACTGGGCTGGGCTGGGCTGGGCTGGGCTGGGCTGGGCTGGGCTGGGCTGGGCTGGGCTGGGCTGGGCTAGACAAAGCAACTAGGAGAAAGAGCAGCTCTCTGGGTGCATAAAGAATGCATTTTCTCTTTAGAAATCAATAATGTCTCAGTGCTGTGAGGATCACCAGCGTCGACATCGCCTCCAACTTATTCATTCATTTCTCCAAATGATCTACTGCTTCCTCGCTCTCTTTTCCTTTGTCGCTTTATCTGTCTCTTTCTGTCTACCTCTCTGGAGGTAGTCTCTTTGGCTTGTTAAGATCAAATTCAAATTCAGATTGCGTTATTGGCATGAAATACAATTTATAGATATTGCCAAAGCAGTATAGTGGTACAGCATTCCAGTAAATACAGTTTAATGCGATGAGGTTAATGAAATACAGTTAATTTCAGTAGTAATAATAACAATAGTACATTGTTATTAGTGACCCATTTCAGGAAACTAGGCGAATATTGCAAGTCACGACTTCACTGGAGAGCCATTTTAACGTATTTTGGGGGTGGTTTATCAAAATGCGTTTTTTGGCAGAAATGCCTGTGAACTTTCATGTGCCTTAATTACAAACTTGTATGCCATATGTAAAAATGAATAAAACAATTCAATTACGAGCCTTGTTGGTTAAGCCACAGAAAAAGTCAGCAACCTTCCCACTACCCATGATTGGCTGAGATAATGAGTGAGCTGGACATGCCAAGAGAGGAGTTTGGATTGGTCTGCCATATAGAAGGCTTCTGTCTATATGAGCTGGTCAGTCTGTGTTGGTAATCCTGTCGAAAGCTGATTTTTTTATGTATCGTGTAGTGGAGCTGCATAAGTGTTGCTCTCTACTTTCTGGAGGATCGAGTTTTGAAATCAGTGGAATCAAAATATGTGTCACGCCCTGGCCTTAGTTATCTTTGTTTTCTTTATTATTTTAGTTAGGTCAGGGTGTGACATGGGGGAAGTATGTGTTTTGCATTGTCTAGGTTTTTTTGTATGTTTATGGGGCAGTGTTTAGTCTAGGTGTTTAGTCTAGGTGTATGTATGTCTATGGTTGCCTAGATTGGTTCTCAATTAGAGACAGCTGTCTATCGTTGTCTCTGATTGGGAGCCATATTTAGGCAACCATAGTCATTAGGTAGTTTGTGGGTGATTGTCTATGTCTATGTGTAAGTTGCCTGTGTCTACACTTGTCATTATATAGCTTCACGTTCGTCGGTTTGTTGTTTTGTTTAGTTTGTAAGTGTTCTTCGTCTTTGTTGATTAAATATGTGTTCATTTCACGCTGCGCCTTGGTCCTCCTCTCTTTCACGTAACGACGATCGTGACAATATGATAGCTAAAGAGATGGAGAAAACACCTGTCTCCGGATTACATCTTCAAACTAAGGGCAACCATGGCATGGCAGGAAGACGCGTCCATCATGCATGAGGATGTATACAGGTAAGACAGTCTAGCTAGCTACATTTTCAGATATTACACATTTCTAATTTTGACAGGAAGTGGTTTCATTTCAAGCTGAAGTGTACTGTTAGCTAGCTAGCTTACACGTTGTTTACCAAGCTAAGTTCATTGTTTACCTAGCTAGCTAGCTACATGTCTTAAGCTAAAGTGTACTGTAAGCTAGCTAGCTAACGTTAGCTGGCTGGCTCCCTAGCTAACGTTACATGTATCACGTTATTATTCGTATCCCAAAGTCATTTGCTTTACTAGTTAGAGCCTAATGTTAGCTAGCTAACATTGAACCTGGTTGGTTAACTCCCAGCAGATTCATGCAGGGTAGTAACGACATGATTTGGCACAATGTTCATTGTTGTTTAACTAGCTAACGTTAGCTGGCTGGTTCATTAGCTAACGTTACGTGACATGTGTGATCTTACACGTTGTTTACCTAGCTAGGTTCATTGTTTACCTAGCTAGCTAGCTACATGTTTAAGCTAAAATGTACTGTTAGCTAGCTGGCAAATGTTAGCTGGCTGGCTCCCTAGCTAACGTTACATGTATGATGTTATTACACCCATTGAATATGGCTGGTGTCAGTAAATGTCGGCAAAAAAGTGTAATGAAATTGTTGCCAGAAAAGCTGGTTAAGCTATCTAGAGGTAAACAAATCATCGGCCAGAGCGTCAAGTGTGTGATGTAAACGCTCCAAGAGCGAAGCAAGATGGGTGGGGCTAAAGCTTAAGAGGGTGTGAACGATACTGAATGTAGACAAAGAAGAGATCTCCACTAGACACCAAAACATTCAAAGGCCATTTTCTCAAAAGTGAGTTTACAAGTTTATCAACTTTCAAAGAAGAATTACTTTCCCATTATTCCTCAACTGTAGTGTACGATATAACATTTTCTAGCACTGAGTCGCTACTTTTATCCAATATAAAAACACCATTGAAAATGTTGCTATATAAGACCGAATCGAGCCAGTCTGTCACATATAACCAATGTTAGATGAAGTAGATAACTGGGGAGACCCATGAGGCGCCGCACAATTGGCCCAGCGCCGTACGGGTTAGGGGAGGTTTTGGCCTTATCCCATCGCGCTGTAGCGACTCCTGTGGCGGGCCGGGCGCATGCACGCTGACATGGTCGCCAGTTGGACGGTGTTTCCTCCGATACATTGGTGCGGCTTGCTTCCGGGTTAAGCGAGCAATGTGTCAAAAAGCAGTGCAGCTTGCCAGGGACATGTTTCGGAGGACGCATGGCTCTCGAACTTCGCCTCTCCCGAGTCCATACGGGAGTTGCAGCGATGGGCCAAGACTGTAACTACCAATTGGATATTACGAAATTGGGAAGGAAAATGGGTAAAAAAATATATATTTTATATATATTAATATTATATTACAAATGATATATATTTTTTTATTAATACAAAAATAGATAACTGATCATGATGTTGTACATGAATCACCATTTCACCAGTTGAAATGAGAATCACCATTTCCATGTCGTCCCCTGCTGCTGTTAACCACAAAGTTACCCTGGAACTCAGCTCTGCTCCATCCACTGTGCTGTGCACTCACACACACCTACTGTTTCAAATGCACAGACATTACATAAGCATTCAATACTCAGCTAAGCTAGAACACCACATTGCTGAACACAACACCTACCACAGAGCAGTCACCAAACACGTCTTTGTTCATCCCCTAATTTTCATCATTA
Organism: Salvelinus namaycush; assembly: GCF_016432855.1. Lineage (NCBI taxonomy): Eukaryota > Metazoa > Chordata > Actinopteri > Salmoniformes > Salmonidae > Salvelinus > Salvelinus namaycush. Next base: position 38,348,845 of record NC_052327.1, read on the forward strand.
GCCATAGAATCAGGGTGTGTCAACGCAGCAAACAATGCATGCCACGAACAGATGCCACCTTCCAAAGAGAGCGAGAGGGTGGGTGGAGGACATGTAGCATCAGACACACCACATGCTCTGCTCCTCTGTCCCAAACCCCCAGCCAAACAACCCAGGTGATGGGTAAGCAATCGGAAGAATTACTCAACGCAGTGCTGCTAAATCTGGGGAATGAATGGGTATGTGAATAAACAGATGGGATTTTATTGGAGGTGTTGTTCAAATGTGGGTCTGCCTTAGTTACCACAGAGAACCTTGTTTTTTATGATTAGAGTTAGCAGTAATACTGAACTGTTGAAGTTCAGAGATTCTCAAAAGGTCAGTGAGGTGACTTTGGGATACAGTTTTGGACTCTTTTCCTCCCAGTGATATTTTTCAGTGAATGTTTTGAACACAGGTAGCAGGATGTGCAAGACATACAATTTGGGTTTGAGCTTGCATGAGTGTGTGTGCGTGTGTGTGTCCATTGGAACACCACTTCTGCTGAGTCACAATAAAGAGTATCTCAATGTGAAAAACTCCCTCAGCAACTTTAATGCTGGTGCCGCGAACAAAGGGGTCAGAGATTACAGTAATTTCACTTCTCAGCATCAATATTCACAACTTCTCTGGGGCAATGAAACCCTGTCCAAAGTTATAAAAGGGATCTGTTATTTTTTGGTATGCATGGGCCAACTCTGCCAAGCGAATGCACTGTGTTGCACAGTACACACCTCCGATCTCCCAATCTCAGTGTAAAACAGCACAGGCCGGAACGGGTCGACTCGGTATTAATTCAGTGTTCAAACTCAAAACCACTGAAGTCAGCTCAGGTTTATTATAGCTAATACACCATCTGCTTGTTTCACACAAGGGAAGAGCTTATTCAAATGGAAGAGGTACAGTAAATAAATAGCCTACCGTGTCTCATGTCTTCAAGACTGGACTCATTACGAGCCGGCGATTTTGAGAAGGAGAACAGGCAGAGGATGCCTGGTAGGTAAAGGCTGTTTAAAGAGAATGTTGCTTCCACCAAGCTTCTGATGGCATAGTGTTACATGAGTTGAGAACAACATTGCTCTAATACTAGACCCATAGCTATCTAACAAACGTAGTACCAGGCTCTTTGCAATGCACAAATTACATTAACAACCAACATCAATTGTCCTCTGTCTGAGCAACAGTAAAGGATTAAAGCAACACTAAAAGCCATTGAATTGACACCTCCACACTACCAATACTGACTACAATACAATCCACCGTCACCCCTCTAGACAATGACATGGCAACTCCAATTACAATATGCAGTTGAAATTCCAGGAAATCAAACAACGGTTTGACATTAACTTTTTTAGTCAACGTGAGAGAAAAACCTTGATATGAAAGGTTGACAGTGTTTCAAGAGGTTACGTCCCAAATGGTACCCTATTTCCTACATGGTGCACTAATTCTGAGCAAAGCTCCATGGGCCCTGGTCAAAAGTAGTGCACTAGATAGGAAATATCATGCCATTTGGGATGTGCCGTCATATCCAATAGCAGATGAAGGTCACCACTCAGAATGCAGGCGTAGGTGAGCCTGTCCGCTTCCAGAATGATAAATACATTGGCCACTTTTATCGGGGAACCAATAATGCACAGTAATCTCTTTTGTTTATTTCTTTCCCCAGACAATTAAATTCTCCATTAATGCCGTGTGTATTACAAGGACATATGTGCGTGGGTGTGTTGGGATGAGTGAGTATGTTTGAAAAATAAATGCTCTTCTGTCTCCCCTTGATGGCACTTCATTTTGAAAAGGCACTCTTGAATGTGATGCATACATGCTTTATGTGAGCACCTGTTTACAATGTACTGTAATGCTCCATGTCCATCCCACTGCAATACAGTATGACTGTTTTGAAATCCCTACCTTGTAGGGATTGGTGTAATCATTAGTCCAAACAGTTGCAAAGCGTTCCATTTTGCAACTAAAACTAGAGTTTCTATTGGAGAAATTCTGGTAAATTCCTTCCCGTTTCGTTCTGTTTGCTTCCGTTAAAGAAACGTTTTGAGGGCCTCCCGGGTGGCGCAGTGGTCTAGGGCACTGCATCGCAGTGCTAACTGCGCCACCAGAGTCTCTGGGTTCGCGCCCAGGCTCTGTCGCAGCCGGCCGCGACCGGGAGGTCCGTGGGACGACGCACAATTGGCATAGCGTCATCCGGGTTAGGGAGGGTTTGGCCGGTAGGGATATCCTTGTCTCATCGCGCTCCAGCGACTCCTGTGGCGGGCCGGGCGCAGTGCGCGCTAACCAAGGGGGCCAGGTACACGGTGTTTCCTCCGACACATTGGTGCGGCTGGCTTCCAGGTTGGAGGCGCGCTGTGTTAAGAAGCAGTGCGGCTTGGTTGGGTTGTGCTTCGGAGGACGCATGGCTTTCGACCTTCGTCTCTCCCAAGCCCGTACGGGAGTTGTAGCGATGAGACAAGATAGTAATTACTAGCGATTGGATACCACGAAAATTGGGGAGAAAATGGGATAATTTTTTTTTTTTTAAATAACGTTTTGCAACAGGATCGGCTTAATGAATACACCCCAGGTGAATGATAATGTCAAGGGGAAAAAATCAACATTTTAAAATGAATAGATTTGGTAGATAGTTTTTCATTATTTTGACATCCCCACATTATAATATAATTGGAAGAGGAAGTGTAAACTCTAAAATAGCCTATTAGCTAGAAAGGTAACATGCTGACCACACAGCTCGTGTGGTGTGCGTTATTCAATCATTGCACCCACACTGCTCGTGCGCATCAGCGAGCGTCTGCGTGGCCAGGTGCTAAAATAGAAATTTGTTCTATTTGTGATGCTCAACGCGCTGCAAGTCCGGCCTCTACCATCTCCTCATTGGTTTTTAGGAGCATATACGCATGTGGGTGATTGAAAGATTAACTTAGGCCCACACTCCGGTCGGTTTTAGTAATGCTGTTAAGTTGGTTGCCAACCTCCATATAAAGTCCAAAGAAGAAAAAGAAATGAGATGATGAAAAACTCATTTGATTTACCATTTTATCTGTGGATTAATTGTCGGAGTAGAGGACCTTGTGCATTTCAGGTAAAATAACAACCCAATGTTTATATACCAGGACAAATTAGCTAGCAACAGCAAGCTAGCTAGCTAAATTGCCATAAATGTTTATAGCTTTTTGACCTGTCCCCAAATGAATAATTGGTACAGAGTTTGTTTGAACATTTCAACCTGGGTGTCCTGATCGCTTCTGTTGTGGGTGAACAAAATCAGCTTGCGCATGATGGCGCGCACGGGTGTGGTTTGGTCAGCATGTAACTCCAAACACATTTTCGCCAAGAGCAGCTGTTTAGCTGGTTAAACAAAGGTTAGCCATGTGCTGGCAAAAATGTACGTCCAACTCAAAGCTTACCAGCAGCCAGTGGCACTTGCCCTGACTGGTAGGCCTACTCGCGGGTGCTTTTTCGAAGCCTATGTCAGATACTCCAATGAGTGTAATTAGCTCCAATGAGTGTAATTAGCTCCAATGAGTGAAATTTTCTCAATATTAGGAGTTGAGAAATAACAAAGAAGATATTCTCCTATTTTCTATTGTAGCTATCTAATTCAGCTATCTAAACACTCGGGAGGCTGAGCCTTTAGGCTCCCGAGTGGTGCAGCGGTCTAAGGCACTGCATCTCAGTGCTAGAGGTGTCACTACAGACCCTGGTTTGATCCCGGGCTGTATCACAACCGGCTGTGATCGGGAGTCCCATAGGGCGGCGCACAGGGGAGGGTTTGGTCATGGTATCCCAGGTAGGCCGTCATTGTAAATAAGAATTTGTTCTTAACTGACTTGCCTAGTTAAATAAAGGACCCCATGCAGTACCTCCGCTAACCCTAGGGGCCATGGACCCCAGGTTGAATACCCCTGATTTACTATCAAACAGCATTTGAACCTAGGTCTGCACAGTACACAGGTGAGGCCGCACTGAAAGCCCAAGCAGCCGGACAGAGCCCTGCTAAAGTCAGCTTGCAGAGGCACCTAGACAAGTCTGACAACGTGTTATACATGGGATTTCACCACCCAGTACATAGTCTCACTATCTTTCTCCCTCTCCAATTTCCTCCTTTTTTGTGCGCCCTAATTTTTCAGTGTCACCGTTTTTCACATGGCGTGTAACCGCTTATATGATATAATACTCTAAATCAGAAAATTATATTTTATGGGGCAAGCAGCGAATCATTTTCTATTCAGGCTGTCCGCCGTTTTTCTTTTCAATAGGGCGTAAAATAATGTCATTGGAGGAGATGGGATGATGAAAACAGCAAAAGAAATGGTCATAAGATTATAGACTGGTGGTTCTACAGTATGTGTTCTGACTGCTGCAGCCAACCCTGGGATACCATGACGACCCTGGGTGTTCTGACTGCTGCAGCCAACCCTGGGATACCATGACGACCCTGGGTGTTCTGACTGCTGCAGCCAACCCTGGGATACCATGACGACCCTGGGTGTTCTGCCTGCTGCAGCCAACCCTGGGATACCATGACGACCCTGGGTGTTCTGACTGCTGCAGCCAACCCTGGGATACTATGACGACCCTGGGTGTTCTAGCTACTACATCCAACCCTGCTATACCATGATGACCCCTAGGCTACCATGACGACCCTGGGTGTTACAGCCAAACCTGGAATACCATAATGACACTGGGATACCAGTGGTGTAGTGGAGGGTATACGCAGGTATACAATTTAGCAGGTATACTCACTTCTTAATCCCCACATTGCGCATACTCACTTCTTAATCCCCACATTGCGCATACTCACTTCTTAATCCCCACAATGGGCATACTCACTTTTTAATCCCCACAATGCGCATACTTACTTCTTAATCCCCACAATGGGCATACTTACTTCTTGATCCCCACAATGCGTATACTCACTTCTTAATCCCCACAATGCGTATACTCACTTCTTAATCGCCACAATGCTTATACTCACTTCTTAATCCCCACAATGCTTATACTCACTTCTTAATCCCCACAATGCTTATACTCACTTCTTAATCCCCACAATGCGTATCAAAGTAGTGTAGTGGAGGTATACGCTATATCAATTATTAAGACTGATGGAACAGATCAGCATGTTTAGCTTAGAGGGAAATTTCACTGCTGCTCTATTTCACTACAGTATTTGTTCATTAATATGTTATTAACATATCATATGTGTCATAAAAATGTTGAATTTCCTCACTACATGTAAATATGAGCGATTCTGCATCTCACCGGTAGAAACGGGCCAGTTACATTTCTTGGTGGTTGTAAGTGTAACCGATGTGAAATGGCTAGCTAGTCAGCGGTGGTGCGCGCTAATAGCGTTTCAATCGGTGACGTCACTCGCTTTGAGACCTTGAAGTAGTGGTTCCCCTTGCTCTGCAAGGGCCGCGGCTTTTGTGGAGCGATGGGTAACGATGCTTCGTGGGTGACTGTTGTTGATGTGGGCAGAGGGTCCCTGGTTAGCGCCCGGGTCGGGGCGGGGGGACGAACTAAAGTTAAACTGTTACATAAGCAAACCACAATATCCAGAATTCATAGTTATTTCAGTAGTACCGGCCCGTGGGGGTGTATCCAGTTGACCTGAGGAATATCAAAATGTCTGTTTGTAGCCAGCACTTTCAGCCAGAGGATTTCTAAAAGGAATTGAAGTCTCAACTGATGGGGTTGCCTGGTCATCAAACGTTAAAAAGTGATGCTATTCCATCGATTTTTCCCTTCACTTCAAAGAGGAAGGAATCCAATCAGCCAACATCAGAGAAGCAGAAAAGAAGTAAAGCTGAGGAAACATAGCTAACTAACTAGCTAACGAACTACATTTGTTTATCTAAACCATAATCTAGCCAGCTAACTTTCATAATATGCTTGCTAGATATTCCAATGCATATCAATGTAATTAGTCAGCTGCTATTCAGCGATGTGATTTGTAACTTTGCAAGCTAACATTAGATTTGTTAGGTTACGTTTGCTAACCGTTAGCTAGCTAGCAGAGGGTATCGTGACTGTGTTCTATTTAGAGTCCGATCCCATCAACATCTGCAAAAGCATTAACATCAAGCTCAGCACCAGAAACTAGTGTAAGTCACCTCACTCAAATCTACTAAATCATTCCATGACTTAATTAATGACGAGTAAATAAATATACTGGAGCTAGGCATAAACATGGTCTGTGTCTTGTTGTCACAGTTGGTTTACAAATAGGCTACAACTTCTACTGTAGTTTTATTTGTATTATGGAGCCTTCGTTGATTGCTCATGCAAGACTTGAAGTCTAAATTGGAGAAAATTAGGTATTAGTAAGGAGGGGATGGTTTGGTGACTGACTGGTGTCTGTTCAGGGTAGGTATTGTGTGTCAAGGTTAGTATGCATGATATATTGACATGAGGGGGGTGGGTGGATATAGTACCTTGTTTAAGTGTGTATTAATGGGGACGAAGTAGTAAAATGTTGGCCAATCACTGACTACAGTGTGTCCTACAGACTGATCCTGCTGGTGATGACGGTGATCTTGACACCAGCGTTAGTAGTACAGCGCCTGTAGACCCATTGGATGAAAGCTTTCAGCCTGGAATAAGCTCAAGCTCAACATCATCTGATTTAGAAACAAGCCAGGACTGCCAAAGGTTTTATAGAAGCACAATACCTTCTTGAGAAAACAAAATCATCAATGCACTTAACTATCTACAAGACAAGTGCTCTAACCTTTCACACCCTTGCAGTCAGTTCTTTGGCATGGGGGAGAAGGGATGTTAGTATGCCCTTCTAGCCTGTTTACTCTATTGTTGGAGGTGCTTGCCTACTCAACAGCACAACGGTAGGTGCTCATACACAACAATACATGACTAGACTGTCTACAAGTCAAGCCCCTGTCAAACTTTTCACATCTTTGCTAACAGCCCATTTCAATTCCCTATTATTGATTCTGAGTATAACAAAACCCATACCAGTCTACTGTATCCTTTTTTGTTTACAGATGAACATGGTTTATTGTATGGTTACACATCCTCATGATCAGTCTTAATGTTTTACACATCCTCATCCTCATGATCAGTCTTCATGTCTTTCCAGGAGACTTGCAGTACAAACAAATCTTCTGCAAGAAGTCAAAGCAGTGGGTGGTGAAGAAACCCTTTTTGGTTTCACGTAGAACTATTTTGGTTTCCATGTAGAACCCTCTGGAGATAGTGTTTAACATGGAACCCGATTCTAGCTGGAACCAAAAGGGTTCTAGCTGGAACCAAAAAGGGTTCTTCAAAGAGTTCTCCTATGGGGACAGCCGAAGAAGCCTTTTAGGTTTTTGATACAGTAGCACCTTTTTTTCTAAGTGTAGTATGCTCACAACTGCATTTCGGTATAGATATTGCTAGCTGTTGTACATATTTCTACAATAATCTTTACAAGTGCACTGGCAAGTGATTCAATGATTCCAGCTGCATCAGAAACCAATAAAATGTTGACTTCAACTTCTGGATAAATTCATTGTGATATTCATTAAATGTATTTGGATAAACTAGCTTCAGTCTTACTGCTAAAACAAATTATGCATAGGGTTAGTGTATCATTTAAACTTGAATTTGTTGGCAAGTAAACATGTTTCAATAAAACAGTAGATTAGACTGTCAATATAAGAAATAAGTAAACATGGCTTGTATTCAAGAGTTTATTTGCTCTGGAGACCGAGGTGAGTTTACAAAGCAGTACGCAGGAACAGTTACGGCAATGTATGACATATACACAGTGTCACGCCCTGATCTGTTTCACCTGTCCTTGTGATTGTCTCCATCCCCCTCCAGGTGTCGCCCATCTTCCCCATTATCCCCTGTGTATTTATACCTGTGTTCTCTGTTTGTCTTTTGTCACTTCTGTAACGGTGGTTCTCCTCCTCTTCAACCGAAGAGGAGGAGTAGTGATTGAACCAAGGCGCAGCGGGTTGTGAATACATAATTTAATAAAGACACGACAAAACAATGAAGACAGAAAACGACCTAGACTTGAATAAACTACAAAATAACAAAACCGAAATGTATAGACAGACCTGAACAATACGAACTTACAAATAACGCGAAGAACGCACGAACAGGGAAAAATAGACTACACAAAATGACGATGAACAAACATACCGAACAGTCCCGTATGGTGCGACAAACACTGACACAGGAGACAACCACCCACAACGAACACTGTGAAACAACCTACCTAAATATGACTCAATTAGAGGAACGCCAAACACCTGCCTCTAATTGAGAGCCATACCAGGCAACCCTTAAACCAACATAGAAACAGACAACATAGAATGCCCACCCAAACTCACGTCCTGACCAACTAACACATACAACAAACTAACAGAAATAGGTCAGGAACGTGACATAACCCCCCCCTTAAGGTGCGAACTCCGGGCACACCAGCACAAAGTCTAGGGGAGGGTCTGGGTGGGCATCTGACCACGGTGGTGGCTCAGGCTCAGGGCGAGGTCCCCACCCCACCATAGTCAATCCCAGCTTACATCTCCCCCTACAAATGACCACCCTCATATTACACCCACTTAATCTTTTGGGTAACATCGAGACAAGGGGTAGCACCGGGATAGAGGGATAGCTCAGGACAGAGGGATAGCTCAGGACATAGGGATAGCTCAGGATAGAGAGGTAGCTCAGGATAGAGAGGTAGCTCAGGATAGAGGGGCAACTCCGGACTGAAAGGCAGCTCCGGACAGAGAGACAGCTCTGGACTGAGGGGCAGTTCTGGACAAATAGCCGCTCTGGGCTGAGGGACAGCTCATGACTGGCTGACGGCTCTGGACGCTCATGGCTGGCTGACGGCTCTGGACGCTCATGGCTGGCTGACGGCTCTGGACGCTCATGGCTGGCTGACGGCTCTGGACGCTCATGGCTGGCTGACGGCTCTGGACGCTCATGGCTGACTGACGGCTCTGGACGCTCATGGCTCACTGACGGCTCTGGCAGATCCTGTCTGGTTGGCGGCTCTGGCAGATCCTGTCTGGTTGGCGGCTCTGGCAGATCCTGTCTGGTTGGCGGCCCTGGCAGATCCTGTCTGGTTGGCGGCTCTGGCAGATCCTGTCTGGTTGGCGGCTCTGGCAGATCCTGACTGACGAATGGCTCTAGCGGCTCCTGACTGACTAACGGCTCTGACGGCTCGGGACAGACGGGCGGCTCTAATGGCTCGGGACAGACGGATGGCTCAGACGGCGCTGGGGAGACGGATGGCTCAGATGGCGCTGGGGAGACGGATGGCTCAGATGGCGCTGAGGAGACGGATGGCTCAGATGGCGCTGCGGAGACGGATGGCTCAGATGGCGCTGCGGAGACGGATGGCTCAGACTGATCCTGTCTGGCGGAAGGCTCTGTAGGCTCATGGCAGACGGGCAGTTCATGCGGCGCTTGGCAGACGGACAGTTCAGGCGCCGTTGGGCAGACGGCAGACTCTGGCCGGCTGAGACGCACTGTAGACCTGGTGCGTGGTGCCGGAACTGGAGGCACCGGACTGGAGACACGCACTTCAAGCCTAGTGCGGGGAGCAGGGACAGGGCACACTGGACTCTCAAAACGTACTATATGCCTGGTGCGTGGTACCGGCACTGGTGGCACCGGGCTGAGTGCACGCACCTCAGGACGAGTACGGGGAGAAGGAACAGTGTGTACAGGGCTCTGGAGACGCACAGGTGGCTTAGTGCGTGGTGCCGGAACTGGAGGCACCGGGCTGGAGACACGCACCATAGAGAGAGTGCGTGGAGGAGGAACAGGGCTCTGGAAACGCACTGGAAGCCTGGTGCGTGGTGTAGGCACTGGTGGTACTGGGCTGGGGCGGGGAGGTAGCGCCGGAAATACCGGACCGTGCAGGCGTATTGGCTCCCTTGAGCACTGAGCCTGCCCAACCTTACCTGGTTGAATGCTCCCCTTCGCCCGCCCAGTGCGGGGAGGTGGAATAACCCGCACCGGGCTATGTAGGCGAACCGGGGACACCATGCGTAAGGCTGGTGCCATGTAAGCCGGCCCAAGGAGACGTACTGGTGGCCAGATATGTAGAGCCGGCTTCATGGCACTTGGCTCAATGCTCAATCTAGCCCTACCAGTGCGGGGAGGTGGAATAACCCGCACTGGGCTATGCACACGTACAGGAGACACCGTGCGCTCTACTGCGTAACACGGTGTCTGCCCGTACTCCCGCTCTCCACGGTTAGCCTGGGAAGTGGGCGCAGGTCTCCTACCTGCCCTTGGCCCACTACCTCTTAGCCCCCCCCCCCAAGAAATTTTTGGGTAGTACTCACGGGCTTTTCGGGCTTCCGTGCTAGACGTGTCCCCTCATAACGCCGGTTCCCTTCTCCGGTTGCCTCTGCTCTCCTCAGTGCCTCCAGCTGTTCCCATGGGAGGCGATCCCTTCCAGCCAGGATCTCCTCCCATGTGTAGCAACCTTTACCGTCCAAAACATCCTCCCATGTCCATTCCTCCTTCTTGTGCTGTCCCTTCCTCCGATTACACCGCTGCTTGGTTCTGGTTAAAAGGTGGGTGGTTCTGTAAAGGTGGTTCTCCTCCTCTTCAACCGAAGAGGAGGAGTAGTGATTGAACCAAGGCGCAGCGGGTTGTGAATACATAATTTAATAAAGACACGACAAAACAATGAAGACAGAAAACGACCTAGACTTGAATAAACTACAAAATAACAAAACCGAAATGTATAGACAGACCTGAACAATACGAACTTACAAATAACGCGAAGAACGCACGAACAGGGAAAAATAGACTACACAAAATGACGATGAACAAACATACCGAACAGTCCCGTATGGTGCGACAAACACTGACACAGGAGACAACCACCCACAACGAACACTGTGAAACAACCTACCTAAATATGACTCTCAATTAGAGGAACGCCAAACACCTGCCTCTAATTGAGAGCCATACCAGGCAACCCTTAAACCAACATAGAAACAGACAACATAGAATGCCCACCCAAACTCACGTCCTGACCAACTAACACATACAACAAACTAACAGAAATAGGTCAGGAACGTGACAACTTCGTCTTGTTTGTCAAGTCAACCAGCGTTTTTCTCAGCTCCTGCTTTTCCCAGTCTCTCTTTTTCTCGCCCTCCTGGTTTTGACCCTTGCCTGTCCGGACTCAACTCTCCCTGTTGCTGTAATAAACATTGTTACTTCAACACAGTCTGCATTTGGGTCTTACCTGAAATGTTATACACAGTAGAATAAAAATATACTACTAACGCTTATAATAAATACTACTGTTCTACAGGGAGAATACTTGCATATGGTGTGTTTGCGTGGTGCAGTGAGATGTTCAGTCACTCTAATATAAGGCGAGATTGTTGCTATGGGACCTTTCATCAACTTCTTTGTATCCCAGTGGTATTGTCTGTGAGAGAAAGATGACAATGCTATAACACATTCATACACAATCGTTATGTAATGTCTGTATTCCTACCGTAGCAGCATGGTGTAGAATATGGGATGCGTCACAGACACACTAGCTAGCTACCTACAACACACAGGTATAGTTACTCCAAGACTAATATGAGTCAAAAAGACAAAGTCATTCCGCCATCATCAACAAAACATTTATCCAGTTTTGCTGCTAATGAGAGGCACTGATACGATCTAGGCTAGTTAGCTAACGTTAGCTGTGTATTTGCTATACCTAATATATAATGTATAGCTAGCTAACTATAACGTTAGACTACACTATATATTATGTATAGCAAATACACAGCTAGCTAGCTAAACTTGGCTAGTTTGCCTTGTAGTGGTACTAGCAAGCCCCGTTATGGCCGAATCGATCACCACATTTTATTGTACTGAACAACACTGCCTTGTGTAAAAAGAGAGCTTATAACTAGCTAACTTCCAGCTGCAAAACAACTTGTTTGTCATTTGCCCTCCTGAGTCCTTTTACAACTGGTTTAGGCTGACGCCGCTGCTTGCTGGTCTCACAATAATTTTTCTCGCTGTCTCAACTCCTTTTCAGTGCATTTCAGATCAAATAAATAGGGCTGTATGTTCCTATGTAAAATAACAGAAAACATTTTTAGTGGCCCAGCTCTTAGAAAAAGGAATCATCTGAAGCAGCCATTGTAATTATTTAGCAATCTCAGATAGACAGTGCATGGTAACATAGCTTCCGTAAACCTATAAACTGATTGCAGGAATGTCCACCAGAGCTGTTGCCAGAGAATTTAATGTTAATTTCTCTACCATAAGCTTCCTGCAACGTCATTTTAGAGAATTTGGCAGTACGTCCAACCGGCCTCACAAACGCAACCCACGTGTATGGCATCGTGTGGACGAGCGGTTTGTTGATGCCAAAATTGTGAACAGAGTGCCCCATGGCGGGGTTATGGAATGGGCAGGCATAAGCTACAGACAACAAACACAATTGCATTTTATCGATGGCAATTAGAATGCACAGAGATACGGGGACGAGATCCTGAGGCCCATTGTCGTGCCATTCATCCGCCGCCATCACCTCATGTTTCAGCATGATAATGTACGGCCCCAAGTCACACGAATCTGTACACAATTCCTGGAAGCTGAAAATGTCCCAGTTCTTCCATGGCCTGCATACTCACTAGACATGTTTGGGACGCTCTGGATCGCCATATACGACAACGTGTTCCAGTTTCTTTTCCAAGTGGTCAAAAGTGGTCTCCTGATGTGGTTTAAGCATTGTTGTGGACTTTTTTTCTCCAATTTTGTTGTTCTATTAAAAAAGTGTGACTTTTGAGAGACTTTCTGATTCAGTTGAAAGACCAATATGGGATTGATCATTTTTGGTCATTCAGAGTGTATGTCACTGTTTGTCATATAATGTTTACACAGGGCACCTTTCTTTCAACAGGAGATTTTTTTGTGCAAAATTTGAGTATACCCACTTCTCCAGGCACCACTACACCACTGTGGCGTTTTGGACTGCTACAGCCGACCCTAATTACAGACCAAGCTTCCCCCATCAAATGCTTTCTTCTCCATAGAAGCTACCAGTCGGCTACTGCTTTGGCGACCCTTGCATAATACCCACACCCAACTGAAGGGCCAATTTAATGCTTCACTGCTCAAGGAACAAAATATATGCTGTGCAATATAAATTACAGCCAGGCAGGCAGATACTCTTTGGAGCATCTCATCTGAAACCTGGAGAGCCTCTGCCATCGCCTCAGAACTAACATGAAACCACATGGCAGGGAGCCACGGTCAGGGTGTCAGATTTCACATGGTGGCCACCGCTAGGCCAGGAGAGGGACTGAGTTCACCCCTCCGGTGTGTTTGGATAGCCTACAGTGGGTCAGTGACTCAGAGGCAGGCAGTCCAAAAATACACTGCTTCTTTATTACAAAGAAACAGTACAGTATTACTATCATGGCTCAATATCTTTTTTTCTCTCTTTCTCTCTAATGGCAGCCTACCTCAATACCAAACCTGGGACAATCTCTTCTCAAATGATTTTGCCTCTATTTGTTAGCTAACACAAAAAATGAGTTTTTTTTGTTGCACAAATTGGAAAATATTTATCTGCGCAAGGTTAATTGCATGTGTGCCGTTGGTCCTGTGAGAATTATTTGACAGAGCAGTTGAGGAGAAAATCCCCACACCAGTATGCCCCCAGGATCTGGGTTGAGAAGGGTTGAGCTCAAGCAGAACCTGCCATGGCCTTTAGATTGAAACAATGTCCCAGGGAGTTTACACCCATTAAGTACAGTGCACACTGTTCCTTTCTGTGTGTATGTGTGATTGAGCATGTGTGTCGGTGTTGGTGTGTGTGTTTCTCACCCATCGCGCTTGGAGAATCCAATTTCTTACACGGAACAGGCCACAGAGTGTTGCTGTTGTCTGAGTAGACTGAGCTTGTGTGTTTGTGTGCCATAGGGCTTTGGTAAAAACTACTGCACCATAGGTTGCCATTTCAGACGCAGCCTGATGTCTGCCATGCCTAGAAGCAGCCTTGACTATGTAATCCCATTTACCCTCCAAACGGGTATACTTCCAGCCTGAAGTATACCACTGTGTACACACACACACACACACACACACACACACACACAGCACTGGGAGGCAACACCAGATGCCAGAGAGGAAATTGGAAAAGACACTTCCAACCTGACAATTACATAGCAAAGGCCACTTTCTTTTAGGCTATGAATGGATGTCTGAAAATGTTGCTTTCATATCTGATTTGCGGATGCTGGCTACACAAACAAAGTGGAAATCTTTAGTTATTACAAAGCCCATTGACATGACAAGGGCATCTTCCACGGCAGCCACACAATTAAACTCTCGTTATTTCTCTCACTATTTTTGTCCATTACTTTTCTTCACCTACATACACTACCATTCAAATGTTTGGGGTCACTTAGAAAGTTCCTTGTTTCCCATGAAAACATACATGAAATGAGTTGCAACATGAAAAGGAAATATAGTCAAGACGTTGACAAGGTTATATATAATGATTTTTATTTGAAATAATAGTGTCCTTCAAACTTTGCTTTCGTCAAATAATCCTCAATTTGCAGCAATTACAGACTTGCAGACCTTTGGCATTCTAGTTGTCAATTTGTTGAAGTAATCTGTAGAGATTTCCCCCCATGCTTCCTGAAGCACCTCCCACATATTGGATTGGCTTGATGGGCACTTCTTACGTACCATACGGTCAAGCTGCTCCCACAACAGCTCAATAGGGTTGAGATCCGGTGACTGTGCTGGCCACTCCATTATAGACAGAATACCAGCTGACTGCTTCTTCCCTAAATAGTTCTTGCATAGTTTGGAGATGTGCTTTGGGTCATTGTCCTGTTGTAGGAGGAAATTGGCACCAACTAAGCGCCTTCCACAGGGTATGGCATGGCGTTGCAAAATGGATTGATGGCCTTCCTTCTTCAATATCCCTTTTACCCTGTACAAATCTCCCACTTTACCACCACCAAAGCACCCCCAGACCATCACATTGCCTCCACCATGCTTGACAGATGGCATAAAGCACTCCTCCAGCATCTTATAATTTTTTCTGCGTCTCATATATGTTCTTCTTTGTGATTCGAACACCTCAAACTTAGATTTGTCTGTCTAAAACACTTTTTTCCAATAGTCTTGCCCATCTTAATCTTTTCTTTTTATTGGCCAGTCTGAGATATGGCTTTTTCTTTGCAACTCTGGCTAAAAGGCCAGCATCGTTAAGACTGGTGCTATTTAATGAAGCTTGTCAGTTGAGGACTTGTGAGGCGTCTGTTTCTCAAACTAGACACTAATGTACTTGTCCTCTTGCTCAGTTGTGCACCGGGCCCTCCCACTCCTCTGTCTATTCTGGCTAGAGCCAGTTTGCGCTGTTCTGTGAAGGGTGTAGTACACAGCATTGTACGAGATCTTCAGTTTCTTGGCAATTTCTCGCATGGAATAGCCTTCATTTCTCAGATCAAGAATAGACTGACGAGTTTCAGAAGAAAGGTCTTTGTTTCTGGCCATTTTGAACCTGTAATCGAACCCACACATGCTGATGCTCCAGATACTCAACTAGTCTCAAGAAGGATAGTTTTATTGCTTCTTTTATCAGGACAACAGTTTTTTTTAGCTGTGCTAACATAATTGCAAAATGGTTTTCTAATGATCAATTAGTCTTTTAAAATTATAAACTTGGATTAGCTAACACAACGTGCCATTGGAACACAAGAGGGATGGTTGCTGATAATGGGCCTCTGTACGCCTATGTAGATATTCCATAAAAAAATTGCAGTTTCAAGCTACAATAGTCATTTACAACATTAACAATGTCTACACTGTATTTCTGATCAATTTGATGTTATTTTAATGGACAAAAAATGTTGCTTTTCTTTCAAAAACAAGGACATTTCGAAGTGACCCCAAACTTTTGAACGGTAGTGTACTAGTGATGATGGTGGGTAGCCTACATAAAGCAGCACTTCAGACAGAAAGTACCCCCCATAGCCACTTACTGAAACCTACTGAACATTCCTCCAACATGCTCCAAAGGTAATGTTATAGGCTCATTGCCCGTTTTACTATTGTCAGGTTCTATTGTATCTATTATATTGTAACACCCAGTAGCACCTCTGATTGTGTTTGTTGTTGTCGTGTGTCCGTGTGTGTGTGTGTGTTTGTTTGTTTGTTTGTTTGTTGTGTGGGCGTCCGTGCGTGTGCAGGAATTTGTTGTGTTTGTGAGACTGCATCGGGCTTTGTCTCTAAGTGCTGAGTGTATTTACCCTAGGTCTTTCCAGGGCTATGCTTTGGTGCACCCTGTGAAACATGGATGAATTCAATTACATGGTGGCTGAGACTCCCTGACAAGAGCTCACTCTTGTTTCAATCACCCCGCAGCTGGATATCGGGAGGCGGAAAAGTGGCGGCCCAGAAGAGACCCTGGATGGGTCCCAAATGGCTACTTTTGACCAAGGCCCATAAGTCTCTGGTGAACTGTGTAGGGAATAGGGTGGCACTTGGTCCGTAGAAAAGGAACCCGCTGGAGCAGAAGGCTACTCAATCACCCCCATCAGCAGCTCAGGTCTTCAGCGGCAGCCCATACAAAAAAAAGAATACATTTAAAATATATTTTTAGAATACATGAAAAATATTTAAAATTGGCTAAATAATGTCGACATTTTTTTTATTTTAATACAAAATCTATTCCAATATATATTATAGAATGTATTTCAAATGTATATATAAATGTATGTACAATTTATATCACAATATATTTTAAATGCTTCGGAAAATGTATTAAATGTATTTCAAAATATATTCTTAAAGAATGTATTTTCGGATATATTTATCGATATACACTCACCGATCAGTTAATTAGGTACACCACCCCATTCATGAAAATGGATCGCTCCTACAGACAGTTATTCACGTGGCCATTACTTGCTATATAAAGCAGGGAGACACGAATTGAGGCATTCAGTTACTGTTCGCTTGAACATTAGAATAGGAAAAACTAGTGACTTAAGTAACTTTGAGCGTAGTATTATCATCAATGCTAGGCGCGCCGGATACAGTATCTCAGAAACGGCCGACTTCCTAGGCTTTTCACGCACGACAGTGTCTAGGGTTTACCGAGAAGAGTGCGAGAAACACCCTTTGTCTTGATGACAGCTTTGCACACCCTTGGCATTCTCTTAACCAGCATCACCTGGAATGCTTTTCCAACAGTCTTGAAGGAGTTCCACATATGCTGAGCACTTGTTGACTGCTTTTCCTTCACTCTGCAGTCCAACTCATCCCAAACCAACTCAATAGGGTTGAAATCGGGTGATTGTGGAGGCCAGGTCATCTGATGCAGCACTCCATCACTCTCCTTCTTGGTCAAATAGCCATTACACAGCCTGGAGGTGTGTTGGGTCATTGTCCTGTTGAAGAACAAATGATAGTCCCACTAAGCGCAAACCAGATGGGATGGAGTATCGCTGTAGAATGCTGTGGTAGCCATGCTGTTTAAGTGTGCTTTGAATTCGAAATAAATCACAGACAGTGTCACCAGCAAAGCACGCCCACACCATCACACCTCTTCCTACATGCTTACAGTGGGAACTACACATGTGGAGATAATCTGTTAACCTACTCTGCGTCTCACAAAAACACTGCGGTTGGAACCAAAATTCTCAAATTTGGACTCATCAGACCAAAGGACAGATTTCCACCAGTCTAATGTCCATTGCTTGTGTTTCTTGGCCTAAGCAAGTCTCTTCTTCTTATTGGTGTCCTTTAGTAGTGGTTTCTTTGCAGCAGTTCGACCATGAAGGCCTGATTCACACAGTCTCCTCTGAACAGCTGATGTTGAGATGTGTCTGTTACTTGAACTCTGTGAAGCATTTATTTGGGCTGCAAATTCTGAGGCTGGTAACTCGAATGAACTTATCCTCTGCAGCAGAGGTAACACTGGGTCCACCTTTCCTGTGGCGGTCCTCATGAGAGCCAGTTTCATCATAGTGCTTGATGGTGTTCCGTATTGACTGACCTTCGTGTCTTAAAGTAATGATGGACTGTCGTTTTTCTTTGCTTATTTGAGCTGTTCTTGCCATAATATGGACTTGGACTTTTACCAAATAGGGCTATCTTCTGTATACCACCCCTACCTTGTCACAACACAACTGATTGGCTCAAACGCATTAAGAAGAAAATAAATTCCACAAATGAACTTTTAACAAGGCATACCTGTTAATTGAAATGCATTCCAGGTGACTACCTCATGAAGCTGGTTGAGAGAATGCCAAGACGGTGCAAAGCTGTCATCAAGGCAAAGGATCTCAAGTATAAAATATATTTTGATTTGTTTAACACTTTTTTAGTTACTACATGATTCCATATGTGTTATTTCATAGTTTTGATGTCTTCACTATTATTCTGCAATGTAAAAAATAGTAAAAATAAAGAAAAACCCTGGAATGAGTAGGTGTGTCCAAACTTTTGACTGGTAATGTATATTTTTGAACAAGGAAACAGTAAACATGTCGTCCCCCACGAATGATGAGGCCCATTGTCATGCCATTCATCCGCCGCCATCAACTCATATTTCAGCATGATAATGCACAGCCCCGTGTCGAAAGAATCTGTACACAATTCCTGGAAGACTAAAATGTCCCAGTTCTTCCATGGCCTGCATACTCACCAGATATGTCACCCATTGAGAATATTTGGGATGTTCTGGATGTTCGACAGCATGTTCCAGTTCCCGCCAATATCCAGCAACTTCGCACAGCCATTGAAGAGGAGTGGGACAACATTCCACAGGCAACAATTAACAGCCTGATCCACACTATGCGGAGACATGTAGCGCTGCATGAGGCAAATGGTGGTCACACCAGATACAGTGTACGTTAATATTGTGGAGTAACTACAAAATTGTTGATCCATCCTCAGTTTCTCCTATCACAGCCATTAAATTCTCTAACTGTTTTAAAGTCACCATTGGCCTCATGGTGACATCCCTGAGCGGTTTCCTTTCTCTCCAGCACCTGAGTTAGGAAGGACGCCTGTATCTTTGTAGTGACTGTGTGTGTTGATACACCATCCAAAGTGTAATTAATAATGACACCATGCTTAATGGGATATTCAATGTCTGCTTTTTTTACCCATCTACCAATAGGTGCCCTTCCTTTGCGAGGCATTGGAAAACCTCCCTGGTCTTTGTGGTTGAATCTTTGTTTGAAATTCAGTGCTCGACTGAGGGACCTTAAAATGATCTGTATCTGTAGGGTACAAAGATGAGGTAGTCATTCAAAAATCATGTTAAACACTATTATGGCACACAGAGTGAGTCCATGCAACTTATTATGTGACTTGTTCAGCAAATGTTTACTCCTGAACTTATTTATACTTGTCATAACAAAGAGGTTGAATACTTATTGACTCAAGACATTTCAGCTTTTCATTTATAATTCATTTGTAAAAACATTAATAAAACATATTTCCACTTTGACATTATGGGGTATTGTGCGTAGGCCAGTGACATATATATTTACCGCCTGGTATAGCAACTACTCGGCATCTGACCGTAAGGCGCTACAGAGGGTAATGCGTATGGCCCAGTTCATCACTGGGGCCAAGCTTCCTGACATCCAGGACCTATATAGTAGGTGGTGTCAGAGGAAAGCCCCAAAAATTGTCAAAGACTCCAGTCACCCAAGTCATAGACTGTTCTCTCTGCTACAGGCAAGCGGAACCAGAGCGCCAAGTCTAGGACCAAAAGGCTCCTTAACAGCTTCTAACCCCAAGCCATGAGACTGCTGAACAACTAAACTAATCAAACGGCCACCCGGACTATTTACATTGACCACCCCCCCTGTATATTATATATGCATAGTCACTTTACAAATTACCTCGACTATCCTGTATCCCCGCACATTGACTCGGTACTGTATATAGCCTGTATATAGCCTCCACATTGACTCGGTACTGGTACCCCCTGTATATAGCCTCCACATTGACTTGGTACCGGTACCCCCTGTATATAGCCTCCACACCCCCTGTATATAGCCTTCACATTGACTCGGTACTGGTACCCCCTGTATATAGCCTCCACATTGACTCTGTACTGGTACCTCCTGTATATAGCCTCCACATTGACTCTGTACTGGTACCCCCTGTATATAGCCTCCACATTGACTCTGTACTGGTACCCCCTGTATATAGCCTCCACATTGACTCTGTACTGGTACCCCCTGTATATAGCCTCCACATTGACTCTGTACTGGTACCCCCTGTATATAGCCTCCACATTGACTCGGTACTGGTACCTCCTGTATATAGCCTCCACATTGACTCGGTACTGGTACCCCCTGTATATAGCCTCCACATTGACTCGGTACTGGTACCCCCTGTATATAGCCTCCACATTGACTCTGTACTGGTACCCCCTGTATATAGCCTCCACATTGACTCTGTACTGGTACCTCCTGTATATAGCCTCCACATTGACTCGGTACTGGTACCCCCTGTATATAGCCTCCACATTGATTCTATACTGGTACCCCCTGTATATAGCCTCCACATTGACTATGTACTGGTACCCCCTGTATATAGCCTCCACATTGACTCTGTACTGGTACCCCCTGTATATAGCCTCCACATTGACTCTGTACTGGTACCCCCTGTATATAGCCTCCACATTGACTTGGTACCGGTACCCCCTGTATATAGCCTCCACACCCCCTGTATATAGCCTTCACATTGACTCGGTACTGGTATCCCCTGTATATAGCCTCCACATTGACTCTGTACTGGTACCTCCTGTATATAGCCTCCACATTGAATCGGTACTGGTACCCCCTGTATATAGCCTCCACATTGACTCTGTACTGGTACCTCCTGTATATAGCCTCCACATTGACTCGGTACTGGTACCCCCTGTATATAGCCTCCACATTGACTCTGTACTGGTACCCCCTGTATATAGCCTCCACATTGACTCTGTACTGGTACCCCCTGTATATAGCCTCCACATTGACTCTGTACTGGTACCCCCTGTATATAGCCTCCACATTGACTCTGTACTGGTACCCCCTGTATATAGCCTCCACATTGTCTCTGTACCGGTACCCCCTGTATATAACCTCCACATTGACCTTGTACCGGTACCCCCTGTATATAGCCTCCACATTGACTCTGTACTGGTACCCCCTGTATATAGCCTCCACATTGACTCTGTACTGGTACCCCCTGTATATAGACTCCACATTGACTCTGTACTGGTACCCCCTGTATATAGCCTCCACATTGACTCTGTACTGGTACCCCCTGTATATAGCCTCCACATTGACACTGTACTGGTACCCCCTGTATATAGCCTCCACATTGACTCTGCACTGGTACCCCCTGTATAGAGCCTCCACATTGACTCTGTACTGGTACCCCCTGTATATAGCCTCCACATTGACTCTGTACTGGTACCCCCTGTATATAGCCTCCACATTGACTCTGTACTGGTACCCCCTGTATATAGCCTCCACATTGACTCTGTACTGGTACCCCCTGTATATAGCCTCCACATTGACTCGGTACTGGTACCCCCTGTATATAGCCTCCACATTGACTTGGTACCGGTACTCCCTGTATATAGCCTCCACACCCCCTGTATATAGCCTTCACATTGACTCGGTACTGGTATCCCCTGTATATAGCCTCCACATTGACTCTGTACTGGTACCTCCTGTATATAGCCTCCACATTGAATCGGTACTGGTACCCCCTGTATATAGCATCCACATTGACTCGGTACTGGTACCCCCTGTATATAGCCTCCACATTGACTCTGTACTGGTACCCCCTGTATATAGCCTCCACATTGACTCTGTACTGGTACCTCCTGTATATAGCCTCCACATTGACTCTGTACTGGTACCCCCTGTATATAGCCTCCACATTGACTCTGCACTGGTACCCCCTGTATATAGCCTCCACAGTGACTCTGTACTGGTACCCACTGTATATAGACTCCACATTGACTCGGTACTGGTACCCCCTGTATATAGCCTCCACATTGACTCTGTACTGGTACCTCCTGTATATAGCCTCCACATTGACTCGGTACTGGTACCCCCTGTATATAGCCTCCACATTGACTCTGTACTGGTACCCCCTGTATATAGCCTCCACATTGACTCTGTACTGGTACCCCCTGTATATAGCCTCCACATTGACTCTGTACTGGTACCCCCTGTATATAGCTTCCACATTGACTCTGTACTGGTACCCCCTGTATATAGCCTCCACATTGACTCTGTACCGGTACCCCCTGTATATAGCCTCCACATTGACTCTGTACTGGTACCCCCTGTATATAGCCTCCACATTGACTCTGTACTGGTACCCCCTGTATATAGCCTCCACATTGACTCTGTACTGGTACCCCCTGTA
The DNA here is from genome assembly GCF_016432855.1 of Salvelinus namaycush. Lineage (NCBI taxonomy): Eukaryota > Metazoa > Chordata > Actinopteri > Salmoniformes > Salmonidae > Salvelinus > Salvelinus namaycush. The sequence continues at coordinate 38,371,291 of NC_052327.1, forward strand.
TATAGCCTCCACATTGACTCTGTACTGGTACCCCCTGTATATAGCCTCCACATTGACTCTGTACTGGTACCCCCTGTATATAGCTTCCACATTGACTCTGTACTGGTACCCCCTGTATATAGACTCCACATTGACTCTGTACTGGTACCCCCTGTATATAGCCTCCACATTGACTCTGTACTGGTACCCCCTGTATATAGCCTCCACATTGACACTGTACTGGTACCCCCTGTATATAGCCTCCACATTGACTCTGCACTGGTACCCCCTGTATAGAGCCTCCACATTGACTCTGTACTGGTACCCCCTGTATATAGCCTCCACAGTGACTCTGTACTGGTACCCACTGTATATAGACTCCACATTGACTCGGTACTGGTACCCCCTGTATATAGCCTCCACATTGACTCTGTACTGGTACCCCCTGTATATAGCCTCCACATTGACTCTGTACTGGTACCCCCTGTATATAGCCTCCACATTGACTCTGTACTGGTACCCCCTGTATATAGCCTCCACATTGACTCTGCACTGGTACCCCCTGTATAGAGCCTCCACATTGACTCTGTACTGGTACCCCCTGTATATAGCCTCCACAGTGACTCTGTACTGGTACCCACTGTATATAGACTCCACATTGACTCGGTACTGGTACCCCCTGTATATAGCCTCCACATTGACTCTGTACTGGTACCCCCTGTATATAGCCTCCACATTGACTCTGTACTGGTACCCCCTGTATATAGCCTCCACATTGACTCTGTACTGGTACCCCCTGTATATAGCCTCCACATTGACTCTGTACTGGT